>NC_133134.1:46148025-47351025 GCF_048418815.1 Hemitrygon akajei
TCCCTTTCAGGGTTCTTTTGGAAACCCTGACCTGGAGTTACACGCTGACTACGGTTCTATGCGGGAATGGGACCCCCTCTCGGGGTTTCACATCTGGCCGCTGTTCGGCACGCTGGGGGCTCAGCCCAAGAGCTCTGCTCACCTTCGGAGGACCGAGTTTTCATGACTCTGGAGACGGGGGGTATCGGAGGTCGGTGTCTGAGCAGAAGTGTGCTGTGGGAGATTGAAGACCTAAAGCTGTGTGCCCAGAGACATGAGATCTTTGAGCGCAGAGCTCGGGAAAAAGTGACGCAATGGACTTTTAAGATTGTAAACCAGCGAGTTGTTTGTTATGTCTCCCCGCTCGCTGTGAAACAGAGACAAGTCTTTCTCACTTATTAGGGAGAGAGAGAGAGAGCCTGTGGTATGTCGAATGCCGGGTGAACAATGTCGTCTTTGGAGTAACTGCAAATCTGTGTCTTTGCTGTTGCCTTGCTCACGCTTGAGTGCTCGGTGGCGGGTACTGATTTTTTTTGCTGTTGGGGGGAGGGGGGATTGTTGCTTGTTGCTGCTTACCCGCGGGAGGGAGGGGAGCTGGGGGGGGTACTTTGGGGCTCTAACATTTAACTGTCATTCATTCTTTGGGAGCACTCCTCTGTTTTCATGGATGTTTGTGAAGAAAAAGCATTTCAGGATGTGTATTGTATACATTTCTCTGACATTAAATGTAGCTTTGAAACCTTTGAAGCCATTATTCGTTTTCTGGCTTGATATTAGAACAGTGACTATGTTTCATTGGCTGTAATTATTTTGGAATACTCTGAGGCTGTCAAAAAAAATGCATGTGGAAGCTACTTCTCTCCTTTAAATGTCTTTTTAATCTGAAAAGACCCAACGTTATGATATCATCTCACAGTCTATGTCTTCAGAACAAGAGTTGGGCCTCATTACTCTCCTCTGCAGAGGCTTCAGTGCTTTCAGAATTATCATAATTCTTGTACCAGAGCCTTGAACCCTCTGATAGAGCAGAGCCAGTGAAAGTGAGATGGGAGCTCATCTTCATCTCATACACAGATAAACATGCACAATCAAATCTGTCAGAGTGCTCCAAACTTCCTACCTTCCTCAGATTAAAGAGTCACATCTGGAGTAGAGGTTGCAAATTCTATTCCCTAACTCTTCAGTAGGTCACTGATGAAATCTGATCATGAGAAAGATTTGGGAAATTGGGAAGTTTGGACTTGAGTGGCCAATCAGTCACCCAACTCATATAACAGATTTTGCATTATATTGCCCAATTCTATTTGTTAATAAAATTCTACCAATCTCAGGTTTAAATATAACAGTAGTTCTAGCATCAATAACTATTGGCTGAAGAAATTTCTGAATTTCTATCCTCTCTGCATGTAGAAAGCATTTCTCTTTTCCATTCTGGAAAGACTGGCTGCAATTAGGTTATACCCTCTGTCCTAGAATCATAAACAGTGGAGTAAGTTGCACCTAAGTCTTGAAAACTGAACACGTCATCATTTAATTTTCTAAATTAGAAAGAATGCAATCCAAATTTCTGTGATCTATTATAATTTTGCCCATCATTTTGGTAACTCCAATATTCTGTATATGTACTATAACTGTAACTGCTGTCACAACCGAGGCGATTCCTAACCAGAGCTTTGTATTGTCTCGGCACCAGTTCAATTCTATTCCAACAGGTAGAAAGGACAGGATTTCAATGGCTCTTTGATTACTTTCTGAGACTCAATATGTCACCTATGGACTTGGAACCCAAATCTCCTAAAGCATTTACTGTTTTGATATTTTCACTATTTGGAAAGTACTTTTTACAACCTTTTTTTGTCCTCAGTGTTAATGATCTCACGTTTATCCACAATGGAAGCTATTTAACATATTTCTGTATACTTAAGTTAATAATGCAATGCAAAAATTTTATACGTCCACTGTCACAATTTACAATCCAGCCTTTTTCTATAAATTGGTAGATTTTGACATTTGTCATTTTGTACTGTAGTTCTGTCATTTAACCAAATGATTGATTATTTAACTGCAGAAAAAAGTTAATTGACTGAAACGAAAACTATGTAGGATCTTGATCCATTACGCATTGGGTTCTGCTGCCCCCCAGTCATAATGCATCATAGCATTGTTTTGATTTTACATTGCAATGAGCAGCTTGGTGATTAGGTAACCTTACACCCACCCTGTGTTTGAGAAAGGTCCAATTCCAATAGTTCTGGATAAGGTTCAGACCACTTTATTTGGGTGGGCTGAGGATTTACTCTGCAATCTCCTTCTGGCATTTCCAAACCAAGATATGTGTCACTTCCCCTGGCTTTTCATTTGGGTGTACTTTACATCCTGAAAAGAATTATCTAGAAAGTGTCACATTGGGAATTTGCAGTAGACAAATTGAAAAAGAGTATTTTTTATATATTTTTCTGCATTTCAAAGGTTAATATGAGCCTGATAAACTCCTGCAGCCTTAAAGTTATTCTGTGGAAATAATAATCTATACTTTAAGTAAAAAGATATCCTTTGGGAATTTTCATGGAAATGCCGATCATTTGCTGTGGTTTTGACAGATGATTCCTTGACAATGATGTGAATTGGGCATCAGCCAATTTCACAGCTGTCCATTGAGAAAACCTACCCAATTGACATTCTTATCAACTGCTTCATTGGAAGCTTCAGTCTATTTAAGAGCTGTTTCATTTGGTAATATTCAACAAAAACAAATTTCTGTCCCAAACCACATTGGTTGTATTTTCTGAAATGCTTTACTCTGGTTCAATTCACCTGGAACAAGAACTACTCAAAAAACTGGTCATACTGCAAAACAGAAATGTAAAAATCTGCTGATGGTGTTGTCCTGGGTTTTGGAAACTATACTTACATGTTTGAACTAGTAAACACTAAGTTTTCCATGTAATTCCATGTCAAAAGATAGCCAATTTTTATTTCTTATTTTTAGAAGTGCCCTCTGATGCTTCATTCTAATGCAACCAGCGTGTAGCCTACATAGAACCAGGGTTCATGGTCTCAAGGGTTTAATCACTTAAGATGGTGATGAGGAAGAACATATTCTCACAGAGATTGTTGAATCATTCAATAAATTTAGAGTTGCAACAGATGGGCTATTGGACTTCTGAGAAATGGAAGTTGTAGTTGGACAGGAACATGGACCTGAAGCCAAAGATCAGACCAGTAGGGATCTCACTGAATACTGGAGCAAGCCAGAGGGGGCTATTCCTCCTCCTGTTGCCTGGTCCTTAGAGCATCATGTTCACTCCTACACACTTCTGCCAGAAGCAATTTAATCCCATGCAAGGATAAAAATGCTGGTTGATTTTTCACCTCCAATGCCATGGACATCAGTGTGATTGTAGAGCACATATTCCAACTCAGCTGTTGTGGTGCTAACTCGTTTTCTAAAATGGAACCATAGCAGGACTTCACCATGAACAACTTAAACTGTTTGAAATATTTACTTGTGATTGCTACTTGCTTTATTGTTTTTGTACAAGACATGAGCATCTTTATTCAATTTGTCATGCACCGACCCCACAACAAATCTGCTTAAAGCAGATTATTCCACATTATCGTGCAATTGCCAAAGGTCATAAAAACAGAACAGTAAGAGAAATCACAGCTACATTTATGTGTATTGCTGCATCAGCAAGATGTGGCTGTAATCCCAGCCCCTAAAGCCTATGACATGCCATTGTGTAGCATGTAATCCACTCGTTAATCAGCATGTCATGTCATTCTATAGCATTCAGCTTCTTCTTTTGCAACCTGCTGACTTGCTTCACTTTCTCAATGGGCTTGCTGGTTATTGATTATATGTTGGCAGGGTGATGGAGAATGTCTGCAGAGGACAACTCAGCCCAGCTTGCCACAAGCGAGACAATACCTTGAAAAATATAAAAGGCTCTAAACTACTCAAGAGCCTCCATCCTGTTTGTTGAAAGACCCCCAAAATATCTTACATTTATATACATCTTAAATGCGGTCACCAATCAAAACCAGTTTGCTTTATATTAAGTACAGTGATAGACAGTAATTTATATATACAGAAGCACATACTCTGGAGACTTAGCTAAGTTCTTCACTTCAGTAAAAGCTTAAAATGTTCTTTCTTCACTATATTTGTCTTGTGATACTCTTTTCACTTATTTACAAACAATTGACATAACTAGGCAATTTCAGTGAGGCCATGCCATTGTGATGTATTAAGGTAACACTACTACAATGTCAGCGATCACCAGTCAGGGTTTGATTCCCACCACTGTCTGTAAGAAGTTTATACCTTCTCTCCATGATTGTGTGGGTTTCCTCTGGGTGTTCTGGTTTCCTCCCACATTCCAAAGATCTATGGTAGGGTAAATGAGTTGTGGATATGCCACCTTGGCACCAGAAGCAAGACAACATTCCTCGTTAATTTGGTTTGACACAAACAACACATTTCACTATATGTCTTGATGTACATGTGATAAATAAAGCTAATTTTATTCTTTATCTTTTTAACACTTATGAAATCTATGCAATGTAGATGATGTACAACTGATACTTTTTCCTAGTAACTATGTTATGAACTCTGTCTTTTGAAGTTTTTATTCATTTTTCAATGTTTGGACATTAGCTATTGCCCATCTTAGAAGCGATGCTCTTAAGAAGGTGGTGGTGAGCCAACCTTCAGGCAAAAGCATTCCAATATGTTGTTGGGTAGGATTTCCAGGACTTCGATTAAAAGTGATATACCTTCAAGTCAGACAGATAATAGGAACCTGTAGATGAAGATGATCTATGACCCTTCTGCTTCTTGGTCCTTCGTTGTGGTAATGGACACAGGTTTGGAACGTATTGATGGGTAAGTCTAAATGAGTAACTGTGGTGCATTTTGTACACGGTAGTCAGAACAGCCATTGTACGCTAGAGAATGAAGGAATAGATGTTTAGGGATCTTACGATGCCAGTCAAGCAGACTGCTTTATTCTGGCTAGTGCTGAACTTCTTGAGACTTGTCAGAGCTGTAGTTATCCAGGCAAGTGGAGAGAATTCCACGACATACCTATTTTGCGGCTTACAATAGGTATCAGGAGGTGAGTCACTTACCTAACCTCTAACTTGCTCTCTGGTTCATCTGAGTTTCTGATCAATCTTAATCTCCTTCACTGTCCATCCACCCACTGACTCCACTGTGTTTCAAAAATTTGTCAGTCTCTGCCTTGAATATATTGACTTCATTGGTGAAAAAGGTGAGCAGCCTTAAGTTCTTGGGTGTCAGCATCTCTGAGGATATGTCCTGGACCCAACACATGGATGCAGTTATGAAGAAGCTGTTAGGAGGTTGAGGAGATTTGTTACATCACCGAAGGATCTTTTTCGATTACTACAGGTGTATGACGGAGAGCATTCTGGGTAGTTGCATCATCACAGCCTAATATGGAGGCTCCAAAGCAGAGGTTGTAGACTCAACCAGCTCCATCATGGGCACAACCCTCCCCATCATGATGGACATCTTTAAAAAGTGTTGTCTGAAGAAGGCGACATCCTTCATTCGGGACCTTCACTACCTACGACATGCTCTTTTCTCATTACGATCATTAGGAGCCTGAAGATCCACACTCAGTGATTCAGGAACAGCTTCTTCTCCTCTGTCACCAGAACTCTGAACACTCCATTAGCTCATGAACGCTACCTTGTTATTATTTTTGGGCACTATTTAACTATTTTGTAATTTATAGCAACTTTATGTCTTTCCGTTGTACTGCTGCCACAAAACAGTAAATTTCATGTCATGTAAGTCTGTGATAATTAACTTGATTCTGATTATCTTCTGAGAGAACTTCCTCCTCATCCCTTTTTTAAAGGGGGAGCCCCTTACTTGGAAACAGCCTCCAAGTTGTAGATAACCTGACTACGGTAAGCACTCTCCTGGTATGCATCCTATCAATTCCTCTTGGAATCTTGTTTCAATAATATCACCATTTATTCCTCTAAACAGATAAAAAATATAGACCCATTGATGGGGCAGCACAATACCACAAACAACAGAGGGATAGGTGAGCTGCAGAAACTGGCAGGAGGTGACTGGAATGCAGGGAGAATAATATGAGATTTGTGTAGGATTAATGTAACTGGGTGCTTGATGGATGGTCTAGACTCAGTGATTTTGCTTCTGTATGACATTATGAAACTAATCCCTTCTACACCCTGCTGATTGTCAGTCAGGAAAAAAACATTTTTCCCAGATCTGACGAAGATCATCAATGTTCAAGGTTAACTCCATTGCTCTTTATTAAATGCTACCTGACCTGCTGAGTAATTCCAATATTTTCTATTTTTATTTTAGGTTTCTAGCATTCTGCAGCTTACAGTTTTTATTTGACTCAAGTCTGCTTTCTGTTGGCAACACACATGAAAATGCTGGAGCAACTCAGCAGGTCAGGCAGCATCAATGGAAAGGAATAAACAGTTGACATTTTGGGCTGAGATTGTTCAGCCAATCCCCTGTTACATCATTACAATACTGACATCTATACACTCTTGCTTTCTGCTGCAATCATCCTTTGATTGAGGAATAACTCAATCAATCTCTTTAGTCTTTGAGTCTGTTAAGGTGTAAGGTGCTCCTTCCCTCTGCTAGCTTGCAGGTCACCCTTGAGCAAGGTGTAGCCCTTGCTTAGCTACTCCCCCTCCCCGATCAGGGTCATGTGAATGCATGGGAGCAGCAGGTGGATGGTCATAGGAGCAGCTGGTGCATATCACGTCCAGGTTAAATGACCGTTGATGCCGCACAGACAATTTCTGAAGAATATTGTTAATGGTTGGGGTCACCTGTCTCTTAAAGACACTGCCCAGAAGAAGGCAATGGCAAACAACTTCTGTAGAAAAATTTGTCAAGCCCAATCATGGTCATGAGACCATGATCGCCCATGTCATACAACATGACACATGATGATGACAGTGATTATTATACTAAATTATATTTAGAGTTATAGATCTGTGGATAAAGATTACATTTAAACTTCTATTGCAAACTTGTTTCAAAATGCCTGCATTAACCTTAATAGGAAACAGCTGATCCTACTTACTACATGTATGTTTCCATCACACTAAGTATCTTTAAAGAATGCTTTAAATAAAATTAATTAAATATGTTAAATTATTTTTTCAATCATTTGCATATTGGACTATAATAGTTTTAAGATGTTAAATGAATCTTAATATTCCAAAATTATTAAAAATTAGTTCAACTATTTTTAAAGATAGTAAAATTATTAAAAATACTAACCATTATTCACCAACAATTTTAAATTTAAAAATAAACTTATACAATCACATTTTTAAGCCCTTTCAACTGTTCTTTATCAAAATCAATAAAGATAATTCATTCTGCCAGTGTTATCTTCATGTAAGATTTTTAAAATAAATTTACCAATAAATATACTGAAGAAATGCTGAAATTTCTTACTCTGTCTTTGAAGTTCTTGATGGAATCCTAAATTTTCTGAAAAAGTACACAAGTGATGGAATATTTCCAGAATAATTTTCTGTGAATATAACAAGGCTTTGGTCCCAGATGAGTTCAATGCCTTCTATGCTCACTTGATGGTCAAAACAAGGTGGCATCTTCACAAACTGCCACAGCCCCTGATGACCCTATGATTTCAGTCTCTAAGACTGATGTGAGAGCATTCTTCTGGAGGGTGAACGTATGGAAAGCATTTGGCCCAGACGGGGTACCTGGCTGAGTACTAAAGACCTGTGCTGATCAAGTGGCAGAAGTGTTCACCAATATCTTTAACCAATCGGCTTGGTGGTCTGATTTACCCACCTGCTTCAAGCATGCTTCAGTTATACTGGTGCCTAAGTAGTACGTGGTAACCTGACTCAATGACTATCGCCCAGTAGCATTTACATCCACAGTAATGAAGTGCTTTGAGGAGTTGGCGATGAAACGTATCAACTCCTGCCTGAGAAATGACTTAGATCCACTCCAATTTGCCTATCACAAATGGTCAACAGCAGATCTCATTTCTTTGACTCTTCATTCAACCCAGAAACCAGCTGGACAGCAAAGATGCATACACCAGGATATTCCTCATCACCTACAGCTTGCTATTCAATACTATCATCCTCACAAAATTAATCAATAAGCATCAAGACCTTGGCCTCAATACCTCGTTGTGCAACAAGATCCTCAATTTCCTCACTTTCAGACCCCAGTCATTTCAGATCAGCAACAGTAGATCCTCCTTAATTTCTATCCACAAAGGTGCACCACAAGTCTGTGTGCTTAGCCCCCTGCTCTACTCGCTTTATACTTATGACTGTGAGGCTAGGCACAGCTCCAAAGCCAAATATGTTTGTGGATGACACTGCTGTCATTGGCTGAATCAAAGGTGGTGATGAATCAGCATATTGAAGGGAGATTGAAATTCTGGCTGACTGGTGCCACAACAAAAACCTCTTACTCAATGTCAGCAAGACCAAGGAGCTGATTATTGACATCAGGAGGAGGAAACCAAAAGTACATAAGCCAGTCCTCATCAGGGGATCAGAGGTGGAGAGGGTCAGCAACTTTAAATTCTTCGGTGTACTCATTTCAGAGGATAGGTCCTGGGTCCAGCACATAAGTGCCATCATGAAGAAGGCATGGTAGCAACTCTAATTTCTTAGAAGTTTGCAAAAGTTTTACATGTCATCTAAAACTTTGAAAAACCTCTATAGTTGTGTGGCAGAGAGTATATAGACTGTTTGCATCATGGCCTGGTATGGAAGCACCAATGTCCTTGAACAGAAAAGCCTAAAAAAGTGGTGAATACAACCCAATCCATCATGGGTAAAGCCCTGTAACCATTCAGCACATCTACGTGGAGCCCTGTCACAGGAAAGCAGCATCAATCATCAAGGACACCCACCATTCAGACCATGCTCTCTTCTTGATGCTGCCATCAGAAGGAAGGTACTGGAGCCTTAGGACCCTCACCAACAGGTTCAGGAAAAGTTGTTACCCCTCAACTATCAGGCTCTTGAACTTCACTCCAACTTCACTTGCCCCATACTGAAATGTTCCTGCAACCTTTGGACTCACTTTCATGGACACTTCATCTCATGCTCTCAATAGTTACTGCTTATTTATTTATCTATCTATCTATCTATCTATTTATTTATTGTTGTTGTTATTATTATTTATTAATTGTTATTATTACCAGCTTGGTAACTCCATTCAAAACATTTCCTCTGAAGGCCATCAACGTACAATCAACTCTGTTGAGACATGTTGATTACACTCATCCTTACACCACCCGCTTCACCATCCTCCACTGCAACTGGATCCACAGTCCTTACTAAACTTAAAACAATATTTTCCCTTCTATGTTTATGTCCCTAGTAGATTTTAAATGAAAAATTGACAAAGCTCCCTCTGGAACCCTTGGCGTGAAAGGATTGTGAAGGAAGAATATTTAGACTCATGATTGGAACGCCACATACATTCCACATGCGGGAAAGTGTCAGAGGGCTCAAACATAATGCATCACCATTGGCCGATGAAAACCACTCACCCTAGGGAATAAGTCCAAAGGGGCTGTCATCAAATGGAAATTCTGTCTCACATAGTCCTGCTATGAATATGTGTTCCAAATGGGCATCAGGATCAACTTAGTTGCTGGAATTTTCTGTAGTGATGTATGATGTCTGTTCTGGAATATTCATAGGTTTGAGCTTTCTGTGTCTGTGTGGGTTTTCTTTGGTTTGCACTCAGATCCCAAATATGTGTGTCTTGTTAGCTTAACTGGTCATTGAGTCTTAGATCATAAATCACTACAGCACAGAAACAGACCCTATGGCCCATCTAGTCCATGCCAAACTATTATTCTGCTTATTCCTGTCAACCCACACCTGGACCTTAGCCTCCGTACCCTTCCCATCCATGCATTTATTCAACTTTCTCTTAAATGTTCAAATCAAATCCAGATCCACCACTTCCACTGGCAGCTTGTTCTACATTCTCACCACACTTTGAGTGAAGAAGTTCCAAGTTCCCCTTAAATACTTCACCTTTCACCCTTAACCTATGATTTCTAGTTCTAGTTTCAACTGGTCATTGTAGATTGTCCCTAGTATTTAGATAGATGAGGGATAGAATCTGGGGAGTATTGGAAGAGCGCAAAGGCAATCTTAATGTAGGATTGTATAAATGAGCATTTGATGGTGGGCCAAAGCTCAGGTTTCTCCATGTATGACTTTCTAATGGTGCTTCTGATGGACTACTCTTCTTGATTACAGATTTAATTTAGGACCTTCACTAATAATTGCACAGCCAAAGCTATCTTTCCTTTTCTTTTGAATCCAAACAATGCCAGATGCCCCTACATTGCTGCCTGTAGCTGCACTGATGTGGTGATATGATTCATTGTTTCTATAGTAAGTGTTCTCAGATGTTGAAAGATTACAAGTGCAACCCATTATACAGACCAGTTTTACTTTTGATCTGCTTCATTGGAAAAGGTCAAATGAAAAGGTTAAAGATGCAATGGCATTGAAAATTACATGATCACTGCAACTAACAGTTTCTTTTCCAACTTAGTAAGATATTCCACAAGAGTTTTTTTTAAAACCAGAGAATAAAACTTGTTTAAGTTTTATGATATAATTTTTTTAAAGGTCCTCAGTTTATTCTTAATTGATTGATGGCACTACATCAAAGCAAATTTATTTCTTGATGTTCTTCAAGGGAAAATTTATTACATATCCCTGCAAAGCTTTAATTCTATGTGAATTGAATTTTCAAGTGGGAGAGACCCTAGGCTCCTTTGATGGTTTAATGAGTACATTCATCAAGTACTGGGCCCACACAGCTCAGGAAGGGCATGTTGCTTAATTATGTGTTAATTGATCCCCACCACATTGCATAGTAAAAAAAACTTTAGAATCAGTATCAGTATCAATGGAACTTTGGTGCTTCTGATCCCAATAGGAAAACCTTGTAGGATGTAAACCTGAGTGGATGATAGGTGAGTATAGTTTTGGGCTCCTCTGTCAAATGAGAGGGAAATTGATAGAGGTCTACAAGATTATGAGAGGCATAGATAGGGTGGATAGTCAGTACCTGTTTCCCAGGGCACCAATAGCAAACACCAGAGGGCATATGTACAAAATTAAGAGAGTGAAGTTTAGGGGAGACATCAGGGGTAAGTTTTTTTACACAGAGGGTGTGAGTGTCTGGAATGAGTTGCCAGGGATGGTGGTGGAGGCTAAAACATTAGGGGTATTTAAGAGCCTCTTGGACAGGCACATGGATGAAAGAAAAATAGAGGGTTATGGGGTAGTATGGGTTTAGTACATTTTTTAAGGATTATATGGGTCGGCACAACATGGAGGGCTGAAGGGCCTGTACTGTGCTGTAGTGTTCTATGGTTCTATATTTCCTATGGTTTAGTCAATCTGCATCAGGACTTTACATGAATAACAAGATGGATAGATTTTGGAGGCTGAGGAATACTTATTGAACATACTAGTTATCTTGCTTTATGAAGTATTCCGTAGTACTTCTTGCTTTATGAACCACTGGTAAGCTGTCGCCCATCTTCAGTACCACTTTCTTAAACTGATATTTGGACACTTTAAACGCCAAGCCAAATGAACTGAAAAGGCAGGGTGTTGAGACTGGTGGCAAGGTTTGGGCCAGTTCTGCTCGCTACTTTGTGACGTTTACTCTGCTCTCCACAGTGCTGAGGCTGTGTTCTGATGCAATATGCAAGCTTTGCGATGACTTGCCCCACGGTGCGATGAACTAAGGCAGAAGCTATGGGCCTGCTCCAGGCTTCGGCTCTGTGGGCTCACTTTTGTTCTGAATACTGTTGCTGTTGCTTGCTTTTATTATTTGCATGATTTGTGTTTTTTTTCCTCTCTCTGTGCATAGAGTGTTGGTCTTTTTTTAAATTGAGTTCTTCCGGGTCTCTTGTTTTGTGGTGGCCTCTAAGGAGATGAATCTCAATGTTGTATAATTTATGCATACTTTGATAATAAATAAACTTTGAACTTAGTTATTTGATTAAGACCATAAGATCAAAGCATAAAGCAATTAGACAATTCAGCCCTTTGAGTCTGCACTGCCATTCAATCATGGCTGATGTTTTTTACAACCCTATTCTCCCACCTTCTCCTCATAACCCTTAACCCTCTTTACTAGTCCAGGAACCAATCAATCTCTGCCTTAAAAACACCTAATGACTTGGCTTTCACAGCCCCCCTTGGAAACAAATTCCACAGACTCATCATCATCTGTCTGAAGAAATTTCCTCTCACCTCATTTCTAAAGGGATGCTCTCAGAACCTAGATACCCAAAGTTTGAAGTTCAAAGTAAATTTATTATCAAAGTACGTACTTATATGTCACCATATACAACCTTGAGATTAATTTTCTTGCAAGCATATTCAATAAGTCCATAAAAGAATAATAATGATAATAGAATCAATGAAAGACAGCACCAACTTGGGCATTCAACCAGTGTGCCAAAGGCAAAAAAAGTGTGAATACAAAAATAAAGATATAGTAATACATAAATAAACAATGAATCTCAAGAATATGAGTGAAGATTCATTGAAAGTGAGTCCATTGGTTATGGGAACATTACAATGATGGGACAAATGGAGTTGAGTGAGGTTATCTCTCTTTGTTCAAGAATCTAATGGTTCCTGAACCTGGTGGTGTGAGTCCTAAGGCTCCTGTACCTTCCTCCTGATAGCAGCAGTGAGAAGTGAGCATGTTCTGGATGATGGGGTCCCTAATGATGAATGCTTTTTTCCTGTGACAATCCTCCATGTAGACATGCTCAATTGTGGGAATGGCTTTACCCATCATTTACTGGGCAATCTTCTTCTCCTTCTTGTTCGGCTTACCATCGATTTTTGATGATGACTGAGGCCTGGGCAAGGTTTATGGAAGACCAGCAGTTGCCCATGCTGTAAGTCTCCCCTCTCCACGCCACTGATGTTGTCCAAGGAAAAGGCATTAGGACCCATACAGCTTGGCACCGGTGACGTCGCAGAGCAATGTGTGGTTAAGTGCCTTGCTCAAGGATACAACACCCTGCCTCAGCTAAGGCTCGAACTAACGACCTTCAGATCACTAGACCGATGCCTTAACCACTTGGCCATGTACCACACTGGGCGATTTCCACTACTTTTTGAATGATTTTACATTCAAGGATTTCGTAGTGTTTTCATGCCAGGCTGTGATGCAGCCAGTCAATATACTCTCCACCACACATATATAGAAGTTTGTCATGCTGATCCAACAGAGTGAACAACCAGTGTGCAAAAGCCAATAAACTGGACAAATACAAAAAGAAGCTCCTGTACCTTCTTCCTGATGGCAGCAGCAAGAAGAGAGCATGGGTTGGGAGGTGGAGTCCCTTACGATGGATGTTACTTTCCTGCGACAACACTCCATGTAGATGTGCTCAATGGTTGGGAGGGCTTTACCCTTGATGGACTGGACCATATCCACTATGTTTGTAGGATTTTTTGTTCAAGGGCATTGGTGTTTCCATACTAGGCTGTGTTGCATGCAACCAGTCATTATACTCTCCACCACACATCTACAGTACATATGTTTGTCACAGTTTTAGAAAACATGCTGAATTTTCACAAACATCTAAGGAAGTAGAGACACTGCCATGCTTTCTTTGCAATTGCACCTATAGGCTGGGCCTAGGACTAGACCTCCGAAATAATAACACAGATGAATTTAAAGTTGCTGGCCCTCTCAGCCTTTGATTTCACCCAGATAGAACTGGCTCATGGACCTCTGGTTTCCTCTCCTGAAGTCAATAATCAGCTCCTTGGTGAAACACTCCGGTTTCCTTGGCTGCTTAAGTCTAGGGAAGCCAATCTCTGACCCCACCAAACATATGAGTTTGAGGTGTGAGCCCACCCCAAAACCCCGTTTGTGTGGATGCTGTGTAATTTGTTACCTTGTTACAAATGAGAGCCAAGAAATAACAGACAGTACGCTGCATACAATTAAAAGATTTGGCTTTATAATTTTTACTCTGACTAAAGGGTTAGTAAAGAAAAGATCAAACAAAATAGAAGGGCCCAGTTTAATGAAACAGTCTAACGTGCACAAGCTGGAGCTCACGGTTTCCCCAAGTCACCGATCCTCAATCGAAGTCACCCCGTCGAATCACGGTCCCGCTCCGGGTCGAATCCTACAACCTCTTCCCTCCGGCGTCTTCTCCCTTCATCTCTCTTGAACCACCAAGAAAACCCCAAGCCCAACCTTTGTGTCCCTCACCAGAGAAACCTACCCTTCCTAACTGGATGGTAGACATGTCTCCTCATCTCTAATCTTCAACAATAACCCAAACATAAGCTGAGAACAAGTAGCTCGCAGAGAAAAGCACAAAATGAAATACCTACAGCATAACAGCTGCAAAAAACTGGTCTTCCTGACATTGAGCAAGAAGTTGTTTTTGGGGCACCACTTCGCCAGACCTTCAGTCTCCCTCCTATATGCTGATTCATCACCACCTTTCATTTAGCCTACGATAGTGGTGTCATTAGCACACTTGATTATAGCATTGGAGCTGTGCTTAGCCACACAGTCATAAGTGTAAGGCGAGTAGAGCAGGGGGTCTAAGCGCACAGCCTTGTGGTGCACCTGTGCTGATGGAGATCGTGGAGGAGATGTTGTTGCCAATTTGAATTGACTGAAGTCTACTAATGAGCAAATAGAAAATCTAATTGCACAAGGAGGTGTTGAGGACAAGGCCTTGAAGCTTATTAAATAGTTTTGAGGGGTTGATGGTATTGTATGCCAAGCTGTAAGTTGATAAGGAACATCCTGATGTATACATCTTTGTTGTCCAGATTTTCTGGGTTGAGTGAAGAGCCAATGAGATGGCATGTGCTGTGGACCTGTTGCTCTGGTAGGCAAACTGGAGCAGATCCAAGTCACTTCTCAGGCAGTAGTTGATACATTTCAGAACCAACCTCTCGAAGCAATTCATCGCTGTGGATGTAAGTGCTACTGAACAATAGTCATTGAGGCAGCTTTCTCAGGCACTGAGAATTGAAGCCTGGTTGAAATGGATGGGTATTTCAGACTGCCAAAGAGACAGGTTAAAGATCTCAGTAAACACTTCAGCCACTTGATCAGCATGGGACTTTAGTACTTGGTCAGGTACCCTTTCACGGCTGGATGCTTTTTGTGGGTTGAAGGCTGCTCACTTGTCAGCCTCAGACTAGTGGAAACACTCTCTTCATGCCCATTCTACGTAGGCCTCTCAGCATCTGGCAGTTTTCGTGAGATTCTTCTTCATTCTGAACCCTATCAAGCACAGGCCCAGAGACTTCAAATGCTACTCATAGTTAAGCCTTTCATTCCTGGGACCATTGTTATAAATCTCCTCTGAAATGTTTCCAGAGCCAGCACATCCTTCTGTAGATAGGGGGCTCAAAATAGGCTCGTTTATATCAATTATCTGAAACATTACTGTGCCATTTCCCCCAAATCTTCCTACTGGAAAAACAAAATCTAACCTGACTTAAACTCAAACCATCTGAGCTGATTGCAGTAAGTATCCTTTTTAATACTATTAATACCATTTGAAACCTCAGTTTGAGTTATATTGCAAATTAAATTACCATCGTCTGCTTGGCAGCACCCTCCAAGCTAGGCTTTGTCATTTGAGACTGCAAACTGGCATCGATGGGACATCCCTCCCTCAGCAGAAGCACCCCCCTATGAACTCCCCAGCTAATCCCTCCCTGTCCTTTTATACCTATTCTGTATTTGCATGAACACACGCTTTATAACAGCACGTTTCCTTTCATTGCAGAGTAAAGCCAAGAGCTCAGCTCCTTCTTGGACAACTCTTGCTCTTCACCAGTCTATTCCTATCCTTTTTCTCATTCCAACCCTGGTTTCCCTTCACCTTGAAGCTTTTCTTTTAATCTTGCTCTTCCATCTAAGTCAACTCTTCAGTGAGTCACAGCTTTTCCACCATTTCACCACCATACTCTTCATCACTCAGCTACCTTTCCTGTACCCAGTACTTGATGACATTCTTATTTACATTTTTAGTTCTGACGTTGATCCTCTTAGTTTCAAAACCACTTTAAGAACCCAATGCATATCAAAAGACCACTACTTCTCCCAGCTACTAAACCACGTTCATTTTTTTTTCTTGTACAAGATCTCACTACCATGCCCTAGTTCTGTCCTAGTTATTATATCTCATCAACTGTAAGTCCAATTACTTGGCTGTACTTCTACTCCTGGCATACAGACAGTGACTAAATACTGCAGCACCAGTGGTGAGGACCAAGAAGGTATGGTCAAGGGAGGTTAGGAGTGCCTACAGGACAGTTATGAGTTGGTGGACTGGACAATATTCAGAGATTCATCTCCAAATCTGAATGTATTTACCACACTGTCACCGATTTCATCAAGACCTGTGTGAATCAGTGTGTACCTTTGAGATCATATCGGACATACTTAAACCAAAAACCATGATTGAATCAGGAGATTGGTCGTCTGCAGAGAGCTAGATCTTTGGCATTCAAGACCTGTGATCCAGAACTACACAAGAAGTCCATAAATGACCTAAGGAGGCAATTTTAAGAGCCACAAAAACAATCTTGATTGAAATTAGAGATGGAATTGGATGTATGTCAGCTCTGGCAGGATTTGAAGGCCTTTACTTCCTACAAAGTGAAACCTAACATCATGAATGGCTGAGTGTACACCTATTATGTACACTTTGAAAGGGAGAATAAAACTACACCTGTACAAATCACTGTGGCATCTGGTGACCCTTGATCTCTGCCTCGGAGGCTGACATCAAAACATCTTTCAAGAGGGTGAACCCTTGCAAGAATTCAGGCCCTGATGGCATACCTGGTAGGGCACTGAAAAACTGTTACAACCAACTAGCGGGAGTCTTCAAGAACATCTTTAATCTTTCACTGTTTTCACTGCTTCAAAAAGAACACAATTATACAAGTGCCCAAGAAAGGCAGGGTGAGCTGCCTTAACGACTATCGCCCAGTTGCACTCCCATCAACTGTAATGATGTACTTTGAGTGGTTGGTCATGGGCAGAATCGACTCCTGCCTAAATAAGGACCTGGACCTGCTGCAATATGCCTATCACCACAATAGGTCTACACTGGATGCAATCTCACTGGCTCTCCATTTGGCCTTGTATCACCTAGACAATAGCAACACATAGGTCAGACTGCTGTTTATTAATTACAGCTCAGTGTCTGACTCCATCATACCCTCAGTACTAATCAATAGGCTTCAAAATCTGACCCTCTGTACCTCCTTCTGCAACTGAGGTTGAATTCCTCATTGGGAGACCACAATCAGTTCGGATCGATACATCTCCTCCTTGCTACCAATCAATACTGGTGCACCTCTACTCTTTCTACACCATGACTGTGTGGCTAGGCACAGCTCAAATGCCATCTATAAATTTGCCAATGTCACAACTATTGCTGGCAGGATTTCAGATGGTGACGAGGAGGCATACAGGAGCGAGGTAGTGGTTGAGCGGTGTTGCAATTACAACCTTGCACTCAATGTCAGTAAGACCACACGATTGATTATGGACTTCAGGAAGGGGAAGTTGAGGGGAAGTCCTCAAAAAGGGATTAGTTGTAGAAACTGTGAGCAGCTTCAAGTTGTTGGGTGTCAACATCTCTGAAGATCTATCCTGCGGCCAACATATTGATGCAATTACAAAGAAAGCAAGTCAGCAACTATATTTCATTTGAAGATTGAGGAAACTTGGTTGCAACACCAGCTGTATGGAGCAGCCACACTGCATAAGATCTGGCAAAGCTGCAGAAAGTTGTAAGCTCAACCAGTTCCATCATGGGCACTAGCCACCCCAGCATCGAGGACACCTTCAAAAGATGATGTCTCAAAAAGGTGACATCCATCAGTAAGGACCCCCATCACCCAAGACATGCCCTCTTCTCATTGCTACCATCAAGCAGGATGTACTGGAGCCTGAAGCCACACACTCAATACTTTAGGAACAGCTTCTTCCTTACTGCTGTCAGATTTCAGAATGGACAACGAGCGTATGTACACAACCTCACTACTTCTTTTTCTTTGCTCTCTTTTTCCACTACTTATTTAATTTATATATATTATTCAAAGCAAATTCTATCAACCACTGCTGAGATCCACCATAAATGCAGTCATCCTTGTGCCTTTCAAAGGTTTATTATTGCCAGTAAAACCAGTGTTTTCTCTGTGCTTGACTTTACCTAGTTGTGGATCATCCGTACTAATGCTTCCTCTGGCTCCTCTGGAATTCTCCTTTGATTTCATTCCATTCCCATATGGAATCTGATTTTCAAGGACATTTTCTCTCACATATGCTGAAGGATCTTATGTCTTTGTCACCCCAAATTCCTTCAAATCCACAACTTTCTCTCTGCTATCAAGCTTCCTGTCCAATAATTTCAAATATGAAACTAAATTTCCTGTGATTGAATATCATGAAGGTAGAAGATAAAATCACTCCCTCTCTCCTCCCTCTCTCCTCCCTCTCTCCACCCTCTCCCCCCTCCCCCTCCTCCCCTTCCTCTCCCCCCTCCTCTCACCCCCCTCACCCCCATCACCCCCTCTCTCCCCCTCTCTCCCCCTCTCTCCCCCTCTCTCCCCCTCTCTCCCCCCTCCTCTCCCCCTCTCTCTCCCCCTCCTCTCCCCCTCCTCTCCCCCTCCTCTCCCCCTCTCTCTCCCCCTCTCTCTCCCCCTCTCTCTCCCCCTCTCTCTCCCCCTCTCTCTCCCCCTCTCTCTCCCCCTCCTCTCCCCCCTCCTCTCCCCCCTCCTCTCCCCCCTCCTCTCTCCTCTTCCCCCCCAAAAAAAAGCTCTGCACCTTGCCTATGTTACAGCCCTCTACTGCACTGCAGTTTGGCTGAATGTGCCTCTAGTCACAGTAGTAAGTAATACTCACACCCTTGGCTTCAACAAATATTATCACCCAGAACTTCCTTTGTGAAATCCCAGTTTATTGACCTGCAGTGCTTTAGATTCTGACATTTAACTAAAATCTTCAGACTCAGCTATCATAATTCTGATTCCATCCTTCCCCTGACCCACCGAAGCCTACTACCTCCTCTTTTTCTCCGATGCTCCTCTTCCTTCTTATCGGTTCTCAGATCCCACCTTACCATGAATCACTATCTCACATTGCCTTCAGTTACAAAGCCTGTAGATATCTTAGCCAATCGAATTCCCTCCTTAAAGCCTTTTGGTTCCCCCTCTCCTTCCTTTAGAACTCCTCAAGTGGGATGTCTTTGTTCACGCTCTCAATCACCTCTTTGCCCACCTGTCAAAGCTCCGAATCTGCCTCATTTCCTGAATTCATTGGGCAGTTTTTCCCCACTCCATATTAATGTTTTCCATGTATTCATATGCATAGACATGCTGTACTCTGTATATCTGCATGCGTAGTAATACTGTGATCCTGTTGAACGGGAGAGTTATGTGGTGTGTCTACTTTGTAACAACGTTCCAACATGCCAGCAATGGCTTACAACTAACCTATACAGCCTTGCAAACAAAAAAGTACCATCTCTTTTCATGTACAATGATGTATATTATATTGTGCATCAATACACTTGTAAAAGCATTGCAGGTTTGCTCTACGGTATAAATGGAAGATTTTAACATTGTGACTGGTTCCTGGGAAATTATTTTCATGATAGAATCAATGACACCAAAATTTAAAAAAAAGGGATAAAGAAGAGAAAACAAAGTCTTTGTAAACGTGTTCCGAAAATCACCTTCATATGGAACACATTAACATTAATTATTCATTACATCCTCATAATCTGAATGAAATGACCCAGATCTTTGCTGTTCACAGTCCATGCATATCAATTAAATTACTTCTAAATATTGAATAAAACCCAGCTGACAAACTTTACAAACCCTAAATAGTTTATTTTTAAACTAAATCATTAGTTTATATACAATACAAAGGTTTTAAGATGAAAAAGTATAATGTATTTCATAGTCTGTTGATATTTAAATATTACAATATTTTTAAATCTTGCTTGAGAAATACCTTTAAGACTTAAAGATTATTATTCATGATCCTGCTTCTGTTTGATTAATTAGAGATATATTAAAATATGGTGCTTGTTGTCATTAGAAATAGTTGAGGCAATAAATAAATAAATAAATAAATGTTGTTATTGACTAAGAATGATATTCCAGACATTAATATTATTTCAACATCAGGTTGCAATAAAATAAGTGGTAATAGTTTCCTATTAAGTTGGTACACCTTATGGACCTTACCAAGTACTGGAAGTGCTGTAGAAGCTGCAATAGCTGTAGATCTCAATGATTTCAAATATTAGCATTTGAATTAGTTTCTTCACAGAATCTTCTATGAAATATTCTGAGATGATATTATCTACATATGATAGATGAAAATTACAAGTCTGTTTCATGACACAGAGTTATATAATCCAATAATGCTTCTACAGAAATTTTGCAGTGTCTTTAAAGGATTACTTTGGTGAGGAACTTAATTGACTAAATGCCATATGGAAGAGGGTATCTTTCAAGATTTAGCTGGCGATTATTTGAGTTTCAGCATTCTCTTTAAGTATTAGTGGACTTTATACTCATGGGTTTCAGATGGATTTAACAGTTGATGTAAAAATCAATTAACTCTCAGCTTTAATCCAGTAGTTAAACAGGTGTTGAATGAAAACTTAGAATCAATTTTCTTTTTGTTTTCAAAACTGCCTTTTGTATTGTCCAATAGTTTGGGTACTTAAAAAAAAAGTTATAGAAGTACTTCTTATTTGATGCCTGTGATTAAGTTCTTGCACATTGTTAATGAAATGCAGATGATCTTTACAAATAGATGTAAAAATACATCTTAAAATCTAGCATAATTAGATTAAAAGATCTATAATGATTGAAAATGGGAGTTTACAGGAATTTTGGTTTGACTGCTCTCATTGTTCTTGGCACTGGGGTTTTAAGTTAATATTCTGATCGCTGCTTCTCTCCTATGTTATATTTAGTGGAGCAATATTGACATCCCTTCACACTTGAATTTCATCAATTTTTAATGTTTCTCTGATCCTCTGCTACACTAAGATAGAACTTCCACTTGCACCAAAGAGAAAAACTACTAATGCAAAGTTATTTGTTAAAATTTATCACATTTAAAGCACCACCTAATGCCTCTTATGGTATAGCAGCTGTCAATTACTTTGAGCAAAGGATTTCTGCTCAATGGGTCAGGCAGCATCTGAAGGGGAAATGGACAGTCTCAACCCAAAGTATCAACTGTCCATTTCCTTCCACGGATGCTGCTCAACCCACTGATATCCTCCAGCAGCTTTTTTCCTAAAGATTTATTATTGCTCTAGATTCCAGTATCTGCAGTCTCTTGTGTCTCTGAATTATTTTTTAATTGCTTGGGTGCGTGATTTGCCTGACAGCTGTGCCCTATTAGTACAAACCTTTTGCCTATTAGTACAAATATCCGTCCAAACTGAAATATTCAGTAATTGAAATATCTTTGTCACCAAGGTCCTGATATTTATTCTTTATTCATCGTTCAGCATTTGTGCATGTCTGATAAGGCCAGCATTTATTGCCTGCATTTAATTGCCTTGAACAGGTGATGGTGATCCACCTTATTTAACTGGTCCAGTCTTTCTGATGAAAGTTCTCTCACAGTCCAGTTGGAGAGGAAAGTTCTGATATTTAGGCACAGCGGTGATCAGCAATCCATTTTCACATCTGGATTGTGTGTGACGTTGAGGGGAACTTGCAGATGATATGCATGATGACCTCTTCCTTGGCAGTAGATGTATAATGATTGAAAATAGGTGTTTATGGGAATTTTGATTTGGCTGCTCCCATTGTTCTTGGCACTGGAGTGCCAAGAAATTGACAATCCATTTATTCCGTAAATGGATTACAGAATATACAGTGTACTTCATAGATGGTACAAACTGAAGCTATTGTGTACTGGGGATGTAGTTATTCAGTGTTTGAGAAGGCGAATATAGTTCCAGTCAAGTATTTGTTTCATCTTAGGTGTTGTTGAAGCTGAACCCATTCAAGACAATGAAGTGTATTCCATCACATTCCTGTCTTGGGCCTTGTGAGTGATGGACAGGTGAACCACACAATGCAAGATACCCACACTCTGACCAGCTCTTGTAACCACAGTTTTATGTGTCTCTCTGGCTGAACATTGCAGTCAGTGGTGACCCACAGGATCATATGGCATTAGCCTAAAACTTTGAACAATCTCCTCACAGGGAGGAAGCCGAGTCACATTAAAAAAAAAATTGAGTTAATGATTTGATTAGGATCCAGCCTGCCATGAACATGAGCAGAGGCTACAGAATCTGGCTCACTGTCAAGCTAGTTAGAAAGGTTTGCTACTAAGTTGAACAGGAATCCATGCGGTAGGCCTCACTAGGTTCATCAACCATTAGTGAGCTGCCATGCATACTTCCAAACATCAATCAGTGTTGGGCATTCATGGTCAACTACAGGCATCCAAACATCCTAAAAATAACAAGGATTTATAAAAAAGCCTGCTGCTGATATGGTTCATTTGTGGGCTGTAGTTTTACAACATCTTTAATAGGAAATGGCTTAGCTTGATAATTGATCCTCTTCCTGTTTTCTGTTGTGTTTAAAGAAGATTAAGGTCTTGAGTGTGGCCCAATTACCAGCAGAACAAATTGATTTCTTCTCCAGTGCTTTACACCAGTTTGCTGCCTAATCTATGGTGTCTGAATTCCTGTAGCTCTGTATGTCCACTTACCAGTAAATGTTCCTAGTAGATGAGATTTGGTTCATATTAATCTTTCTCTTGATCCTCAAAATTGTGCTGCAAAATATGTAAAGGTGACTCTTATGAAAATTAAAAATGAACAAAACAAAAATATTCCTTAATTAAAAATTTTATCCTGAGAAAAGATGCATTCCTGTGTCCAGCTGTTCTTTACTTCTTAACTTTGATAGCAGAAAGTGGAAGTTCAAAACATCTAACCTAGCCTATGGTGGAACAGTTCAGAGTTTATCCCAAAGAAAATGTGCAAGAATTTAAATTTTACTGTTTTTGGAGAGGTCCAATAAATTGTCACATTTTATACTCAAACCTATATAAGAAAGTTTTCCTTATTTTGTTTAATAATTGTTGCCCATCTCACATCTCCGTTCAGTCCATCTCACCACACATATCCTACTTTGTATATTTTCCTGTTTCAAATAGTTTGCCTAATTTTCCCTTAATGAATTTAATGATCTCCGGCTGATAAAAGTTTCCATCTTCCGACAATCCTTGGTAAATTACTTTCTCCTGGTTTTTAGAATAATGCTTAAATTGATGACCTTTCATCATCAACTTGTCATACATTGAGAATAAAAGACAAGCTGCTGAAGGAACTCGGTGGGTCAAGCTGTATCTGCTCAAAGGACTGGTTATCATTTTGGGTCAAGAAGCAGCTTTATTCCTTGGAAACATAACTGTGTAACTTTGGTGTTGTCTGAACACCAGTCAAAAGTGGAAACTGGTTTCTGCATATTATTCATTATTTAAAATGCAGCCACAGAACCTGGATTAATAAACACCAGTGGTAATAAAGTATAATGTCAGAACAATACTTCATCTTAGAATTTTACATTCAAATTTCCAACAAATATTAAAATACAGATGGAGAATGAATTGTGTCAAGGTACACTTTAATATTAGAGTCCATTTGATAAAGGTTTGTGTAACATAGTGGAATCTCCTATTAATATCCAGTATCAATGTATCTTCCTCAGTACTAAATGTCTCTTTCAGTACTCAGCTGAGCAAATTTACCAGCTTGTTCTACAGCATCTTTGATGTGTAAAGAAAGTTGATATATAAAAAAGAGAGAGATCAGTGAGATGTCAAATGCTCTCAGTGTATTCAGCAGACATCTCCAAGGGCAACAATACATTTGGCTAGTGAACAACATTCTTTCACCCACAAGCATTCTCATAAGTATTCTGTCTCCTGAGGAATCAAGTGCTTCCAGCCACTATTTATTTATGAAACAGTACTGTTTGAAGACCAGCAGACGGCTCAGCGTTTATCCTAAAGGGAATCTGAAAAGGATAATGAAAGAATCTGCTTTTAATAAGTTCTAGAAAAATAAGGGCACCTTGGAAGTTTTATTTTAAACATTTAGTCCCTTTCCAATTACATTGGGAAATAAGGAATGATTCACAAAGTTTCACCAGAAATTTAGGAATATAATATTTTCAGATTAGTTATTTTGATTAAGTAGAAAACATCTAAGAATTGAAAGTACCAGGATAAAATTATTTACTTTGGTACCATACTTCATTTGATCCAGTTCTTTCTGTATTATTCAGCTGATTATGACAGGGAATTGTAGACTTTCTCACTTTTCCGAGGAAAGCTGAATTGTATCAGTATCAAGAATATACAGTTATACCAAAGTTCCAATTAATGTGATAATACCTCATATCAAAACACAAACCTCAGGCCTAATTTAGATCTGTCAATCAAGCAACATTGTCTTTTCAAATCAAGGCAATAAGTAAGAAACATAAACAGAGTTAGGACTGAGGTACCAGGGGGCGAGAATTTACTTACAAGTCATTGACACTGCTATGAAAATTCAGTGTTAACATTTTTTGGGGAAATTAAGAATGGTCTGAAATGCAGAGAGCAATGATTTTTTTGTTCTGCACAAGTATAGCAAAGTTCTGAAAATTAGAATTCGCTCCTTTGTGCATAGGGTAGAGAGAGAGAGAGACCTTCGGACATAAGCAGTGATATTAAATAGTCTACAATACCTGTTTTGATCACACTTGTGTGAAATCATGCCACGTAAATAAGCCCAGTGTATCCTGTGGACCTCAGCCAGTAAAGCAGCTATGTCAGGCATTAATGATGGAGTCGCCTCTTACTCTGGCTGCTGCTGGGGGAATTTGAAGCATTCATCTTCTTCCAGGATCTTAAATTATCTCCTCAACAAGCAACTCTTCAATTATTTCTCATTCTCTATGTCTTCTGCTTGTTCTTTCTGTCTCGATTGTGTTATGCAAATTGTTGGAGCCTGTTGTGTACAGTTTGGAATACAATTGAATGATCTAGCACTCTCCTGTGTCTGGAGAGGACTGAGAAAACGAGTTGCCTCATGAAAAAGGCCCAGAGATGGAGCATGGAGTCATGAATGACTCCATTTCAAAGTGCCAAGGAAGACTGAAGCACAGAGGTGAATGCAGAGGAGTTCAGCGGAGGCCACGGGGGTGAGGCAGTTGGTAGCCGGATCAGCAGCATTCAGGCCAGCGTGGTGATCACTCTTCACGGAAGGACTGGGTTCGCTCTCCTCAAATGCTGACAGGAAGATGTTTTCAACATTCTGAGATCTATGTGATGATTTGACTGTGCTTTATATTAATCTTCTTCTGTTTTTGGTGTTTTCTTACTTGTTGCCAGTTGGTGGGTGGGTGATATGCTACTTTTAGTGAGCGAGAGGAATTGGGGATTTGGGGCCTGGTGTTCTTTTTGGTGTTTTTTGTGTGTGAGAGAGGGGTTGGGGTTTTGATGATATTGTTGCTGTTCTTTTCTGCAAGGGAGGGGTTTGGATGTTTGATTTTTGTGAGGGGGGGGTTGGGGATTTGATGTTATTGTTGCTGGGTTTTTTGCGAGAGAGAGTGTTGGGGGTATGAGCTTTTAGATGTTCCCGCTGTCGTTTTCCATGTGGATGATATTAGCGTTTTTGTGCGAGGGAGGAATCAGGGAGTTTTGGGGCTCACAAGTATTGTCTCTTTTTCTTTTTCAAGTGTGGGGGGTGTTGATGTCTTTTGTTTCAATAACTCCCTTGTTTTTCCATATTTAATGGGTATCTGGAGAAGACAAATATCAGAGTTGTATTGTACATGCATAATTTGACAATAAAATAAACTTTGAAACATTGAACTCCATTCCAGGATGATCACTCCTTTTTCATCACACAATGTTGTGCCAACCATGTACCCTACTCTAGAAATTGTATAGAATCTCCCTACCGCATAACCCTCTATTTTTCTAAGCTCTATGTACCTATCTGAGAGGCTCTTAAAAGACCCGATTGTATCCCCCTCTACCACCTTCACTGGCAGTGCATTCCACGCACCCACCACTCTGTGTGAAAAATTTACCCCTAACATCCCCCTTGTACCTACTTCCAAGCACATTAAAACTATGCCCCCTTGTGTTAGCCATTTCAGTCCTGGGGAAAAATCTTCTGGCTATCCACATGATCAATGCCACTCATCATCTTGTACACCTCTATCAGGTCACCTCTCATCCTCCGTTGCTCCAAGGAGAAAAGGCCAAGTTCACTCAACCTATTCTAATAAGGCATGCTCCCCAATCCAGTAACATCATTTTAAATCTCCTCTGTACTCTCTCTATAGCACCCACATCCTTCCTGTAATGAAGTGACCAGTACTCAACACAGTACTCCAAGTGGGGTCTAACTAAGGTTTTATATGGTTGTAACATTACCTCATGGCTCTTGAACTCAAAGCCATGGTTGATGAAGGTCAACACACCATACGCCTTCTTAACAACACTGTCAACCTGTGCAGCAGCTTTGAGTGTCCTATGGACATTGCCCCCAAGATCCCTCTGATCCTCCACACTGCCAAGAGTCTTACCATTAATATGATATTCTGTCTTCAAATTTAATCTACCTAAATGAACCACCACACTTATCTGGGTTGAACTCCATCTGCCACTTCTCAGCCCAGCTCTGCATCCTATCGATGTCACACTGTAACCTCCGACAACCCTCCAGACTATCCACAACATCCCCAACTTTTGTGGCATCAGAAAACTTACTAACCCACCCTTCTACTTCTTCATCCAGGTCATTCATAAAAATCAGAAAGAGGAGGGGTCCCAGAACAGATCCCTGCGGAACACCACTGGTCACCATTGGAATGCTGCCTGGCCTTCTGAGTTCCTCCAGCATTTTGTGTGTGTTACAATCATTCTTTGCCTTCTGTGGGCAAGCCAATTCTGGATCTACAATGCAAGGTCTCCTTGGGTCCCATGCCTCATTACTTTCTGAATGAGCCTCACGTGGGGAACCTTATCAAGTGCCTTACTGAAATCCATATACACTACATCCACTGCTCTACCTTCATCAATGTGTTTTGTTACTTGCTCTGATCCCACTGATAATCTCCTTAGACATCTCACAACCCTCCTGGTTACCTGCCTGGTTGATCAATGTAATGATTCACTCCCTGATCTACTCCTTGCAATCCCTTCCACAAATGATATCCCTCTAATCTTCCTGATTAATCTCTGCGCCCAGGTGACCCACCTCCAAGCAACGCATCATCCACGATCTTTTTTCTCTCCACCTCCAATCTGCTCCAGAATTTAGTTCCTCCATAATCCCCTCTCTCCACAATGGTAGGAGACCGAGTCTCTTTGTGTGAATGTCCTCATGAATCTCCTGTTCTTTCACACTTAGCAGCTTGGATTGTGGGCTTTATAGAATATTATTGCTCTCATTAAACTGACACTGCCTGTCACATGACACTTCTTGTATAAGCATTTCCAGATTCAATACAGTTTATAGCCCACAGTTCCTCTAACTTTTCTTTGGCAAGTATGATTCCTTTGCTAATGGAACACTTGTCTCCCAGAAAGCCAAAAGGGTAGCATTATTGGCAATCTCCTGAACAATGAGTAACCCGATAACTTTACAGTGGGCTGTGGAGAGATGGACACTGGCAAGAATGGATGTCCAATCGGAGGAGAATGATGAGTAGGCAGTTGGACAAGAGGTCATGTGGCCGGTTGGAATAATTGTCCCTGGTGATACTTAAATTGGAACTTTGGTTTAAAAAAAACTGCAGCAAAACTGTATTAATCCTTTGGTAGTGCTAAACTGGCAGGTTTTCCAGACGACTAGATGTTGCTTTTATTGATACACCAACGCTTTTAATTCACTTTGTTTTAGATGTTACACTGAGGTATAATAAATCTTCAAGTGGACCTGCTGAGTTTAAAGGGAGAATGGGAAATGGGTTGCTGATCAATTTAAAGACAGTGTGGTAGTGAGTTAACGAGAGCTCAGGAATGGGGCCCACCCTGGTGCATCAATGGGAATGTGGAGCTGGAGCCCTGTGTGTTAAAAGGAGATAGGGAACTGGGGTCCTGTCGTGTTAACGGCAGAATGGGAACTGGGGTCCTGTCGTGTTAAAGGGAGATAGGGTACTGGGGTCCTGTCTTGTTAAAGGGAGATGGGGAACGGGGGTCCTGTCGTGTTAAAGGGAGATGGGGAACGGGGGTCCTGTCGTGTTAAAAGGAGATAGGGAACTGGGGTCCTGTTGTGTTAAAGGGAGAGAGGGAGCGGGGATCCTGTCATGTTAAAGGGAGAGTGGGAACTGGGGTCCTGTTGTGTTAAAGTCAGAATGGAAACTGGGGTCCTGTTGTGTTAAAGGGAGATAGGGAACTGGGGTCCAGTTGTGTTAAACGGAGATAGGGAACTGGGGTCCAGTTGTGTTAAAGGGAGATAGGGAACTGGGGTCCTGTCATGTTAAAGGGAGATAGGGAACTGGGGTCCTGTTGTGTTAAAGGGAGATAGGGAACTGGGGTCCTGTCGTGTTAAAGGGAGAGTGGGAACTGGGATCTTGTCATGTTAAAGGGAGAGAGGGTACTGGGGTCCTGTCGTGTTAAAGGGAGATAGGGAACTAGAGTCCTGTTGTGTTAAAGGGAGATAGGGAATTGGGGTCTTGTCATGTTAAAGGGAGGTAGGGAACTGGGGTCCTGTTGTGTTAAAGGGAGAGTGGGAACTGGGATCTTGTCATGTTAAAGGGAGAGAGGGTACTGGGGTCCTGTCGTGTTAAAGGGAGATAGGGTACTGGGGTCCTGTCTTGTTAAAGGGAGATAGGGTACTGGGGTCCTGTCTTGTTAAAAGGAGATAGGGAACTGGGGTCCTGTCGTGTTAAAGGGCGATAGGGAACTGGGGTCCTGTCGTGTTAAAGGGAGAGTGGGAACTGGGATCTTGTCATGTTAAAGGGAGATAGGGAACTGGGATCTTGTCATGTTAAAGGGAGAGAGGGTACTGGGGTCCTGTCGTGTTAAAGGGAAAGAGGGAACTGGGGTCCTGTCGTGTTAAAGGGAGAGTGGGAACTGGGATCTTGTCATGTTAAAGGGAGATAGGGAACTGGGATCTTGTCATGTTAAAGGGAGAGAGGGTACTGGGGTCCTGTCATGTTAAAGGGAGAGCGGGAACTGGGGAGAGCGGGAACTAGGGTCCTGTCGTGTTAAAGGGAGAGAGGGAGCTGAGGTCCTGTTGTGTTAAAGGGAGATGGGGAACTGGGGTCCTGTCGTGTTAAGCAAAAAGTTGGAAGTGTGTTATAGAGAAGCATGGGAACTGGAATCCCAGTGTTTTAAAGGAAGAGTGGTTGGCAGGTACTCAGTGTATTCGAGAGAGCATGGGAACCAGGGCACCAGTATAGCAGAAAGAGCTCTACAATTGGCACCTGGTGTACCAGATACTGATCCTTCAGGATTTCCAAACAACACAGTAGCAGATTCACAGAGCTAGGCTGTACTACAGTCTCAGATTAATTACTCTCTCTCAGCGAAAGTTTCACTGATTCAGTATTCTCTGGGGCTTCGTATCTTCATGCAGTGCTCAGATTGATGTCCAGGACAGTAATTGGCAAGTACTTCAATTTGACATTGTACCTCCTATATTTGGAAACATTTTCTATCAAAATCACTACTTTATGAAAAAGAATTGTCCTTCAAGGCAATTGGTTTAAAAATAACAGAAATCACTGAACGTCTTGGCCAAAGCTGATCCACTAAACTTGGATAGGCTCAGCTTTATCTCATAGTGAAAATATTTGGTATTCATAACTCACACACTGTTCCCCTGCAGAGCCTGCTTATCTGCACCAGCTCCATAGGATGAAATTTGATCCTCTTCTAGATATATAAAACATAAAATATAAAAAGGACTGATAATCATAGACTAAACAGCTGTCCTTTGTCAAGCGTATCCAGATTTTAATTCTTTAAATCAGCTGCAGCCAAGACCAGATCTAAGAGTAAACTTCTAATGTTTCACTCCCATTGGAACTAATTTCTTTCAAGTTTGCACAGTAACTTTTGTGAGCAAGTGTGTACTCTTGAGGGCCCAGGGTTAAGGTAATACAATCAAAGAAATTAAACATTGCTTCTCCATAGATTTCCTTTTGTTTTGTTGCTGGCTGTCTGATTATTTTTGGCATAAGTGCAATGAGCCATCTTCAAATAAGAATACAGGTATCATATATAATAGTTATAAATGAAATGTGTTTGAACAATATTTCCTGTCATGACCATGCGTTCAGCAGCATAATGCTGTCATTTGGAAATAATAACACTCATTTTGAGGAAATGAGCAGTGTTTGTTCTGACATTTTGAGATTACAGTCTGCTTTTCATGTCTGGCTTCATGGCCTGTCCCGAATGCCTTGGAATGACCCTTTGTCCTTCCCTAATCTGACGAATAATGGCATGATTCACCGCACCACTGCTTACATTGCATCCATGAGGAAGGGAGTGGGTCACTCTGCATTGTCTTTGTCCCATGAAAGGGCAACAATTTATTCCATTTGAAATGTTAACTCACCTGCATTGATCAAATAGACACCGAGACCCCTAACTTAGAGTCAACCTTTATATTTCTTCAAATAGATTAACCAAGGTCTCTGAGTATATAATTGTAGCTGCTAACACAGTAGTTTATTTTAACATGTGCATTGACATTTGCAGAATTATTCTAATGAATCAAGCAGACAGAATGTGGTGCCAGTAATTCTGGTATGTAGTGGGATGCAGTGTGTAGAAATAATAATTTTTTTATCATATCGGTAGGCTTTGGTCCATTTCCAGTTCATTTTACAATGATTCTAACACATCAATAAAGCAAGCCAAGTGACCTGACTTTTGAAAGTCTCAGGCAGAAAGGGAAGGAGGGGTGTTTAGTTTATGATGTCTACCTTGCATATTTCTGCATTTTAGTGTATTGATTGTTGTGGAGGATTTTTTTTGGAATGTTATTAAATTTTATTCTTTTTTATTAGAAAAACAGAGCATGAAACCTGGAAATGCTTTCTTTATATTTCCCATCAACTTAGCATTACTAATTCAGTATGCTAGTGTGCATTGATTGGGGATGAAGACAAGCTAAAAGAGTAAACTATCATTATTTTACAAATCAGAGTTAGATTTAAAGTGTACTCAAAGTCATAGAATTATATAGCACAGACACAACCATTTGGCTCAAAGAGTTTACAGACACTTATCTATGACAATGCCACTCTCACCCCATTTTGTGTAATCAACTCTCTCCAGATTCTATTCCTCACTTACACACTGGAGACAATTTACAGAAACCAATAATCTTAGCAACCCACATATCCGTGAAGAATGGAAGGAAACAAATCCACCCTCTTGTAGTCACAGAGAGAACATGCAAACTCCACACAGACAGCCCTGGAGGTCAGGGTTGCTGCAGTCGTGAGGCAGCGACTCTAACGGCTGTCCCAGCGAAATCCTTCTTGTCATGTGCTTCTGGTGATTTCGATGAGGACCCATAGATCCTTATACCATAGGGTTAATGCACAAGGTATGTGTCTGTGGTCTGTGTCATCTTCACCCAGATGGAAATCTCTTTAAGGAGATGTGCTAAGCAGGGCAGCACAGCCACGTCGTGGCTAACATAACACCTCACAGCATCAGCGATTGGAAGACCGCGGTTCAATTCCCCCTGCGGTTTGTAAGGAGTTTGTATGTTCTCCTGTGACTGTGTAGGTTTACTCCAGATGCTCCACTTTCCTCCCACATTCCAAAGACATACAGGATAGGGTTAGTAGGTTTTGGACATACTACGTTGGTGCCAGAAGCATGGTGGCACTTGTAAATAGACCCCCAGCACATCCTCAGACTGTGTCGGGCATTGACGCGAACAATGCATTTTACTGGATTGTTCGACGTACTGTATATGCGACAAGTAAGGCTAATTTTAAGTATTTAAGTCTTTTCATTAGCAGTGCGGTGAAAGATATTTGCTTGCAGCTCAGGAGCTCACGTCTAAATGAAGACAACGTGTGGAACTCTTCAGGAAGTGATTAAAAACCGGTAGACGAGTTCACGTTCTGAGACAGGCTTGGAGATACCTGTGTTACTGGTTTGCATCAGAAAGGTAATGCCAGTCAACCAGAAAATATCTGATAATTGTCAAAAAAAGGGCGGGGGGTGCTCAAACAGATTGAACCAATTTAAGTATACTAACCTCTGTTTAGTTGAAGAAACAAACTGCATCTAAACCAAATAATTTAAACTAAAGCGGGTAAATCTCCTGTCAGACTTGGTTATGGGTAGAAGCAGACGTTATCTGCAGTAAATGAAGCAGAACAAGTCAGCCACCCTTTACAGAACCTTTCAGTTGTCATTCCACCAACTTAAATGGAACGTCAATCAAGCAGATTTTCATAAAAGAGTGGGGGAAGCTGAGCAGAGAAATCTGAAAGGAATTCACCCTTGACAACTATCTCAATCTCTGCGACTGGTGGGAGGAATGGTATTAATTGGCAGATATATCCACGAGGCTGAATTCACAACTGAAATCTCTCTGAAGTAATGCAAAGTCTGTCAGTGGGTGAGCATGCATTTCACGTTACGAAAGCTGCCGCTGTTTTCTTTCTAGCCTGCGTAATTTGCCACTGACCTAATGTTTGACCCCACTCAGCGGCTTCTCCCCTGAGATTGTTATGAACTTGCGTTGTGAAGTGTTTTTGTTTTCTCTGGCTGCCTGTTGGGTGTACCAGGCACTATGCATGGCCTCCTCTCTGCAGTGAATGACGATGCCACCGGGAGCAATTCTCTGAAACTTCGGAAGGAATTCAACTTCCTTCACAAACGTTAAAGACTTGTTTGTATGTGGCTCATTTCCAGGATTGAACACTTACCAGAAGCCAGTTGAAAGCATTAACTGCAGAGTCCGGGGTATTTGTCCCTCTGTTGTCATGAAATGAAAACAAAGTGCTGGATGGCTTCAAAGCACACATAAAATGCAAACAGATAAAGATTGATAGATAACTCCGATGTCAGAACCTTTCCTGAATCGCTAAAATGGCATGCAGTTGGGAGTTGATATGTCCCACCCAGCAAAGTGAAATTGTAAATTCAAAAGACCATCAAAGGGAAGTTACTTCCGCCATTTGAAAACAGGATGAAAAGTCAAAACACTCCACGAGTGTGTCTCCTGCAATTAATCTATGATTTCTCGTATAGTCTGCTGCTCAGTGGGTAAATCACCAGAATAAATGTAATATAAACATACGGAGCTAGTTTAAACTACACTTACCATACTATATTATTGCTGATCTACTGGCAGTATAGTTAGAGACTGGCGGATCGAATGGAAAACAGGGGTGAGGGATTAAAGTGTTTTTATTAAGAGCACTCCAGTGTAGCCAGTTCCCAGTGCTGGGTTCCACAGACAGTTCAGTCATATCCCTTTTAAATTTCTCTGAAGCAGGTTTCACGGTTAAAGTGAGTTCTTCTTCTGCTGGAGTGGGACAAGCCAACAGCAGGCGTGCGAGAGTGGATGAATATTGTCTAACTTGCTGTCCAGGTACGTTGCGCACCATGGAGTGACACTTCGTGTTTCCTGGCACCTCCATGGTTTAACACATCAAATGCATGGAGGTGCTGTTGAATCTGGAGATGATATTGTCCAGAAGATTGTTCAGAAATGAAGAATGAGATACAAATCTGGGACTGCTGCCAGTGATTCTGGCAGGTCCAAACTATGAAAGGTTTGAAGCATTAACTCTGTATCTCTTTATCCAGATACAGCCTGACTTCTTTTTCAGTTTTTCTTCCAAATCCCCAGTGCAACTCTTCACACTCTCTAAAGAAACATTACTTACGATGTAAAAGAAGGCCTTCAGCTCCTTAAGTCTATGACTGTACACAGGGCAATCCCGTTGCCCCACTAATTCCCCCTGTAACCTAATCGCCCAAGATCTGTATCAATTCCCCCCAGATTTTATCACTCAAAGTTCAAAGGCAATTTTATGATCAAACTGCATATATGTCACCATATACAACCCTGAGATTCATTTTCTTGTAGGCATACTCAATAAATCTATAGAATAATAACCATCACAGAATCAATGAAAGACCACCCCCCTAGGACTTTCAGTGGGCAGAAGACAACAAACTGTGCAAATACAAAAAGAAGAAATAATGATAAATAAATAAATACATACATACATAAATAAATAAACAATAAATATCAAGAACATGAAATGATGAGCCCTTGAAAATGAGTCGATTGGCTGTTGGAACATTTCAGTGGTGGGGCAAGTGAAGTCGAGTGGAGTTACTGCATTTGGTTCAAGAGCCTGATGGTTAAGGGGTAATAACTGTTCCTGAACCTGGTGGTGCGAGTCCTGAGGCTCCTGTACCTTCTTCCTGATGACAGCAACAAGAAGGGAGCATGTCTTGGGGGTGATGGATGCTGCCTTCCTGTGGCAGCGTTTCACATAGACATGTTGAATGGTTGGTTCACCTACATATCAAGGAAACGCCCAAGGAGTCTACTGCCCTGCACATCCCGGGAAACCAGAACACTTGAGGAATCCCTCGCAGTCACAGGGAGAATGTGTAAACTCAATGGTAACGATGCTGGAGGTCAGGATTGTGCCTGGTTGTCTGGCACTGCCAGGCATCGGCAGTGTTAGTTAAACTGCCGCGTGCCCTCAACGATTGAGTGAAGCTTTCCACAGTACCTTTATTACTGTACACCAGATCGTAAAACCCTCACCGTCTCTTTATTTTCCAACAAAGTTCTTCAATTCTAAATTTGATCAGACTACTTCCTAATTTGTCGTTTAGTTTACTTTAATGGCATTCTGCAGTGTGGACCAGTACATTCTGTATCTCAACACTAAAACAATTACCTTGTTTATTGCATCAAGTTATTTTTAAAGCAGACAGCTCAGGAGAGATCCAGAGAGGTCCAAGGTAGGCTAACAAGCAGATACCATAAGAATGTCATTCTATTTCTTTACTTATTTCATTGCAGCCTGACTGGCTGCATCACTGCCTGGTATAGGAACTGTACCTCCCTTAATAGCAGGACTCTGCAGAGAGTGGTGCAGACAGCCCAACACATCTGCAGTTGTGAACTTCCCATGATTCAGGACATTTACAAAGACAGGTGTGAAAAAAGGGTTACTGGGGACCCGAGTCACCACAACCACAATCTATTTCAGCTACTACCATCTGGAAAATGGTACCGCAGCATAAAAGCCAGGACCAATAGGCTCCGGGACAGTTTCTCCCACCAGGCCATCAGACTGATTAACTCGCGCTGATATGAGTGTTTTCCTATGTTGTATTGACTGTTCTATTTATTATAAATTATTATAAATTACTATGACTGCACATTGCTCATTATCAGTTGGAAATTAATTAAACTGAATTTTAGATATAGAAATAACTACCCAGCCATTGCTATAACTATAACTCCGCTGAACTACTGACAACACAAATTCCCAAACAACCATACCTCTGCTGGGTGCTTAGAATAGACTTGGCTTGTCATCTAAAACTTTGACAAACTTTTATGGATGCACAGTGGAGAGTATTTTGACTGGATGCATCATGGCCTGGTATGGAAACACCAACATCCAAGAACAAAAAGCCTGCAGAAAGTGGTGTATACAGCTCAGACCGTCACAGGAAAAGTCCTCCCCACCACGAGCATGTCTGTAAGGAGAGCTGCCACAAGAAAGCAGCATCCAGCATCAAGGACACCCACCATCAAGGCCATGCTCTCTTCTCGCTGCTGCAATCAGGAAGCAAGTGCAGAGGCCTTGGGTCCCACACTAGCAGGTTCAGGAACAGTTATTACCCTTCAACCATCAAGCTTTTGAAACAGTGTGGAGAACTTCACTCATCTTAACACTGAACTGATTCCACAACCTGTAAACTCGTTTTCAAAGGCTCTACAACTCAAGAGCTCAGTATTATTTATTAATTTGTTTACTTATTTTTGTTTTGGTATTTGCACAGTTTTTCTGTTGCAAATTGGTTGTTTTTTTTTATCTTGGTGTGTAGTTTTTCATTGTTTCTATTGTTTTTCTTTGTTCTACTGTGAATGGCTGAAAGAAAATTCCGGGTAGTACATAATGACATATACAAAACTTTGATAATAAATTTATTTTGAACTTTGAGTGGTGTTGATAAGCAGGTTGACAATGATTTCTGAAAGAACCAATGCTAAAAAGTAGTTTGTTTTGCATCAAGAAAGGTAGAATTTGGAAAGCACGATGTGATTTGATAATATGCACATTGGTTCAGAGGCTTGATGGTTGAACGGTAATAACTATTTCTGAACCTGGTGGTGTAGGACCTTACACCAAATTCAATAGAGGTCTTTTAATGAATAATTGGATAAATAATTCTGTTCATTTTCCTAAAACCAATATATCACTTTCCCTCTCAACCCCACACACTCCCAAGCCTTCATACTTTTCCCTCCTAACTCTGACTTCCAACACCATCTCTCACCCAGCAGCCAAATTCATTTATGTTTATTAAATAGCTAATCTTGAAAAAGCGTTCATGTTGCCTTTGCTCACCAACATGGTGGCTATAGCAGTTCCCTAGATTACCAGCATGTGGTGCTGTGGGGCTGTGGAATCTGACACCATTCCACCAGCCTCAGCGGAGAGCCACCGGGGAATGAGAGGTAAAGCTCCTCACACGAGTAGATCCACGCATAAAAAAACACCAAATGAGTTTTCCTCCTTCTCAATATTTATCATTAAAAAATTAAAAATTATATTTAATTTAAGGAACTAAATTGCAAGAAGGACCTTTCCTTCATGGCAATTAATTACAATTTAAAAAATCACTAGGACTTCTTTAATTCCCTTTTCAATTATTTACAGTAATGGAAGTAATGTATTACTGTGGATTACTGATCATATTGTCAAATTAGTATTCAGTCAAGGCAAGTATTCAGTTTAATTCACAGTTGTCCAACTAATAACCACAAGAAATTCTGCAGGTGCTGGAAATCCAAAGCAACACACACAAAATTCTGGAGGAACTCAGCAGATCAGGCAGCATCTATGGAAATGAATAAACAGTCGACCTTTGGAGCTGAGACCCTACTTCAGGACTGGAAAGGAAGGGGGAAGACACCAGAATAAAAAGGTGGGGGAGTGGGTGGGGAAGGAGGGGAAGGTGATAGGTAAAGGCAGGTGGTAGGAGAGGTAAAGGGCTGCAGAGGAAGGAATCTGATAGGAGAGGAGAGTTGAACATAGGAGAAAGGGAAGGAGGAGACGCAGGAGGAAGTGAATGGCAGGTAAGAAGAGATAAGAGCCCAGAGTGGGGAATAGAAGAAGAGGGAATGATTTTTTTTCATGGAGTGGTAGGTAAGGACAAGTGGAACTCTATCACTGTTAAGGCTGTGGGAAGATGGGATAAGCGCAGAAATATGGAAAATGGAGGAGATGTGACTGAGGGCAGCATCAATGGTGGAGGAAGGCAAACTCTGTTCATTGAAGAAGGAGGACATCTCTGATGTCCTGGAAAGGAAATCTGCATCCTGGAAACCAGTGCAGTAGAGGCATGGAAGTGAGAAAAGGGAATAACATTTTTACAGGAGGCAGGGTGGGAAGAGGTAGTCAATGGAAATCAGTCAGTTTATAGCAGATGTCGGTCAATAGTTTGTTTCTGGAGGTGGAGACAGAAAGATCAAGGAATGGGAGGGAGGTGTGAGAAATGGAACAAGTGAATTTAAGGACCAGCTTGAAGTTGAAGGCAAAGTTGATGAAATTGATGAGCTCAACATGGGTGTATAAATCAGCATGGACTATTTTATGTCATCAACAAAAAGGCAGGCATAGCTGGGGCCCATGGCTACTCCTCGCATCTGGTAAAAGTGGAGGAGCCGAAGGAAAAATTGTTGAGAGTGAGAACCAGTTCCAGCAGATGTAGGAGGGTGCTGGTGGAGGGGAACTGGTTGGTTCTTTTTAAAGAAAGAAATGGAGAGCTTTAAGGCCTTTTTGATTGGGGCTAGATGTGTATTGGGACTGGGTTTACATGGTGAAAATGTGGTGGTCAGGGCTAGGGAACCATTGAGAACATGAGAATTGTCATGGATGTAGGTAGGAAGAGACTGAACCAAGAGTATGGAATGCAATTGAGGTATGAGGACATGAGTTCAGTGGAGCAGGAGCTGCCAGAGGGACAAGAGGCCTACTGGAACAGTCAATTAATGTTGGGAATGTAGTGAAAATCAAATCCAGTGATGTGCAGAGTTGTCCATTTCTTGCTGTGGTGATTTTGTAAGTTTTGTTTTGCATCTTTCACAAATCTCTTGCACATCCCAATTCCTTTCCAACTAACAAAACCGTGTGGTAAAAAAAACTCAATCTTAACAATCTTAACTATCCAAAATAAATCAACCTGAGTTTAATGAGGTCAGAACATTCATTAACATTTCTCAAGGGAAACTGGTCTTGAATAATGAAACAATTGAAATTCAAATTGAGCCCAGTTGCTTACATGGAATCCAAGGAGATGATAATTTGTTGTCTGACTTGGCTGCAGCACTGAACAACTTTGGCTCTTAGAGAGCAAGAGATCATGATTGTCTGGAATAAAGAACAAAGTGCTGGAAAAACCCAGCTGGTTGAGTCACATCTATAGGGGAAAAGAGAATTGTCAATGTTTCAGGTCGAGACCCTGCATCATGGCTATTACCCCCCATGGATGCTGCTTGACCTGTTAAGTTCCTCCAGACGAAAGGTCTCGGCCCAAAACGTCGACAGTGCTTCTCCTTATAGATGCTGCCTGGCCTGCTGTGTTCCACCAGCATTTTGTGTGTGTTGTTTGAAGTTTCTCCAGTAGTTTGTTATATTTTGCTTCAGGTTCCAGTAAATGCTGTGTGTCTCTTGTGTTTCCATGAATAGGTACTGTACAGTCTTAAAATGACAAAGTTTTTACATGCCACAAGTTCGGTTGTCAGTAGCTGTTCAATCATTATTGTAGTGTTCCGCTGACAAAACTGTTTCAGTCACAACGTTACAAACAGCTGAACATGAGGGAATGAATCATACAGTCAAGATACTCTGAGAGGTGCAGGAAATCCAGAGTAAAACACACAAAGTGCTGGAGGGTCAGGTAGCATCTACGGATGGGAATGGGCAGTCAATGTTTCAGGTTAAGTCCTGGTGAGGTGTCTCAGCCTAAAACATTGAACCTATATAGATGCTGGCTGACTTGCTGAGTTACTCCAGCATTTTATGAATCCTAAGTTCTGTGCTTTTTGTTTTGAATAACTGTGTGAGATAGTTCATAATACAATAATACAATTACCGGTATTATGTAGTGAACAAACAAGTGAAAATCTGCAGATACTGGAAATCCAAGCAACACACACACGCAAAATGCTGGAGGAGCTCAGCAGGCCAGGCAGCATCTATGGAAAAGAGTACAGTCGACGTTTTGGCCGAGATCCTTCGAAAGGACTGGAGAAAAAAAAATGAATGAATTTAAAAGGTGGGGAAGGGGAGAGAGGGACACCATGGAAACATAGTTGCATAATGCTATTACAGCTTGGGGCATCAGAGATTTGAGTTCAATTCCAGCTCCCTCTCTAAGGAGTTGGCATGTTCTCTCCGTGACTGCGTGGGTTTCCTCCAGGTACTCAGATTTCCTCCTTTGTCCAAAGTCGTACCGGTTAGTAGGTTAATTGTTCAGTGTAAATTTTCTTGTGATTAGGCTAGTGTGTTGATAGATGATGCCGTCCATTGTGGGCCGAAGAGGCTTGTTCCGTGCTGTATCTCAAAACTAAACACACCAAAACCTGGGGGACCTCAACAGAACAGAGGGAAATGGACAATCAACATTTTGGGTTGAAACCCCCTTTGTTCTGCTCCACACCGTCTTACTCCGCTTTCCTCGGCGCTGAGGCTGTCATCCACCGGCTTCTCCGGGCTTAGCGTTTGCGAGCTTTACAGTGATTTGCCCCACTGTGCGATGAACTGTAACTGAGACAATGGGCCTGCCCTGCTGCCCTGGGTTTTGGGTTTACGGACTCACTTTCATTCTGAATGCTGATGCTTGCTTTACTGTTTGCATGATTTGTTTTCTTTCCCTCACTCTCTGCGCATTGGGTGTTGATCATTTTTTTAAAAATTGGGTTCTTTTGGGTTTCTTGTTTTTGTTGGCTGTCTGTAAGCAGACGAATCTCAAGGTTGTATAATTTATGCATACTTTAATAATAAATGTACTTTTAAACTTCTGTACTTTTTAATTTGTATTGGGTCTAGCCTTTGCTTAGCTGTTAACTTGTCAGTTTTACACACATTTGTAACATCCTGATGTGTAGTTATTCTCTCCTGTGAACAGTAATCACTGTATGAGCTGCAATATCAAATATTGAACTTCAAAGCACCAGTCAATGTCTCTTCCTATTGACATTTATTGAACTGCCTGTTAAAACCCTGAGGAAATAATACTGATAGCTGCAGATATGCATGAGAACTTAGGCTAAGAATTTCCCTAAAGGACAAAAATAGCCTTCTCACTCAAACATGGGCTTTCATTGTACTTTTGCTTCCTCCTGCCCTGTTTTAACTTGTCTCTGTAACCTGATTCATTTCTACTACCCACTGCTTATGCAGTTTTGACCTCTTATGTAACTTGTGTCATTTTGAACTAATGAGCATTAATGCATCAGATTTGCACTGAAAGGGGAGAATCGGAGTCAGGATTATTATTACTGACGTACGTCAAGAAATTTGTTGTTTTGATGCAGCAGTATGGTGTAAGGCATAAAAATTACTAAAATTATAATGAATGAATAAATAATAAATAAACAAACAATCTCGGATCACAAGACACAGGGGCGGATAGTGAGGTCAGCTGGGAAGATCATTGGGGTCTCTCTTCCCGCTATTACAGACATTTACACCACACACTGCACTCGCAAAGCTAACAGTATTGTAAACGACCCCAGCGCACCCTCACACAAACTCTTCTCCCTCCTGCCACCTGGCAAAAGGTACTGAAACATTTGGGCTCTCATAACCAGCCTGTGCAATAGTTTCTTCCCCCAAGCCATCAGACACCTCAATACTCAGAATCTAGACTGACATCGACATCATTTATTATTATATTGTAATTTGTCATCTACTGTGCCTATTGTCTTGTTTATTAATTATTGCACTGCCCTGTACTGTTTTGTGCACTTTATGTAGTCCTGTGCAGGTCTGTAGTCTGGTGCAGTTTTTATGTTGTTTTACGTAGTCTAGAGTAGCCTTGTGCTGTCTCACATAGTCTAGTGTAGTTTTGTGTTGTTTCATGTTGCACCAGGGTCCTGGAGGACCGTTGTTTCATTTTTACTGTTTACTGTACCAGCAGTTTATGGTCAAAATGACACAATAAGTTTGACTTGATTTGAAACAAATAGAGTGAAAGAGAAACAGTGAGATAGTGTTCATCGGTTCATTGACCATTCGGAAGGCTGATGACAGAGCGGAAGAACTGCTCCTGAAACACTGAGAGTGGGTTTTCAGGTTCCTGCACCTTCTCCCTCATGGAACCTTCTTCACTTTGATGTAGGGAACTCCACAGTTACAGAAACATCAAAGGGATACGGAAGCTCAGTCACAGAGCTCAATGAAAGTTGGACTCAAAGGGAGTCAAGTGATATGGGAACCAGATGGAAGGTGGACATAATGGGCTAAATTCAACATGGTATTGAATGGTGGAGCAGGGTTGTGGACCATATGGTCCACTACTCTTTCTAGTTCTTATATTTTTCTCCTTGTAATAGTTAGAATATCTTCAGATGCCAACATCATAAATATGAAATTGTTTCCTCAAACCTTCTGCTTCTGTACATCTCTATTTAAAAACACTTCAAAACATCTCCCTCTCTGTTCATGTTACTGATCTCCACTTCTAATATCTCCTTAAACGGCTTATTATCACATGTTGTTTGTAACCATTTCAGAAATGTGCCGATAGATTTTTTTCTTGTCGAAGGGTCTCTGTGAATTCAGATTGCTGATGGCATTGTCTATTTCATCAGATATCTTTACCGGGTTATCTCTTCTACACAGAAATTTGCCTCTGGCTGTTTGTCCTCGAATATCATTGTGATCTTTCCACTCTTGTACTTCACTTGAAATTCTTTTCTTTACCCCAATGTGTCTTGATAGTGGCCCGAAGTCTGCCTGACACTATTTAATCTGGCTAGCCATTGCCCTCTACAGGTTTAGCTGAAGATCTGAATTATTTCCAATAAAAAGACAGTCCCACAGCTTTGCTTGTGTTTTTGTGGCTTTGTTAATGTTTGTTGACGGGCAAAACATCATTTGCAATAGAAGGCTAGATAATGGTAAGACTTCAAAGTTGGAGAAAGCCGAGCATTATCTCGGCCCTCTTTGACTTTGCGTCTTAACTAGAAGCTGTGTGTAGAATGACAATTACACCTGAAAGCATGGGTGTGGTGGGATCAGCTATTTGACATTACCATGATCGTAATGATAAGGAAAACAAAACAGTTACATCTTAGCAATGCAGTCACTCACTGATTGCATCACACCGTTGTCTTGACCAACATGTAGGAAAATGATTTATCAGATTCTTCCAGGAAAAAATAACCACAACCACAGAAACAGGTGATGCACTGAGCAACGTCATTACTCTAGTATAAGGTTATAAATGAGTATTAATAATTTAACAATATCATCACTATCAGGGTTGGCATAGAGTCATTGAGGTATACAGCACAGGAATAGGCCCTTTGGCCCATCGAATCCTTGCCAGCTCTCAACCATCCACTTACACTAATCCTACATTGACCTTTTTTTAAAAACACTTCACACTTTCTGATCACCTCCCCCAGATTCTACCATTGACTTATATTATGGCCAATAAACAGCAACTAATTAGATACCAACCGGCAAATCTTTGGACTGTGTGAGGGAAACGGTTTATCCAAAAGCCACCCATATATTCACAGGGACAATGTGCAAAGTCCACCCACATACATAGCACCCGAGGTAGAGGTTTGAAAGTGAGATTGTCCAAAACTTCACAAGTAATAGTAGCTGAGTGTTCTGCTGCATAAAATGGCTGTTAATACGCTGAGTGCCAACAGCCTAATAGTACCTACTGTGGTGAGCATTCGGTCCATCATGACAGACGAGAAAAGCTCGTTCATCTCAATTGCCGTTTTCATTGCGACAAGCACAAAAACAGGCAGAGCACTATAGCTCAGTGGGAACTAACTCGGTCACATACAGATGGGAGAGGTGATTATTACACATCTCGGTTACATTCAGGGCGACACACAACTGAACAACTGTATAACTCGAGCTAAAATATAGCAGTAAATGAACTTGAACATCAAACCATAATTCCACTGATCACACACACCATCAAAGCATTTAAAAATAAGTTGTGCTGGCCACTGAGAATGCTGTGATGAGCTCTCAACATCGACAACCCAGTAGCCCCATACTATGGAACTCATCAGAATCAGAATCAGACTTTAATCGTCAAGTACCTGTGCACATACAAGGAATTTACTTCCGGCAGATGTTGTCTCTCTGCTCATAACAATAATAATGATAAATATAAATGAAAATATAGATTATACATACAGGTAGTGCAATCCAAGTAATAGTTAGCCGACAGTTAACCGGCAGTTAACTGTTCAGCAAAGTGACCGCAGTAGGGAAAAAACTTCTCCAGTGCCTATTAGTCTTAGTCTGGAGGGATCTGAAGCGCCTACCAGACGGAAGCAGATCAAACAGTCCGTGCGCAGGATGGGAGGAGTCCTTTATGATGTTCCCCGCCCTCTTCTTCAACCTGGAAGAGTACAGGTCCACAATAGAGGGCAGGGAGGCTCCAATGATGCGCTCGGCAGTCCTCACTATGCGCTGTAGTCATTCATCTTTAAGAGCTGAAAACAATGAATGAGGTTATACTTGTGTGAACAGTAGTAAAGATCTTCAATCTGAAACATTAAGTCTCTTTTTCTCTTTCTACAGATGCTACCTGACCTGCAAAGCGTTTCCAGCATTTCCTGTTTTATTTCCATCTAAGCTAAAGATTGGCAAAAGCATTGATCAGGCCAGACCTAAGCTGTCCACTTCTTGCTTGGCAGGTTGTGTTAAAACTAGCATGTGAGAGTTTACTCCACTAAATAAATTGATGTAAGTCACATTAATTATCCCACCAGATCCCCACTATGAAGTCCTAGTGGATGAAGTATAAGTTTTATAAAGCTTTATAAAGCACTGGTGAGGCCTCACTTGGAGTATTGTGAGCAGATTTGGGCGCCTTATCTACGAAAGAATGTGCTGATGTTGGAGAAGCTTCAAAGGAGGTTCACAAAAATGATTCCAGGATTGAAAGGCTTATCATATGAGAAATGTTTGATGGCTTTGGTCCTGTACACACTGGAATTCAGCTGAATGAGGGATGATCATTGAAACTAACCGAATGTTGAAAGGCCTTGATAAAGTGTATGTGGATAGGATGTTTCCTATGGTGGCGGCGTCTAAGACCAGAGGACACAGCCTCAGATTAGAGGGACATCCATTTAGAACGGAGGAGATGAGGAGGGATTTCTTTAGCTAGAGAGTGGTGAATCTGTGGAATTCATTGTCACAGGTGGCTGTGGAGGCCAAGTCATTGGGTTTATTTAAGCCAGAGATCGATAGATTCTTGATTAGTCAGAGCATGAAGAGATGTGGGGAGAAGGCAGGAGATTGAGGCAGAGACAGAAATGGATTAGCCATGTTGAAATGGCAGAGCAGGCTCAATGGCCAAATGCCTAATTCTGCTCCTAATACTACATGGTCATGTGCAAATATGTAAAATTATCCCCTGTATAAGCTCGAAGCAGAATTCAATAGACGATGTGGTGGAACACTATAGTGCACGTCTTTAAGTCATCCAAATTTCAGAATTCAGCCAATGTAAATATTTGCATTTTAGTAAGTAATCCACCGTTATTTTATTTGAAAATGTGATTGGTTGAAAAAGAAATGAAAGCCAGCAAAAGTTCACATGTAATGTGCGAATTTAAAACATCCTTTGAAGATGTTATTTCCAGAATAAACCATTTCTGCCTGAAGGCAATCACCATTTCTCTTTTCTCAGCGCACTATTCCTTTCTAACCCTTGAGACAGCTTCAGTTTGTTTTAAAGTGTACTTTGCAGTCACATTTTCAGGTTTTAAAATATTTATGTTCAATGAATCATTTGAATCCTGAATTTCCACAAGTTTTTTTTTAACCTGCCGCGCAGTGTGGCTCCTACTTAAAAGCAACCAGCCCCCTCCAGCCCCACCAGCCCATTAGACACATCCAGCCCCATCTCTGGTTCCCATAATAACTTCATCAGTGACCTCAAAACTCACGATACTGGAGTGGAAGCAAATCACCCCTGATTCCAAGAGAAAGTCAAGGAAGAAGAACATCACAGAAAACTGATACGACCCCTGGTGAATGTGAGTTTAAAAAAGCATACCACTGTGTATAAATATGCCAGAACATAAAATGAGAACATTAAAAATAGTACCGGGAGTAGACAATTTGGCCCCTTGTTCCTACATTGCTTTTCAGCAAGATCATAACTAATCATTTCCCTCATAAATAACTTCAAACCTCTTGATTCCCTTAATATATTGGTCTGTGTCTTGAATATACTCAATGATGCAAGTGCATCTCCTCCTGCCTTGTCTGCTGCATTCATGGCTCCCAACGTGGCTTCCTCTATATCGGCAAGACCGAGTGTAGACTTGGTGACCATATTACAGAGCATCTACACTTTGCCTGCAATGGTACTCAAATCTCCCAGCTGCCGACCATTTCAGCTCCCCTCCCTATTCCCACCTCTGCTTCTCATTCTATCTGTTTTGCTTAGAAACAGAGAGAAGTAACAGGCCCTTCCACCCCCATGGGCTCATGCCACCCATGTGACTGACTAATCCAATCACTGCACCCGAAGGAAACGCGCGTGGTCGTGGGCAAAGTTCTTACAGTCAGAGGTGGGAACGTGCACGTTTTCAGCGTGACCGCTCGGGTTTCCCTGCGTGCCCCAGCTTCCTCCCACATTCCAAGGATGTACAGGTTAATAGATGAGCTGGTCACAGGGTGTGAATGTATGGCTTATCATATGAATATCATATGGCTTTATGATGACTCATTTGATGACTCATAAAGCTGGGAGGGCCTGTTGCCATGCCGGATCTCTAAATAAAATAAGAAGGAGAGGTGGGAATGGGGAGTGGAAGCTCTGATCCTCTGGTCTACCTTTTCCCCCCCATCCACCCCCCCCCACTCTCCTTGTGGTTCCAATCTCTCCCTTCCCTTCTAATTGCTCCATTTTCATCCATTTTTACCTATTAGAACCCAGCACTATTTACCTCCTTCCAAAACCTGTCTCCTGTCTTCACACCTTCTTCTACCTTGTTCCATCTGTTTTTTCCCCTTCTTTGTCTGCCTCCATCTATCATTCACCTGCCACAGCCTTTCAGCCGCACACTGCTCACCTCCCCTACCTGTATCCTTACCCCCCTCCCCCCGTCCGCCAATCATCGTGGAGCTGTCTCTCGCCACGCCCCTCCTCCTCTCTATGTTGGGCCATTTCACTTCTCCACTTTCAGTCCTGATGCAGGGTTTCGACCCTAGATACTGACGCTTTCTTCCCTCCCACTAATGCTGCTCAACATGCAGTCTTCTTCCAGCAGATTTTGTGCTATTCAGTGACAGAGCCTGAATAATATCTGGGGTCAGGAATTCCAAAGATTTGTCATCTGCTGGATGAAGAAAACTCTTCACATCTCTGTCCCGAAATGGTTGAATCCTTATGAGTTGTTTGAGTCCCTTTCCCCACCTACTTATTCTGACTTTTTCCTGCACCCCCCCCCCCCCCCCACTTTCCTGTCCTCATGAAGGGTCGCAGCCTAAACCATCGGTTGTTTATTCCTCTCCACAGAAGGTGCCTGACAAATTGGGGTCCTTCAGTGTTTTGTGTATGTTGCTCAAGAGAGGAGTTTTCAGTTGCAGAAAAGGTGGCGACGTCCAGATCAGGCAGAGGGTTAGGGTGAAGTCAGAGGTACTGTGACAGAAAGCTGTTGATGGTGGTACCTGTTTGACTGATTAAAAGGGGAAACTAGTGAGGCAGAAGATGAACAGCGAAGTAAATGTGAAATGAGGGCAGTTAGAATGAGGGGAAAATGTTAAATAAAGAATGTAAAAACTACAAAGTGCAGATCAATAGAAAACGCTCAATATGATCAGGTAATGCCAGTTAAAGGGAAAAAAATGTCACCAATATTACACTTCTGTGACCCAGAACGGAGCTGGTAATTGTGATTATTCTGAAGAAATTAAATTAACTGAAGTGGCTGAATTCAGTCCAGAGTCTAGAAGATGGTTATTTCAAAGGCACGGGATTTGCCTCTCAACCTTGTATCATAACATTAGCAATACATTTCAGCCAGTACTGAAGCATTTAGTAAGAAAAACAACGTAAATTATTTCTGGAACCACTCAAAGTTTAAGCATAGCTTTCCTCTTAACATTCCAGCTCTCAATTGTACTCAGGATACAGTGTGAAAATCACAGAAACACTATCTCTTCTTGTGCAATATTTATATAATATTTATCCTATTTATATCTTATAAATAACTAGATAACTACAATTCCAATTCTAAACCACCAATCGACTATAAAGCTCTGGGCCCAGTTGTCGCAGTATGTATACATCATTTCCCCCGCAAACTGTGGGGCAAATCTGCAACTTGAGAATCAAAGGGCACTTATGGATCTCGTCGTCAATATTGCAGTGCAGACCTCTGAAGATACAGGAGTCTTTTTATAGGGGGAGTCCCATTTCAAAGCAGGCCAACTCTTTGATTTGTCTAATGTCTGGCAAGTAATGCAGTGTCTCTGCTGTAAAGTATTTGAAAAGGAATGATCGAAGGAGCAGTGTGCCAATTAACTGCCCTGTGCCAAACTAGTAAAACTCATAGTAAATTCTGATTAGCAATAACAATGTTTTTGGTTCCCACAGTGCTTACAATAAACAAAGGAACCATTGGTGTTAGAGAGGCTAAGGGGAATTGTTGGACATTTTTGACATAACTCATTTCTCATTGTTCTTAAAGAAAACTCTTCTCTTTACTTCATCCTTTAAACAGTTTTATTTTTTATCACTAACTTAGTGTCAGCCTAGTGCTGTTGATGGGCCCAGAAATCATTTCCCACAGTTGGACTTATCCACAAATCAGTTTTAATTAAGGGAGGATTCCAGCTGAAACAGCAGCAAAGTTGAAAATCCTGGGCTAAGATTCTCAACAACAGGTGGACTGTTCAAAGCCAGCTGAGAGACTTACTTTCCCATAACAATATAGCCAACATTGAAATGTGTGGAAGAAATGGCCTCTATTAGTTAATTTGTTTAATTAATTTTGGCCCTATGGCATCTACTAACCCTCTTGGGATTCATTATGAGAAAGGAACAATCATGGGAACTTTCCAAAACACGTTTGTTTCCCAATCTTATGAAATTATTCATGGGAGAGCATATGCCTCACTCAACTCCTTTTTGTCTAATTAGTTTTAGCAATCTCTTTTCACCATTCACTGAATACTTCCTTATAAGAAAAGAGCCCCTCACTGACACCACATTATACAAGTTATTCCCATTACTTTAAAATGCAAACTATTCTTTTCAAGAAGAGAGTATGCTACTTTCAAAAAGACCATGCTCGTCAATCTGTACGAATGGAATCAAATGAGTCCTTTCTCTTACATGTTAAAAGTTTAAGCAGAATAAGTATGTACTTATATGACAAGTTAAAGAATGTGGCAGCAATAGGTGATCTTCCTCGAAAAGGACACTGAACAAACAGCATGCCACTCAAAATGATTACTATTTGATCAGAGGAACTCCTGGTCATTAAAGGGGACACACTGACATAAATCAAAGCATAAAGAGGAATGCAGTGTGTGAAGCATTTATTAACAGATTACAATATCGTAAGTGTTTTGAACCAAATACAAAGAATTCTCTACCAGGGGTCAGTTGCTACTTTGGAAAGCTGCACAGATGACAAAGGACATTTTGAATGTTCTTGTTCTCATATGCAATGGGACCGATCCAATTTCTAATTTAATTTGAATGGAGTTGTTTATGAGGACATATTAATGGCCTTTATAAGACATATGTTTCTGTTTGTGGCCCTGTTGGATATTTGGTGTATTGCTGATAGAGACCTTTGCATTTTAGTAGTGCCAAAAGGTAGCAAAGGAGCGTCATGGTGGCCCCACATAAATAAAGTAGCTTCTCGTTGTTCAGAAGATGTAGCAGTGTGAAGACAGTGGGTGGGGGATAGAGGGGATATACTTGCCTTAGAGGTAGTGCAGAGAAAATCATTGGATTAATTCCTGTGATTAGGTTGTTGTCTCATAAGGTACAGTTGAGTGGTGTGGTTCTGTGCTATCTGGATAACACAGAATAATCATCAAAATGATTACATTCAAGAGCTGCATAGTAAAGTTTCAGCTCTCTAAATCCCTGGTCAAAAATCAAGGATCAACTTTACTCACCTAAAAAATACTTACATGTATTAGGAATTTGCTCTGTAGGTCTGACAGGGCATGACATGCAAGAAAAAACAACAATATTCAACAATTATAAAGAAAACAAGAATTATATAAAACAAAGAATTATAGTCATAGAATCATAGAGAAGTACAACTCAGAAACAGGACCTTCAGCCCATCTTGTCCATGCCAAAACTATTTAGACTGCACCTGGACCATAGCCCTTCATATCCCTACCATCCATGTATCTATCCAAACTTCTCTTAAATGTTGAAATCAAGCTCCCATGGATCACTTGTGCTGGCAGATCATTCCACACTCTCACGACCCTCTGAGTGTAGAAGTTTCCCCTCATGTTCCCCTTAAACTTTTCACCTTTCACCCTTGAGCTATGACCTCTGGTTGCAGTCCTAACCTCTGTAGAGAAAATCTGTTTGCAATTATCCTATTTATACCCCTCATAATTTTGTATACCATTATCAAATCTCCATCAAGTCTCTTCTCAATCTTCTGCGTTCTAAAGAATACTGTCCTAACCTATTCAATCTTGCCTATAGCACAGGTCCTCCAGAGCTGGCAAGGTCCTTGTAAATTTTCTCTGCACCTATTGAAACTTGATTACATCTTTCCTGTAGGTAGGTAACCAGAATTGCACACAATACTCCAAATTAGGCCTCACCAACTTCTTATACAATTTCACCATAACATTCTATCTTCAGTTTTCAACGCATTGATTTATGAAACCCAATGAGAGAGCCAAAAGCATTCCTTATGACCCTATTTACCTGTGACACCACTTTCAACAAAGTATGGACCTGTATTCCCATATCCCTTTGTTTTACCGCACTCCTCGGTGTCCTACTCTTCACTGTGTAAGACCTTCCCTGGTTGGTCCTACCAAAGTGAAAACATCACACTTGTCTGCATTAAATTCCATCTGCCATTTTTCAGCCCATTTTTCCAGCTGTTGCAGATCCCTCTGCAAGCCATGATAGACTTCCTCACAGCCCACTATGTCCCCAATCTGGGTATCATCTGCAAATTTACTGATGCAGTTAACCACATTACCATCCAGATCATTGATATAGATGACAGATCCTAGTGGCACACCACTAGTCCTTAATCAATCCATTTCCACATAAATATTTATATATTGGGTTCCTTAGAATACCTTCCAATTACTTTCCCACAATTGATGTCAGACTAACTGACCTATGATTTCTTGGTTCCTGTTTAGAGCCTTCTTTAAATAGTGGAGCAACATTGGCTACCCTCCAATCCTCCAGTACATCACCTGTCACTTAAGATGTTTTAACTATCTCTGCTATGGCCCTAACAATTTCTGCAATTGCCTCCCATAGGATCTGAAGGAACTCCTTGTCAGGCCCTGGGGATTTATCCACCCTGATTTGCCTCAGGGTAGAAAACACCTCCTCCTCTGTAATCTGTATGGGGTCCATGAGGTTGATGCTGCTTTGTCTCACTTCTATAGATCTCCCAAGTAAATTCAGATGGAAAGAATGCATTTAAGATCTTCCCCATCTGTTTTGGCTCTACACATGGATTACCATTCTAGTCCTCCAGAGGACCAATTTTCTCCCTAGCAAACCTTTTGCTCTTAACATACCCATAAAATCCCAAGGGATTTTCCTTCACTTTGCTAGAGCAACTTTATGCCTTCTTTTAGCATTCCTGATTTCTTTCTTAAGTGTTCTCTTGCATTTCTTGTACTCCATAAAGACCTCATTTAATTCTACCTGCCTATGCCTGCTATGCACCTCCTTTTTTCTCTTAACCAGGGCCTCAAAATCTCTTGAAAGCAAGGTTCCCCACACTTGTTATCTTTACTTTTTATTCTGGCAGGCACATACAGGCTTTGGACTCTCAAAATTTCAATTTTGAAGTCCTCCCACTTTCCAAGTACACTTTTGCCAGAAACAGTCCGTCCCAATCCACACTTGCCAGATCACTTCTGATACTTTCAAAATTGGCTTTTCTCCAACCGGCAGATCCGACCTAGCTCTTTGCATATTTACTTTGAAACTAATGGCATTATGGTTACTAGATGCAAAGTGTTCCCCTGCACAAACTTCTGTCACCTACCCTGTCTCATTCCCTAATAGCAGGTCCAGTATCACACGCTCTCTCGTTCAGACTTCTATGTACTGATGAAGAAAACTTTCCTGAACACATTTGTTAAACTCTGTCCCATCTAGTCCTTAAACAGCATGGGATTCCCAGTCAATATGTGGAAAGTTAAAGTCACGGACGATAACAACCTTATGTTGTTATCTGCAATTTCGTTACGCATTTATTCCTCTAAATCCCTAGGACTGTTGGGTGGTCGTACTTTTCTTCTTACTCAGTTCCAGCCACAATGCCTCACTTGCCGATTTCTCCAGTCTGTCCTGAAGGAGCATTGCTGCGACATTTTCCCTGACCAGGAACACCACCACTCCTCCTTTAATCCCTCCCGCTCTATCACGTCTAAAACAATAGAACCCCGGAATATTGAGCTGTCAGTCCTGCCCCTCCTGCAACCAAGTCGCACTAATGGATACAACATCATATCTCCAGGTGTTATATAGAAATAAAAAAAAATAAAAAATTAGACCACACTTGAAATATTGTGTTCAGTTCTGGTCGCCTCATTATAGGAAATCATAGGAAACTTTAGAGTGGGCGCAGAGGAGATTTACCAGGATGCCACCTAGATTAGAGAGCATATCTTATGAGGATAGATTGAGTAAACTAGGGCTATTCTCTTCAGAGCAAAGAAGAATGAGAGGTGACCTGACAAAGGTGCACAAGATGATTAGAGGCATAGCTTGAGTGAACAGCCAGAGACTCTTTCCCAAGATGGAAAAGGGTAATATACAGGTGATTAAAATTTTAAGATGATTGGAGGAAAGAATAATGAGGAAAAGTCAAAGGTAGGTTTTTTTAACACAGAGTGGTGGGTGTGTAGAGGGCATTGCCAGGTGTGGTTGTTCAGGCAGATACATTAAGGACTTTTAAGAAACTCTTAGAAAGGCACATGGTTGATCAAAAAATGGAGTGCTACAATATGTAGATGGGAATGATTAGATTGATCTTGGAGTAGGTTAAAAGGTCAGCACAACATGGTGCTGCCATGTTCTATGTTTTATGTTCAAAGTTCAGACTGAAACATCTCAGTCTCTGACAGGAATATACAGGATAGAGACCAAGTGGATGTTCTCTTTTTTTTGATGAAGTCAAGAAATTTGGGATATAGACTCTGGAGAAAAATTGGACCACTAGAAAAATTAGGATAGGGAGAAATTTTATGAATCCTGATGTCTGTGCCCCAAAAAAACACATTTAGCACTTTCATGGGTGATAGAGATTTTTCGGCTTCAGGGAGCCACGGGTTATGGGAATGAGAATGAAATATGGCTTCAAAGCCTGGAATAGAGGAGCCATGATTTCATTGCAGGGCAGAGTAAGCTTAGTGTTGTGACACTGAAGAGCAGAGTCATTTATACCTTTGACAAGAAATTTGAAAATTAGCTTTAAACAGTTACCATCTTCCTGCCAATGATCATTAAATCAGCCATTCCCTGAAATTGTATGCATTAATCATTATTTCAAAACATAATTTGAATAAAATCCATTATACTACACAACATACTGAAAGGCAACCTTGTTCAGAATAAGAATAATCATTACATCTTCTGAAGATCTGTAATTTGATCTTTTCTGACAGGGAGGTCTGGGTGATCGAGAGAGGCAGAATTCCACATTTTGAGGAATGAGAAACACCTCAAACTAATTAAAAGGGAAGATATTAAAAGAAGTCCTGTGGAATAATTTGACCTCTATAGTCAAATTCATCAGGCTCCTTACTCCTACCAATATCCAAATTATGTTTTACCATTGCTGTTTGGAACATCAAAGTTCAAATTTCAAAGTAAATTTATTATCAAAGTGCATGTATATCACCATATTCAACTCTGCCATTCATTTTCTTGGAGGCATACTCAACAAATCCAATAACCATAATAGAACCAATGAAAGACCGCACCAACAGAGTGGACAACCAGTGGGCAAAAGGCCACTGACTGGGATCTGACTGGGATCAGCAAGTGACGAAATTGGGGATCCAACTGCACAAGGAGCTATTGAGGCCAAGGTCCTGAAGCTTATTGATTATGATAGTATAGAATGCTGAGCTGTAGTTGGTACAGAGCATTCTGATGTATGCACCTTTGCTGTTCAAGGGTTGAGTGAAGAGCTAATGAAATAGCATCTGCTGTGGATCTGATGCTCCTGTTGGCAAATTGGAGAGGATCTGAGTCGCTTCTCAGGCAGGAGTTGATATATTTCATCACCAACCTTTCAAAACACTTCACTACTGTGGATATAAGTGTGACTTGATGAAAATACTACTTATCTGTGGTGACCCCACAAGGTTTACACCTTGTACTCTAAGCTGTGCATTATTTACTGAGCCTGGCACCTGATAGTTGTGGTGTGTACTGCGGGAATACAGCCCAAAGGAGCTTCCCTAGGCTGATTCCTGGTATGAGAAACAAGACATTTAGAAGAAAGGGGTGTGGCTGGTAACAGTGACAGATTAGATGCTGAAATGTCTTCACTAACAGGAGAGTCACAAACAAGGGGCCAAGGTTAAAGGATAAGGGCCAGACTATTTAATATACTTAAAGAAGATAGATAAATATTTGTAAGATTGAGAAATTAAGGATAACATGAATCTGGCACAGAGATGAACCATAATCACATCAAAGCATGGTGAAGCAGGCTTAAGGACCCCATGGCCCACTCTTGCTTCTACTTCTTGTATTTCTGTGTTTTATGTGTTTAGACAACACACAGATCTCATTCAAACAATGCATTCTTGCCTCTCCTTGTTGGTCAGTAGTTCATCACTCTGTCCGAATAACCTTGCATCCCAGGGTAACTCCAGTGATGAAGCTGGGAATGCATCATTCTCACCCTAGGAGACAGGACAGCCTATAATAGGAGCCATCAAAAAGCAGGAATCATTTCGTGCAGTGGCAATATGGTTATGATCAAAAAATGCCTTGTTAGTCAGCTCAAGGATTCTCTCACTACCTGACACTGCTCATATTCTCCTTCACAATGTGTACAATCTATTCTCAGAGTAGCTGAAATCTGCATCCCAGAGTGAATGGAGAGAAAGATTGGTGAGATGTAGTGCCCATCGAGGTTCTCATGGTTTTACCCAACCATTATCTTCTTCATGAACACACACACTATGTTTGATAAACTGTGCACAGAGGGAGAGGCCAGGAACAGCAACAATTAGTCCAGCTCTGCTGTTATGTTGGAAAAATGAAAAGGTTGCTGGGTGTCACGTGCTCAGGAAACTAAATGACTCCTGCCCATTCCCAAAGCAGCACCCCACTCATATCCCATTGCAGAACCTCTCCACTTTAATCCCATTAGGTTTAGCCGAGTGCTATCTTATGGATCGATGATCCTTCCTGTTGACCTATCACCCCGGGAGAAGGTAGAAACAGGGCCCCAGGGAGCTGGTCTCTCACCTCCCAGCCAGCTGGCTCCTGGGATCAATCCCAGCTCTGGGCCTCGAACGCAAGTTGTACAGTCAGCAGCTGGGCATGGATGAAGTTGTGCTGTTGAAGAGGTGATATTGAGGAAGCACTGCACTAGGCAGAGGGGGGACAGAACCCACTGGAGGAGTATTGAAGGATTTCCACCGATAGAGGACAAGAGTATTGATGGAACTACACGGGCAGCGGGCCGGGATTGAGAAAGCCGTCCTTCCAGTGTGCTTTAGTAATAAGCTACTCCATTGCCAGAGGAGCAGCAATGAGGGAAGGGAGGGATTTACAGAGGGTTAGTAGTGGGATGTGCTTGGACATAGGAAGTCTGCACCATTCACGAAACAGTGCACTATTGGACGGATCTTTACTGGGCGTGTTTTGCACAGACGGAAGAACATGAGTGCCACACAAGTGATACATTTTCTGACTGCATCTCCAATCTCTCAGGCTTAGAAAGGAAGGGATCTCTCCCCAGAATCTTAGTTAATATTTTCCCCCTCAAACAACATGCTTAAAACTGATTAGCACAAAATTTGATTCTGATTAGCACAAACTAACAGAGGGATCTCGGAGTCCAGATCCATAGATCCCCCAAAGTTGCCACACATGTTGTTAGGATGGTTAAGAAGGCAAATATGTGCTGCCTTCATTAGGCGGGTGATTGAGTTCAAGAGCCGCAAGGTAATATTGCAACTCTATACAATGCTGGTGAGATCACAACTGAAGTATTGTGCTCAGTTCTGTTTGCCTCATTATAGAAAGGATGTGGAAGCTTTAGAGAGGGTGTAGAGGAGATTTACCAGGACGCTGCCTGGATTAGAGAGCATGTCTTATGCGGAAAGGTTGCCCAAGTTAGAGCAAGAGGAGATGAGAGGAATCTTGATAGAGTTATATAAGATTATCAGAGACATAGATAGATTGGACAGCCAGCACCTTTTTCCAGCACAGTAGAAGCCAATACCAGCAGCATCTGTTTAAGGTGATTGGAGGAAAGTTTGTGGGAGAATTCAGAGGTAGTTTTTTTTTAACACAGAGTGTGAGCACCTGGAATACATGGTCAGGGGTAGTGATAGCGGCTGATACAATAGGGGCATTTAAAAGACTCTTAGATACCATGGTAGTGTAGCAGTTAGCACAACACCATTACAGCCTAGCTCATAATGAAGTTTGGAGTCTAATCCCAGTTCCATTCTCTAAGGAGTCTCTGTACATCCTCCCTGTGGAATGTGTGGCTTTTCTTTGAGAGCTCCAGTTTCTGCCCACAGTCCAAAGATGTACCGGGTAGGCTCAGCTGGTCATTTGAAATTGTCCCGTGATTTAATTTAAGGTAAAATCTGGGCTCTGGGGTTGCTGGGGCGGTGTGCCTCAAAGGGACAGAAGGGCCTACTCTATGCAGTATCATTAAATAAATAAAATAAATAGGCAGATGGATGTAAGAAAATGGAGAGTTAGGGGCTGTGTAGGAGGGAAGGGTTAAGTTGAATAGGCTTATAGGCTTACATAGGCTGACACAACATTGTGGGCCAAAAGGCCCATGCTGTGTTGTATTGCTCTACGTTTATATATATATACACACACACATATATATAATGTCAAGATGCTGTAGCTGAAATGTGTATATACGGATTTGCATAAAGGACAAGGTATGAAAAAAAGCAACGTCTCTTCGACCAAGTGCCTTCTTAGCTTCAGGATATTATGAGATCAGCGAAGGTGTTTTATGAATGTACCGGTAGTTATTTTTCTTTCCCGTTGAAAGATCAATTTAGAAATGATCAGTTCTGTGGAGTTCTGAGATATTTAGGACATGAAATTACTTCCTGTGGAACCATAAGAAGTCACTACTCTAAAGCTCCACACTGAAGAAATAATCAATCAGGAGGAATGAGCAGAAGGGGAAGAGGATTAAGTCAAAGGTAGAAAGGTGTGGAGCTAGTTAAATAGGAGACATTTGAGGAGACTTTTGGAAACAAGAGGGGCAATGGTAAATTGCTGAGTTTTGTGCAGTGAGATGCAAGTGGCCTGGGTAAAGCATACAGACCATGCACCAGAAATAAGGCTGACGGCCCTTCAATCCCACCTCCACCAATTAATAGTAGCATGGCTGATATTATAATAACCTCACATTCCTGGGCTGCACAGCTTAAACTTGCTAAACAATAAACACCTTACATCACCTCAGATTTCAAAGTTCAAGATAAATGTATTATCAAAGTAAATACAATATATGTCTCTATATACTATGCTGAGATTCATTTTCTTGTGGGCATTCAGAGTAACTACAAAGAAACACAATAGAATCAGTGAACAATTGCTCACGGACAAAGACAAGGGTGGATGGTTGCAACTTTGGTTAATTAGGCAGGCGAGCATAGAGGATGCTGGGAGTAAGGAGTACTCAAGAGTTATTTGCATTAAAGATCAACTGAGTTAAATATTGATGATTCAATAAAATTCCTAAAGCAGAGTGGGGAAAGGCAAGGAGATATTCAAAAGTAGGTATGGAAGTATCGTTGAGGAATCTGAACTTATCACACAAGGAAGGAATGAGGCTCAACTGAAGCTGATATGGATGTTGGGTGTGGATCACTGCACTAACATTTCAACAGTCGTCTCAAGATGTACAGCTGCTTTGCTGAACACCTCAGCACTGGACAGGAAACAGGTCATCATCAATCTGAGCAGTTGCCTAAGAAATAAAGACTCAACTTTTCAGATTCTGCTGCTACACTCCCTTTTAAATTGTGTCATTAAATTTAACAGTGCCACATACAGTATCTGTGCATGTTAACAAAATGTTTCCAGTCAGTTACAACTCTCCTCTCTTCTTCCATCAAACATCTCTGTCATCCTGATAGCTTTGCTAGAGTGCATTCATTTGCCAGGGCCCTTCAGAGGGAAACAAGGGTCACTTATTACACCAAATTGTAATGATTCCGAAGTCACATATAGGTCAGACTAGGAAGGACTTCCTTTTTCAGCAGACAAGAGAAAGTTACATGGACTTTGTAACAATATATTGGCTTCACAGTCACTAGACTTTTTATTTCAGTTTTATTTAATTAACAGAACTTTAATTCCCCAGCTGCCGCAATGGGGTTTGAACACATGTCTCTGGATCATTAGTCCAGACGTCTGGATTACAAGTCCAGTAACATAACCGCTGTGCAAGCATGCTCCTAATCTCTTGATGAATGCTATGTCAAAGGCTAGACTGTTGGGAATTTGAAAGTCCAGTTGTAATTGTTTTGGTGGAGAACTTTCAGGGACATAAAATGTCTTAGAAGGAAGTGAAGTTCCAACAAGGGAATGTAAAATGCAAAAAAATTGTTTTCATAATTTATTCCCAAAGAAAAGGTTTAAGGATTAAACATGTTTTTCTCTCCCGGGAAAGTGTCTGTTCTTAACTGTGCAATGTTTACCTGTTCATTGAACTCCTAAATAATTCTCACTTCAGAACTTGCATCTATCCGATATGGGAATGTTTATTTCATATCGGAGTTTGTTATGAGAGCGTAGAAGCTGCTGAAAGTCGTCTCAGAGACTCTGTGAGTAAATGGTGTTTTGTTTATCACACCTGCTGCTGGTGCAGACTGTTGAGGAAGGACATTCTGCAGCTGGGGGCCCAGAACAAACTGGCTTCAAGCCCTTCGATCTGGGTTCTTCCGTCAGCCAATCATTGCAAACAGCCAGTCAAAATTTTTAAATTAATTTATATTTAAACATTCTGTTTTACATTTCAGTTTTCTCTTCACAAATCCACGGCTCTTTGTAGTTCACCTTCACTTCCTTTCATCATTGTTCCTTGTTTGTAGGGGAGAGTTTAACTTGCTCATCACAAAAAAATGAGAGAGATCAGCAGATTGAGTGGTATTGCAACAATAACTTTGCACTCAACATCAGGAACACCAAGGAGTTGATTGTGGACTTCAGGAAGGGAAAGTTGTGTCCTCATCAGGGGATCAACAATGGAAAAGGTGAGCAGTTTCAAGTTCCTGGGTGTTAACATCTCTGAAGATCTATCCTTGGCCCAAAATATTGATGCAATTACAAAGAAGGCACAACAGCAGCCATATTTCATGAGGAGTTTGAGGAGAATTGGTATGTTACCAAAGACACTCACAAATTTCTACAGATATACAGTGGAGAGCATTCTGGTATGGATCCTGCACAGGATCGGAAAATAGCTGCAGTAAGTTGTAAACTCAGCCAGCTCCATCGTGGGCATTAGCCTCCCCAGGATCTAGGACACCTTCGAAAGGTGATGCCTTGCAAAGGCAACATCCATCTATAGGGACCCCCATCACCCAGGACATGGCTTCTTCTCATTGCTATCATCAAGGAGAAGGTACAGGAGCCTGAAGACACACACTCAATGTCTCAGGAACAGCTTCTTCCACTCCATCCTCTGATTTCTGAATGGACCATGAACTCTACCTCACAATTTTTTATTTTTCCTCTCTTTTTGCACAACTTTTTAATCATTACAAAAATATTTCTTATTGTAATTTATCATTTATATTATTATGTATTGCAATGTACTGCTGTGCAAAGTACAAATTTCATGACACATACCAGTGATGATGAATCTGTTATTAAACCTGCATAGGGTGCAATTCATATAGATATCCACTTGCTGCCAAATTACCATTTTTTTAGGTGTTTGAGGTATCTACTTGATGTAGGCAATAGTGTCATTAATGCATGCATTCTGGGTGCAGAGTTGTCAGCACAACCCCAAGGATAACTGTTATTGAAGTCTTCCCAACAGTTACATTGTCCCTGTCTCTGTCATGACCCACCTCTTACAATCCCCCAGCGTTACCTTCCATACTGAAATGTGGCCCCAGTGACCTCTCTAGGTGCCAGTGGTTGACTTCTGGGTGTTCCTGCTTTGATCTATTTCATTCCACCCCTTTTGTCCGGGATGGATACAAATGATGACATTGCAGTATGCTGTGGTAGGTTACTTACTTCTGATTCCGAAAACTTTTCCACCCGCTGCAAAAACCAGTTGAGGAGCGTGATAGACTGTTCCCATTTCTTAGACGAGCACTGCTTCATCAGAAGCTTGGCACCATCTAGGAAAAGCAAATTCATTTGACTACCCTCTTATCAGCCACCCCAAGTATCAATCCATCCATTTCCAACAGAATATGTTCTGAAGTGAGTGCTGCAGTTATTCACGCATTTTAAAATTAGCTACACGCTCCAAAATATTTGAGAGCACCTCCTGATCTCACAGCCTCTGTCAACAAGGATCATAAGAACAGTTAGGGAAGGGCAATAAATGCAGGCATTGCAAGTAATGAAAATCAATAAATAAAAACAAACATAGAAACATAGAAAACCTACAGCACAATACAGGCCCTTTGGTCCACAATGCTGTGCCAAACATGTATGTACTTTAGAAATTACCTAGGGTTACCCATAGCCCTCTATTTTTCTAAGCTCCATGTACCTATCCAGGACTCTCTTAAAAGATCCTATCGTATCTGCTTCCACCACTGTTGCCGGCAGCCCATTCCATGCACTCACCAGTTTCTGTGTAAAAAAACTTACCCCTGACATCTCCTCTGTACCTTCTTCCAAGCACTTTAAAACTGTTTCCTCTTATGTTAGCCATTTCAGCCCTGGGAAAAAGTCTCTGACTATCCACCTGATCAATGCCTCTCATCATCTTATACACCTCTATCAGGTCACCTCTCATCCTCCATCGCTCCAAAGAGAAAAGGCCGAGTTCACTCAACCTATTCTCATAAGGCATGCTCCCCAATCCAGGCAACATCCTTGTAAATCTCCGCTGCACCCTTTCTATGCCTTCCACATCCTTCCTGTAGTGAGGCGACCAGAACTGAGCACAGTACTCCAAGTGGGGTCTGACCAGGGTCCTATACAGCTGCAACATTAGCTCTCAGCTCTTGAACTCAATCCCATGGTTGATGCAGGCCAATACACGATACGCTTTCTCATCCCCTTGGATCCCATGCCTCCTTACTTTCTCAATAAGCCTTGCATGGGGTACCTTATCAAATGCCTTGCTGAAATCCATGTACACTACATCACTGCTCTAACTTCATCAATGTGTTTAGTCACATCCTCAAAAAATGCAATCAGGCTCATAAGGCAAAATCTGCCTTTGACAAAGCCATGCTGACTATTCCTAATCATATTATGTCTCTCCAAATGTTCATAAATCCTGCTTCTCAGGATCTTTTCCAACAACTTACCAAACACTGAAGTAACACTCAATGGACTATAATTTTCTGGGCTATCCCTACTCCTTTTCTTGAATAAGGAAACAACATCTGCAACTCTCCATTCCTCCGGAATCTCTCCCATCCCCATTGATGATGCAAAGATCATTGCCAGAGGCTCAGCAATCTTCCCCCTCGCCTCCCACAGTAGCCTGGGGTACATCGCATCTGGTCCTGGAGACTTATCCAACTTGATGCTTTCCAAAAGCTCCAGCACATCCTCTTTCTTAATGTCTATATGCTCAAGCTTTTCAATCTGCCGTAAGTCATCCTTACAATCACCAAGATCCTTTTCCGTAGTGAGTACTGAAGCAAAGTATTCATTAAGTATCTCTGCTGTCTCCTCCAGTTCCATACACACTTTTCCACTGTCACACTTGATTGGTCCTATTCTCTCACGTCTTATCCTCTTGCTCTTCACATACTTGTAGAATGCCTTGGGATTTTTCTTAATCCTGTTCGCCAAGGCCTCCTCATGGACCCTTCTGGCTCTCCTAATTTCATTCTTAAGTTCCTTCCTGCTAGCCTTATAATTTTCTAAATCTCTATCATTACCTAGTTTTTTGACCCTTTTGTAAGCTTTTCTTTTCTTCTTGACTAGATTTCGATCAGCCTTTGTACACCATGGTTCTTGTACCCTACTATCCTTTCCCTGTCCCTTTGGAATGTACCTATGCAGAATGCCATGCACATATCCCCTCTACGTTTGCCACATTTCTGCTGTACATTTCCCTAAGAACATCTGTTCCTAATTTATGCTTCCAAGTTCCTGCCTGATAACTTCATATTTCCTCTAACTCCAATTAAACACTTCCCTAACTTGTCTGTTCCTATCCTTCTCCAATGCTATGGTAAAGGAGATAGAATTGTGATCACTATCTCCAAAATGCTCTCCCACTGAGAAACCTGACACCTAACCAGGTTCATTTCCCTATATGAGATTAAGTACAGCCACTCCTCTTGTAGGCTTATCTACATATTGTGTCAGGAAACCTTCCTGAACACATCTAACAAACTCTACCTCATCTAAACCCCTCACTCTAGGGAGATGCCAATCAATATTTTGGAAGTTAAAATCTCCCACCACAACAACCCTGTTATTATTACACCTTTCCAGAATCTGTCTCCCTATCTGCTCCTCGATGTCCCTGTTACTATTGGGTGGTCTATAAAAAACACCCAGTAGAGTTATTGACCTCTTCCTGTTTCTAACTTCCACCCACAGAGACTCAGTAGACAATCCCTCCATGACTTCCTCCTCCTCTGCAGCCATGACACTGTCTCTGATCAGCAGTGCCACAACCCCACCTTTTTTGCCTCCACCTCACTCTATTCCTATACTCACTGTCACGTGGCACAGGAAGTAATCCTGAGATTACTACCTTGGAGGTCCTGCTTCTCAACTTCTTTCCTAACTCCCTGTAGTCTGTTTTCAGGACCTACCTATATCGTTGGTACCCATTTGCACCATGACCTCTGGCTGTTCACCTTCCCACTTGATGATATCATGGACACAATCAGAAATATCCTGGACTCTGGCATCTGGGAGGCAAACAACCATAGAATCGTCTATCTGACCCCCTAACTATAGAATCCCCTATTACTGCTAGCTTCTTCCTTTCCCCACCCTTCTGAGCCACAGCACCAGAGGCAGAGGCTCTGTGCCAGAGGCGCGGCTATTATTGCTTCCCCCAGGTAGGCCGTCCCCCCAGCAGTACTCAAACAGGAGTACTTATTGTTAAGAAGGACTGCTATAGGGGTACTCTCTAGTATCTGACCCTTGTCCTTCCCTCTCCTGACTGTTACCCACTTATCTGTCTCTCGAGGCCCTGGAGTGACTACTTGCCTATAACTCCTCTCTATCACCTCCTCACTTTCCCTGACCAGACAAAGGTCATTGAGCTGCATCTCCAGTTCCCTAACCTGGCCCCTAAGGAGCTGCAGCTCGACGCACCTGTTGCAGATGTGGCCATCCGGGAGGCTGGGAGTCTCCCGGACTTCCCACATCTGACACCGAGTACGGAACACTGGCCTCACAGACATGCTTCCTGTTTCTATGCTTCACAGGTAACCTACCTCACCTCGACCTGTTATCGCTGAAGCCCCGTTGAGCCAAAGCCCTCCTACTCTGTCTACCTCTGCTCCTTCGCCCACTCCTCTGATGCTTGCTCTATAAAGCTGCAACCTTTTTAAACTCTTCCCGTCAGTCTAACTCGCTGACATCCATGCGTCTGCGCAGTTGTTCCTCGATCAAACCGCCAAAGAAAAAATGATTGCCTTTTATACTCTTCCCACCAGTCTAATTCACTGACATCCATGCAATCGCGCAATCATACCTCGATATACACCGGGAGGGAAAAGCATGATCCCATTGAAAACTAAACCCAGAATACATGGAACACACCCTTCATTATAACCAACAGAATAGATAGCATTTGATCAAACATCTTTACTACTCCAGTTTGCTCTGTCAACTAACCAAACCATATTAGATTGAGGATCTCAGGGGAAGGCTGCTGTATCCGAGGCAGATCTCAATTGTTTGTTGCACTAAACTTGGTTAAATGCCTATACACCAATTGCAGTGATATGACTAGAAGGTTTTATGATTTTCAAAATGGATTGAACCATGAATTCTGGTAAGGAAAGAGGTGACAGCATATGCTTTTTAGTCAATTCTCATTGGTGCACGGATATATAGGGGCTATGCCAATTTCTTGTTCCCCTGACTTAGAACAACTAGCGATTAATCTATTGCCTCAAGAGTTCTCATCCGTGATCCTGACCGCAGTTTACATATCACCAGTGGCTGATTATAAGCAAGCACTCGCAAAACTTCATGATGTTGTCTGTCAAAAAGAAACAAGCTCATCCTGAAACATTTCAAATTATAGCTGGCAACTTTAATCAAGCCTGTTTGAAGAAAACCCTGCCCAGTTATCACCAGCACGTAACCTGTTGCACCAGAACTCCCAATGCACTACAGCACTGTTACTCTATGATAAGGAATGCCCATCATTCATTCCCGGGACCACATTTTGGCAAGTCGGATCATTTGGCTGTACTCCTACCACATGCTTACAGACAGAGCCTAAAACCCAAGCCTCCAGCGATCAAGACAACTATGAGGTAGTTGTGGAAGACAGAAGAACGGTTAAAGGATAACCTGAGTCAGTGGACTGGGCCATGTTTAAGAACTCATCTGAGGACCTGAATGACTTACACCAGGGTTTTTACAGACTTTATTAAAACAGCTGTCGATGAGTGTGCCCCCACAAAATTGATCAGGGTTTTCTGCAATCAAAAGCCATGGATGAACAATGAAATCTGCAATCTCCTGAGAGCCATATTAGTGGCATTCAAGTCTGAAGATCAAGAATGCTACAAGTGGTGCAGGTATAATCTCTGGAAAACCATCTCTCAGGCAAAGTGAAGATTCTGGACTAGACTGGAATCAACGACGAATGCTCGACAACTGTGATGGGTTTGAATGCCCCGATCTCATACAAAGTTAAATCTTGAGACATAGGAGATGGTAGTGCTTCACTTCCAGATGAGTTCAATGCCTTCTATTCTCACTTTGGTCACCAGAATAAGGAGGAACCATTGTGCACCCCCATGTCTCCTGATGATCCTTTGATTGCAGTCTCTGAAGATGATGTGCAGACTGCCTTCAAGAGAGTGAATCCAAAGAAAACTTCTGGTCTGGACGGAGTTCCTGGCTGAGTACTGAAGACCTGTGTCGACCAACTGGCTGATGTATTCACGGATATCATCACCCTCTTGTTCTGACAATGTGTGGTACCAACCTGCTTCAATTGTATTGGTGTCCAAGAAGAGCGTGGTAACCTGTCTAAATAACAATTGCCCAGTGGCACTTACATTCATAGTGATGACGTGTTTAGAGAGGCTGGTGTTGAAGCATATCAACTCCAACCTGAGTGGCAACTGGTCTACCGCAGATACCTTCTCAATGGCTCTTCACACAGCCCTTGAACATCTGGACAGCCAAGATGCATACATCAGGATGCTCTTTATCAATTACAGCTCAGCATTTAACACCATCATCACCTCAAAGAAAACTCCAAGACCTGGGTCTCAATACCCCCTTATGCAATTGGATCCTGGATTTCCTCACTTGTAGATCCCAGTCAGTTCAGATTGGAAAAACATTTCCTTCACAATCTCCATCAACACAAGAGCACAGCAGGAATGTGTACTTAGTCCCCTACTCTACTTGTTTTACACCTATGACTGTGTGGCTAAGAACAGCTCCATCACCATATATAAGCTTGATGATTACACCACTGCTGTGGGACATATCAAAGGTGGTGATAAATCAGCATACAGGAGAGAGATTGAACATTTATCTGAGTTGTGTTATAACAACAACTTCTCACTCGATGTCAATAAGACCAAGGAACTGACAGTAGACTTCAGGAGAGGGAAACCAGAGGTCCATGAGCCAGTAATCATCAGAGGATCAGAGGTGGAGAGGGTCAGTAACTTTAAATTCCTGGCTGTCACTATCTCAGAGGACCTGTTCTGGACCCATCATATTAACGTAATTGTGAAGAAAGCATGACAGTGCCTCTAATTCTTCAGGAGTTGCGGAGATTTGGCATGTCATCAAAAACCTCGGCAAACTTTGGCACATGTGTGGTAGAAAGTGTGCTTACTGGCTGCAGTATGGCCTGGTATGGGAACACCAATGCCTTTAAGCAAAAAATTCTACAGAAGGTAGTGGATTTGGTCCAGTACATCATGGACAAAACTCTCCCAACCATTGTGCACATTTACAAGAAATGTTACCATAGAAAAACAGCATCCATCATCAAGACCCTCACCACCCCGGCCATGATCTTTTCTCGCTGCTGCCATTAGGTAGAAGGTACAGGTGCCTCAGGACTTGAACCAGTAGGTTCAAGAACAGTTACTACCCCTCAACCATCAGGCTCTTGAATAAGTCAAGTCAAGTCAAGTCAAGTTACTTTTATTGTCATTTCAGCCATAACTGCTGGTACAGTACATAGTAAAACTCAGACAATGTTTTTCAGGACCATGGTGTTACATGACACAGTACAAAAGCTAGACTGAACTACGTAAAAAACAACACAGAGAAAGCTACACTAGACTACAGACCTACACTGGACTGCATAAAGTGCACAAAAACAGTGCAGACATTACAATAAATAATAAACAGGACAGTAGGGCAAGGTGTCAGTCCAGGCTTCAGGTATTGAGGAGTCTGATAGCTTGGGGGAAGAAACTGTTACATAGTCTAGCCGAGAGAGCCCGAATGCTTCAGTGCCTTTTCCCAGACGGCAGGAGGGAGAAGAGATTGTATGAGGGGTGCTTGGTGTCCTTCATAATGCTGTTTCTTTTGCGGATGCAGCGTGTAGTGTAAATGTCCGTGATGGCGGGAAGAGGGACCCCGATGATCTTCTCATCTGACCTCACTATCCGCTGCAGGGTCTTGCGATCCAAGATGGTGCAATTTCCGAACCAGGCTACACTCATTCAAGGACTCTTTTATATTGTAATTTCATGCTTGTTATTTATTGTTATTTATTTATAATCAGTTTGTTTAGTTTACAGATCCTGTTTACAGTTACTGTTCTATAGATTTGCTAAGTATGCCTACAGAAAAATAAACTCAGCATTGTATGTGATGTATTCTGATAATAAATTTTACTTTGAACTTTATAAATGATTGCTGTCTCCTAACTTCCTAGTATAAATTATGTACTCTGAATATCAGGAGTACACAGTCATCCTTGGTCACCTGCTAAATGTGTAGTATTGTAATGGTTTCATATTTACTAAAGTACAAATCCATCTCACTGTTACTCAATCCTTGTCTCAGTTTCATTTTAGTAGCCAAGAATTAGAACCTGATCAGTCAGAGAAAGTAAATAGTGCAGAACAGCTCCACCAGAGTAAACAACTGCACCAGAATAAATAATCCAGCTCAAAACTGAGATTCCCCCATTTTTGATGGTGCCAAAGAGGGGTTCTTCCTTATCATTTTGATTTGCTACCTGAAGCTAAAAATGAGCTTTGTTTAGAATGTGGCATTAGAAATAGTATCACAGGCATTAATTATGGATCGCACAAGACTGTTATCATATCCTCCCTGTTAAACATACTGCCAGTGGTTGTGAGGCATCTGTGCAAATGTTTCACCAGGAATGGGACCAGCACAAATCTCTTTAGAAATATGTGCGCACGTCTACGGACCCATCTGAATGTTTCTGTAGAAAATATACCGTAAAAACAGATATGACACAGTCTGTGGAGACTTCAGGTCAAAGTTTCTAGTTTTCCAAGAGCAGATAATTCTGCCCATCTGTTGAAAATTCAGGCTAAATTATTAGCAATAATGAAATTTGCTTTGAACGTTTTGAATCTAAATCTGAAAAAGAGAAAGTGGTAAATGAATTGGGACCTAAAGCATCAGCTGTCTCTCTTTTCACAGATGCTGGTTGACTATTTTATGCGTCGTGTAATCAGAAATTTGTCCTGCAATTGTCCATGGATCCCCGGATAGTTTTCCTTCAATTAACAGGTACTTATTATTGACAACACTTAATATTGATTACATTAGTGGCCCTCTTAATACAATGGTTTTCAAAAGAGGTTGATTAAATATTCATCAATTAGTGAAGGATGTTTAGCTTAAAAACATTGTGGAAAGGAGCCAATCACAAACACTGAAATGTCTGAAACATCTGTGCCCCAGAGTGGAAAATTGGAAGATTGCCAATTAAAATAGGGTTTTAATGTTTTGAAACTCATCATGTATTATGTGGCTACAATTCTATTATCAAGAAATCTCTATAATAAAACAAGCGTAGAAACTCACTCTGTTGTAATTCTTTAATGTTATTTTAAAATCTGACAAGCCATTTATTATCCTGCTATGGGGTGAAAATTACAATGATTTAGCTATAGAAAGCAATTAATTTCAATTTCCTTTCAAACTTGATCAACATAGGTCATGTGAGGAAATACTGGATTTAGGAGTAGCTTTGAGAGAATTGGTATTTTAAAATTAAACTGCGAGAGACAGGAAAATGCGTGTGATTTCTGTGTGCTGATTATCCCTGGGTATTTGTTACATTTAGTGTATCAGTTCCAGTAAAGGATTACATCCTGGATAGACCAGCTGTGAGAACACTCTTTGAAAGAATTCAGGGATGAGGTAGGGGGGACATGATCCATGCAGCTGAAATTTCAAAGCTAAAACCTCCTGAAGTTACTTATTTTCTTTAAAAGAATGATTTTAGTTATTTCCCTACTTTTCAATCAAAATTACATAGGTAATTCATGATCTGTTGTCTGCATGAATATTAGAACATTAAAGCCAGCAATGCAGCTAATGCAGTATAGATGGTGTGGATTCATTTCATGAAATGTTGCAAAGCCCCGCATGAAATCATTTGTCATTTCAACAGTCCTGCCTTCCTCCACTATTACTGAATTTCTCATTTGCTCATTCCTCCTTCCCCTGCTTGCTTGGCTTAAAAACTTGCTTCTACATCTCTAACTTCCTCTAGTTCTGACTTTTGTGGAAAGGCAGGGTGAAGTCACAGTTCTGAAGTTGTAGTCAGCCATGGTTCTCAATTATCTCAACTGCTGAGGTGTTCAGTGTGGAACTGTGATGCTGGTGACATTTCTTCATATGCTAGAATCCAAGTTGACGTTCTGACCAAGGTTGGACATGGTACTAGGATTCCCTTTGCATTGAATTCAATGGAGATGAAAGGATGTAATGTGCTAAGTATTTTGATGCTTTTAAAGCATGAAATTCATTTAGATGCTTTTAAAGAGTTTGAATTAACTTAAATTCTTTTAAAGGATTTATTTTTTATTTAATTTTTTAAATAGCTTATAGTCTTTGTTTATCCTTTGATAGCATTAAATATCTGAAATATCCTTAAATAAGGGTATTTGCTATGTAACAACATTCAATGTTTCCTTTTCCTGGTTGCTACTTGCTCTGAAAACTTGCACTACACCACGCCTCTCTCCTACACCAAAATGGCCTCTCCGTAGCATGGAAGACCCTACTGGTGTCGTAGTTCTCATGGTGATAGACTGAGTGGCTCCAAACCATGTTCTTGTGTTTAGGGAACTGCATTAGAAATCCAAATATTGTGGTCAGTTGGAACTTAAGATGTGCTGATCCGCTCTGAGTATATGAATAGTTTATCACAGACTTAATTTATAACATCTGAAAATTAACCCATTTGGCCCATCACCTCTATTCTGCCTCAAGGGGAGAAATCCAATAATCTTATTCCCTCGCTTTCTCTTTTCATATGTTACTCTTTCTGAAAGCCTTCCTGATCCCTTGATTTTAGCAATGATTTCCCATTTCATTATGAGGCTTCCTGTTTACTCTATGGTTTGCAATTTTGTATGTTCTTTGTCATGTGTGCAAGTGTCTTCAAACAAATTACTAAGAACTTCACTTAGATAGACCAAGGACAATGTAATGTTTTACAGGCTTTCCCATGAGGGACAGATCTCACTTACAATGTTTGAGAGTTTAAGTGCAGGTAAGCATGTGTGAAGGATGGAATTGTGTAGAATGCCTTCTTCACACTAACATTGGTTAGGGGGTACAGAAGCCTTAGGTCCTTTACCACCAGGTTCAGGATAGTTATGATTCTACAACTATCAGGCTCCTAGAATGAGTGCGAATAACTTAATTCATCACTACTCTGAACTGATTCTATGATCTACAGGCTCACTTTCAAGGACTCTTTACAACTCATGCTCTCAATATTAATTTTATTTTCAGATTGTCTCCTTTTGCATATTAGTGTAAGTAAATTGTATGTTTATGTAAAGTTTTCCAAAAAAAATCTATTGCATTTCTTTTGTTCCGCAATGTCTGCAAAAAAAATGCATCTCAAAGTAGTACATTTTTTTCTTTTTCTGTTGTATTTGCACAGTTTGTTGTCTTTTGCACATTGGATTGGGGTGTGGTCTTTCACTGATACCAACGTGTATCTTGTATTTACTGTGAATGCCATCAAGATGAATCTCAGGATTGCTTATGGTGATATATGTATGTACTTCGATAATAAATTTACTTTGAAAATTTTAGACTTTGAATTATGGTTTAATGGTCAATGTGGGCTTGGTATTCTAAAGAATTTGTTTCCCTGCTGCATGGCTCTAGGTCTAGGACTATTACATGCTTATGCATGGCTAAATATTAGCTTGGAGCATTAGCGTGCTTCCAATTGTATTCCCATCTGGGGCCTTCTTCATCATTGCAATGCTGGATTGAGGGGCTAGTCAGAGCTAAGTGAGGAGAATCAATGACCCTGCACTGTGCTTCTTTAATTAGTAAGTCCATAAAAAGATAATTACATCCTTAATAACTGTCTTCTACATCTCTTCGGGAGATCAAGTTCTTCAGGAAGAAAGCTATCAGTATAAATTGATTATCAGTAAACATGCAGAAAAATCATTGTTCAAATATATCCAGACACTATAAAGAATGAATATATTGACAATATTGCTAAGCATGGCATAATCTAATTAGTGCAGTACCAGAACTGTAGTTTAATAGATAGCATTTGTCAGAGACTGCATACAGAAAAAGTAATTCTTTATTTCCAAAATGATGAATCATTTTTCAAATAACCAAATTCCATGTAGATTGATTAGGACCATTGCAAAATTATTCATGTTTTATATCAATTGGAGTTTCAAAGGGTTTTATGGATAAAATAATAGTGCCTCTTTTCATTATGCTGTAAACATTAAGGGTTATGTCATGGTAATTCTGAATTCAAAATCTAGCCTGAGAATTAAATTTTCAGTTCTGCATAGTCAGAATGTAGGTGAATATTAAACATCCTGTGGCTTTCATCAATGACCCACTAATATTTTTCCTTAGCCAACCAGATGTTTGGTCCAGATATTGTTAATATCAGAGAGTAGATGGGTTGCCCTGTTTCTTACACTATGATGATGAAAAGTCTCCAAAAAAAATTGGCTGCATGTAGTTCAGGATGCCTTTAGGTTGTGAAAGAGATCAAATAAATACCATGTTGTTTGCGCTTCGTAAGTAAGAGTATTGGAGTGGCCAGGGAGCTACTACTCTTCAAGGAGATTTATTTTATTATTTGCCTCAACAGTATCTTTCATGGGAACTTACACTTACTGATTTTTCAGTTGAATCCTGCTATAAACAATAAAGAAAATCCCTTTCACTTTTGCAATGTTGTACACATCTTTATCTAAACTTCAGTTCCTCTGTCACACAAAAAAATAACTTTGCCTTTATTGATTCCAAACCATACTCTTCAAAAGCTCCCAGGCAGGAAGCATGAGATTCATCTTATCTAAATCTCCAATGTCCATATCCTAACCCACGCTCAAAATCCCATTTCACCATCATGTTCATTGACCTGGGAATAAATACCCATGATATAAATGCCATGAAAATAAGCTTTTAGTAGCAGCAGCCCAGTACAAGAATAAATTTCGCAAATTTTAATTAACATAAATTATTTCTGTCATATGCAACAAAACAGACATAAACTAAGAACATTTGTGCACGTTAAGGGACATATAGTCTGAAGCATAAATAAAGTTTTTTCCACAACCTGATGGCCGTGGGAAAGATGTTGGATCTCTGTTATTTTCTGATCCTCAGGGTTCTTCTGGGAGTCAAGAATGGCGAGCAGTCTTAATTCTTAAGGATTGTTTATTTTAAAGTACAAGCAAGCATACAAATACAAAACAAACTAAATAAAGAGCTGAGATGAACGAGCAGCAAAGGAGCCAAAGATAAAAGATGCCACCTCTGAAAACTCCATCACCTTTATAACCAAGATAAGAGAAATTCCTTAGGTAAACTAAACCTACCAATGGTTGTACAATTATATCACATGGGTAGTACCTAGCCAATGAAAAATGAGAAAGGTGATAAACCGTTAGTTTAACTGCTCTACCACTTTCTGCCAGTAAGTGGGGATGACCCACCAGCTGTTGTAAAAAATATATGTACAAATAAAAGTACAAATGATTAAAATACAACTTTAGTAAAAGTCCAAATGATTAAGCTACACTTTCACTCTTATATTAATTAATCTTATAAAACACATTAAAAAACACAGTGGTTCCCAACAGGATTGTTGTTCAACCTTGAGATGTGGGTCTTTAGGCTCCTGTACCTCTTGCCTGATGGCAGCAATGAGAAGAAGGTTTAGCCTGGATGATGGGGGGAGGGGGAGTCCTCAATTGACATCCCCTTCCTGAGGCATCACCTCTTGAAGATGTCCTCAAAGGTGAGGAGAGCTGTTCCTGTGATGAAACTGATTGAGTTTCTGCTCTCTATAGCCTCTTTCAATCATTCTGAGTGTTTTTCACTGCATATCTGTAGACGTTTGGTCGTGTTGTTATGACATGCCAAATCTCCTTAAGTTTCTAAGAAGTAGAGACACTGGTGCAGCTTCTTCATGGCTGCATCTAAGTGCAGCCCAGATAGATCCTTCAAGATGATCACACCTGTACTCCAGGACCTACACTGGCTACTGTTTCCATACCATCTGCTTTAAGACTGCTATCATCTCATTACCCAAGAAGAGTAAAAGTTAATGACTACCACTCAGTGGCCCTGACTTCCACCATCATGAAGTGCTTTGAGAGGCTAGTCATGGCATGCATTAACTTCAATCTCCCAGACAGCCTCGACCCTGTGAAATTAACCTACTGCCAAGAGAGGTCCACAGCAGACACCATCTCTCTGGCCCTACACTCCTCTCTGGAGTAACTGGACAGTAACAACACCAGTGTTAGTCCATTGTTCATTGACTACAGTTCTGACTTTAATACTATAATTCCAAGCAAACTCAACTCCAAACTCTTAAACTCACCTCAATGTTTCCCTTTGCAACTGGAGGTTAAAGAAATTTGGCATGTCCCATTGACCCTCAGCAATTTCTAAACAATGCACCACACAAAAAAAAAATCATTCTATCAGGATGCATCACGTTTTGGTATGGCAACTGCTCTGTCAATGACCACAAGAAAATGCAGAGTTGTGGACAACTTCCTTACCATGGACTCTTGTCTACTCTTCCCAAAACCTTGATAAAGCAGCTAAGCATAGTCACTCTCCCTATACATTCTCTCTACTTTCCCTCCCATCAGGCAGAAGATATAAAAATCTAAAAGCATGTACTGCCAGGATTAAGGACAGCTTCTATCCCACTGTTACATGACTATTGAATTATTCCTTAGAATGATAAGATGGAGTCTTGGCCTTACTATGTTCCTCATTGTGATCTTGCACTTTACTGTCTCCCTGCACTGCACAACTTTATTCTGTACTCTGTTATTGTTTTAAATTGTACTACCTCAATGTACTGTTATAATGAATTGTCTCATATGGACAATATACAAAACAAATTCCTCAGTGTACCTTAGTACATTTGACAATAATTAACCAATTTAAATTTGCCTCAAAAATCCCAACATGTGTCTGTCCCTACACTACCTTTGTCTCCTGCTCTCTGTAACACGACTAACATAGTAAGACAGATCATATCTCTGCTGCAAACCTTTTGAGCACTCCCTCCCCATTCACTCTCCAACTGATGACCAAATCTTTAGACTTTATATGGACTCTAAGGAATTTGTTGAGGTATTTCCCTCTAATGTGGAACTGCAATCAAAATTTACTTCACTGGAAATTAAAAACAAAAAGTTAAATTGTCATCATACATTTACAAATTTCTAACATTTTGAATGTGCTTTAAGTAGCTTTTAAAATTCTTTGCAATCATTTGGAGCATTTTAATTATTTTTATATATCTGAATGTCTTGAATTAGAAAACATGTAAAAGAAGTAAATGAGAGCCTCCATCAAAGATGGTCAAGCAATCTTGGGGGCAGGGTGTCAGCAAATAACTCCTAATAGCCATATGCAGTACTACGAAACATTCACAGTGCTCTGTCGCCCAACCCCCAACTTCCTGTCCAGGTAAAGGCAGGTGGGCGGGAACCAAAATGATTCACCAGAATGGCCAATCACCACTTAGAACACATAAGGAAATAGAATTAGAAGTAGGCCACCAAGAACCAGGATTAAGATTAATTTATACTTGCCTTTTACTTTAATTCTCCTACCATCTCTACCTTAGACCTCTTTAGCTGTTCATATGAAGCTCAGCAAAACCTTAAGGAACAACATCCCATCTTCCTTCCAGATTTATTAAAAGCCTCAATGAGTTAATACCAAATTCTACAATTTCAGATAATTGATGTTTTTAGTTCAGTTTGTTCTGATGAAAAGCTGTAAAGTTAGAGGCACAGAAGACTGCAGTTGCTGGAAATCTGGTACAACACAGAAAAGAGATGGAGGAACTTATATTGTGTTCAGTTCTGGTCATTTCATTGTAAGAAGGATGTAGAAACTTTAGCGAAGGTGCCGAGGAGATTTACGAGGATGCTGTCTGGATCACAGAGCATGTCGTGTGAATTTGGTTGAGTGAACTAGGGCTTTTCTATTTGGAACGAAGGATGGTGAGCAGTAACCTGATAGAGGTGTACAAGATGATAGGAGTCATAGAGCAAGTGGATAGCAAGAGGCTTTGTCCCAAATCAGAAATGGCTAATACCAGGGGGCATAGTCAAAATTGATTAACCTTAGATGGCAGACTTGGGTCTCAAATGCAGTTCTCCTTTAAGAAAACAGAGGTGGGACACTGCACCAGTCAACAGGTACAACTGAAACACAAAAGCCTTAGACTTCCACTCCTGAGTATCCTTCTGGCGAATGTACAGTCTCTGAAAAATAAAATTGATGACCTCACAGCAACTCTGCTATACTAGAGAGATATAAGGGACTGCTGTGTACTGTACATTACAGAAACATGGCTCACACCAGCAATTTTGGACACAACACCATAGCCAGATGGCTTCACCATTCTCTTCAAAGACAGGATAGCTCAGTCTTTTAAAGGCAGAGGCAGTGGAGTATGCTTTATGGTTAATACATCGTGGTGCATAGACATTGTAGTTCTGGCTCAGTCCTTCTCACCTGAGCTTGGACATCTAGTGGTCAAAAGTCATCCATTTTATCTGCCAAGGGAGTTTTTCACCGTCATCCTGGTAGCGGTGTACATTCCACCTCAGGCCAATGTCAGGCAGGCACTGGAGGAGCTGAGCTATGTCATCAGCAGACACAAAACTGCACACTGATGCCTTCCTTATTCCCAATAGATTTCAACCAGGCCAGCTTGAAAAAGTCTCTGAACAACTACCACCTGTGGAACCAGAGGAGACAACACATTCACCAATGTTATACCATCATCAAGAACATTTACCATTCTATCCCATACCCACACTTGGCTGTCCCTCTACCTCCAGCATATAGGCAGAGACTAAAAGCCGCAGCAAGAAGGTGTGGTAAAGGGAGGCAGGGGGGCGCTTTCAGGACTGCTTTGAGTCAGTGGATTGGACAATATTCAGGGATTCATCTTTTAATCTGAATGAATATACCACTGTTGTCAGTGACTTCATCAAAATCTGTGTAGATAAGTGTGTGCTTTCAAGAAGATAATGACATACCCAAACCAAAAGCCATGGATGAACCAAAAGGTTCTTGGTCTGCTGAGGGTTAAATATTTGGCATTCAAGACCAGTGATCCAGAACTATACAGCAAATCCAGGTACAGCATTTGGAAGGGTTTTTAAGAGTGAAAAAAAAACTCAGTTGAGGTTTGAGATGGAATTGGGTGCACATCAGCTCTGGCAGAGTTTGCAGGCCATTACTTCCTACAAAGCAAAATCTAACATCATGAATGGCTGTGATGGCTTCACTCCCAAATGAGCTCAATACCTTTCATGTGCGGGAGAATAAAACTACACCTGTGTGAATCCCTGCAGCAATTGGCAACCCAGTGAACTCTATCTCAGAAGCCAATGTAAGAACATCTTTGAAGAGGATGAACCCTCACCATGTGTCAGGTCCTGATGGTGTACCTCGTAGGGCTCTGAAAATCTGTGCCAACCAACTGGCAGGAGTGTTCAAGGACATCGTCGATCACTCACTGCTGCAGTCTGTGGTTCCCACCTGCTTCAAAAGGACAACCATACCAGTGTCCAGGAAGAGCTGGGTGAGCTGCTTCAATGACTATTGCTCAGTCGCACTCACATCTTCTGTGATGAAATGCTTTGAGAGATTGTTCATGACCAGAAACAACTCTTGCCTAAGCAAGGGCCTGAACCCACTGTAATTTGCCTACTTTGCAATAGGTCTATTGCAATCTCATTGTCTCTCCACTTGGCTTTGGATCATCTGGACAATGGTATACCTACATCAGGCTGCTAGGTATTGACTACAGCTGAGCACTCAACACTATCATACCCTCAGTTCTGATCAACAAGCTCCAAAACTGGGCCTCTGTACCTTGCTATGCAACCGGATCCTTGACTTCCTCACCGGGAGACTATGCAGATCAGGAATAACATCTCCTCACTGACAGTCAGCACTGGCACACCTCAAGGATGTGTGCTTAGCCGACTGTTCTACTTTCTCCACACCCACGAGTAACTCAACTGCCATCTATAAATTTGCTGCCAAGACTACAACTATTGTTAGTGGAATTTCAGATGGTGATGAGGAGGTGTACAGGAACAAGATAAATCAGCTGGTTGAGTGGTATTGCAACAATAACTTTGCACTCAACATCAGTAAGGCCAAGGAATTGATTGTGAATTTCAGGAAGGAGAAATTGAGGGAACGTTCACCAGTCCTCATCGAGGGATTAGCAGTGGAAAGGGTGAGCGGCTTCAAGTTCCTGGGAGTCGATATCTTTAAAGATGCAGTACCTCCTGGGTTCAACATACTGGTGCAATTATAAAGAAGGAATGAGAGTGGCAATATTCCATTAGGAGTTTGAGGAGAATTGGTATGTCACCAAAGACATTCGCAAATTTCCACAGATATACTATGGAGAGCATTCTAACTGGTTGCTTCACCATCTGATATGGAGGAGCCACTGCACAGATCAGAAAAACCTGCAGTAAGTTAAAATCTCAGCCAGTTCCATCATAGGCACTATCTTCTCCAGCATTGATGACACCATCAAAAGGTGATGGCTCAAAAAGAAGGCATCCATCATTGAAATCCCCTCTTGGGTTTTTATCTCCACATATCTTTGCCTGCTGAGTGTTTCCAGCATTTTCTGTTTTTGCTTCAGCTTTCCAGCAACATTTAGATTATGAATCAATTTGGAGAACATTTTCATCTGTTCAGATTTACTGCGGAGCTGCACATGCTCATACACAACTTTTCCCCTGCATTTGCCTTGGAATAACTTTGTGGTTACTCATGGCCAATATTCCTCTTGTAACTTTAAACAAAAAGCACTTTCTTTTTGCACGTGCCTACAACAGTAATGATTTATTTGGTTAAATGCTTTATTTTGTCCCACTGGGAGTAGACTTTGTTCCTCTTTCCTTTAATCACAGCAGCTTTGCCAAATAAATGTTATATGTAGACTTGTTTATATAGAATAATTTACCCACTAATTCCATTTAGTGCTATTTAAAATAAGTTTTTGAAGAATATATGTACCTAAATGGGAAGTGATTTATATTTTGCATAACAGGATATAGTTCATAATGGCCCAATGTTTAGGACTAGCAATGTGCATAAGGGGAAATTTTACCTATCAAAATAATTGAGTTTGTAACAATACCACCGGAACTTCCCCAGCACTTCAGAATGAATTGCTGGTGTTGCTTTACAGGTGCAAAGCCATCTGGACCCAGCATTCTTCAGTTGAAGTTTTTTATGTTTACAATTTCCTTTTGGTCCATTTGAAGGGCCCTTTATCCCAGGGGAAATAAAAGTGCCTTGTCTTTTATATGCACTGGAATTCAGAAATGTATAGTAAGTTAGGTATCTGCAGTAGTTTAAGATTGAGAGTATTGTTGCAATATTGACAATGGCTGTGAAGAAATCTTCAACCTTGGCCACCTTGACATCTGATAAAATGGTGAGGTTCAATATCAATGTTGCATATCATATACTGTATATAACTTCATTTATGCAAATGAATTGTTTTTAGTTCGTGTAGTGAATGTGGATATTAGAGGCTGGTTGAGAACCATCTTCTAGAAAAGCAAATCAACTTCAGTGTCCTTTCCGTGACTGACATCACCTGCTTTGAGACCTTCTTTACACTCAGCTAGTTACTTTGTGCAGACTGTGTCATTTGGATGCTCAACACCAAGCACCTAAATCAGACATTCTATTCCAAAACCGAAGAGGTTTTGTAAATGCTGGAAATCTTGAGCAAGCACAAAAATGTTGGAGGATCTCAGTAGATCAGGCAGCTCCTATACAGGAAAATAAGCAGTGTTTCAAGTTGAGGCTCTTAGCAGGCAGACATTTTTAAGAATTCAAATCTAACCTAAAAAATGCAGTGTTCCCACTGATTCCTGGGATTGATTTCCTTGACCATTCAAGTTGGAGAAGGAACAACACACACAAGATGCTGGAGGAACTCAGCAGGCCAGGGAGCATCTATGGAAAAAATGTACCTTTTTCCATAGATGTTGCCTGGCCTGCTGAGTTCCTCCAACATTTTGTGTGTGTTGCTCAGATTTCCAGCTTCTGCAGATTTTCCCTTGTTGGAGCAGAAACAAGTGTACTTGAAAGGACATGAAGGCCATGCACTGGGAGCACACCGAAGAAGGTTGTGTGTAAGTGTACTACCTTACATACAACCTCTTACCCATCTCCTGAGGAACCTTTTGCTGCATCTCTGAAAGAGTCTACAGTTCTCACAATGGCCTGGATAACCACTTAGAAAGTCCCTAAAACGGGTGTGGATGGTAGTCATCCTTCATCCATCAAGAAGAAAAAAAACCTGGAAAACTTTATTTTAAAAAATGAGGCTTCATATAGATACATTTAAATGTTGACTGGTGTTACGAAATAAAATTAGGACTAAGCCTCCCAACATCTGTGTCAGCTCCACCAGTTAACAAGGTTATGACTAGTCTTTTATCATAATCCCTGCAAGATTTTATGTTCCACCACTCAACCCTTCATTTTCTTTATGCCTAACAATCTCTCAGTATTAGTCATAAACATACTCACTCACTAAGTCACAACAGACTTCTTTGGAAGAGAACCCCAAAGATTCGCTACACTCTTGTTGAAAATAAATTCTTCTCACCTCTCTCCTGAACAATTGACTCCTTACATTGAGACTGTGATCGCTGGTCAAAGGAAGCATCATTCCTGCTTTCTCCCTTTCAAACTCCAAAAGATCCATGTACATTTCAATCGTATCGCCTCTGAGAGTCCAGATCCATTCTGCTTAATCTCTCCTCATTAGACAAACTCCCCTTCCAGGAATCAATCTAGTGATCTTTCACTGCACTCCTTTTCTTGCAAACATCTTGTTTTTAATTAAGAAGACCAGATCTACATACAATACTCTAGATGTTTCTCATTAGGAACCTAAGTAAATGGAGCAAGGCATCTCAAACTCAAATCCACTTGCAATGTATTTCAACATAACATTCTTTTTCCTAAACACTTAGCAAGTCCTCATATTGATTTTCAATAGTCCATGTACAATGACATCCAAGTCCCTTTGTAAACCAAGACATCTCAATCACTCACCTTCCTATTTTTTCTGAAATTACTTTATCTTTAGCCTTTAGTTTAACCTGTCCCTATCCCCCAACATACAGCTGCGTCCTTTCCATGGTCAAAGAATAACCTAGTTTTATATCCTAACCAAACTGGTATCTCTACTACTTTATCTCCTCAGGCACTTTCTGCCTAACCTTTGGAAGAACTGCTGGTTCCTGAATTGGCCCATTAGCCACCTTAGAACCCACAAAATCAGAGTGTAAGCAGGTCATCATTGGTCCTCAGACATTGCCGAGGGAGGAAAAGGTCTTATACAATAAACAACAACACCAACATATAGATAATGCAAGTTAGCACAGTAAAATGGCCCAAATGCTCATGTGTACATAAGAACGTTATTAAACGGTATTTAGTACTAAGCCACATAAGGGTCTATTGGGAAGATGATGACAGACAATTTCAAAGAAATAGAGCACCTAAGGAAAAGCCAAGTATAGAATGGCAGAGAATGGACTACAGAGCCTTTGTTTCTGGCATACAGATGGCGACTATCAATAGTGGAGCAGTTAAACTCAGAGCTGATAAGACAAAGACAAAGGTTTTTCCTCTATTGTCTCCTGGCATTACAATGGGGAATAATCATGGAGGAAGATTTGTTGAGCTGCATTATTGGGATGGGAAAATTGATGAGGAGCAAAGAAGAGCAGGAGAGTAGGAAGACAGGAAACGGAGTGCCAGGGTGAAGAAAAGGGGATTTTGGAGACTGGAATTGGAAATGTGGAGTAAGGAGGACACAGACACTCAGGCAGGGAAGGGACTATAAAGAGAACTAAGGTGGAAATGGCCAGCGAGGAGATTCAGAGAGAGAATTATCTGGATCAGTGAGGGTTAGAAAATAATTGTGTGAAGTCCTGCAGGCATGATCAAGGCCTGGGGGTGTTGTTGTTTTTGTTGAAATGTTCACAGGACAGTGAGAAGGGATAGATAGAGTTTACATAATACAGTCAGAACAGTAATTGAAACTTTAGAGTTCTGCATAGTGACTAACTCTCTAGGGAAAAAGCGGAGTGTGGAGAAAATAACAATGTTAGACAATGAAGAACTTTTGATAAACTCTGTACACTTGCTTCAGTTCTTGGTATCTCCATATGTATTGGTTTGCAGATTATGAATCCAAAGTAAACTCATTTCTTACAAGAGTATTGCATAATTGCTGGATTTTAATTGAGGCAATGGGAGGCGGTTCAAACATCAACAAAAGTCAACTTCCTGGAGACCGTGACCTTTTGTTCTAGTTTCCTTAATCAGGTGAAACATTCTCCCTGCATCTACAATATTACACCCTCTAAGTACTTTGTATGATTCAGTAAGATCAGCACTCATTTATGTTTTTAAAAAATTTTGTATGCATATTCATACATATTTTTATTATGAATAAAGAATAATGAACCAGCTTACATAATCTCTCCTCATCTGACAGACCCACTATCCCAAGACCCAACCCAGTAAATCTCAGATGCACTCTCTCTATAAATCATGTTTTCAGTAAGAATACCAAAATTGTATGTAATGCTCCATGTATGATTTATACAATAGTATTTATACGTCTCTACATTTGCACTATCATCTTGTAATAAATGCCAACATACCATTTGCCTTTTTATATCAACATGTAAGCTTTCAGTGACATACATAATGATTCTAAATTCCCGCTGAACATCAAAGGAAAGCAGAAAATCGGCAGTTGAATCAAAAATGAGTGTGGTCTGCTTTCTGACAGCACTCACATGCACAAGGCTTCCAAGAGCATACACATGGTAGGGCGGGGAGGTGGGGGGGAGGAGTGGTGGATGGAGTGCTGTATTGTAAACATGACAGTACATTAAAGGTGCACAAATTATCTAATCATGTCTAGTATAATCAGAATTTGAAAAACTTCCTTTGTTCAGCAATTAAAGTTGTTGCATTAAGTTGTGGCTTTACTAAAGCCCCAGAAAGTACCTTAAAAAAATTGTTCTCAAATGCTACTTCACAGTCACTTGTGATACAGCAGATGTTATACCTAGTCTGCCCTATCTTTGCCACCCAGCCATTGAGAACAAGTAACGGACAAAGTTTACAGATGAGATTAAATCCAGTGGAAGGTGCATGCTTAACTCTGAATGTTAATTACAAAGTGTCTAAGTTTCATTGATATATGTAATGGTATTTTTGAGGTATGGATTTTATTATGTAATTCTGTTACACATACATGTGAAGTCATTTGGTAAGGACTGAATATCATCCAAATGTTAACAGTTCAAAGCCATATGAAACCTAAGCTTTACAATACAAATGCAATTTGTTGATGTTAAAGAAACTAGTAAATAACTATAATAAATCAATAAATAGATTTTAATAGTCAAGCATTGTTTTGTGGAATTTATTACCAGTAAAGCATAGCATAACATTTTAAAATGGCATCAGATGCACAGAAACATCACTGATCTATAATTTGAATATGTAATCTGAATATTGCTTAGTCTCAAGACCTTCTACTGTATAATAATGTTTTACTTCTCCAAGTAAGGGACCTTTTATTTGTGTTATCAAAGGGGAACAAAGACCATGCCTTCTGCAGAGAGCATGTATCTGGGGACAGACATCATTAGCATATGAAGGCTTGGTTATGCAGCTGAGTTTGTGGTCATATTGTCTGCATGTTTGATTGGCTGGATGTAATCGGACAGCATGCAGCAATTGATTGATGTTATCCCCTCTGTTCTGAATTCCATCAAAAACTTTCACAGGGTTTTGGCGCCAAAAGCAGGGGCCTTTTCTTTCCTTTTCTGATATTCTCCCTGATTAATTCCTTTATTCTAAAAGCAGGGATTAAAACCATCTGCACTCTCTTGAGATACCAAGTGGGTGCCTGTATAACAGGTAGGTTTTTGTGGAGAATCTGAGGTCACTCGTCAGAGCTAAAACTAATATACTGTGAATGCATTTAAAGTATGATAAAATAGGTTAAAATATGACTTTTAAATGGGAACGTTAAGATATGAAGCACCCGCTCTGCTCAGTACAAAAAAAAAGCATTTTCTTGAGCAAAGCTGTGTTGTACTGTGTATAGTTTATACAAAACTCACCACTGAGTGGGAAGATCCCATCAAGGCAGTAGGTGGGTGGGAAGAAACCGCAACTGCAGTTTTGTTGATGGCACTGCTATTGATAGGTCATTTGGTTGTGAGTTCAATCCCCACTCCAGTATGTCTCAAGGCAAAAGAATATGAATTGGTGTGACTGAAGTCATTGTTGTGTTGAGCATGCCTTGAACATTGGAATAGGATTGAAGTGTTACTCCAGTGTTACTTAGAGATCCATCTGATAGATCTTCCCCTTCCCCCCACCTTATTATTCTGGTTTATTCCCCCTTCCTTTACAGTCCTGATAAAGGGTCTCAGCCCAAAACATCTACTGCTTATTTATTTCCATAGTTCAATCATTTCCTGAGCTGCTGAGTTTTTTAATTTATTGAGAAACAGCGTGGAGTTGGCCCTTCTGACCCATTGAGCCACGCCACTCAGCAATCCCTCAATTTAATCCTAGCCTCATCAAGGGACAATTTACAAATGACCAATTAACTTACCAACTAATATGTCTTTGGACTGTAGGAGGAAAATGGAACACGTGGAGGAAACCCACAACCTCCTTACAGGCGGCAGTGGGAATTGAACCCTGGTCACCTATACTGTAAAGGGATGTGTTAACCACTATGCTACCATTCTGGCCCATTCCTTCAGGATTTTGGAAGAAGAAGGTATCTTGATTCATTGCAAATGGTCCTAAGACTGTCCTGCTCTCAAGTACAATTATATGCACAAAACTATAATATGCTCAAATCACTGCATATTATGCAGAAGAGAATACTGCTCCACCTAGGACTGTACTTAACCATATGTCTTCCTACAAGATTCAAAAGTATAGTACTGTGGATGCTAAAAATCTTAAATATGTAGAAATACTGAGCAGGTCAGGCAGCATCTCTGGAGTGTGAACCAGAATTAAAGTTTAAGGTTGAATACCTTTCTTTAGAAATTAATTCCTAGGCTTCTGGTTGGTTTCTCAAATAGAGTTAGAGAATTCTGTCTGGCATCCTAACCAAAATTATCTAAAATGAAGTATCACTAAAACATTATTGACCAAGGAGTTTGTTTGATTTCTACATTAATAGTAACAATGGTCTTTTAGAGTTAGTCAATATTTCCCTTTAACTCCTGGAGAGGAAAAGGCGATTGGAATATTTGCTCATTGTTATTTTGTGACTGGAAAGTGTGTTGGGTGAGATAGGAGCTTGAAGCAAGAGCACACTCATGCGTGGTGCTTCCACAGTGAAAGAACTTATTCATGTTTGCCAATGTGGCCAGCACAGGAAATGTACAAAATACCCCAATGACACTGCCCCTCCACATGGGAGCAGCAGTTAACATGACCTGGGAGGAAATCAAAAGGGAGTTATTTACCTTTCATTTACGTTTCACTATTTTCTTCAATTTGCGAATTTTAAGATGGGAGAAAAAGATTACAGAGTCTAAGTGGTTAAGAGTTGGAACAATATTATTTGTTTTGTTTCCTGGCCATTAACAATGGTTTGGTGAAATTCTGTTGCTTAAAGCAATGTCTGACAGTTTTATATGCATCATTTCAGTTTCCTTTGTGGAGAGAGAATAATTGTATTCAGCGATAAGTTTCAATTTCTAAAAATATGATATAGTCTATTCTCTCTGTTTTCTCATTTCACTAATCACCGATTCCCTCTGTTCCTCCCACTCAACTCATCAAGTGCTCTCACAGTCTGATGTGTCCCGTTCAGTCTCCCACGGCTTCATTGTCCTGGTTCTGGTCTGCTCACTCCGCATTTCTTTGCAACATTCCTGCTCAAACTCCTAATCAGAAGCACATTGGCATCTTTAGCTCTATGGTTTCTGACCTGGTTCTAATGTAACTTGGAAGGAATCTGTAAAGAAAGGGCTCACACATACTGAAAAACAGTATTTATTACAAGGACACCACACAAAGCTTAAAGCTTTACTTAATAAATGCACACTCACACACACACACACACACACACACACACACACACACACACACACACACACACACACACACACACACACACACACACACACACACACACACACACACACACACACACACACACACACACACACACCACTTATACTCCATACTTGCTGTCCACATTACCCCTGCAGCTCCATTGTCTCATTGTGGCTCCACACATCCAATTACCCTGTAAATCTTGCTGCCACGGTAAGGTAGAGCCATCACTGTGCTAGTGATGAATCTCAGAGGTTGAATCTCAGGTCCTCCCCCGAACCACATGATGGATTTTAGACAGCTTCTTGCCCTTGAGCTGTTTTGGGCTGTCAGTTCACCAAAATTCTATCTTGCAATGATGGGCACAGAGGTCTGGAGCCAGCTGTCATACACTACAGCTAGACAGAAAGACTGGAGACTTAGGAGACATACAGTAAATTTTTCACAAAGGCTGAATCTGAGCATAGACCCTCCTTCAGCAAAGCCTGTTGACTGATGGCCCAGGAGGTCAAAGTTAACCAATGGCTGTCAATGCCTCCCGGCCTTTGGGTCCTTCAGGCAACACTTTACACCTCTCTCAAGTGCGTCAAAAGTGTTTCTTTCTGCATTAACTATCGTGGAAGAAGAGAAGGCTAAATGTGGCTGATGTGAAGCAATATGGAGGAGTTTTTCATGAGAATGAGAGGTATTACGCCATAGATTGATCCACTGATGGAGAATGACACAATTTTGGAAAGGGAATTGTTTAGCAAATAGGTGAGGGAGTGAGGGAGTGAGGAAATGTTACTCACAAAGTACACTGCAGATGCTGTGGTCAAAGCAACATTTAGTCCTGACAAAGGGTCTCGGCCCAAAACGTTGACTACACATTTCCACGGATGCTGCCCGACCTGCTGAGTTCATCCAGCATGTTGTACATGAGGAAATGTTACTGGCTGTTACTGAAGCACGAGGAAAATTGGAAAGTGGTGCTCTTTCCCCTTCGGTTCTTGTTCAGCTGTTAAGTGTTTCCGGTGGTGGACCCTGACCAGCAGCAATGCTTCTGCAGTTGATGGTTTCAGCTAATCTTTCCCAGGGCATGATAATGTCCACATTTGGAACCCACCTGCCATTAATAGGAAGGGTGCCTCTTCTCCATCATCAGGATATTCCGGAATGCTAAAGACAATTACCAGATGTGCTTATGACTGAACATATAGATAAAGAGATTAAAGATTAGCTTCGGTTGTCACATGTGCATCAAAGTGTATAGTAAAATGTGTCGTTTGCATCAAATCAAATCAAGCATCAATGTTGGACAGCCCACTAGTGCCACCACACCTCTGGCACTAACATGGCACACCCACAACTCATTAACCCTAACTGTACAACTTTGGGACATGGGAAGAAACCAGAGCACTCGGAGGAGACACACAGAGTCATGAGGAGAACATCCAAACCCTTACAGACGGGGGTGAGACTTGAACCCAAATTTTACAGCCGGCACTATAATAGCATTATGCTAACTGCCACTCCAACGTGCTGCCCCATCCAGTTTTATGCAATAAAAGTTAAAATGCCAATTTTTTTAAAAGAGTTGCAGTCCTTAAAAATGCCTCTGAAGGCTCATAAGGAATCGCGTCTAGAAAGTGGGCAGGCTTTCCAATCTAAATGTAAATGCAGGAAATCCACCGGTTACATTTAAATGAAGCTGAGAATTAATAAACCTTTGGTCTGAAATTCATCCACACGTTCATTCATCCCATTGGAGCTGGAAGACCCTCGATTCATTTTAACTTGTTAACATCCCCCCACCTCAAGTTTCGGTCAAAGCTCCTGGTAGTTCAGTGTCCATTTTTGTCTGTGGTCTTCTGTGAAGCAGCACTGCAACCTGTTCTCTGTTACTTGTGAACATCAGTTATGAACTCAGTCTGAGGTGATTGGTCTGCAGTTTTTCATTGAGACATAGAGCATGGAAACAGCACTATTGGCCCATCAAGTCTATGCCTACATATTTATACTAAGTCCCTTTTATTCTCTGCAGATTCCCTTCAACTTTCCCCAAATTCTACCACTCAACCAAACAGAAAGGGCAACTCAGAGAACCCCGTCAAACTAAACCCTGGAGAACAATGCAAGTCTCACACAGACTGCGCCAGTGTCATAGAGTCATAGAGTAGCCCAACATGGAAGCAGGCCATTTGCCCCAAATGGTTCATGCCTATCACAGCATCCTCCCTGCTAGACCCCGTTGCTCATGTTCAATCCATGACCCTCCAAGCCCCTCCCCTCCATGTACCTCACCAAATGCCTCTTAGATATTGCAGTTATACCCGCCTCAGCCATTTCCTGTGTCAACTCATTCCAGCTACCCACTATCACCTCTGTAAAGAAATTGCTTCTCAGGTCTCTTTTGAATCCCTGCCCTGATCTTGTATCTGTGCCCTCTAGTTTTGGACTCACCAAACCTGGTGTAAAGACTATGACTGCCCACTTTATCCATGCCCCTCATGATTATCCTTCATCCTCCTGTTCTCCAGGGAATAAAGGTCTAACGTGACCAACCTCTTCTTTTTCAGGCAGCGCCCTCGTAAATCTCTGCTACACAGGGGACTCTTCATTTCCAGCTTGAAAATGTCTTTCTTCTAAAAGGGCGAAGAACAAAGGTGTACACAATACTCCAAATGTGCCCTCACCAATAACTTATACAACTGCAACATAATGGCCCTACCCCAAACTCAATGCCAGCATACGAAATGCCTTCTTCACCACCCTGTCTACATGTGCAGCTGTTTTTAGCTAACTGTACACTTATACCCCCACATTCCTCTACTCCACAATGCTCATTAGTGTCCTGCTACTCATTGTATTAAGTCCTACATTGGTATGGCAGTCCAAAGTGCCTCACTTCACACTTGCTTAAGTTAAAATCCATTTACCACTGCTCAGTCCATTTCCCTTACTAAAAAGATCTCTTTGCAATTCATTGTAACCTGCTTCACTAACGACATGATCCCTAAATTTATTATCATCAGAAAACTAATTAAGATGCCAGGAACATTTGTATTCCAATCAGTTAACTAAGTAATCAGTACAGAGGTCCCAACACTGACACCTGGGGCACCCCGTTAGTCACAGGCCTCCAGTCAGAGAACCAGCCTTCAACCGTTACCGTCTGCTTCTGATCATCATGCCAATTCTGAATCTACCTTCCACCTCACCCTGAAGCCTATGTGAACTAACCATCCAGATCATCCTGCCATGTGGAACCTTGTCAAAGTCCTCACTAAAGTCCATATAGACAATATCCACTACCCTTCCTTTGACTATCTTCATACAAATCTCTTTGAAAAGCTCAAAAACGTTTGTCAGACATGTCCTTCCACACACAAAACCATGCCAACTATTCTTGATAAGGTCTTGACTATCCAAGTGATGGTATGTCTTTCTCTCAATCGTGTTTCTGTTATAGTTACGATATCCCAGAGCTTACAGGCAACGCATGCCTTACATATTAAGTTAAGTGAATTGAAATAGCATTGAAATACTTCAAAGCTGTCGTCCTACTGGCCCTTTTACTGTAAACATAATTACTAGGCTTACACACTGGTTGCTCCACGTACCCCTGACTTTTCAATGACTTTGCTCTCTCAAGTCCTACCCTGAAAATCTAGTTTAAAATCTCCCTAGTGTCAAAAGCAAATTTCTTCACGATTCTGATCCCCGCCCCCCCCACCCCCAAACTTCGTGATAAGGTTCAACTGCAACCCATTTCTTTTGTACAGGTTGTCTCTACCCTAGAAGAGATCCAAGAACCTGAATCCCTGCCCTGCCCCCTGCACCAGCTCTTCAGACTGGCATCCACCACGGTTATCTTTCTATTCCTGGACTCAGTGGCATGTGGCACTGGCAGTTATCACTTCTCTTGAGGACTTGCATTGTGATTTTTTACAGAATTCACTATTTCAATCTGCATGTGATATATGTAACAACATGTACAATGACCTTTCATTGCTCAGTCTCTCCCCAAGAATGTTCTTCAGCCACTTAGAGACATCCTTGACCCTGTCACCCAGGAAGCAACACATCACCCAGGCATCTCTTCTGTGCCACAGGATCTCCTGTCTTACCCCCTCATATTGGTTTTCCTATCACTGTCCCTCTGCCTGCCTGCATCCTTTGTCTCTGAGTCTCTGAGTCACAGTGCTAGAGACTTTGACTAGCCCTTGAAAGAACATCCCCCTCAACAGGATGTCAGGATTCAAGTCAAAAAAGCTACTGTAAAAACCGGAAATCTGGAACAACACACACACAAAATGCTGGAAGAAACTGTGGAAGTCTGCATTTCAAGCCAAAGTCAACTTCATCAGGAGTGGGAAAAAAAAGATGGCAGAAGCCAGAATAAATGTGGGATGGGGGTATAGCATGAACTGGTGGGTGACAGGTGAATCAGGGTCAAAGGGGAAGATAAGGAGGTGGTGGAAGGGGGGGGGGGATGATGTGAGAACCTGGGAGGTAATAGATAGAAAGGGCAAATGACTGAAAAAGGAACCTGACAGGAGAGGACAGTGGGCCATAGAAGAAAGGGAAGGAGGAATGTGTAGGTGATGTTCAGGATGTGAGGGCAGAGGAAGGGAAAAAGAAGGGGTAAAGGAGCCAGAGGGTAAAAGGAAGATAAATGAAGTCATGGGTAAGCCGGCCAATTATTACCAGAAATTGGAGAATTTGATGGTGATGTCATCAGGCTGGAAACTACAAAGATGTAATATGAGGCGTTGCTCCTCCTATTTGCGTCTGATCTCAAAGTAGCCGTCGAGGAAGCCGTGATCAGACAAGCCCTTGTGTGAATGGGAAGTGGAATTAAAATGGCTGTTACAGTAGACCGAACGGAGGTGCTTGACAATTCTAAGTCATTGAACTTGGAAGTAGTCGCCCTACTGGCTGCACCATATTCTGCAGGGAAGTAATTAGTTGCTACTTTGATTTACCTTCTTTGTAATGGGAATGATCTTGTGATATCTGATTCTAATGCACAACATGATCAATAATATCATGTAATGTACTTGAATTGGGTTATGTTATGAAATACCGTAGTTATTACCCGGCACAAGTGTAATTCCGACTTGACTTCACTCCCATAAGTCGATGTCCTGACAGAATTCTGAGGGATTTGTAAACAGTCCATCAACACCAGATGTCAAACTTCCTGAGGTATACAGTGTAGGTTATTGTTTCACAGAATACATACTGCAAACAATGCACAATGGAGGGAAAACAGGTTTGCAGGAATGAATGCAATGCATCCATACTATTTTGAGTAAATGTAGGTTATAACAGCGCACAGGATATATTACAAAGCTACACCGGAACTTTTCATGAAAACCTGCTGAGGACCTTCAAGCTCTGCAGCTGTAAATCCTGCTGTTCCACAGCAGCTAAACTGACCAGAAGTGTGAAAAACTTTAATCTTAATTGTGAATTACTTTGTGACAAAGGTGCTTGAACATTCAGAGGTATCTCCCAGATATGTAGTTCAAAGGAAGCATTGTCAACCCAAAATATTGAAGTGAATGATGTCTTCGCAACTATTGAAATTGCTTTGAATCACCTACTGTTACCTTTGATCTTAAGGGTATGTACTTTTGTTGTTGGAGCCTCCACCCAGAATGTCTCGAGAATGATGTCTGCTTGTTGTGCTGGATAAAGACTTCTAGATCACCAGCTTAAGTGTCTCTCCAGTGACTTTGTTCACAGCCACTTTTGGGGGCTCATCTATGACACGTTCCTGACCCGCTCTGTGGCCAGAGACTTCAGCAGTCTAAGGAGGTGAATACTTTTAAGAGTAGCACCCATACTTAGTTCTGTTCAGGTGAATGGCCATGGGATCATGAAGTATCAAAGAACATGATGGAGAGTTGAACTGGTGGATATAAAAGTGGTGTGTGTGTCCATGTGTGTTTGTGTAAGGGGCCAGCAATCAGACAGTATTGGGTAGCGTGATGGAAAAGGGCCCCACCAGTTTCAAAAGGTCGTTACTGACCATTTTGGATGCTGGAGGGTTGCTCGCATACTTGTTCAGGGGAACTATATATACTTGTTTGTGAGTGTGTTCGTGTGTTCTAAAAATAAGATTGAAAGTTTGAGGTAACGGACTTTTACATGAAAGGGAATACAACAGGCATCATGAGTTCAGTGGCACGTAAGTGGAAGATTGCAGAGAACATACTTTGTGGTTTTAAGTACGTGCTGTTTAGTTTTTATCCATACCTTATATTTTGCTTAGAATGGGAATTAGTGTGGAGATATTTGAGGGAGAGGTTATACCCAGATACATCTGTTGGGATGACACCTGTTAAGGTCAGACAACGCCAGGTCAAGAATCCTGAAGACCCAAGCTGGCTCTTGACCCTGATTACCATCATTCATAGACCTTTCACCCCCGGGGAGAAGCAAAGCATTTTGTTAGAGCTGCCATCACATGTGAATTCAGAATTCTGGTACAAACTCTAAGAAGTTATTGGAATTCAGTAGATGCACCCAAAAGATATACCCATGGATGTACACAAAGGGATTATGAAGGGACCAGCAATGTGATACGTTAGTGAATACAGTGTGTCCAGTGTCGATAACTGATCTATCCTTGCCCACAACTACATTACAATTACAGGGGGTGAAACAATGAAGGCAGAGATAAATAAGCCTCAGATACTTGAAATTGATGGAGTGTAACTTCCTGCGGATTTTTGGGTGCGCCCGAACAATGAGGGAATTGTCCTGGAGATAGACACACTGAGTAAGGCAGGTGCTATCATAGACTCAGGAAAGGGAGAAATACCATGGACAAGACAGGGACAGCAAACATGTGTGACAGCAGAGCAGACAACATGGCCCTCAGAGAGACACCAGCCCCAAGCAGGGACAGGATATGGGACAATGATCGTGAATCATGTCAGGAAGTCCCAGAGATAGGGACCAAACACAGACAAGAACTGTTGGAGATAATGCAGCTGCCTGTAGATGTAGCAGCAATTGAAGTAAAGTCTCAGCAGAAAGGGGAGAGTATGGAGCAGAAAGGGAATGTGTGCAAAGATCACAGGGCATAGAGAGAAAAGGAACATGAGTTGACAGAAATTGAAACTGTGGAGGAAGAAGCGATTGGAGCCAATTTAGTAAGATTGTCTGGAGATGTGGAGGACTATTCTAAGTTGCATGCTGAGGAATCAAACAAAACAGTAGTGACAGATTGAAAAAAGCTCAAGGGAGAGAAGATGGTGCTCCCACAGCCGGGTGATCAGGTCATGATAAGAGAACTGGCTGAAAAGGCAGGGCTCACTCCCATGTGGATAGGGCAACAGGTGATGCTCCTGACAAATGACACCTGTGTTTGTGTGCAGACCTGGTGAGGCAGCCAGTGGAAATACTGGATTCGGGTTAACGATATGACTCACCTTCTTGCCACCCTCGCAAATAGATCAAGTCCACCAATTACAGAGAGTCGAAGTGAAGAACACCAATCCGCTGCATTTCAACCGACCATTCCTGGTGCAAGTAGACTCACAGATGAAAGCGAATGGAAAGGCAAATGCAGAAGACAAAGAGAGAACATGACAGCAGTCATGAGTAGCGCATTGAGTACAACTCATTGTATTTTGTAATGGAGGCTCGTTCTGGGAGGTGGATGATGTGTTGTATATATATAATAGAAAGGTATTTGGCAAAATCGGTGGGAAGTGATCTGAGTTACGGCAGAGACATCAAGTTCCACAACCTCAATGGCAAAGCAGACCGAGAAAGAGAAGAAATTGCACATAATATCTGAAGGCAACCGCCCCATCCTGAAATGGGAGTGGATACAAAGGAGCTGGACCCTTTCAGCGATCAAAAGCACAGACCAGGAGGGAATGTCACCAGGGTGAAGTCCTTGCAGCCATCCAAGTAGAGACCATTCCAAACCCTCCAGTAGATCGATCAAAGAGACTGAAAGATATCATATTATTCTGTATTAATATTATATGATAATATATCATATAATATTATTATATATTAGGGTTAGGGTTAGGGTTAGGGTCATGGCATAGAATGTGAACTGTTGCCTTCAAACCTGATGCAGTTATCTTGCTAGTGGCCCTGCCCCGCCAACAGAATAACTACTGAAAGCCATTGCTGAGTTTTAGCTATCAGAGAATAAGGGAGCGAAGATAAAGAGGTGATTAAACTGCAATGGGCCAGCAGGGAAGGGGGCAACAAGTACATGAATAACAAAGCTGCATTTTAAAGACTGGTGCCATTGAAGGGATGAAAGTATTCAAGAAGAGAATTTGATCAAATTTCTGGAACTTTTCATTACCATCTCTGATTAGTGTTGTAGATAGCTAATCAGGGATGATATTGTAGATCAGAATTAGAATCGGGTTTATTATCACTGGCATGTGTTGTGAAATTTGGTAACTTAGCAGCAGCAGTATGATGCAATATACGGTAATATAGAAAGAAAAATGAAGATTTAGATTTACATAGGGACATGATAGGCTTGTAATTGAGGAAGGGATCCAAAGTGAAGGGCATTTTTGCTGCCCTACTTAATTAGATCCTCCATAAAGTTCGGCCTTCCTGGGACAGATTTCTGTCCAAGGGCCAAGAGGAGGGTATGTTAGGAAGTATTCTGGGATTACGTAAATATAGAAGATATTAATTGAAGCAAGATCCAGGCTTCAGTTCTCATTGTAAATGTAAATAAGTTCGGGAAGCATGCAATTGGACTTCAGTTTTTATTGTAAATTGGAAGTAGTGAATGGAAATTAAAAGCCCACACATGAAGAGATATGTTTTGCAAAATCGTAACCATGAGACATTTGCATATATATGAGTCAAACGCTAAGATGTTGGGGTTGTAGTAATTGGCCTGCATCAAACCAGGCAACATGGGCCAAGTTATTTGCACCATTGTGACTTGGATTCCAGCTGGCAGACCTGTCTGATGTTGTCATTTAGCATGTCAAACATGGTCACTGGTACAAGCAATCAATAGATTTTTGAGTACTTAGGATATTCTTGTACTCAGGGACAACCCTGACAACATTAATTCTGAGTAACACTCACAATGCTGGAGGAACTCAGCAGGCCAGGGAGCATCTATGGGAAAGAGTAAACAGTCAACGTTTTGGGCTGAGACACTTCCTATGTGTTGCTCTGGATTTCCAGCATCTGCAGATTTTCTCATGTTTGTGATAAATTTTGAGTGTTTGGCTCTCTGTCTTCAGAAGCTTTCAGACTATTTGCATAAATTACTTTGTAACAAAGGTGCTTGAATATTCAGATGTCTCCCACTGTAGATATGTAATTCAAAGGAAGCATTGTCAACCCAAAGTATGGAAGTGAATGATGTCATTGCAACTATTGTATCGAAACACTTACTGTTACCTTTGATTTTAAGGGTATAAAAATGGGGTGTATTTTTGGGTTTGGTGCCTCTATCGAATGTCTCAAGAATGATGCCAGTTTGTTGAGACGAGTAATGACACCTCTATCATCAGCTTCAGTGTCTCTCTGGTGACTTTGATCTCAGTCACAACAATAACGCTGTAAAATGACGAAGGAGATAAGCAAGAGTGTGAGGGGAGGGGAAAGAAAAGAGTTTTAAGGAAAAAGTGAATGAGAATGGTGGGAGTGGAAGAAGGAGAATAAGGAAAGCAGAATGACTGATAGAGGCACATTGTACATTTTCTCTGGATAAGCATGGATTTCATTTACATTTCACAAAAAGTAGGTAGCCTAACAAGTAACTCAGAGCAGAAGACGTTAAATTACAGTGGGCTAATACATTTTATTCAAAAAAGCACAGGCAATAATGTTTATTGTATTCTGATGCCCATTCCAATACAAAGCTGCCATTATTCCCAACGTGTTCCTCAAGTGTTGGCATCACGGAATTTCTCTATGGTAACAGTGTTTTTATTGTCTGCACTTTCACAATGATTTGATTAGTGTAGAGAGGATTTATCAGTCTGATTCTTTGCGTTTTTCCTTGTGGTATGCGTAGAATGCCATTCCACAGTTAAGCATATACCTATGTAATTGACTGACTGAACCATTTTACACTCCTCGAAAGATGCTTTTTAATATTCCTCATGAGTCCACAAGATTAAGACAAGGCATGCCCTAGCCGGAAGGCATTATAGTATACTTGCTATTTATTGTCTAATTCACTAATCCCCTGTGATCCTTTGTACTGTGGATGGATGGCCAGTTCTCATGGAGCTAGATTAATGAGACTTTATGTGGTCATGACATTTTTAGAAATTTTAACTAGAGGACAATGCGTGGGGTGGTGGTGCCGCTCCAATCACAAGGAAAGCAACTTCCTGGCTCTTTCTGGTGGAGGCGTACAGCTGGATAAATTATCCAGAGAGCTCACAAAGAAAACAAAGTGTTAAATAACTGAACGCGCTGCATACTGTCTGGTTTATCATGTTCCATCTTCATTCATTTACTGCTGTTTACTTCCTCTCAGACTGAAATTTTATTTCACTGGAGAAGATATCCTTCACAAGCATATAACTTTAAACAAATTTGGGAACCCAGCAAATATTTTCTAAATTGGTTGACTTTATCTGAAATGGCCACATACTCAATTAAATCCAACTTGACTATCTTTCATAGCTTTAAGAACAGAAAAAATTGTTGAACTCTTGAAGGAGTTTGAAGGGGTCTACTTGGAGAAAACTATTCAACAATAGAAGAGAATCAGAGTCCATGGTGAAACTGTTGAGGAGGTAAGCTTTAATCCCTTGAGGTATATCCCTATTTCCTATTTACATATGACAAAAAGAGGCAACTCAGCCCTTTGACTGCATGCTTGGTCTCAAACCACTCTCACTATTTCTATTTGTGAACATCTCTCGTTCATGCCCATAAACCCCTGGCATAATCTGTCTGGATGGCAGGCAAATCAAAGCTTTTCGCTGTATCTCAGTATGTGCGACAATAACTAGCTAATGTCAATACTAAATATCCAGTTGTATAGGGAGGTATTGAAATCCAAGTCCAGGAGTTTGGAGATGAGTTTTCTTGGAACTACTGTGTAGCCGTTACTCGAAACCAAATCAACACCGCTGAGAGTCTAATCCAGGGTACTCGAAACTATATGACACACTTCCAAATAACAAATTGCCAAATCAGAAAGGTATGTTTGATCCTTTATTACAAAACCAGCAAAGATAAATGATCTTGTCACAATAAAAAGACAATAAAACTAGTTATATAACAGTCTAATTATCAGTCTCACAGCAATATTAGCACTACTAATTGGTACAATAGTGTAATTAGAATAACTAAGCATTCCAATAAGTGATCTAGTTAGCGTAACAAGATTAACGAAGCAAAGTTAGTGGTCAACAAAAAATATCATTCCCCATGGCTCACTCTCTCTCCACTGGACTAAACTAAACTAAAACAAAGTGTGAATATGTAACTTTACTCATTGGCATCTACCACACCCCAGCTCATGTGACAGATTACCAGTAATAAACACACCACAAAGTACAATACAGACAGAAAATAGATACATGGCTCCTACATATGGTATTAAAGACTGAGTTGTAGTCAATTAATCTAATATACTGTAGTGTCTTTATGTGACAATAATAAACCAATTTACTAATTCTCCTATCTCCCACCAGCACATTGGATCATTTACGGTTACCAAAAAGTATGTTTTTGGATCTGGGCGGGAACCAAGGCATCTGAAGGAAACCTATACAGTCTCAAGGAGAATGTGAAAACTCCACATGGGTAGCCTCCGACGTCAGCATTGAATCAGGGTTGCTGGAGCTTTGAGTAATCAGTACTATCTGTGGAGCACTTCGTCATTCATCAACCTACTGATCTGCCCTCATCATTTCTGAATTAAAAACAACAAATTTATGTTCATGCCGCTTACCTGTTTTGTCCAGTGAGTTCCAAACTTCAACAGAAATGAAACTTTGGAGAAATTAATAACGAGGAGCTGATCTAATGTCACACAAGATCAAAACTTTTCCTATTTGTGTGCATGTCCTAGATAAAGGACAAGATTGAACAATCTGAATTGTAAGTTCACAACTGAAATGTGCCGAGGATTCTGGAGCCATCTGTTGGGAAGAGAGTGGGAGGTGAGCCTTGGCTTTGAAATTGTAATTAATCCACTAATATTCAAGCTGAATAAACCACAAGTAAAGCAATGAGAATGAGGCAGATTTACAAACAATCAAAGTCACCCTTCAAAATGACTACTTATGTGATTTTACAGAACATTGCAAGTTCATGAGCACCTTCAATTAGTGGCAAAGTACGGCCTTTAGTATATACACTGCTGTAAAGAAAATATATTTATTTATTAATTATTTGCTGGCTTCTTTAGAGAGGCAGTGTGGAATATACCCCACCAGCCCTTCGAACTGCACCACCCAGCAACCCCGATTTAACCCTTACCTAACCATGGTACAACTTACAATGACCGATTAATCTACCCAGTACGTCTTCAGAGTGTGGGAGGATACTGGAGCTCCTGGGAAACACCAGCACATTCCATGGGGAAGGCATACAGAGGATGCTGGTATTGAACTCCAAACTCTGGCGCCATCAGTTGTAATAGGGTCATGCTAACTGCTAAGCTACTGTGCCGTGTAGTCAGTTGCAGCTTATTGAAGTATGGATTCATGAAGCACATTGCAGGCTCTAGCTGAGAGCATTGAATTGATATTGCACTGAATACTGAATGGGCTTTGAATTGTATTTCTTAAAAAGCAATCAATGAGATCATTCAGATTTATTTATTTATTTGTGTAACTTACAGTAATTTTTGTCTTGTCCTGTACTTCTACCGCAAGATAACAAATTTCATGACGTATGTCAATGATAATAGCCTGATTCTGAGGGAATAGATTAAGAATGTGTGGTGAACTACATATACCTGTTTGGATACGCCCCCTCTGCTGACTGCTCCTGTGGCTCCTCCCATGGACCCCTGTATAAAGGCGATTGGAGGCACTGCTCCTCCCTCAGTCTCCAGGATGTTGTGTGGTGGTCATTTCTGCTAATCGTGGTCTCTTGCAGCTAATAAAAGCCTATCGTTCGCCTCCCGTCTCCGAGAGTTATTGATGGTGCATCAGAATGCACTGGTACTAGAAAACCAGGACAAATGGCAAGCAAGTTGCTGGAAGTGACATACTTCAGAATTATGGGATTGCATTACTGTTTTGTAAACCAGTCATCTTTGTTCCGGGGCTTCCAGACAGAGGCAGCACTTGCAATATTGGCCAGCTTCCTGAATAACTAGGAGTCAAGAGTCAATGTGCTTCGATGTGGAGACAATCAAGCAATTTGTAACTGAACAGATTTTAAACTTTAGTGATTGCCAATGAAAATAGAGTCTGCATTTTCCATTGTTTATTCCAAAATCTTTTAGGCATAAGCCAGGCCCCATCCACAGAAAGTCATACAACACAGAAGTTGGTTCTTTGGCCCAGCTGGTCCATGTCAGCCAAGATTTCCATCTAAACTTACTCTCATTTACCTGTGTCCAGTCCACATTCCTCTAAGCCTTTCCTATCCCATACACCTGGCCAAGTACTTTTTAAATGTTGTTAATGTTCCTGCCTCAACAACTTCTATTGGCAGCAGATTACACCTACAGATAAATTTCTCGGTAAAAGAGTTGTTCCTCAAGTTCCTATTACATCTCTCTCCTCTCCCCTTAAACCTCTGCCCTCCAATTGTCATTCCCCAAGCCTGGGAAAAAGACTGTGTGTATTGATTCTATCTATGCTCTTCACCAAGGCACACACAATTTTATACTCCCAAGTATGGAGACCAATTGACACTTAGGTATATGCAGTGTTGCTATTCATGGAGATGATATGTATTCTTACTTTCAAGCTCCTTGATTATAGTTACAGGTGTTAGCTGATCACAGTGAAACACTTGGGTCCTACTTCCTGATTTCTTCTATTATCGTTCTATCATAGATATATTGCTAGAAATCAAGAATTAGGACCCAGGTGCTTCATTCTGTAACCAAGGATGCTGATGTGATAGAATCCACATTGAAAAACAAACTAATTTGTCTCGGCCTGAAACATCGACTGTGCTCTTTTCCATAGATGCTGCCCAGCCTGCTGAGTTCCTCCAGCATATCGTCTGTGTTGCAAGGAAAGTCAGGTTAGTTGTACAGAAGATGAGTGGAGGTACTGTAGGTGTCAGTGGTTATGAGGGAGATGGTGACCTTGTGGTTGGGAAGTGAAACAAGCTTCTGCCTGGGAAACGACTTGAATCTGCTCCAATTTGTCTTCCAGAGTAACAGGTCCACAGCAGATGCCATGGCATTAGCTCTTCACACAACCCTGGAACACCTGGACAGCAAAGATGCATACATCACTATGTTCTTTATCGTTTACAGCTCAGCATTTAATACCATCATCTCTTCAAAGCTGATCAATAAGCTCCAAGACCTTGGCCTCAATAACTTCCTGCGCAGTAAGAACCTGGACTTCCTCACTTGCAGACCCCAGTCAGTTCGGATTGGCGACAACATCTCCTCCACAATCTCCATCGGCATAGATGCACCATAGGGCTGTGTGCTTAGCCCTCTGCTCTACTTGCTTTGCGCCTATGACAGTGTAGTTAAACACAGCTCCAACACCATATTCAAATTTGCAGATGACACTGCTGTTGTGCGTCATATCACAGCTCACGATGAATCACCATACAAGAGTGAGACTGAAAATTTAGCTCAATGGTGTCATAACAACTCAATGTCAGCAAGTCCAAGGAACTGATTGTAGACTTTAGGACAGGGAAACCAGAGATCCATGAGCCAGTCCTCATTGAGGGATCAGAGGTGAAGAGGATCAACAATTTTAAATTCCTGGGTGTTACTATTTCAGAGGACTTGTCCTGGACCCACCATATAAATGAAACTGCAAAGAAAGTAAGGCAGTGCCTTAGGAGTCTGCAGAGATTTGGCATGACATCAAAAACTTTGACAAACTTTTTATAGATGTGCAGTGAAAAGTGTATTGACTGGCTGTATCATGGCCTGTTATGGAAACACCAATGTCTTTGTGCAGAAATTCCTACAAAAGATAGTGGATTCAGCCTAGTGCATCACCGATAATGTCCTCCCAACCATTAAGCACATCTACATGAAACATTGTTATAGGAAAGCAGCATCCATCATCAGCGATCCCCACCACCCAGGCCATGCCCTTTTCTCACTGCTGCCATCAGGTAGAAGGTACAGGAGCCTCAGGACTTGCACAACCACGTTCAAGAACAGTTACTACCCCTCAACCATCAGGCTCTTGAACAAAAGGGGATAACTACACTCATTTACCTTTCCTTTGAGATGTTCCCACAACCAATGATCTCACTTTAAGGACTCTGTATCTTTTTATTTCATGTTCTTATTTATTGCTATTTATTTATATCTGTATTTGCGCAGTTTGTTGTCTTCTGCTGTGTGTACCTCCAGTTGAACTCTGTCTTTTTGTGTGTTTCCCCCTAGCTGCCAGTCTGTGGTTTTGTATTGCCATGTGTTCCTGTCCCCACTCCTGCTCTACTCCGGCCCCTGTGTCACTGAGTACTCTGCCTCTCACCTGTTTCTCATTGTTACCTGTTTTGCTGCCACTTGTGTCTCATTGTTCTCCACCTATCATCTGCCTCTCTGTTTATTGTTCAGTGTATTTTAGTCCTGTGTTTTCACCAGTTTGTTGCCAGATTGTGCCAGTGATTTTTCCAGCATTTGTATCTGAAGTCTGTCTGCTGATTCTGGTTTTTGGATTTCTCTGGAATTTTTTATCTCTGCCCAAACTTTGACGCTGACTTTGTTGCCCTTCTGGATTTGCTACTCAGTAAATATCACAGCGTGCACCGTACTTGGTCTGTGATTGGGTCCCTGCTTCAGTGTCCTGACATCTGCAATCTGGTTGATCCTGTTATAGTTAGTATTCTATAGATTTGCTGAGCATGCCCACAGAAAAATGAATGATGGGTTTGTATGTTGTTACATATATGTGAATGTGCAAGGCCTCCATTGGTGAGGGTTACCCATGAATGCTGTGTCCTACCTGTCTAGATACACAAGCCTGGGCAGTATGATATGGAGAGCAAGCAGTTGCCCTTGTAGCAAGCTCCCCCTCTCCACGCAGCTGATGAACCCAAAGGAACGGCAGAGACCAATACAGTTTGGTACCAGCAGCGATGCAGGAGTTGCCAGTCAGTGTTAAACTCAAGTCGGACTGCCTTAGAGATTCCATCTCCAGACTTTTCCCTCGAGGCTTACTCCTGAAGCCTTCCCCATGAGTGGATATAGGAGCAAGGCAGCAGAGGTTTGAGATCGGAGTTTTTCTTCTCCTCGATGAGCAGCCAACCATGGCTGATGAGACCCATCTGACTGAAGTGACTGGTTTTAAGGTGCCAGTACCCTGCCTTTGCCCCTTCTCCTGTCAGTAGAAATGTTTCTGCCGGGCTTAGTGGCTAAACCACAGATGAAGGTGAGGAGCTGTACCTGGTTGTTGGAGGCTCATGCTATTAGGAGCATTTAATAGGTAGTGGGAACTTGTTTCCATTACCACCCCCAGCTATAACAACCTTAAGGAACATGTATGTACCTGATAATGAAATTTATGCCAGGTGCTCCAGTTTCATCCCACATTCCAGAGCTGCTGGTAGATTGATTAACCACTGTAAATTGTTGTTAATGTGTAGGGGAGTGATAGAATCCTGGGGAGCTGATGAGAATAGAGAGACAATAAAGTGGGATGATGATTGGAACAGTGCTTGTGTGTGTTTGGTGGTTGGCATGGAATTAGTGACTAAAAGGGCCTGATTTTCTGTTGTATAATTTAACATTATTGGAATTGTATGTATGTCAGATGAAGTACGCTAGTAACCTGAAGGCATTTTATGACAAGCTTGTACTGCTGTGTTTATCATCACAAATGACTTTGTTTTTTAAAAGTTCCATGATATCACATGAATTTAAATTCTACAGCCACTGTGAGATCCAGACTGAGGTCTGAGTTATTAACACTGTCTCCCAGGGTATGAGCCCAGTTCAACTACAACAACACCACTGTGTTCCTGCTTCCTCTGCAGAATGATATCTACATGTGATCAAACAAAACACTGGCAATGTTAAAATGGATTTCAAATTATTCAATGGAACAGCTATAGTTAAAGAACAATTGATATCCTAAATTGGAGGTTATAGTGATTTACAGAAAGAAAGGCTGATGTTTGGAGTTGCATTACCAACACAATAGAACATCTCTTCCCATCTGGTCAATTGGCTTGTCAGGCCACACAGATATTATTTCTGATCTCACACCAATACACAGGTTGGGAGGTATTTGATAACTGAGCTGAATGCAGCTCATTTCGTTTGATCACTTCAGACAAAACTAATTAATTAAACTTGAAAGACGGAATGCAGGTCACCTGATGGTAAAGTTTACCCTTCCGGATGATGACAATCCAGAAAGACAGCTCAGGTACAAGACAGTTCTCTATGATATGCTACAGTATGGTATTATTTCAAATAGCATGCTATTCTTTAAAAAAAACATAGAAAACTATAGCACAGTACAGACCCTTCGGCCCACAAAGCTGTACTGAACACATCCTTACCTTAGAACTACCGAGGCTTACACATAGCGCTCTACTTTTCTAAGCTCCAGCCATCCAGCAGTCTCTTAAAAGATCCTATTATTTCCAACTCCACCGCCACTGCCGGCAGCCCCTTCCACACGCGCACCACTCTCTGAGTAAAAAAACTTACCCGACATCTCCTCTGTAGCTATTTCCAAACACCTTAAAACTATGCCCTCTCATGCTAGCCATTTCAGCCCTGGGGAAAAGCTTCTGACTATCCACATGATCATAGAAAACCTACAGCACAATACAGGCCCTTCAGCCCACAAAGTTGTGCCGAACATGTCCCTACCTCAGAAATTACTAGGCTTACCTATAGCCCTCTATTTTTCTAAGGTCCATATACCTATCCAAAAGTCTCTTAAAAGATCCTATCGTATCTGTCTCCACCACTTTTGCTAGCAGCCCATTCCACGCACTCACCACTCAGTAAAAAAACTTACCGCTGACATCTCCTCTGTACCTATTCCCCAGCACCTTAAACCTGTGTCCTCTTGTGGCAACCATTTCAGCCCTGGGAAAAATCCTCTGACTATCCACACGATCAATGCCTCTCATCATCTTATACACTTCTATCAGGTCACCTCTCATCCTCCATCGCTCCAAGGAGAAAAGGCTGAGTTCACTCAACCTATTCTCATAAGTCATGCTCCCCAATCCAGGCAATATCCTTGTAAATCTCCTCTGCACCCTTTCTATGGCTTCCACATCCTTCCTGTAGTGAGGCGACCAGAACTGAGCACAGTACTCCAAGTGGGGTCTGACCAGGGTCCTATATAGCTGCAACATTACCTCTCAGCTCCTAAACTCAGTCCCACGATTGATGAAGGCCAATGCACCGTATGCCTTCTTAACCGCAGAGTCAACCTGTGCAGCTGCTTTGAGCATCCTATGGACTCGGACCCCAAGATCCCTCTGATCCTCCACATTGCCAAGAGTCTTACCATTAATACTATATTCTGCCATCATATTTGACCTACCAAAATGAACCACTTCACACTTATCTGGGTTGAATTGCATCTGCCACTTCTCAGCCCAGTTTTGTATCCTAGCAATGTCCCACTGTAACCTCTGACAGCCCTCCACACTATCCACAACACCCCCAACCTTTGTGTCACCAGCAAACTTACTAACCCATCCCTCCACTTCCTCATCCAGGTCATTTATAAAACTCACGAAGAGAAAGGGTCCCAGAGCAGATCCCTGAGGTACACCACTGGTGACCGACCTCCATGCAGAATATAACCCATCTACAACCACTCTTTGCCTTCTGTGGGAAAGCCAGTTCTGGATCCGCAAAGCAATGTCCCCTTGGATCCCATGCCTCTTTATTTTCTCAATAAGCCTTGCATGGGGTACCTTATCAAATGCCTTGCTGAAATCCCTATACACTACATCTACTGCTCTTCCTTCATCAATGTGTTTAGTCACATTCTCAAAAAATTCATTCAGGCTCGTAAGGCATGACCTGCCCTTGACAAAGCCATTTCAGTTTAGTACTTCTCCATTGGATGGAAAGCTGTAAATGTCCACATTGAATTGAGGCATAATGTAATAGGAAATTAGCAACATTGAGGATTTAAAGATCCATAGTTTCATAGAAATACAGCATGGAAACAAGCCCTTTGGCCCATCTTATCCATGCTGACCAAGATGCACTGATCTCATTTGCCTGCATTTGGGTCATATCCCTCTAAACCTGGGTTCCCAACCTTATTTATGCTGAGGGCCAATACCATTATCCCTGCTCGAAACCTTTCCTATTCATGTACCTATCCAAATGTCCTTTAAATGTTGTAACTGTAGCTGCCTCTACACCTCTGGCAGCTTGTCCGTATATACACACCACCCTCCATGTGATAAACCATCTCCTCAGATCTACTTCCCCTCTACCTTAAACCTCTGCCTCTCTAGATTTAGACTCCTCTACCTTTGGAAAAAGACTGTGACTATCCACACTACTAAAGTTTTCACATTCTTATTTTAGATTTAGTTTGGAATGATTTATCTGTGTTCGGCAAAATGGGTACTACTTATGTTTACTTTCTTATGGACTTCCATTGTGATATATTGGCCAAAATGGAAAATCTCAAATCCTAACAACAATGAAACCATATAAAATCTTCAATCAAACATGAAGAAAATATTCTGGTCATTGATCGATAACATTAACTTGCTTCTCCCTCCATTGACGCTACCGGTGCTGATGATGAGTTCCAGCACTCTTTGCTTTTATTCAGTGTTCCAGCATCAGATCAGTTTTGTTTCTTGGTTAAATCTGAATCTTTTAGGGCAGTTCACAAACACTCACTTAAATGTCTGCAGCTACAGGTGTATCCATCATGAAGAATTAAACTGAGGGATAGATTATCTAAGGCTGTTTTATCCAGATCTCACAATCTGGCTACTGAACAGAAGCAGTTCAATGCTAACTTAGCTAGCAATTTCACTTAGCATATCCTAGGAGATGGCACCAGCAAACAACACTGCTAAAGGCAACATCCTCAAAACAGTTTACAAAGCAAGTCCTTTCATTCTTTTACATAGTTTGCATCTTCTTTGTACTTTAGATGTGATTTTAATACTGTTGGAGCCTGTGATCTACATTCTGGAGGTGTGTTTTCAGGCCAATGGAGCAATATGGCGCTTTGCTGTCTCCATGACAGTTCTATAAGGCTGCAAATAAAGTGTGTGGCATGGAGGCCAAGAAGCCGGGCGATTGACTCCATCTCTTGCTAATCTTGCTGATTAAAACAGTGAAGAAGATTAAAATCATCAAGACAGGTGCAAAGGCTGAGCGAATGTTCGGCATCTCCTGTTGCTTTCAGAGAAAGACGTCTATGTGTGGCAGACTCTCTCCCCCTCTCGCTCACTGCTTTTGAGAGAAGGTCCTTGCATTTAAGTGATTCTCTCTCTCTCTCTCTCTCTCTCTCTGCCTGTAGAAGATGGTGCCGGACAAGGTTTAATCACTGTGGATTGGAGATTTGGACTCTAATTCAGGTTCACAATGGGCTCTAGCTCTGGTTGTTCCTTTGTCTTTGTTGCAATTTTGGGCGAATTTTGAATCGGAGCACCCTGCAGATAGTGAACACAGAGCTGAACTGAAATCTGCCTTTTGATTTTGTGCTTTATATTCCGTGTTTTCACTTGTTTTTTTATTGTGTGTTGCCATTTGTGCGATTTCTTTTTGCGCATGGGTGGGAGGGGCGGTTTGATGTTTTTTTCTGAAGGGGTTGGTTCTATGGTGCTTTGTTTCACGGCAGTCTGTGAGGAAGACAAATTTCAGAATGGCATGCTATGTATACCTTGATAATAAATGTACTTTGTAGCTTTGAGCTGTGATAACATCATTGCTCCGTCAGTGTCTACCTCAGATGAACATAACCAGTGATGCAGTAGGAGTGAGCTTGATTTTTTTCAGTGGATAGACAGAACACAGTCCTTTAGGTAATTGCATAATAGCTTTACACAGATCTTCTAAACCCCTCTTGCTCCTATTGTGCATGTTTTTTTGTTACACATAAAGGAAATCTCACGGACAATATTGAATTCTAGAGGTTTTTGTGAAAGAAAGAAATGGAAGTATGTGGTTCTCATTAGAGAAATATTCCATTTATTTTATTGCATAGGTTACTGGTATGATTGTGTGTTGGAACTGGAACAAATGCTAATCATTAAATGATCGTCCATATGTGGGAATTATCATTTTTAATGTTTCACACACATAAATAATCCTTCCAGGGGTTAGGAATAGGCAATATTTTTCCACACAATGCACTTAATTAAATATTTGCAGTGCCAAAAGACCTAATTAAGAATGCTGAGAATGTTAGTTAAAGTGATTCAAGAATTATTTTCATGGCTTTGAGCTAGTCATAGATACTCAGAAGTACTTCACCCAAACAAGTGAAAATTAGGAGGAAATGGTTAGTCATAGTTTTTATCTTTGCTTCAAACAACCGAGGTTGAAATATTTAAATGAGGTCCTTGAATAGACCTTTTTCATTCATTCTGTTTGTTCAAGGTCTACAAAGGACACCGTTTTACACTCGCTTATTAAGTGCGCTGTCTTCTGTCATCACCCTTCTGTGTAAGATTTGCTGACATTTGCCAATGGATAGAAATCACAAACAGATGACAGGCAGGCCTGTGCCTCCCAGCCAGAAGTGAAGTGCTGTCATGGTTCTTTTGGGAATGTCACTCACACTGTTCTGCCTTATTAGCTAGAATAAGTGGACATTTGATGCAATGCACAGTACAATACATAGACATATATGTGATGAAGAAACACTTCTACACTTGGTCACTGAAATGATTGTACTAGTTCATCCTTAAACATCTCCAATCCTGTTTCACTGGTCTGAAAAATTAGTTTATTTCCATATTTTGATATCAACCCTTCAGGCACTGTATGGTTACTTCTGGGAAGTCAGAAACAACAATAAGCAAAAAGCAAGTTACTTCCATATGTCCTTAAATAATTAAATGTAACAAGATGGTTTGTATTTCTCTGTCCTGCTATTTTAATGTCTCACACTTTTCCATTTAATCACTGCTGATTCTTTTGCCACTGATGTAAATTTTAGGGTAATTTACAGCAATCAATTAACCAAACAAGACATTTTTAGATCAAATCTGGATTTGTGGAATTGTGAATGCTGCCTCGGTGTTGGGAGTAGCAGGGCAGGGCCACAAGAGAGGCCAGAACTGAAGCTAGTGGTTATCAGTACGGATAGGCAGCTTTACACATGAGGAGAGATTAAGGGAGGAAAAGAAAAGAGGAAATTCTGAGGAAGGACAGCAAGGAGATTTAAGGATGACAACCTGTTTGCACTGTGAGCAAAGAAATTCATTGAGAAACTTGGTATAATACTTGAAAGTAAAGAACAAGGATTTTAAATGAGAGTCGGAATCATAGAGCATACAGCACATGAATGGGTCCTTCAGCCAACAACGTTAATGCAGACTGCCTATACTAACCCTACTTGTCTGCGTTAGTCCCACAGTTTTCTAAACTTCAGTGGTTTAACATCTATCTAGATGGCTCTTAAATGCTGTGATTGTTTCTGTCTTCACCACTTCCTCTGACAGCACATTAAGCTTCCCATAATCTTATAAATCCCTGATAGGTCACGTGTCAGCATCCTCCATTCTGGAGAAACAGGCCCAGTCTGTACCATCTCTCCTTATAACTAAAGCTAGGTGAATCTCCTTTACATTTACTCCAGGCTCTAAGAAAGAGGTCCCAGAAGATCAGGGAGGCACATAACTCTTCCAAAGTACTGTCAGGATGGGCAATTTCCATTTAGTATATTCCCACTTACCCCTGTCACCAGTCAGGCGCAGATGGTGAAATGGCAATGTATTTTCCCCCAAGTGAGCCTATAGCATATATTCTTTCACTGGTGAAGTTTGAATGGGTCAGGATTAGGATGGTTGTGAGGCACAACTATGTGGCAACATAGCCCTAATCCCTAAATCACACCTTGACCTGTCCCCCTACCCCTTCAACTCTTCATCTTCCTCCGATGTACAGAAGGGAAAACACAGCCTGCTCCCCAACCTCTCTCGCTACTGCCTCAGAGAGCTGGACTTTGACATTGACATTGCCTCTGACCCCACAGTACAGCGTTTGCTCTCCAGAACATTCCTGTCAAAAGTCACTCCAGTGTTGAAAGTCATCCCCTCCATTTAACATATGTTATATTGGAATTTCTCAAAAATGTGAGATCCAGTGTGATTTACTAAGCTGTTCTGATGCAATGCTATAGAATCAGGATCAGAATCCAGTTTAATATCTTCGGCAGATGTGGTGAAATTTGTTAACTTTGCAGCAGTAGTACAATGCAATACACGATAAATATAGAAAGCAACTGGCTGAGTTACAGTAAGTATATACATGTATGTATATTAAATAGTCAAATTAAAATAAGTAGGCCAAAAACAGAAATGGAAAAAATATAGTGAGGTGGTGTTCATGGGTTCAATGTCCATTTAGAAATCAGATGGCAGAGGGGAAGAAACTGTTCCTAAATCATTGAGTGTGTGTCTTAAGGCTTCGCCCTTCCTGATGGTAACAATGAGAAGAGGGCATGTCCTGGGTGGTGGGGCTCCACCTTTTTGAGGCACTGCTCCTTGAGGATGTCTTGGATACTATGGAGGCTAGTGCCCATGATGGAGTTGACTAATTTTACCACCTTCTGCAGTTTACTTCGATCCTGTGCAGTAGCCACCCCCCCCCCCCCACCTTACCAGACAATGATGCAGACATCAGAATGCTCTCCACAGTACATCTGTGGAAGTCTGAGTGTTCTAGGTGATAAACCAAATCTCCTCAAACTCCTAATGAAATATAGCCACTGTCTTGCCTTGGGCTAGATGGCCTAATTCTGCTCCTATGTCTTATGGTCTTCTTTATAGCTGCAGCTACATGTTGGGACGAGGTTAGATCCTCAAGAGCTACTGACACCCAGCTAATTGAAATTGCTCACTCTCTCCACTATGATCCCCCTATGAAGACTGGTTTGTGTTCTCTTGTCTTACCCTTTCTGAAGTCCACAATCAGCTCTTTGAGTGCAATGGCTGTCAGACAGACAATATGTCTGGAAGCAAAATATTGAAGGGGAAAATTAAGAATAATGATTGACCCAACTTTTCCAAGCAAATACGTGTTCTCCAACTTGTCACAACCAAAGCTGACTGCTATTTGTTCAAAAATGTTAAATAATGGCTTCAGAGCAAGGATATAAACTTAAGATTTGGTGGATGGTGATTAAGTTGAAATTCTAGTGTCTGCATAGAGACTGAGGCCGAAGAAGATGGTCAGTCCTAGGGTTAAAGAACTTAGTATGTATGTGGGCGCGAGGGGCAGGGTTTGTTTTGCTGATGTTGCGTGGTACGTTCTGTGCTGTTCTGTTGAGCATTGTGGGCATGCTGTGATGCACCAGAATGTGTGGCGACACTTGTGGACTGCCCCCAGCAAATCCTTGGGTGTGTTTGTTGTCAATGAAAACTTTTCTGATGTTTTGTATGTTTCAATGCGCATGCATTAAATAAATCTGAAATCTGAAATGGAATTCTCTGCTACAATCTGTGGTCAATCTAATTTATAATACCCAGCAGCAATATTACGTAATAACTTAATAATATTTTGAATTTAGTTTTGATTTACCATATACTTGATTAGTTCAGTGAGAATTAAACCTTCTGATGCAATAACTGTGAAACTTATGATACAATGGCAATATTTACTAATACAGGTGCTCCCCAGGTTGTGAAGATTTGACAGCCCCTTCGTACAAATAACATTTGGGAGACTGGTGGGATGGATTTCCCTGCTTCATCCATCTGGGAGCTCAGTTTGGTGCTGCATTTCCAAAGTGCTAACTGCCTAGATTATGAACAGTCCTCAAGAACTGAGGTCTTGCCATTACCTGGGGAGCACATGGTCCAGCACCTGCTGACAACAACCTGGCCCTTAACACCCAGAAGACCAAGGAGATCATTGTGGACTTCAGGCATGCTAGAAGCCGCACTCATGTCCCCATCTACATCAATGGAGCTGTAGTGAAGCATGTATCAAGCTTAAAATTCCTTGGTGTCCACATTTATGAGGATTTCACTTGGTCCCTGAACTCCACCAACCTGATCAAAAAGGCGTAACAGCGCCTTTATTTCCTGTGGAGCATCATGAAAGTTCACCTCTGTCCCAGGATACTGACGGACTTTTACCGCTGTACCATTGGGAGCATACTCAACAACTGCATCTCAGTGTTGTATGGTAATTGTCCCGTATCGGACCGCAAAGCACTCCAGCGTGTGGTGAAAACTGCCCAGCGAATTATCGGTACCCAACTGTCCACCATTGCGATCATCTACCATAAACGTTGCCTGGGCAGGGCGAAAAGCATTATCAAGGATGCATCTCACCCTAACCATGGACTTTTTACTCTCCTCCCATCCGGTAGGTGCTACAGGAGCCTCCGCTCCTGCACCAGCAGGCACAGGAAGAGTTTCTTCTCTGAGGCTGTGACCCTGCTGAACGTCACATCACAGTGCTAAGCAGTATTGCACCCATATCGTACTGTCTCAGAACTTTTATATTTGTGTGCTGTAGCACATACTTCTTATTCTCAGTTATTTTGTAAATAACACTATTCTTTGCATTTCTGGTTAGATGTTAACTGCATATCATTTGGCTTTGTATCTGTACTCGGCACAATGACAATAAAGTTGAATGTAATGTAATCTAATTATTCTGTTTTCCACTTGTCAAGGTAATGAAAATCGAATATATACTCCCAATGAAAAATACACATAAATTCCCCTGCTTTAATTCTCAAACTGTGCTGGACAATAGTAGTTGGTTGAGGAAGCCCTCCCCTATTGTGATAAAACCAAGTGATTTCCATTCCTTGTCTAAAATGTGAATGAGTAGTCATTTTTGCCTTTAAGTACCACATTTTTCACTAATGCTTTAATAGCCCCAAGTGCTCAGAAGACCCATTAACAGAGGCGATGACTGACAGTGCGTTAACATAAAAATCTTGTTGTGTCTATTAGTCTTAAGGAAACAATGCAGAGATCACCTGCTGTACCTGCAGTTGAAATGCTGGGTGATAGCTTGTAAAGAAACCTAGCAGTAAACTCTGTCATTATCAGCTTTAAAATTGTGTAATTTCTTCTCAGCATTAGCTTGGAATGTGGTATACCCTATCAGCTTTAGTGATTCTCACCAGCTGATTTAATGTACTGTTTAGAAATCTTGAGGGGTGGTGGGGCTCTGTTACCATTAAATTATGGATTACACTCCACCTACTGAAGTCAAGTGTCCATACCCTTCTAAAATAGCAACTTAGTTAAGGCCTAACAAGTGGAAAATCTGCAGATGTTGGAAATCCAAGCAACACACACAAAATGCTGGAGGAACTCAGCAGGCCAGGCAGCCTCTATGCTGAGTTCCTCCAGCATGTTGTGTATGTTGCTTAGTTTAAGGCCTGTTAGAGATGGGGAATAAATGCTGGCTTTGCCACTGATGTCCTCATCTACCCCTCCCCCACCCCCTAAGATGGATAACTTAAATAAACTGAGCAACACACATAAAATGCTGTGTGTATTGCTTGGATTTCCATCGTCTGCAAACTTTCTCTTGTCTGTGAAATTAGATAAACTAGTGTGGATGTGCTTTGTCGTCTGCTCTGCAAAAAGGAGATGAATTCCTTGAGCTGATTCTGCATCGCTTTGGTTTTATCTCTGAAATAGACCAGGAAGTCCTAGTGGACTTCGACAAGGTAAAAACCTGGTTGTTGACAGGGTAGAAGTATATGTATAAGACCAATATGATGCAAGGAAACAGCATTCTTGTACACCTATAATTCTATCACAATCAGACTGATATTCTGGTCAGAACCACAGCTGAAAGTGTGCTCATCATCATCTAGGATGTAGCTCCCTACAATCAGTGGTATTTAGGAAGCAGGGAGTCTGCGGAAAAAGACAGATTGGGAGAATGGGCAAAGAAGTGGCAGATGGAATATCATGTACAGATGTGCATGATCGTGCACTTTATAGAAGTAATAAAGGCATAGATTATTTTTTAAATAGGGAGAAATTTCAAAAATCAGAGGCATAAATGGTCTTCAGAGAACTTGTGCAAGATTCCCTAGAGGTTGTCTTGGAGGCTGAGACAGTGGTAAGGAAGGCAAATGCAACGTTACTATTAATTTTGGGAGGATGAGAATATAAGAGTAAGAATGTAATTCTGGGTCTTTATAAGCCTCAGACTGCACTTGGAGTATTGTAAGCAGTCTTGAGCTCCGTATCTAAGAAAAGATGTGCTGGCATTGGACAGCGTCCAGAGGAGGTCCATGGGAATGATTCCAGAAATGAAAGTGTTAACATATGAGAAGCATTTGATGGTTCTGGGGTCATACTCGCTGGAGTATAGAAGAATGAGATGGATCTCAATGAAACCTACTGAATATTGAAAGGCCTGGGTGGAGTGGTGTGGAGAAGATGTTTCTTACAGTGAGTGAGTCTAGGACGAGAGGGCAGAGCCTTAGAATAGAGGGATATCCATTTAAAATAGTGATGAGGAAGAATTTGTTTAGCCAGAGGATGGTGCATCTGTGGATTTCATTCCCACAGACATCTGAGGGGGCCAAGTCATTGGGCCTATTTAATGCAGAGTTGATTGTTTCTTGATTAGTCAGTGCATCAAAGTTTACAGGGAGATGGCAGGAGAATGGGGTTGAAAGGGGTAATAAATCAGCCATGATGGTAAGGTGGAGCAAACTCATTGGGCCAAATGAGTTGATTTAAATTCTGCTCCTATGTCTTATGCTCTTATAGTCTTATTAAACACACAGCTAAGCTAGCCCTGAATTTCACATTCGTTAAATGAGAGCTTCACTCCAAATATTAAGTAGTGTTAAAGAAAGCATTCAGTCAAATTGAAACACTGCAGATATTGCTGTTCCATTCAAGCCATTGAACCTGACAAAACAATTTTTCATTGCAATAACAACAATGTGAATAACTTTACTTTGTCTATCAGTAAATCAGGAAAGAGAGGAAAGGCTATTGAATCGAGATAATGAGGCACTTCAACAATCCAAATATCAAGACAGCAGAGATGCTGAATCTTGAGCAAAGAAGCCATCTGTTGGAGGCACTCAGTGGGTTGGGCAGCATCTGTTGGGGTAAAGGAACTGTCAATGTTTTAGGTAAAGACCCTGCATCAGGACTGGGAGTGGACAAGGAAGATGGCCAGTAAAGGAGAACCGGTGAGATATGGGCTGGTGGTGGCTAGATGTAAACCATAGAGGGATGGAGATTGGTGGGTGGAAGCAATGAAAGTGACAGTCACAGAACTTCTATCAAAGAAAGTGAATGTCAGCACGCCTTGAAAGGACATTGCAGTGGATGGTTTTCACCACTGATAATGGTGCTGAAAACCCATTACTATTTTGGTTTTGTTCTTGTGTTTGCACAGGTTGTTGAGTTTTGCACGTTGGTCACTTGTCCATCTCACTGTGTGCAGTTTCTCATTGATTCCATGGTGTTACTTTGTTTTTACTCTGAACACACACAAGAAAATTAATCTCAGGGTTGTATATGCTGTCATATATGTACTTTGACAATAAATTTACTTTGAACTTTGAGCGTTCTCAGTCTGAATTTTGCACGTTTGCTATGTCATACTGGGATAACATTGATATAATGCTTAACCTAATATAAACACAAAAAGTCCTGCAGATGCTGGAAATCTAAAGCAACACACACAAAATGTTGGAGGAACTCAGAAGGTCAGGCAGCATCCATGGAAATGAACAAAGTCGGCGTATCGTGCCAAAACCCTCCTTCAGGACTGGAAAGGAAGGGGGAAGATGCCAGAATGAAAAGGTGGGGGGAGGGGAAGGAGGACAACTAGGTAGATGAAGCCAAGTGGGTGGGAAAGGTAAAGGGCTAGAAATGAAGGAATTTTATAGGTGAGGAGAGTGGACCATAGGAGAAAGGGAAGGAGGAGGGGTACCAGGGGGAGGTGATAGGCAGGTGAGAAGAGGTAAGAGGCCAGAGTGGGCAAAAGAAGAAGAGGGAAAATATTTTTTTTTACAGGAAGGCAAAATAGATATTCATGCCATCAAGATGGAGGCTACCCAGATGGAAGATAAGGTGTTGCTCCTTCACCCTGAGAGTAGCCTCATCGTGGCACAAGAGGAGGTCATGGAACAACATGTCAGAATGGGAATGAGAATTAAAATGTTGGGCTACCAGGAAGTTCTGCTTTTGGTGGATGGAACAAGGTGTTTGCCAATTGATCCCCTCTCACCAGAGTAGAGGAGACAGCATCCAGAAGACCAGATACAATACATAACATCAGCAGATTCGCAGGTGAAGTGTTGCCTCACCAGGAAGGAATTTTTGGGGCCATGAATGGAAATGAGGGAGGAGTTCATTGGGGAGATGTAGCACTTCGACTGCTTGCAAGGATAAATGTTGTGAAGGAGATTCATGGGGAAGGACATGTGAACAAGGGAATCACGGAGGGAACGCTCCCTGCAGAAAGCAGAAAATAAGAGGAGGTAAAAATGTGTGTGGTGGTAGGATCCCTTTGGAGATGGCAGAAGTTGTGGAGAATGACGTGTTGGATGCAGAGGCTCATGGAGTGGTAGATGAGGACAAGAGCACTTCTATCACTGTTAAGGCTGCGTGAGGTTGGGGTGAGCATGGATCTACAGGAAATGGAGGAGATGGGGGTGAGAACAGCATCAATGGTGATGGAAGGGAAACCCTGTTCTTTGAAGAAGGACATCTCTGCCATCCTGGAAAGAAAAGCCGCATCCTGAGAACAGATGCAATGGAGATGAAATAACATGAGAAAAGGGAATGATGTTTTTATAGGAGGCAGGGTGGGAAAAGGTATAGTCAAGATATATAATATTATACAGCTATCTATATTAACATGATATACATAGCTTACTTCAGAGGACCCCTGAAGCTCTGGATCTTCCTCCAAGTTGTCGTAGTGGCCTCTCTGAATTCATCCCAAGTCAATCAGCACTTATTCTGTCAATAGCAGGAGTTCTGAAAACACGGAGTTGTTCTCAAAACTCGTTCATCCATTCTTGTTACCAATGCCATCTTTGACAGACCCATCAGTTATCCCTTCACTGCTGCACGTTCCGTGGATCCCATTGCTTCTCACCTTGTTTGAATCATGCATCCATTAGCCTAGCATTGAAGTGAACTGGCTATCTCATTCTGATCAAATTGATGGCAGATTCTTCCTCTGAGGTTTGAGATTTATAAATGACTCCGTTTTACTGACAGAGCCAAACTACTCGTATTGTTAAGGTGATGTATTTGTCTCAGACTTCTCGTCGTGCATTAGAGTAGCGTAGCGGTTCCAGTAACACTTTACAGCACCGGCGACTCAGATTCAGTTTCATTACTGCCTGTAAGGAGTTTGTACATTCTCCTCGACTCTGTGTGGGATTCCTCTGAGCGCTCCTTTTCCCTCCTGAATTCCAAAGATGTACAGGTTAGGGTTAGTAAATTGTGGGCATGCATTGTTGCTTCACTTGCAGGCTGCCCCCGCCTGTGCTGGTCGCTGATACAAACAATGCATTTCACTGCGTGTTTTGATACTTCAATGTATATGTGACAAATAAAGCTAACCTTTATCTCTTTCTTTATCTTTCTTTGGCAATGAGGTCAGAATATGATTTCCTCTAGTTCACCAGACGGGTGGAATGGTAGTGTATAATATTATACAGTGATCTGTATTAATATGATATACATAGCTTACTTCAGAGGACCCTTGAAGCTCTGGACCAGCGCTTTACAGTACCAGCGACCCAGGTACAGTTCCCGACACTGTCTCTAAGGAGCTTGTCCATTTTCCCCGAGACCACGTAGGCTTCTTCTGGGTGTTCTAGTTTCCTCACACAGTCTGAAGGCGTACCAGTTGGTAGGTTCATTGATCATGGTAAATTGTCCTGTGATTAGGCGGGAGTTAACTCAGGGTTCGCTGGGTGCCACATCTGGAAGGACTGGAATGGCCCAGTCTGCACTGCATCTTAATAGATAAATAAATCATTAAAAAAACACTCTTGTTAGTATCCCAGCTGGCTGACCATCTTGTGCAAGACTCTGTAAGTTCTAGTCATAACATTTCACTGCTATCATAATGTAATGCCAGCTTCGCTGTGTAGCATTGCTCACGTTTCGCAGCGTGTTATTTAAATAGGAAGCAATGCAAACCCATGACTTTGAAGGGAGCAGTCAGTGCGTCTAAGCATCAGTTTATAAACCGTTGGTTAACATTCACTTTCAGCGCACTCACATCTAGTGCCAGCTTATTCCCACGTGCTGTGTCATAGTTCACAAACCCGCCTCCCCTCCTGAATTATTCATAGATCCGTTCTCTATACACAGTCTGTACAGACAGGGGTGCTCTGAATCTGCGCCTTCCTTCTACTTCTTCCTCTCCATTCTTCACCTCCTAGACCTAGCGATGGGAAAGGGTAACACACCTCCACAAACCCTGGCACTCACTTTGCACACTTTGCAGGACGTCTGCAACAGAAATGTTCCACGACTCAAAGTACATTTATTATCAAAGAATGTTTAAATTATACAACCTTGAGATTTGTTTGCTTACAGGCAGCTGCAAAGCAAGAAACCTGAAGACACTAATTAAAGAAAGACTATAAACACTGCACAGAGAAAGGAAACAAACACCCCCCCCCCCCCTCCACCCCCAGGTCTGCTGCCTGGAGCAGCCAGAGTAGGCCAAAGCCTCAATTTTCTGATCAACGAGTCATGGGTTCAATACCTGGAGAGGTCAGTAAAGCCCAGAGGGTGAAGCAAGAGGTCAAATTCTAGGCAACACACACAAAATGCTGGAGGAACTCAGTAGACCAGGAAGTATCTATGGAAAAGAGCACAGTCGACATTTTGGGCTGAGACTTCTCAGCAGGTCTGGAGAAAAAGAGATGAGGGGTCAGAGTTAGAAGGTGGGGGGAGGGGAGGGAGAAACACAAGGTGAGAGGTGAAATTGGATGAGGGAGGGGTGAAGTAAAGAGCTGGGAAGTTGAAATACAGGGCTGGAGAAGGGGGAATCTAAAAGGAGAGGATAGAAGCCTATGGAAGAAAGAAAAGGGGGAGGAGCACCAGAGAGCAGTGATGGGTAGGCAAGGAGATAAGGTGAGAGAGGGAAAAGGGGTTGGGGAATGGGGAAAGCCTAGGGATCAGCAAGCCTGTAAGTTGAAGTCTGGTTGAAGTTCCGGGCAAGTCCGGAGGTTAAGGTACAAAGGTCAAACCGCAGGACTGGCACATCCGGAGGTCGGGAATATGTGGGCCAGTGAGTCCAGGCCGGGGACTGATGGTTAGAGGCCTGGTGTCTGAGAGTATGGGGCCAAGGACTGGTGGTGGGCTGTCCTGGGGTGCAGAGAAGGTGTCGGTGTGTCTGAGTGCGTGGGTGGGTGGGTGGCAGAGTGGGAAGGGGGTTTGTTTTGTTCTTCTCTTGCCTTGTTGTCATCTTGTTGTTGTTAATTGGGTTGATCCATGCTAGGTCGGCACCTAAATGTGAGGCAACACTAGAGTGTTGCTCCCAACATATCCTTAGGTCGTGTTGGTTGTTAATGCAATTGATAAATTTTATTGTATGTTTTGATGTACATGAGACAGATAATATGAATCTGAATTGGACACTGATTGTTGAAACTAATCGGGAATCAAGAGAAGATCAATGGTAACTGTGGAGAGCTGCAGGTATGTAACAAATGAACTGTGTGCATTATTGGAGCCATCATATGAAAGAATGAAGTGACGACTGAGTGACAAGAGTTATTGTACATATTGACTCATGACTCTGGAATGCACCCCTAACACAGTGTGCTTACAACAAAATTCATGCCTCATACAAAATAAGATAGAGTGGACTACCTGTGTGGTGAAGCACTGATCCGGCGACTGTTGTTTCTGCGAGTTTCGTGGCCTTTTTGCCCAGCTAATATCTAGACAGCTAGAATGCAATATCCATGGTCAACCCTGACCAACGGAGGCTTCAAAATGCATGTAAAAGGCAGAGAGCAACTCATCCTTTGCATCCGATATCTACTTCTGCCAAATTCTAAACCTTTCTATTCTGTTCATGATGTACTCTGTTATCACTGGAATCCATGGTACAGGTCAATGTTATGGCATTCTGGAAAGCAATTTGAGCCACTCCTGTGCCAGTCTTCTAGAAAATCCCTCCAGCTAAGATACAGAATCAAAGCAGCACATAATGAATTTCTTTTTATAAAAATCCTACTTTCATTGCAAATGTGCAGTGACTGATCAAAAAGCTCTGGGAATAATGGAAATGAAAATTTGTCATCACCTGCGTGAAGAATGTTATTTAAAAAATACACTTGTTTCCAATTAAACTATGTTCAGAATTTAATCTATTATGAAATATCCCTTCTGTGACCTGCTGTGTATATACTGAGAATGGAACTGGAATTATCCATAGTGATACAAACCTAAAAGTCCAGAGAATACAACTTATATTTCTTAAAAATATCTTTAATTTGAATCAAAATTGTAAAATAAAGAATTCGCTCATTGTGCACAATGGTTCCACTGTTAGGTTTACACACTGATCTTAAATATGCCCCATTCTCTTTCTTTGAAGCAAAGCTGCATTGATAATAGCACCCCACACAGATAAAAGCTTAGCAAAAAGTTTTCCATTTGAGGAGTTGCAGGCAGATTTAAAACATTAAAAAGAATTTAGAGGGGACTCAAAACCTTTTAGTTTTTATTTGAAAGATAGATAATGTGAAAAGCAACACATGGAAAATGCTAGATGAACTCAGCAAGTTAGGTAGCATCTATGGAAATAAATGAACAGTCAACATTTTGAACCAAGTCCCTAAATGTGAAAAGGAGATTTCTGAATATATTTTCTTGCAGCGCAATTTTGAATATATGAAATGCAAACAGTTGTAGGAACATTAAATGTGTGAATAATGGTTCTTCCATGGGAATAAAGGATAGTTACATGAGGCTTCAGATGAAAAGAAGTTTCAAACACATTTAAAACACATCAGTATATCCAACAATTTCAGGCTTGATGAAACATATACCCATTAACAGTGGAGAACTGTTGGTGCTAACAAATAATGTGGATATTCCTAGAGCTATAGTTCTAGGAGAGTGTTTGTATCTGTCGGTACCACAACAGCTAGTACAGGTTGAGTACCCTTATCAAAAAAGCTTGGGGATGGAAGTGTTTCTGATTTTGGAAATTATAATGAGATAGTTTAGGATTGCCGTCATTTCTAACTCTGAGCGGTCTTTGTCTTACATTTGTGCATCACGCATATGTACTTTACAGTAAAAATTATGACATATCATTAATATAATGAAACATTATCTGTGCAGGGTAACAAAAACAGCTCAGCGGCACTGGGAGGATGCCTGAATCAGCTGTTCAACAACAACAGGCTTTCGGACTCTACCTACAATGCTGTGTTTTCATTAAAAGGTTACAGTACAATATATTTATATTTTAATTTTTAAAAGGTTTATCTAAGGTATAAAAACAATCAGCATTGTAGACTCTGGTGTTAGGTTTTCATTAGCAACAAACTTTGCAAATTAATCAATGAACTTCTGTGCAACTTCGTGATCAGCAGATGCTTTCTCTTAAAAATTTTTAAAATCTTTAAAAACTTAATGCCGCGCCTTTTCTTAAATTTCTGTAACCAGCCTGATGAATATTGACAACTACCTTCAATTTCCAGTTCATCGAGATAGATCTTTGTTTCATGATCAATGTACCGTTAAGCTGTATATGTTCACTCTGATGAATCCACTCTTTCAATACACGATCAAGATCTACATTTTGTTGCTTTATGCAGTGTTTTTCTATCTTTCGTCAACTCCTGTTCATTAGGGATGTGAGGTCACTTCTCAGAACAGTGTGCTGTGCACAGAGACCTGTGCATCACCTGGAAACCTTCCCAGTGCCTTGTGGAATTTTTCATTTGTGGTGTTAAATCTGCCCACACAAAAATTTTGGATTTTGGAATTTCCAATAAAGGGTAGTCAACCTGCACAAAGTATTTACCTTGGATGACAGATGATATAAGACCTCTGCTGTTGGATTAGTATTAAAGTCCCTGTCTTCTGAAGTCTGTGATAAATGGACACCAATTAATTTAAAGCCCTACTGTTCTGTGGGCATGGCCACAGCAGGCAACCTAGCTTTGTTGATTAAGTGCAGTAAACAGTGATGGCATGATTCAAGATTTAAAAGCTGATTTTTGCTAGATTGACTGCATGTGACTTTAATGAAGCGCAATTTATTGGCTACAGCTGTATCACATTCCAGCAGCCTGACGCCACCTTACATTCCAATTTTGAGAGATTTTGCCTCCAACAGCTGGCCAGCTTGTGCAGGAATGTTGCTTTTGTTCTGCACATCCTGTTCTTTTGTGATACGCCCAATTACTTCAAACCTCCTTGAACTAAAACTGCTTCATTAAAACCCCCTTGCAAAATCACAAGCTGTGTCAGTGCCCAATAAACCATGCTATGGAAAAGAAAGCAGACAGCAACGTTTGCCCTGCTTGGAGTGCGTCTCAGTGAGTTGGCATCACACTGTCACCAAGCCCCTCTCAACACTAACTGAAGATGCTGGAAATCAGAAAAGCGAAGGGAGCCCTAAATGACAGTTCAACTGAAGTTTACGAAAAAGATCAAATAGATTAACGTTTCAGTTTCAACCCCTTTGAAGCCAAAGTTGTTGTGAAGGAGCCATGAGCAGAATGATAGAACCGATCACTTTAACGGAGTGTTGGAAAGAACCATTACACTACCGTTATATGTAAAAGTCTGAACCCCTCCCAGACCCCCTACTTCCTCCATTGTTTACTTTCCCTGAGGCTAGGTTTTGGCTTCACCACTTGGAAATCTCCTGCTTGTTGTGGAAACCGCCCACAATTAGAGATAAAAATCAAGTGATTTCTCCTGTGGATGAATGATCTCACCTCTTCACTGATTCACTGCTCAAATGATATATTGATGGTTCTCTTTCATCTCTGTTACACCTTATTGTCTCTGCCTTTTATTTGGCAAAGATGATCAGATGCATTTCTTCACTCATTATTCCTTGCCGAACTTGTCTGTTTATATGCACATATTTCCCATTCCTCTTTTATCATTTTAACTACCTATCCATCTTGAAACTACCTATCCATTCAGCACCCAGGGCATGCCCTTTTCTCATTGTTACCATCAGGGAGGAGGTACAGAAGCCTGAAGGCACACACTCAGTGATTCAGGAACAGCTTCTTCCCCTCTACAATCTGATTCCTAAATGGACATTGAATCCATAAACACTACCTCACTTTTTAACTAGATATTATTTCTGCTTTTGCACATTTTTAAATCTATTCTATATACACATACTGTAATTGATTTACTTATTTTTATTTTTTTCTTGTATATTAAGTATTGCTTTGAACTGCTGCTGCTAAGTTAACAAATTTCACGACACGTGTAGTGATAATAAATCTGATTTTGATTCTGATTCTGAAAGGAGGTCGCATACGAAACATTAGCTTTCAGCTTTTCATCAAGTATGTCAAAGTTTGTACCTGGATACTTACCTCTTAATCGGCTAAATCCTGTAAATGGCCTGAAGTGGCTTCCAGAATGCCTGATTGTTTTCTTCCACAATCAATTTAACTTTCTTTCATGTTGCAGCTTTGATACAATAACATTTGAATTTGAAACAAACTTACCTCAACCATGCTAGCTTGTTTTACTGATCATTAATTTTAATGAATATTGATATTTTTGATCGATCTATCTAACTGGTTAGCTCTTGGACCTCTCAACTTTACATGAATTACCAAGTTCATTGAGGTCTGTTGAATGTCAGCATCAGTGAATTGCTGGTACCTCAGCCCACCTAACAAAAGAATTGAGCAAGAACTGAGAAGTGGTAATTACTATAATCCACAGCATTTGCCTTGAAAATTGGGAATGTTGATTCTGATCCAAACGTGTAGACCTCACTGGCAGAGGTTGTACAGATGGCTGATGAACAGAAATAAAAACAGAAAATGCTGCAGGTCTGTGGAGATGCAGCCTGGCCTGTTGACTATTTCCAGCATTCTATGGTTTTATTACAGATCTCCGGCATCTGCAATATTTTGTGGCTGCTGAACAACTTTGGAAAAATAAATCAACTATTCAAGCCAATTTCACCTCCTTGCTGGTTTAGAGCTGATCTGTGTGTTCACTCTATTCCCACAGCTGGTCTTCAGCTCCTTCGGATGCCTTGCATAGGGTATAGAGCAGCGTAGAGTAGTGCAGGGCTTTTAACCCTTTAAGTTCCTTCAACCTCTTCCAAAATCAAACTGTCCAACACCAAAAGCCTTCCATTCTTTAAATCACTCGCTTAAATGACCCTAATGTATCTGCAGCATCTATCACCACCCCGTCAACAAAACCTACCTCAGATATATTCCCTCCCCCCAAACTTTCCTACAATCATCTTAAAATTATGCTCCCTTATATTAGCCATTTCCACACTGGGGAAATGTCTTTGACTGTCCATTCTGTCTATGCCTCATCATTTTGTACATCAAGTCACCTCTCATTGTCCTTTGCTCCAAAGAGAATAGCCCGAGTTCACTCAACCTATCCTCATATGACATGCCCTCTAATCCAAGCAGCATCCTGGTAGATCTCCTCTGCACCCTTTCTAAAGCTTCCACATTCTAACTATAATCAGATGACTGAAACAGAATCAGGTTTAATATCACCAGCATATGTTGTGAAATTTGTTGTCTTGTGGGAGCAGTACATTGCAATACATAATAAAAGCTACAAATTACAGTAAGATGTATACTGAGGAGTGTTCATGGGTTCATCGTCCATTCAGAAATCTGATGGCAGAGGTGAGAAAGCTGATCCTGAAACACTGAGTCTGTGTCTTCAGGCTTCTCTACCTCCTCCTTGATAGTAGAAATGAGGAAAGCATGTCCTGAGTGATGGGGGTCCTTAATCATGAATGCTGCCTTTTTGAGACATCGCCTTATGAGTGTGTCCTGGTTGTTGGGAAGGCTGATGCCCATGATGGAGTTTTTTATGATCCTGTGTAGTGTCATCTCTTAGCTTGTGGGCTAGTTTAACTTCAATTTCCCATTTGCACTTTCCAATAAGAACTGAAGGCTAATTGCAAGCTTCCTAAACTTACTTACATTTCTAATAAGAACTGAAGCCTGATTCTTGTTTGAATTAATGTCTGCTGCTTTCACATGATTCCAGAATGCTCCCTAACAACCACCAACCTCCATGTTATCTGCATACTTACTAACCAGTAAATACTCTGATTCTAAGGTTCATTTCCATGATGTGAGTTTTCCTCCATCAGTTCCTTTAACCAGTTCAACAATTATTAATTGGGTCATTCTGTTATTTTCTATATTCAAGGTCGTCAAGACCCAATCTTGCCCTTTCAGTGCTGGCTCATTTTTGGTGAACCTATGTTGCCCCTCTTCTGGCTGGAGTGTTCACTGAGACCTTTAACCTCTCACTTTAGCAGTCTGAAGTACTCACCTACTTCAAGTAGGCTTCAATTATACCAGTGCCAAAGAAGATCATGGTAACCTGCCTCAATGACTATTGTCCAGTAGTACTTACATCCACAGTGGTGAAGTGTTTTCAGAAGAAGTTGGTGATGAAACAGATTGATTACCGCTGAGAAGTAACTTGGATCCATACTAATTTGCCTACTACCATAGCAGGTTTTCAGCACATTCCATTTCATTGTCTTTTCACTCAACCCTGGAACATCTCAACAGTAAAGATACATACATCAAGATGCTATTTATCAACTACAGCTCAGCATTTAATACTATTATCTCCTCAAAACTAATCAGTAAGCTTCAAGACCTTGGCATCAATACCTCCTTGTGCGATTGGATCCTCAAATTCCTCAGATGTAGACCAGTAAGTTTGGTCTGGCAACAACATCTCCTCCTCAATCTCCGTCAGCACAGGTGCACCACAAGGCTGTGTGCTTTGCCCCCTTCTTTACTCACTTTACATTTATGACTGTGTAGGTAATTACAGCTCCAATGTTATATTTAACTTTGCTGATGACACCATGATGTAAACCAGTCAAAGGTGATGATGAATCTGCATATAGGAGTTAATAAAGATTGGGCATGACAACTATTGAGTATATTGAGTGGCTACATCACAGCCCGGTTTGGAATCACCAATAACCTTGAATGGAAAATCCCACAAGATGTAGTAGACATGGTCCAGTCCAACATGGTAAAGCCCTTCCTGTCATCAAGCACAACTACACAGAGCACTGTTGCAGGAAAGGTGCATTCCCCCACCACCAAAGTCATGCTCACTTCTCACTGCATCAGAAAGAAGGTAGAGCAGCCTCAGTACACACACCACCAGATTTAGGAATGGTTATTACCCCCCTCAACCATCAGGCACTAACATTCCACTTGCCTTTTAAATTTTCTTTTAATACCTTCTCACTAAGATTTACTGCTAGTTTTGTAAGCCACATTTTAGCTTACATTTGTTGTTTTGTTCAGTCGTTTAGTCGAGTCCAACTCTTCGTGACCTCATGGACCATCGGGTTTTCATGGCAAGATACGGAAGTAGACTGCCAGGCCTTCCTTCCACACAGATACTGCGGCTGCCCAGGTTGGGACCCGGCTGGGTTTGAACTCAGGACCATCTGCTTTGAAGTCCAGTGCTGATGCCACTACACCACCATAGATAATTTATAATTGTATTTCACTAGATAATGATTACTGGAGAAAGAACCTTCAGTATGAGCTCAACTGTAGTTGTTAGCCCATTAATTGAAGTTCTTTTGTGTGGTGGGATTTAAGTCTCTGGAGCAACCATAAGTAAGGAAGGACTACTTTGCCAGTACAAAGAATACAAAGTCTGAATGTACCAAACAAACAGATGCAGGGTTAATTTTTTTTTTAAAAATTCAACAATAGAGCCCATTATGAACAAGCATAAATTTTGAAATCTATAAAATCAGCCAAGACTTAATGTTAGCACACAAAAGTTTATGGGCTCAACTCCTAATAAAGAACCCTGACCATAAAATTCTAGACTTTCTGCAGAGTTGTTAGGATGCAAAATTAAAGAAAGTCTCCAATTGAACAAAAAACAGAAATGGGTCAGACATCTTCTGTGGAAAGCGAAACAGAGTTGACATTGAAGAGTCTTTAAATCTGTTCCTCTTTCTTAATCTGCTGAGTGTTTCCAACATGCTTGATTTTGTTTTCATATTTACAGGGTCTACAGTTTAAAATTTTTTTATTTCTAAGACTCCATCTGCTTTACCCAGTGGGCTAAAAGATGCCAAGTTAAAGCCTTGAGGAAGGGCAATATGATGGCATTATTTAGCCCTTGTCCAGCAGTAAGCTGGCTAGAACTAGAGAATGGGATAAGAGAGGATGGCCAGTTATGTTAAGGTAAGGAATAACATCTTTAGTAAGAGTGTGATGTACTTCTGCAATTTTCTATCCCATATTGTACTGATTGACAACCAATGGGTATATTCAGGACTGAGGTCAATAGATTTTTGAAAAATAAATTGGAAAAGAGAAATGAAACAGTACAGCAACGACAGAAATGTATTCATCATCTTATTGAATGCAAGTTTGGACAGATGATTGAGGCAGCTTACTTCTGTTCCTTGTTCTGTGTTTAACAACACTAAGAGAGATTTACCATTCATTAGCTGGTATCTGTCTATGTGATTCTATTGGACATACATTGTCTGCCCATGTTTCCTATATTACAGCAGTAAATTGCATCTCAATTACCTCATTGCCATTGTAATTCACTTTATTATGGTTTGAGTTCATGAGATACATCATATGAATTCAAGATTCTTTTCTAATTCAGCTGGCCAGGTTTTTCAAATTGATGTCCCAGAAATTCAGTCACAAAGTAATGGCTTTGCTTCAGCACTTCACAATTATAAATCAAATTTCTGCTAGAATGAAATTTGACTGGAATGACTGGAAGGGTGCTTCGCATCACTCTGCCAATCTGAGCATTGCTTCCTGCTGTGACTGATGTAGTTCCTGTTAGTTGCAACTGGGGTGACTGTATTTTATTAGTGCAAAGAACCTTTGATGTCACCTCCATCACTGTACCAAACACTCAACATCAGCCCCTCTCCTGCTCTTGACAAACTACCTTACCTTCCAAATTTCAACAACAACCATGCCCTTATTATAACTCACTAGCCCCTCAATCCATAAATCCCTCAACTCTCCAATCACTCAATGTTCCTGACACTCTAACCCTTCACCTTCCCAATTCTCCTATTTTTCTGTGTCTCTTTCCTCATTGGTTCCCCTCATTTTCTGACACACCTGTGCCCCAGACCTCTGAATTTCCTGCAATCCACCCAACCCCTAATCCCTTGATGATTTGATGGTCCTGACTTCTTCAAGGCACATCTAATGTCCTAATCCTCCTTCACCCTTTCAAATCCCTTGCACCTCCCAGAAACAACAGAAATCACCTGATTGTTACCTGTTGTTCTGGCCCTTGAGATCTCCGCAAGGGCCAGGCCAACATACAGCAATCTCCATGGCTAGAAGTGAAGACTCAGATATCCAAGTCCTGCACCCTTACTGGCCATTTTCTGATCTGTTCCAAGTTCCCAGTGCCAGTCCTTAGCCTCTGACATCAACCCCAATCTTGGCCCTAATACTCTTGATAAAATCCTTTGACCTCCTCACATCCTCCCTACTTCAACCACCCCCATAGTAATTTCATTCCCTCAGTGATCTATCCTTCTGCTGACCTCTCTACCCAGTTGAGCTCCTGGAGACAATTTCAATTCCAGGTGCTATTGAAATCTACAGCAAAAACTCTCTTCTGTCCTCTGCACCTACTTACATGGACTGATTTCAGGCTATGTTATCAGAGTAGTTCCTCAATTATCACCAATTACTTAAAAAAATTAACTTGAATAATTAGTCATTGGATTTTTATAACCTGTGCCTAATGCCAGTTACTGCTCAAATCCCTTCCCCCCAAAAAATCCTTTTCTTGAAATTATATTTTAGGTTGGTTGGGTCAACAATAAAGAACAAAGATCATAAGAATAGACTGAGTATGGAAGAGAAGTTAATTTGGCATTATCCACCTTATTTCCATATTATTCATTCCTTTTTTCCCCTTCATTCACTTATCTATTTTAAAAGCTGAATGGAGCATAGAACAGACCCACCACGTTCTTACTAACCATCAAGTACATATTTCAGCTTTAGATCTATTTCCTTCTGTGCATTGTCACTTCAAGTACTCACCCAGATGTTGGCATAGTCTCTGTATCTTCAGTGAGCTTGAAAGCCAATCCCAGAACGTCACAACTTTTTTCTCTTATTTTCTTGTCCTGTTCAGGGTGCAGCACTTATATGCAAGCACGAAGAAGGCCCAGTAGTGCTCTAGTTTCTGAGAACCTTAAGCTTAATTCAAAATGTCACCAAAAATTTCTATAGGTGCACAGTGAAAAAACATCCAAATTGTTTGCATCATGGTCTGGTATGATAATTACAAATCACAGGAGCACAAATAGCCACAGAGAATAGTGGGCACAGTCTAGTCCATCAACAGGTGTATCTCTCCCCACCATGAAAAGTTTCCACTCGAGGCACTGCCTCCGTAGGGCTGCATCTATCATCATGAATACCCACTATACAGGCCATGCTCTCTTCTCACTGTTACCATCAGGCAGGAGGCACAGAAGCTGAAGACCCACACCACCAAATTCCAGAGTAGCTACTTTGGGTTATAGTAGCATCTATAAGGGTTGCTGGCACTGATCATCTAATGGAGATAAATGTGTGGAAATAATAATCATTGCTCTTACTGAAGGCCAATTACTTTTCCGCCCTTCTGCCAGTTTTTCCACGTCTATCAGTTAATTTTTATTTCAGAAAGGCTTTCTTATTATATGGATCACCAGCTTGGATTGTGTTCATCAAGTCCATGGGCCATTTGAGGGTGTGGATCCATGGGAGCTTTGTGGATTGGAAGATTGGAAGGGAAGTCAGTGGTTAGGGAGGAGTTGTAATTTGAGCCTCACTAAATAAAATTGAGCAGAATGTTGGTGGCTTAGCTGGATCAGATCTGGGCTGATCAGGAGTATGATGACAAAATGGGAGGATGAAGGGTCCCAAGGATAAAAAGGAAATATGTTCCTTACCCTGAGTGAGATCCAGGTCTCTCTATGTAATGCAAAAGCCCAGTTGCTTTGGGTATTTTCAGGAACAACGTGGGTTAACTTCTTTCACAATGCTCCACAGAGAGCAATGCACGGAAACTGATATAGTTCGATGTGCCCAGAAATAGTTGTTTTCATAACTCGCTCCATGGTAAATATACTTTCAGTCATGTGGTGTTGTAATAACCAGCAACATATGGTCTAATTTCTGGGCCACTTGTGTTTTTCTTAATCCTGTCAAGCCACAAGCACACTAACAACACGATTCTGATTACGGAGCAGTTTTGACAAAAATGGATGTAAGTTTATTTTAGGTCTTTACTATTTCCAACATGTTGTAAACATAGTCAAGTTGTATCATAACAAATGCTATTTTGTGAAGATAATGGCACATGGTGTCTTTGCAGCTTCGAAGTAAATATTTGAAAAATATCCTCAGATGTTGACATTGTTGGGAAAGTTCTGTAAAGACCTGATGCTGCAAGCTGTTCAAAGAGGAAATGGTATATGGTGCTAAAATATTTTGCCAGAAAGTGATAGCAACCAGGTTTCTGCTCGTAATTCATCATCAGGTGAGTCCTTGATCTCAGCTGGGCAGTCTGAGGTTAGCACGAAATTGATTTGAAACATGTCAGCATCCAATGTGAATGGACTGGAGTTTTAGGATAATGAATTGAATGGAATAACTCACATTAGAAGCCATGAAGTTTTTCTTCACTTTTCTTATTGTTTCTATTATCTAATCTCTTGTTATCCTTATATGGGGACTTTGCTCTGGACTTAGGTCTCTGGCTGTGATACTTTCAACAGTGGAAAATTATGGGCCAGATTTTCCCGCTTCAGTAAGATCCATTGGGTACAACCGCCCCATCCTGATTTCACTAACCAGATAGAAACTTTGCTGGTTTTTCTAACCGGAGCATGCTACAATGAGCTGAGCGATGATTCAAGATCTTGGTGCTGGTTCTATTGTTAAAATGGGAAACATTTAATATTCAGAGCACCAGGAAGGTTTTCAGTGAATGGAGATGAACCTCAAAACTAGAATTATTGTAGTAGACTTTAGACTGTCATTTCGGGTTGTGTTACTGTTGCTTGCATCCGTGATCAGCCTGCTCTATGAGGTGGAACATAACAAGTAAGTACACTGTCATTCATGCAGATCTCATCTCATCGGACACTGAGATCACCTTAAATTCTGTTCCAAATAACACCTGACCTTTATGTAATCAAAAGATCTCAACTTTGAATGAGCCATCAGTTTAAAAAAATCTGTAGAGAGTTATGAATAGCTCCTTAAATGTCTGCCACTTCTTAATGCCATTTCACTTCTTAATCTATTTTCCCAGGCAGCATTACCTAATTTTGCTTTCATTTCTGGTGCAGGATCCTTTGGAAAATTCTGTCATTTATGATCACCCTTAGGTCTTTATTCTCTGGAGCATAGAAGGTTGAGGGGGGACTTGATAGAGGTATTTAAAAGTATGAGTGGGATAGATAGAGTTGACGTGGATAGGCTTTTTCCATTGAGAGTAGGGGAGATTCAAACAAGAGGACATGAGTTGAGAGTTAGAGGTCAAAAGTTTAGGGGTAACTTCTTTACTCAGAGAGTGGTAGCTGTGTGAAACGAGCTTCCAGTAGAAGTGGCAGAGGCAGGTTCGATATTGTCATTTAAAAATAAATTGGATAGGTATATGAACAGGAAAGGAATGGAGGGTTATGGGCTGAGTGCAGGTCAGTGGGACTAGGTGAGAGTAAGCGATCAGCATGGACTAGAAGGGCCGAAATGGCCTGTTTCTGTGCTGTAATTGTTATATGATTTTATGTTATATGGTTATAAGTTGTTCTAAATGAACTCATTCTCAAGCCAGTTGTGGGAATTCAATCCATCCAATCTACCTAACAAAGTGGCCACTGAATGTACGTTCATGTTCTTCTGCACATCACTGTTGAAATGTACTGTCACCGTCCTGTCAGCTTGAACCAATCTGGCCATTCTCTTCTGACCTCTCTCATTAACAAGGTAAATGATCCCACAGCTCTGCTGCTCACTGAACTTTGTTCTGTTTCTTTATCATAGCATTCTCTGTAAACTCTTAGTAACTATTGTATGTGCAAATCTCAGGGGATCAGCATGTTCTAAAAGACTCAAACCACCCTGTCTGGCACCAACAAACATTTCACGGCCAAAGTCACTTAGATCACATTTCTTCCCCGTTCTGATGTTTGGTCCAAACAATGCCTTTAAGCATTGAGTTGCTGCCACATGATTGACTGATTAGATACTTGCATTAATGAACAGGTGTACAAGATTACCAAATAAAGTGCCCACTAAGAATATATAGATGTTAAGCTCACTCATAAGTACATAAGTCCCCATTAGTTCTTCATTTAGACTTAGATCTAAGGTGCAACTACTTTTAGAGGTTTGAGAGACCATTCTCACTAATATCTTCTTTTTGAAATATTTCCTTTAGAGTTTGCCACTTCTTACCTATTATTAGACCTCAGTCTATTTTCCAAGTTTCTTCAACCAACTCTAACTTTGCATTATTCTTCAGACCCAAGTTTCTCATTGACAAGCAAACATTAAAATTCTCTTATGTTATGATCTGCGCCTATAATCTCTGAAAGAATGAAAAGTGAACCATATAGGACTCACACAAAATTGACTATATGAATATAATTGATATTTCCCTTCCTTAGGATGTCTTAACCCAATGGCCACATTTCATAATAACGGATCAGTTATTCAGGATGGAGAGAGTAGGGAATCTGTGAAAGAATCATTCCAAGAGGTCTATGGAAGTTCATCACTTACTGTAGTTAAGACAGGGATTGCTAGATTTTTAAATAACTCATGAATCAACGAATATGGGCTAGTGTGGTAGTTGATCAGAGATTGAAGATACATGTTCATGCAGGCATGGGTGAGTGAAATTTCTTGTGTTCTTTCCTTTGTTAATTCTCATCTACACTCAGATTATATTAATCAATCTTCTGAGCCAATATTTGTGTTCTGATGTCTTCCTACCCCAACTCATTTATTTTCTATCAATCCTTCTGAAATATTAATTATCTTGCTTCATTTTTAATTACAATTTAATTCCTTCAGTTTAAAGGTCACTCCTAGTCTTTGCATCCTACAGTACTAGTCATTAAGGGTTACAATTATTCTAGTTTTTTAAACATGTGACATAAATACAAGCAGACTAGCAATTAATTCTTAATTTATGTGTCTGTAAGAGCCAGAAAATCACTAATCCTTGTGAACAGGATTATTAGTGATATGTTGATTTTCTTTTGAGTAAGCAAATGAAATATATTTGTGAGATATATCCACGACAGTCCATACATTTGTAACAGATTGAAACAAGTGTTTAATAAGGAAATCAGGTTCCCTGGAAAGATAAAATATTTGTTATGCTAGTTTAAATATTGTGGGAAAAAAGAGAAGGCATCCTTTAAGTTCTGAAAACAATCTCTTGAATGCAATGTGCTCCGGATATATGGTGTGGCGATATTAAAATTGAAATCCCAGGTGCAGAAAGTGGATACTCAAAGATTTTAGTTGTTTAATCTTTGCAACAATAAAACATTTTTAACAACTGGGAGCATGTAAACTTGATCTTGCAGCAATGGATCATGCTGCTGAGAACATTATTTGTAAGTCTTTAAAAATATTTAAGGGATTCCCTTCCCCTTCCTTGACCACTATCATCACTGGAGCCCCATACTATCGTCCTCATCTCATTTCAATTGACTATAACATTTGCTGTCCTCACAAACTCAATGGAACCTTATATTCCGTAGTCATATATCGAGTTATAGTGGAGGCTATGTGTTAATTGGATTCAGTGGAAGAAATGCTCCTTTGCTTTATTTCTTTTCCACCTGAGAAACAAAGCGAGGAACAGCTGAACATAAGTTAAGGATTTTGTACATTTGTTGGATCTTTTGAATTAAATTTCATATGGATGTTTTACCGACTGGTCTGGTTATACTGCACATGAGACCCCTACACTTGTCATTGGAGCCTGACTTTCAAAGAGAACTGAGTGCTTAGGGAGATAATGAGATCAGACACATCAAAATGAAGATGACATACAGCGTGGAAACAAACTGAGCGTGGTCCGCTGAGCTCATTTTGACCATCAATCACCCATATAATGCACTTGGGCCCTGTTACAGATGAGCCATCAAAATGATCTTAAAGTTGTTAAACATTACGATTTAAGGGATAGAAAATAAGTTTGAACATACAATAAAGGATCAGAGAAATGCTTTGATGTCTTAAAACTCAAAACACATAGTGAGTTACTGTTGCTATGGGTATTCACCTGAAAGTTCATGCAGGCAATACAGATCTTCACAGACAAGACCTGGGAACCATCTATTTATTACAGATCTACATATTAGATCTGTGAACTGTCCGAGGGATATAGAGGAACAAAGTTGTGGAGAGAACACAGACTGTTGCAAGAAACATAACGTTGTTATGGCAGGTGATTTTAACTTTCCATGTATTGAAGTCCCAGTGAGAGAGTGTGGGGTACTTGATCTGCTGTTAGGGAATGATGTAGGGCAAGTGACAGAAGTTTGTATAGGGGAACACTTTGCATCTAATGCTTTTGCTTTTTATATTATTACTGACTTAATCAGTTACTCAATTGTTGCCTCTGGAACTTTTATTGTACCCAAATTGGCTACAATATTTTCACTTGCTTAACAGTGTCTATAGTTCAATAAGACCATTGGTGTAAAGTATATTAAAGCATCATATAGTTATGACAGCTACCATGTAGATGAAAGATTATTCTTTATACAAACTCCATTCAGCTATGTCTCTTTTATATACTGTATGTTTGGATAATATTTTCCAGCAGACGCTTTTTATTTCAGACTTCTAGGTATTTCACTTTACTGTTCTAATTTGTCCTCATTTTGAAATGTTAGTGGACATTGGGACAGAGCAGTGACACAGCAGGCCATAGTGTTGTGTCGCAACTCAAGTATCATGGTTCAATCCTGACCTTTGCTGCTCTGCATCTGGTATTTTCTCAATTTTGATTTCAAGTTTATTGTCATTCAACCATATCGATGTACAAACCCCATTGGCAGAAAAGTTGGGGTATTTTCCAAAATTTTCCAAAACAAAAATCTGTGATATGTTAGTTCACGTGAACCTTTACTTAACTGACAAAAGTACTGTGGTGAACTACATATACCTGTCTGGACACGCCCCCCCGCTGACTGCTCCTGTGGCTCCTCCCACTGACTGTGACTCCTCCCACGGACCCCGGTATAAAGGCGATTGGAGACACCACTCCAGGATGCAGTGTGGTGGTCAATTGCTGCTTGTTCTTTCTTCCAGCCAATAAAAGCCTATATCTCGCCTCATGTCTCCAAGAGTTATTGATGGTGCATCAAGTACAAAGAAAAGATTTTCAATAGTTCTACTGCCCAACTTAATTGTATTTTGTAAATATACACAAATTTAGAATTTGATGGCTGCAACACAGTCAACAAAAGTTGGGACTAAGTTAAAATAAGATTGAAAAGTGCACAGAATATTCAAGTAACACTGGTTTGGAAGACTCCACATTAAGCAGGTTAATTGGTAGCAGGTGAGGTATCATGACTGGGTATAAAAGTAGCATCCATCAAAGGCTCAGTCTTTGCAAGCAAGGATGGGTCGTGGCTCACCCCTTTGTGCCAAAATTTGTGAGAGAATTTTTAGTCAGTTCAAAAGGAACATTTCCCAACACAAGATTGCAGAGAATTTAGGTCTTTCAACATCTACAGTACATAATATTGTGAAAAGATTCAAAGAATTCAGAGACATCTCAGTGTGTAAAGGGCAAGGTCGGAAACCACTGTTGAATGCCCATGATCTTCGAGCCCTCAGGCGGCACTGCCTAAGAAACCGTCATGCTACTGTGACAATTACAGCCACCTGGGCTCGGGAGTACTTCGGAAAACCATTGTCACTTAACACAGTCTGTTCCTGCATCCAGAAATGCAACTTGAAACTGTATTACGCAAGGAGGAAGCCATACATCAACTCTATGCAGAAATGCCGGTGAGTTCTCTGGGCCCGAGCTCATCTCAGATGGACCGAAAGACTGTGGAACCGTGCACTGTGGTCAGATGAGTCCACATTTCAGCTAGTTTTCAGAAAAAACGGGTGTCGAGTTCTCCGTGCCAAAGATGAAAACAACCATCCTGATTGTTATCAGCGAAAGGTGCAAAAGCCAGCATCTGTAATGGTATGGGGGTGCATCAGTGCCTACGGCATGGGTGAGTTGCATGTATGTGAAGGTACCATTGAATCTGAGGCATATATTAGGATTTTTGAGAGACATATGTTGCCATCAAGGCGACATCTCTTCCTGGGACGTCCATGCTTATTTCAGCAGGACAATGCCAGAGCACAATCTGCACGGGCTACAACAGCATGGCTTTGTAGACACAGAGTGTGTGTGCTTGACTGGCCTGCTGCCAGTCCAGATCTATCTCCTATTGAAAATGTATGGCACATCTTGAAGAGGAGAATCAGACAACGGAGACCACGGACTGTTGAGTAGCTGAAGTCTTATATCAAGCAAGAATAGACAAAATTTCGAATTGCAAATCTACTACAATTAGTATCCTCAGTTCCAAAACAATTAAAAAGTGTTATTAAAAGGAAAGGTGATGTAACACAATGGTAAACATGCCTCTTCCCAACTTTTGTTGAGTGTGTTGCAGCCATCAAATTCTAAATTTGTGTATATTTAAAAAATACAATTAAGTTGGTCAGTAAAACTATTGAAAATCTTTTCTTTGTACTTTTGTCAGTTAAATAAAGATTCACATGAATTAACACATCACAGATTTTTGTTTTTATTGTATTTTGGAAAATATCCCAACTTTTCTGGAAATGGAGTTTGTATATTGCCAAACAAAATAACGTTCCTCTGAACCAAGATGCCTAACACAGCACATCTGACTCACACAACACATAAAGTAATACTACCACAAATAAATGAGCAAATAACAAAACATATTCCATTTAGCAGAAGGTGCATTTATGACACAAATGGAAAAATAAACAATATAATGCTACTGGTCTCCATAATTGATGAGACCTCGGTGGTTGCAGGAAGTTCTGTAGCCTCATAGCCTGAGGGCCGAAGCTGTTTCCCATCCTAACGGTCGTTGTCCTAATGCTATGGTAACCCCTGCCTGATAGTAGTGAGCCAAAGAGATTAAGAGATGAATGGGAGGGATCCTTGGCTAAGGGCCCTGTGCATGCAGTGCTCCTGATAAATATCTTGGATGCGTGGAACCCCGATGATCTTCTCAGCAGTGATCATGATCCTTTGTAGGGTCTTGAGGTTAGATGCCTCGCAATTCCCATACCAGACAGGTGATGCAGCTAGTCAGGACACTCCTAACGGCACTCCTGCAAAAAATTGGTTAGAATGGGGTGGGGTGGGGGAGCCCCTGTGACAGCTTGGGCTGTCATTTCATTGCATTAGATTTTGTTCACAAGATGCGGGAGTTGGTAGGTTGATAGCTGCTGAAAATACAGCCAGTATACATGGATGGGGAGTTGATGGGGCAGTGAGAGAGATTAGGCTACAAGGGAATAAATGGGGGAAGGGGATTTGTGGGTTTTCTCTGGGAGATGGCATAGACTCAACGGGGCAAACATCTTTTCTCGATGATGCAGGAAAATATATGAATATTACATAGTTGCTATTTTCCGATCGTTTTGGTTAACATTCAGCAATTTTTATTTCCAGTGAAGTTAACATCTTCCAGTAACAGCAAGCAAACTTTAACATAGTGCAAAAAAGATTTATTTGTTCACAAATGATCTGCTGATGTGCTCTATCATTGATTTTGTTACAGTTATTATTCTATGGATTTATTGAGTATGCCCACAAGAAAATGAATTCCAGGGTTGTAGATGGTGACATAAATGTACTTTGATCATAAATTTACTTTGAACTTTGAAATTTGGTCACTCCACCAATAATAGACCTGTTACTGTGCCAAGCAGTGACCCATGGACTTTTGCATTTATTCAAATCTTTTAAATTTGGTGCGTTTAGGAAGGATCATAGAATATTCATCAGAATCATAGAGTCATAGAAAAGTACAACACAGAAACAGGCCCTTCGGCCCATCTGGTCCATGCTGAACCATTTAAACTGCCTATTCCCATTGACATGCTCCAGGACCATTGCACTCCATACCCCTATGATCCACATACCTATCTAAACTTCTTTTAAATGTTGAATTTGAGCTTGCATTCACCACTTCTACTGGCAATGCATTCCACACTCTCACAACCCTCTGAAAGAAGAAGTTTCCTTACATATTCCCCTTAAAATTTTCACCTTTCTCACTTAACTCATGACCTCCAGTTGTAGTCCCACCCAACCTCAGTGGAAAAAAGCCTGCTTGCATTTACCCTACCTATGCCCCTCATAATTTTGTATACGTCTATCAAATCTCCCCTTAATCTTCTACAAGTCCTAACCTATTTAATCTTTCTTTTTAAATCAAGTCCCTCTGTCCATACATTTCCCTCAGAACATCTGTTCCCAATTTATGCTTCCAAGTTCCTGCCTGATTACTTCATGTTTCTCCTTACTCCAATTAAACACTTTCCTAAACTATCTGTTCCTATCCCTCTCCAATGCTATGGTAAAGGAGATAGAATTCTGATCACTATCTTCAAAATGCTCTCCCACTGAGAGATCTCACACCTGACCAGGTTCATCTCCCAATACCAGATCAAGTACAGCTTCTCCTCTTGTAGTCTTATCTACATATTGTGTCAGGAAACCTTTGTGAACATGCCTAACAAACTCCACCCCATCTAAACCCCTTGCTCTAGGGAGATGCCAATCAATATTAGGGAAATTGAAATCTCCCACAATGACAACACTGTTATTATTAAAGCTTTCCAGAATCTGTCTCCCTCTCTGCTCCTTGATGTCCCTGTTACTATTGGCTGGTCTATAAAAAACAACCAGTAGAGTTATTGACCCCATTCCTGTTTCTAACTTCCACCCACAGAGTCTCAGTAGACTATCCCTCCATGACGTCCTCCTTTTCTGCAGCCGTGACACTATCTCTGATCAGCAGTGCCACACCCCCACCTCTTTTGTGCCCCTCCTGTCCTTTCTGAAACATGTAAAGCCTGGCACTTTAAGTAGCCATTCCTGCCCCTGAGGAAAGTCTCTGTAATGGCCACAACATCATTGCTCCAAGTATCGATCCACGCTCCAAGCTCATCCACTTTGTTCACAATACTTCTTGCATTAAAATGGACACATTTCAAACCATCAGTCTGAGCGCATCCCTTCTCTAACACCTGCCTATCCTCCCTCTCGCACCGTCTCCAAGCTTTCTCGATTTGTGAGCCAACTGCCCCTTCTTCTGTCTCTGTAGTTTGGTTCCCATCCCCCAGCAATTAAGTGTGTCATTTTTAAAAATTAAGATTCCACCAATCAAAAATAAGCAGGCCGATGAAAGAATAAAAAAGAAGAAATCCAAGCAACACACACAAAATGCTGGAGGAACTCAGCAGGCCAGGCAGCATCTATGGAAAATAGTACAGTCGATGTTTTAGGCTGAGACTCTTCAGCAGGACTGGAGGAAAAAGGATGAGGAGTAGATTCCCCAGTGGCCACCCATTTTAATTCCACTTCCCATTCCCATTCCGATACGTCTATCCATGGCCTCCTCTACTGTTGCAATGAAGTCAACACTCAGGTTTGAGGAACAACACCTTATATTTCGTTTGGGTGGCTTCCAACCTGATGGCATTAACATTGATTTCTTGAACTTCCAGTAATGCCTCCCAACCCCCTTCACCATTGCCCATCCCTTTTTCCCTCTCTCACCTTATCTCCTTGCCTGCCCATTGGCCCCCCTCTGGTGCTCCTCCCCTCTTTTCTTTCTTCCATGGCCTTCTGTCCTCTCCTATTAGACTCTCCCTTCTCCAGCCCTGTACCTCTTTCACCAATCAACTTCCCAACTCTTTACTTCATCTGTCCCCCTCCTGATTTCACCTATCACCTTGTGCTTCTCTCCCCATCCCCACCTTTTAAATCTATTCCTCATCTTTTTTTCTCCAGTCCTGCTGAAGAGTCTCAGCCTGAAACATCGACTGTACTATTTTCCATAGATGCTGCCTGGATTGCTGAGTTCCTCCAGCATTTTGTGTGTGTTGCTATAAATAAATAAGATGAGAATTTGAGCTAAGTTTGCTTATGTAAAATTGTAAATCTCTCACTTTTCTCCTCAGTATGTAGACCGGAATGCATACTTCAATACTCAGTAGGTAGTATTGAACTTTCTCCAAAATTCAGACCCTCTGTTAAAACCCCTGTGAGGGACCATTTGCTGGTATCATTAAATGTGGAAGTGAATTCTGCTTTAGGACTTGTTCAAACTATGTTTTTCAAAATGGGGCTTTTTCTGGTGTGAATAGAAATCCATTCTGAAACCAGTACATAACTTGATCTGAGTCACTGGGACAGAAATTTATCTCAGTCATTTGCTCAGTCATTGGTGACAGCACATTGTAGTTTACTTCTGAAACTTGGTTTCATTGAAATCATTTTGTAGTGGACCACAAAGTGTTTATGCCTTAAATGCACATTTGTCGCATGTCATTACCTCAAACAATTCTTCAGTATAAAGTTTGAAGTCTGTTCAATTTTTCTTGTCTTGTTCTGCGTAACGTTTAAAACAACTTAAGAGGCAACTTCAAGGGGCAATTAAGAGTTGAGCACATTGGTGTGAGCTTGAAACCAAAGCCAAGTAAAGAGAGCAGCAGGTATCCAGTGTCTCCCCATGTTTCCAAGTTCATGAACCATCTGGGTTTGATTTTCTAACACTCCAGTGGATTCATAGTCAGTTATATTGATATTGGTTCTTAGGAATGGAAATTCTTAGACTTCAGTGGTGAGATTGACCTCATTCATTGGGCCTCTCAGTAAATGGAAGAGAAAAAGACAAGGCAACATTTGGAGTAGAGCTTGCTTGACAGGAGTTTGTTTTTCACATCCAGGATTAACAGGCTGTCCATCAGTATCTATGTTCAGATGGTTTGGCAGATGGATACTCCAAGACTATTCCATGAATTAAATTCAGCAGGATAAAATAAATACACAGTTAGGTTTGTTGACTGCCTCAGTGCAAGCAAAGAGGGTCAGACTGAAAACAAATTGTCTTAAGTAAATGAAGGTCTATACACAGCATAATTTCAATACATAACTGGGAGAAGCAATGCTTATTTAGAATAAAGTGGGTCATATAGAAGTCATCTAGTCAGATCAAAGCCCATTTCAACTTTTACCAGTTAGTCAACTTTGTCAAGACCAAACCTAACTAAAGTAAATTATAATTAAAGTCAGCCACAGTGCAGCAGCCATATTTTGTTCTTACTGTATACTTACTGTGCTTGACAGAGAATTATAAGACCCAGCTGTTGCTTTCAGTTATGAGGTTGAACGTGTGGGGATTCTCAGTAGCAAGGTCTACAACTGGGAATAGCATTGTCCATGGATTTTGCTGTTTGGCAGGCTGTTTACACAAAACTGAACTTGCATCTCACTGTTACTGATAATGTGATATGGAATTTTCAATGGGTATAAACGGAAAGCGTTTACTGGATTCGCTTAAAATCGTGGGACCAGCAGCTAGGGGCGGCTAGACTGTGTTTCAGCCGTAAACTTGGACAAGCTTGCTGCCCGTGCAAGAACATTTGAGTCTCCAGTCTTTATCTCACCCAAGCCGAGACTGAGCTCAGAATTTTACTCTCAAGGGGAAGATAATGGATAAAGAACGTGGCTATAAAATTGAAAACAGAAAAAGAGATTAAAGGTAATTCCTCAGATTGGCCTTGAAGGGAAGTGGTGTTGTACAAGGACAGGTGCCAAAAGCAGGGCTTGGATTTAGAATGCCGAAGTGAGTGCTCTATCTCAAGTTTGTGGATGATACTGAGTTGTGTTTGTAGTTAAATTCGGGAAAGATTGTGACAACTGAAAGGAAGGTATTAGTAAATTTGCTGACTGGATGTATAATTCGCAACAGACTCATGATTGGTAAGTATGAGGTTGCACATTTTGTTAGAGAGCATGATGAAGCCACATAATGCTGGAAAAATATATCATTAAATGGAATTCCTTCGTCAGATTCACCAGCTTCAGCACCTTCATGACACTCACTTGGGTCAGGTGTGGTGGTAGTGAGCTATGGAACTGTCTCACCGTTCCTCCAAAAGAATAATTGTTTTCTTTCCAATGGAGGATTATCAGGCTGATCCATTAACTCTTTCTCTGCTGATGCTGTGTCGACCATTGAGTATTTCCAGCGTCCACCACTGATGCCAACAGTTCCACCCAGAATCACGGCCACTTTCAGGATGATCTGGCCCACTTTGCTGAACGTAGCAAATGTTTGTTATAGTCTCCATTTAATCTCTGAGGCAGTTCCTTGGGATTGAGGATGACTTTCGTCCACTGCAGCTTCGTGGATTCTGAGGTGACTGCTGAGGCCACGTGGGATTCATAGATTGTTGCAAGTGGAATTACACTTAAGGAGGTGAGTGGATGAGCCGTGTGTAAAATGGTGGTGTGCTTCTGTTGTTATTTACATTGCTCCTGATAAAGGACTCAAAATTCTCAGTGTATTTCAGATACTCCTTCTCCATTTTGACTGGTTGCGAGCCAGTTGTGAGTCGGTGAGAGTGTTATGATTTCTTCAAGGAATGCATGGTGTTTTTATGTCATAAAGTTTGCACCTGGACAATCTGCTGTAACCTTCTATGTTGTGTAGCTGACAATGTGGAGTGATGAACGTTGCTAAAATTTTAAAGTGGAAAAGCACAGAAATCACAGGGCTCATGCAAAAATTAACATAAGGATTTGGTATTTGAGAAAAGCATTAAATTCATATATCTTTAAGTAAGAAAGTGCTGTTTCCATGAGTCAAATTAACATTTAAGAATCTTAGGCACTTACTGTAAGCTGTGTTGCTGACATGATGCCAGAATTAAGAATAACTTGTTGAGTCTTAAAGGAATCTTGAAGTGGGAGGGGAAGATTACTGTAGGTGATGATCCAGATGGGGAATAATGGCATAGACAGAACAAAGAAGGACAAGATTAAATATGAGCAGTTGGATCCAAATTAAAATGAGAATCACTGTAACAGTAATGGAAACACAAAAGATTCTTTTGCATATCTTTTACATATGATGCAGGGCTTCAATGTGAAATATTGACAGTTCCTGTCCTCTGACAGATGCTGCTTGACCTGCTGAATGTTTTTCGCACAGTGGTAATTTAATTATTTACCGATATAGCGTAGAGTAGGTCCTTCCGGCCCCTCGAGCCATGCTGCTCCAGTAACCCCACAGCCCTGATTAACCCTAACCTAATCATGGACAATTTTCAATACTCAGTTAACCTACCCAGTACATCAATATATTTATAATATTACTTAAATACTACTGAAATATTAAATACACAACATTGTGGTCTTACGAACCATTGTCATTTGTAGTATGCAGTTAATACACTTGGAATCTCTGCAGGTTTGTTCTTGCACCTCTGGTAATTTATATAAGTTACTATGGCTCTATGGATTTCCTGATGACCCTGTGTCTAGGATAACCATGCAATAGGATTATTAAAACTGGATCTGTGATCCAATGGAAATTACTAATGATCTTCTTGGGAGGGAAGTGTATTGGCAGGGTATTCGGTCCACAAATTTAAAAATTCCAGGTGTGAGTGGAGTATTGCTTTACCATGTGAGTGGTAAGAGGGTAAGAGGGGTAAGGGGGGCAAGGGGGTAAGAGGGGCAAGGGGTAAGAGGGGCAAGGGGGTAAGAACCCACTGCTGGATTACGTGAGCCTAGAATCGAGACACAATTTTGAAACTGAAATGAGACCAGGGTTCTTGACTAGATGCCAGACAAGACCCTGACAAGATTAGGCGAGAATCCAAATCAGACAGAAATCCTGAACACAATCACAGACTGAACCAAAGTTGAGCTGACAATTTAGCACAGAAACTGAATTCACATGCTCTTTAAATTTTCAAATCTTGGTGCCAAACCATGTCCTCTAATTAGCATAGCAGGTCAGAATCTTTAAAGGGACTGAGCCAGCTATCCGTACTCCAGAGAATCAGAACAACTAAAGCCCAGAGGTTAGCACAGTCAGGTGAATACCATGACAACATGCTCTCTGGTTCACAACTAATTGATGACATTGTTGTGTTCAGTCATGATGAGACCAGAACTTGGAATGATTTAAATTTAAATTTTTTTGTATTAGATCAAATGCTGTTAGTTTCAAATTTTAGTTCATTGAACTGGTTACTGGCTGGAAATGAGGCCAGCTAGTATTTGTTTGTAAGGAAGGGTGTGGGAAGAAGCTATGTTTTTTCCATTCTTGTGTTAGCTGATTGATGTTTGTTAGTTTTGGAACACAATCTCACTGTGAACAGAAAACAAGCTTACATCTGAAAGATGGTCAAGTATTTATATTCAGCTCATTAATTTGTGAGTATCATAGAGTATTATGATTTATATAAGAAAGCCAACTGTTAGCCAGTCATTTTTGGAATATAACATTTCATCTAAAATGACCACACCCATCCCAAACCACCATTGTTTCTCCCATCTCATCCTAAATTTTCTAGGTCAGTCCCCAATGAGGGATTGGATCTAATACCCCTGAAGAAGCCTACCTATTACTCATCCTAGGTGGTGGTGCAGATTTCCCGGTGAACTGATACTGTTGAATCACATGTGAGGCCTACCATATATGCGTGCTTGTCTGAAGAACACGATCAGTCTGCTGCACCCAGCAGCCATGCAGTGCTGCCAACAGTGCAGCAGCACAGATGCCTGCAACTCTGGGGACTGCAATCCTGAAATAGAATGCAATATTTCCCAAGTTAAAGAATAAATAGGAAACCTGTGAAAGCAAAATGTGCAAAATTTAAAATGAGTGATAGGCTTCTTATGCAGACTTTAAAATTTTCATATCTGGCTGTGTTTTTTAAGCCTATCTGCCAGAATTTAGGTTGGAAGCGGAATCAACTCCTATAATCCCCAGATCTGGATTTTCAGTACTGTCTCCACTGAAGAGAAGATATCAATTTAATGGAATGGAAGATCTGACTACAGTCCAAGGAACTATTGAAGGACTTTTGGGAATGGACACTATTTGCAGAGTTCTGATACTTTTCTCTATGTAGCAGTAACCTCACACAGGTGTATGAGAAACATTATGGTGCCTCTCTTACTAAGTTGCAATGCATCCCCAAATATTTCTTAATAACTGTGTACAGTACTGAAAAGAGGACACAGCTTGCCAGGCCATAATATTTTGAGATGACCTAAATATCTTTTCTAACAGACTTCTAACCAATAGTCTTGCGCTTGGTCCAGTGTCTGTGGACATGAACTTAAGTTATGATCTAAACATTGGAATGCTGGATAATATATTGATCTTTCAAGTACATCTGGAAAATGAAGAATTAGGCTTGGCTCATCATCCAGGCATGGAAATCAGAATGAATTTCACACCATTTTCAGTCTGTATGAGGAAAATCAGGCATTTCCACTAGACTACTGGATTTAGGCAGCTTTTCTTAAGCTTTCCTGCAAACACCACCCACATCCCGTCCCTCCCTCACAACCACCAGTGGGCACTTTTCTGTACATTACCTTTGGCAATATGTCAGAAGCTTCTCACTGAGAGAGAGTGATGAAGTATTCCCTCAGCTGAACAACTGTACCTGGAGTAAGCTTCACACTTTGCCAGCTCTGCTCCAAGTTAAACACCCACCCTGACTCAGAATACATGGTTGATGGTTGACACAGGCTCAGTAGACTGAAGAACTTGCCTCTCTCATCCTATGGCCATGACTAGAAGTACATCATTGTTCCTTCATCGGTCTTGGGTCTGTGTCCTGGAATGTCCAGCCCATTAGTTGTACGGAAGCATCAGCACGGAGATTTCAAGAAGGTGATTCAACACCTTGGCAAGGGCAGTTGGGGATGAGCAATATCTTATCTCAAAAATAGAACATAAACTTTTTCAGCCAAGGAGCTATGAGCGTCTGAAAACAAAGAAGATGGAAAAGATGGTACTCGGTACAATCTGGACCCATTGTTCAGGTGTAGAGCAGACTCAGCAGTGGAGAATGCCCTCAGTCTCCAATGCAAACGTTCAGCCACCCAGGCAGATGCTAAAGCACAGGAGCAGACTTTGTAACAAAGTTCTGGAAATGGTTAAACAGGAGCTTCATATACTACAATGAAACCTGCAGAATGTTGAAAGGACTAGATAAGGTGGATGCGGAAAGGATGTTTCCTATGGTGGGGGTGTCCAAATCTAAAGGGCACAAACTCAAAATTGAGGGGCGACTCTTTAGAACACAGGTAAGGAGGAATGTTTTTAACCCAAGAGTCGTGAATCTGTGGAATGCTCTGCCACAAACACCTGTGGAAGCCAAGACTGTGGGTATATTTAAAGCAAAGATTGATAGTTTCTCAATTGCTCAGGGCTCAAAGGTTATGGTAGAAGGCAGGTGCATGGGGTTGAGTGGGATCCAGGATCAGCCATGATGGAATGGCGGAACAGACTTGATGGGTGAATGGCCTAATTCTGCACCTATGTCTTATGGTCTTATTATTTCACACAATATGAACTTCGTTCAATGAATACTGAAATGATGTATTCCTTAGGAGACCACTTACAGTTTTTAGTTGTAAATATATGCAGCTCAAAGTGTCATTAAGAAACAAAGAAACAAAGCGGTTAATAATGTCTGATTTTAAAAATTCTACTTTACAATCAAAGTAGTGTATAAATATGCACACAATTAATGTGTGCATGTGACAAAATTATCATGCCTATGACAGAAGCACATATAGTATTTGTTAGTCTGTCATGATGTGTACACACATTCTGAAGCTCCTGGGGTCACCGGGAAATTAATATATATGATACTTCTGATATATTTGTACATTAGAGCCATTCTAGGATTCCCAGTGATTGTATGATGTCCATGAAAAGATAAAGAAACTTTTGTCTATTGCAGAATTGGTAGCAGGCTCTCTACGTGATACTGACCAGGAGGTACTCAGCTCAAGTAGAATGCAATGTACAGTATGAGGTCAGCTAAGTACCAGCAGCAGTCCGAAAGTGTGGTTCAACGGACTTGCAATGTTATTACTCGTGCAGTGTTTAAAGCTGCAGTGACTCCTCTGTGCTCAAATATTTGGAGGTACACTGCTGCCTTGTTTAATTAACATTGCTGCAAATGTCCAAGTTGTTACCGTAGTTGACAACAGCATTGCAATTTTTGCCTATCTAAGCTGGCTAAGTTCTTAATCTTTGAGTAACTTTATTTAACTAATTATTCATTCCATAAATTGTGGAACATCAATGGTCAGCTCAGTGTGTTTCTTTAATCTGTGTACCGTACATGGTGGTCAACCTTATGGTCCTCTGCCAAATCTATTCCTACCAATTTGCATTTTCTCTAAAGAAAAATCAGTGAAATAATTTCTCCCATTGATTTCTCTATGTTTCTTCATCGAAGTCTTCACAATATAAGTATGTTGGCCAAACTATTCTCTGCATGCTTTACTACATAATGCTATCTCATCCCAAACTGAAAAAGCCATTACAGAAGAAACTGCCATTTCCTTCTGTTATCTTAACATCTTGAGAAGGCTTTTAAACTTTAGACTATAAATTCATCCTCGGCTAAAGATTCAATGTCAGGCGCACATCCGTTCACTAGTTATTTTGTTGCTTCCCCAGCTGTCTGCATCACCCTGGCTCCCATACTTATCCATGAAGTCTTTATTCAGTACGTCTCTTTGAAGACATTCTTTCCCCATATACTTCCCTGTCTCCATGCCCCTTTCTATTATCATTTGCATAACATGGATTGAATAACAGCAGCAGATTTTAAATGGAGCTACAGTCTGGGTGGCAGTCACTTGACAAGATTTAGCATAGTCTCAATCAATGTAACAACACAATTGAAGCACGATGAGATCATCTGCTTTGCCGCGGACCTTTCTCTGAGCCAGGATGGAACTTTTTTTTTTAAAGCTCTCGGTAACAAGCTCTGAATCTGGACTTTATGCTGAGGTCTTTTGTCTTGCTGATTTTATTTTCCCTCCTCCACACGTAATTCAGAAATTCTTCGTCTTTGTCGAGGGAAATTTGGCGGGAAATATGTCCTCTGTTTCTTCCATTGTCTCCCTCTTGTGAATGCAGTCATTCTATTCTTAAAGAGAAAGTAGAGCAAACTAGCACATTTCATATTGTAATTCATGAACGCACTCATATACTGGCTGGAGAAATACTTAAGAGTGTTTCCAAAACGCCTTGGAAAATTCAAAGCTCCCGCATGCTACCTCATCATGCTAAAACACTTCATTAAAGCTTTACATTTAAATAGCATAATTCTAAACTGTAATTAATAAATCATCCAACTTCACTGACAAAATATTTTAGTTATGTTAAATTTCATGGTTTTGTTTAAAGATTTTATGCTTCTGATTTAGGCTGACATCTCAGTGAAATGCTGAGAAACAGCTTAGATTATAATAACAAAATATGACATAGTCCAATATAAAGTAAGGAATATTTATTTGTCAGAGGAGCAGTCCTTTGGAGGAGATGTTAAATCAAACCCAAGACTTTGTTTTATCTGTAAATAAATATAGTGATATTTAAAGAGTAAAGCATTCTCCAAATTTGTTTTAAAATTCTATCCTCAACAAGTCTTCTCAAAAATTACTTCCATTACTGTTTAGGACCATGGGACCATATGACATAGGAGCAGAATTAGACCATTCAGCCCATCAAGTCTGCTGCACCATTCCATGATGACTGAATTATTATCCTGCTTAATTCCATTCACCTGCCTTCTCCCTGTAACCTTTGATGCCTTGATTAATTAACAAACTATCAACCTCCATTTTAAATATATTCAATGGCCTGGCCTCCTCAGCCATCTGTGAAAAAGAATTCCACAGATTCACTACCCTCTGGCTAAAGAATTTCCTCCTCATCTCTGTTCTAAATGAACATCCTTCTGTTCTGAGGCTATGCCTTCTGGTCCTAGATTCACCCACCAGCGGAAACATCCTCTCCACATTCACTCTATCTAGGCCTTTCAATATTCAATAGGTTTCAATGAGAACCCCCTCACCCCCATTCTTCCAAACACCAGCAAGTACAGTCCCAGAGTTATCAAACACTCCTCATACATTAACCCTTTAATTCCCCAAATCATTCTCATGAATCTCTTCTGACCCTTTCCAATTCCAGCACATCTTTTCTTAGCTAAGAGGCCCAAAACTACTCACAATATTCCATGTGTGATCTGACTAATGCCTTATACCACTTCAGCTTTATATCCTTGCTTTTATATTCCAGTCCTCTCGAAATGAATGCTAACATTGCATTTGCCTTCTTTGCCTCTGACTCAACCTGCAAGTTAACCTTTAAGGAATCCTGGACGAGAACTCCCACTCCCTTTGCACATCTGATTTTTTGAATTTTCTCCCTGTTTAGGAAAAAGTCTACAGCTTTATTCCTTCTACCAATGTGCATGATCATACCCTTCCCTACACTATTTCCATCTGCCACTTCTTGCCCATTATCCTAATCTAAGACTTTCTGCAGACTCCCTGTTTCCTCAACACTACCTGCCCCTCCATGTACCTTTGTATCATATACATAACTTGGCCACAAAGCCATCAATCCAGTCATGCAAATCATTGACATATAACGTGAAAAGAAACAGTCCCAGCACTGACCCTTGCGGAACACAGGCAGCCAACAGGAAAGGCTTGCTTTATTCCCACTTTTTCCCTCGTGCCAACCAGCCAATCTTCCATCCGTATAAGTATCTTTCCTATAATACCATGCCTTCAGAAAATCCCAGTATACAACATCCACTGATTCTCCCATGTCTATCTTCCCTGTTATTTCCTCAAAGAATTCCACCAGATTTATCTCTTGGCATATCACTTGGTCTTATTGTAAGATACATAATATTAATTGTGAATGGCAATGAGGGGGAATACGGGTGTAAGATACTGTAATTTGGCTGGTTGAGTGGTGTCGCAACTTGGCACTCTACCTCAGCAAGACCAAGAGACTGATTGTGGAAAGAGAAGCTCGGAAAATGCACAACAGTCCTCATTGACCCTGATCGCAGGTGCCCCCAGGGTTGTGTCCTGAGTCCCCTCCTCTTCTCCCTTTACACCCATGACTGTGCTGCCACGCACAGCTCCAACCTGTTGATCAATTTTCCAGATGACATCACATTGATCGGCCTTCTAGCAGTGATGAGACAGCCTACAGAGGAGAGGTTAACACCCTGACACAGTGGTGCCAAGATATCAGCCTCCCCCTCTTGTCAAAAAAACAGAAGAGCTGATTGTGGATTACAGGAGGAATGGAGGCGGGCTCACCCCGATCTGCAGTTGAGACGGTGAGTAGTTTCAAGTTCCACTGTATACACATCACCAAAGATCTCACCTGGACTGTACACAGGTGACTGAAGAAGTTTGGCATGAGCCCCCAGATCGTCAAGACCTTCTTATAGGCATGCAAACTGGCTGTATCACCGCTTGGTATGGGAATTGCATCAACCTTTATCGCTGGGCACTACAGAGAATGGTATGGACAGCCCAGTGCATCTGTGGACATGAACATCCCTCCACTGAGGACACTTACAGCAACAGGTACATAAAGAAGGCCTGGAAGATCTTCAGGGACACCAGACACCTCAACCATAAACTGTTTCAGTCACTTCCATCTGGCAAACAGTACCGCAGCGTAAAAGCCAGGACCAACAGGCTACGGGACTCCTTCTTTCTACAAGCCATTAGACTTATAAATTCACATGTCTATACGTTGCACCGGTGTCATAATGCAAAGATTTTTACTCCCTCACGCTGTGGGATGGATGTAAGATTCAAATCATTTCAATTCAATTCAGTTGAGAGGCCAGTGGTAGAAAGTGTGAGCAGCTTCTAGTTCCTGAGCATCAACATCTTAAAGCAGGGAATCCCAACCTGTGGTCTACAGACCTCTTACTTGATGGAATTGATCCATGGCGTAAAAAGGGATCTTAAAGGATCTCTTCTGGGACTGACACATCAATACAAACATGAAGAAGACGCTATAATGGCTCTACTTCATTTGGAGCCTGAGGAGATTGGGTATGTCTTTGAAGAGCCTTGTAAGTTTCTATAATATAGATTTCACAACATAGTAGTCAGTGACAATAAACCTGATTGTGATTCTGATAAGGGCTGTGGAATGAAACGGAATGATAGTTTCCCGCTATCGCACACTTTGTGAATACAGTACGATGTTTCTGAACTTGCAGCATGAAGTTAACTGCATGGAAAGGTATTTAACACGTAACCTCATGAACTTACTTTGTTAATATTCTGAAGCCTGGCGTATAATTAAATCTTTATTAATATGATTTCTGTACCATTCTGTTTTAGTGAAGCTTTCAATTACAGGCCCCAAAGAAGGGTCCTGGCTAGAAAAGTCAACTGTTTGTTCACTTCCTTGGATTCTGCCTGACCTGGTGAGTTCCTTTAGTACTTGGTGTACATGGCTTTGGACTTCCAGCATCTGCAGAATCTCTTCTTTTGACACGAGCAACTCCTGTTTTGTTGGTAACATTAACATGCTTAGTCTTTCATGGGTGTTGATAATTTTATTTAATTTTCCCTGAGACCTCTCCTTATGCCACGTCTATTGTAAGTCTACAGATTTAAAATCCCTAACAGGTACTGCAGTATAATAAATACAAAAAAAAAACAAAAGTGAGTCCAAATCAGACTCATCATCATCATCATGTGCCATACTCTGCCAGAGCCTCGGCAACCACTTTCTTCCACTGCGATCTGAGTATACACATTATTTTACTCAATAAAACTATTATTAATACTGTCATGACTGTGAACAAAGTCACCGGAGAGACACTGAAGCAGGATATATAGAAGTCTTTATTTATCAGAACAAGCAGGCCATGATTGTGGAGACTCTCTCAATAGTGGCTCACAAACTCAAATGTACATCACATTTTTATGCACTTCAGATGAAAGTTAACAGTAGTTGATACAATATAAATTCTATAGTTAAAATGACATTGTTTACTTCAAATCTTATGTTGATAAATGTTTCCTTTGAAGTGCGTATTTACAGTGGAAGCACATCATAATTGATGGGACTCCACTGAAGGTTCCAGCACCTTTGTTGGGAGAAAACAATTAGCACAGACATTCTAAAAACTTCTGACAGCAGAGAGCCAGACCCCCAAAACTAACATTGTCAGGATTGTCTCTGAGTATACAAATATCCTGATTACACATGAACTATTGATTGCCTATGCCTGTGATCATGTTTGATATGCTAAGTGTTAACATCTGTCTGGTCTGCCAGCTTGTACTCAAGTCACAATGGTGCAAATAACTTAGCCCACGTTGCCTGCTTTGATGCAAGCCAATTAAAACAGCCTTATTACCTTAATGTTTGGGTCATCCATGTGCAAGTATCTCATAGTTACCATTTTGCAAAACTTATCTCTTAGTCTGTGGGCTTGTAACTTTAGTTTATTGCTTGCAATTTACATTCCATATTAAGAACTGAAGACTGGTTCTTGTTTGAATTAATATTTGTTATGTTCATGTAAGTCCAGAATATTCCCTAACATGCGCTCCTCTTGGCCCCTGGACAGAAATCTGTCCCAGGAAGACTAAACTTTAAGGAGAATCTAATTAAGTAGAGTAGCGAAAATGCCCTTCACTTCAGATCTATTCCCCAATTACTAACCTATCGTGTTCCAATGTGCACCTACATCTGCACTATCATCCCTAACTGGCGATCTGCAAGAATAAGCAGGAATGGCAACAAAAGGGTCTTTTAAGAGACTCCTGGATAGGTACATGGAGCTTAGAAAAATAGAGGGCTATGGGTAAGCCTAGCAATTTCAAAGGTAGGAACATGTTTGGCACAACTTTGTGGGCCGAAGGGCCTGTACTGTGCTGTAGGTTTTCTATGTTTCTATGCTTCTAAAACATTTCCAAAATTTGATCTCATCCTCTTCTTGGATGCAATTGTCTCCTAGTTTTCAATCAGTCTTTAAAACCAAACCAGCTTTGTTGTCTATGTGCTTCTCCCCTCCTTCCCTGCTGGCCCGTTGCGATTTACATATCCTTATCCCTTTGTTCTCTGATAGCCGGAATTTACCTGTGACTATCAGTAGTTGCTCTGTGGGCAGGCACACCTGCAAGCCAACTGTGTCAGATTCACAGGCAGCAGTTCACATTCCATGCCATGACAGTGGATTGTCAGAATCATCTGACAAGTCTCTCAGTCCATTTGATCGATCTATAGGAGGGTTTAGGGTGGAGTCTATTTGAAAGGCTGCAGAGACCTCACTCTGCTGGCACCCCTTCCCAAATTGTCCTTTCAGCTGCTGACCTGACCACTGAAAGAGCCCAGATCATTTGTGCCTACTCCCATTCTAAGATGGGGAGACTGCCTTCACACACTGTGTGCAATTTCCTCTCTTCCTCAGTTGTAGAACTTGATGTCTCTGCCTTAACTGGGATGCCTTTCCATCTTTTTTTCCCAATATCTCCCTATCCTGATCTATATAGCCAGTCATTCACCTTCCAGAACCAGCCTTCATTGCACAGTACAGTTACCATTATACTTTAACACCCTGTTCATGGCTTGCTGGCACACGCTCTGTATCGTCTGTATTCGCGTTCCCCGTGTTTCCATCAGGTGTGGTCAAATGTGAAGCAGCAGGCTGCTGTTCATCACTTAGATTCACTCTAATGGGTGGACGTTCCCTTGCTCTGTCTGTGAGGGCGACAAGAAGATGATTCATACGGTTTAACCTGAGTGTAGTGCTTGCACTGGCTGCCTCGCCGGGTCTGCACACAGACAGAAGTGTCCTTCGTCAGGAGCACCACCCAAGAACGAAATCTGCCTTTTCAAGCAGCTCCCTCATTGTGACTTGATCACCCATATAACAATTACAGCACGGAAACAGACCATCTCAGCCCTTCTAGTCCGTGCTGAACGCTTACTCTCACCCGTCTGTGGAAGGACTATCTTATGTCCCTCCCACTTTCTCAGATCACCAATATGTTGCTACAGTTTTGCGCGATCTCTCAAGATTTAAACCTGGCTACAATGGTCCTTCACACCTCCATATAATCTAACTAAATTGGCTCCAGTATTCTTTTCCTCTGCACGTGCAATTTATGTCGACTCGTGTTCATTTGTTGCTATCTTTACCCTGTGATCTGCACACTCATTCCCTTCCTGCACCTTACTCTCCCCTTTCTGGTATGTTAACTTTAACTGCTGCCATCTCCGCAGGCAGCTGGACTGCTATAAACCGTTCTTGACCGTGTTTGGCTGCTACCCTTGGGACTTTCTGGCAAGATTCACACACATTGTCCTGTCTACTGTCCCTGCTTGGGACTACTGTCTCTCTGTGAGCCGCGTTGTCTGTTCTGGGGTCATACATTCGCTGTCCCTGTCTCATCTGTTATTTCTCCCTTTACTGAGTCCATGATAGCACTTGCTTTACTTAGAGTGTCTATTCCCAGGACAGTTCCTTCATTGTTTAGGCACAACCAAAACTCTGCAGGAAGCTGTACTCCTTCTATATCAAGTACCTGAGGCTGACTTCTCTCCGCCCTCATTGATTCACCCCCTGTACTGATAATGTAAATCAGCTCTCCTGTCACGGGCAAGGGTAGATCAGTTATCAACACTGATGACCTTGTGTCCACTAACATTTCACACAGCCAGCTCCCTAAAAAAACCTTTTGTATGTCCATTACTAGCAATGGAGGCTGCTGCCAGCTGTTTAAATGACTTGGATTCTGTCTTCACTAGTTCCATAATCTGCTCGGCAGTCAAATTGGACAGACAGGGAGCTGCTGTCATTTCTGCCTGCCTTGGTGCGTGACTTTCATAGAGGCAATGATGGCCTGGGTATTAAAATCTCCCTCAAATATTTCCACCCTAATTCCCAAATTTAGCAAAGTATAAGGGATGCATAAAAATTAAACAGTGCATACTTAAAACCACAGAGTGCATACTCTGCAATCTTCCACCTTTATGTACCTGAATTCATGATCCCTTTCATGTAAAAGTCATGGCTTCACAATCTACCTCATTATGATCTTGCCCGTGACTGCAAGAAAATGCAGAGGATTATGGATACTACTTAGCTCATCACAGAAATCAATCTCCCTCTGTGAACTCTGTCTACATTTCTCACTGCCTCAGGAAAGCAGCCAGCATAATCAATGACAGCCCCACATTCTTTCTTGTACTCTTTCCCGTCCAACAGAGTACACAAAAGCCTAAAAGCACATACCACCATGCTGAAGGTGGTAGGTCCTTTTACTCAATGACAGCTTCTACTCATCTGTCCTTGACAATAGGAAAAATACAGTAGGGACAATCAAGAAACTCTCCAAAGTTCAAAGTAACTTTGTTATCAAAGTGCATATATGTCACCATATACAACCATGAGATTTATTTTCTTGCAGGCATACTCAATAAATCCAATAACCAATGCAGAATCAATGAAAGACCAGGCCAACAGGATGGGCAACCAGTGTACAAATGACCACAAACTGCAAATATAAGAAAAAACAATATCAAATAATTATATAATTCTAATAAATAAGCAATAAATATCAAGAACATGAGGGCTATGTGGGGGGAAGATTCAGACGGATCTTAGAGCAGTTTAAAATGTCGTCATAACAACATGGGTTGAATGGTCTCTACTGTGCTGTAATGTTCTAAATTTGATTGATGAATTCTTGACCTCATAATTTACCTTATTATGATTTTGCACCTTATTGTTTAACTGCGCTATCTCTAGCTTTTGCACTTGCTCATTCTGAACTCATAAAAGATAAATAATTACCGAGATACAACATATTTTGCTGCACAATGTGTGGCCAGTTACTTGAGAGAAAGAGAATTTGAGGAATTCTTTGGTCAAAGAAAGGAATTTTTGATGCACATGCAGGAGTTAAGAGAGCTTCCTCCGTTCTTGAGTTATCAGAGAAATTGTCTGATTCTGCTTCAGCACAGCATTTAAAGGGAGTTTAAGAGTGAGAACAAAACTGTATTTTACTTTGTTTGTGGGGGAATCAAAGGGGGAAAAGTTTAAAGGGAACTTTGGGGGGGCTTCTTTCACACAGAGAGTAGTGGGATTGTGGAATGAGCTGCCAGATGAAGTGGTAATTGCGGGATCACTTTTAACATTTGAGAAAAACTTGGACAGGTACATGGATGAGAGGTGTATGGAGGGATATGGTTCAGGTGCAGGTCAGTGGGACTAGGCAGAAAAATGGTTCGGCACAGCCAAGAAGGGCCAGAAGGCCTATTTCTGTGCTGTAATGCTCTATGGTTCTATGGTTCTGTTACTCTAAACTGTCAAACTTAAAAACACACAAGCATACTCACAACATATATACTGTTATACCGTACCCCTAAATACCTGTACACGCACCCCTCTGGAGCTCTGCGCTGTCAGTAATCTCCTTTTGCAATTGGTGGCCTTGTCTCACCAAGCTACCCAAAACTGTCTGATAGCTCGTCCCTTATGCAAACACATGCACCACTCTTATATCTACCAGTTCAGCTCTTCACCATGATCTTTGATGCTTCCTGATCTCGTCGTTGACCTGAACAGATCTAAGCATGGGCACTATTCTTAAAAGCATTCATCCCCTTAGACTGCTGAAGTTGCAGGCCACACAGTGGGTCACAAATGTATCCTAACCGAGCCCTCAGATGTTGTGACTGTGAACAAAATTAGTCTTTATTCATCATAACAAACAGGCCATCATTCTGGAGACACTCTTGGTAGATGCTCACAAGCCCAAAAATACATATTTTTATACCCTCAAGATCAAATGTAACAGATGATACAATACAATTCCAATAGTTACAATGACATTGTTTACGTCAATACTTTGGGTTGATGAATAGTTCCTTTAATGTATATATTTATAGTGGAAGCACATTGGAATTGATAAGACACTGCTGAAGGTTCAAACACATTTGTTAGAAGAAAATAATTAGCACAGATATTCTAAAAAAATCAATAACGGAGACCCAGACATCCACAAATTAATGTTGTCAGGATTGTCTATGAGTACACAATTTTCCTAAATACACAAAAACTATTGATTGCCTACACCTGTGACCATGTTTGATATGCTAAGTGACAACATCTGTCTGGTCTACCAGCTTGCACTCAAGTCACAATGGTGCAAATATCTTAGCCTATGTTGCCTAGTTTGATGCAGGCCAATTAACACAGTCCCATTGTCTTAACATTTGGGTCATTCATATGCAAATATATCATGGTCACCATTTGGCAAACCATATCTCTTAGCACGTAGACCGTTAATATGCTTGCAATTTACATTTCACTTTAAGAACTGAATACTGGTTTTTGTTTGAATTAATATCTGCTATATTCACATAACACCAGAATACTCCCTAAAAATATGTTTTGGATTTGTGTTAAGCAGTGAGGTAAAATTTGACACTTTCCACATCTGTGTGAGAGAAATGAGTGTTGCTAAAAGCTGTTCTGAAGCTGACTAAGTGCTTGTTGGTTGCTATGGAGTCAGTAGGCCATAAAGCCTCTTCCTGCACGGTGTGACACTATGACAAAGATTGATACCGATTTTACCATCTTCAGTCAGATTCGTCAGCATTTCATCACTCTGGATGAAATTCTGGATCAGTAACAGACTGAAAGAAAATTTCTATAGGCACTTCTTTGTTAAATAAGTAAGCAGACTTTCTGTTTCATGATGGCCTTGTAAATTAACAATAGATTTCTCAGGTTCTACATGCACTTATGCATTCCCTTCTTACCCATACGCCTCCCCAACAGAGTCCCAGGCTGAGCCAGAGAGCTTATTCATTCTTGGGTCTCTCTCAGACAGAGACATTCCAGCTCTGATTCACCCTTCTTCCCTCTTCACTCTATTCTATAAAAAATTCCCATGAATGCGGCTGGTAGGATAACACTCACATAAAGATTACGCTACACATACTATATAATGATTCCTACATTTTCCACATTCAGTTTGGGTTTATGAACTAAATCATCCCATCAAATTTTATCTCCATATAAACAGATAGAAATCTGAGGAATTTCCTGTATGGCATAAGATCAACCTTGACTGATTTTTTTCAATTTCCTACATCTGATGACTCAGCAAAGCAGTCAATTGCAAAGGTGAAGTTTTGCATGAAGTGGCCAGTATATTATTTGCAATTCCTTTTGAAGGGACTCTGTAGCTTGACCAGCATCTGTGGAGGTAAAGGGATGTCTGAAGTTTTGGATTGAGACTCTCCCTGCAGTCTGCTGCCACTCCCACCCCACTCACACGCTCTTCCCTACACATAATCCCAATGCCTCACACATCCTCTCCAAATGACAAAACATACCAGGTATGATGTTCGAAGAGGAGCACAGGATCGCTACATCTAACTAAATGAATTCAGAAAGACAAGGGAATTTAGTAGAGAACGTCAGTGTAAGCACATTATAAAGGTCAGTGGCCACTGACCACTGAAAAAACAGGTTTGGTGGGAAAATACAGCGGGAATTATTTGGTACAAGTATGTCAGTTCAGACCATCAAGATTGGTGGAAAGCATGTAGTCTATGTTCGCAAGCTAAACAAAGTTCAGCAAGTGCACACTGTGGCAGTCAGGAGACGGCACAACAGAAGGAAAACAATGACACTAAAATCAATATCAGAAAAGTTGAGAGATGTGTGGATCCACATCACCATCCATGTTTGAAAAAGATTCTGAAATAATGTGAAGATGTGGTTACAGGTATTGAAGAACAGCAAGTATCAAACTAAGAGTAAACTGAAACCAGATCTGAAGTGCTAAAAATATCAATTTTAAAACTAATGTCCTGCCAACATGAACACTGTCACAGCCATAGGTTACTCCAGCATGGTAAAGGATAATTATGACCAGAAGGTATCTTAGTAAGAAGGAGAAGACTGGGAACATATTCTAGATACATCCCAAGAGAATTAGGATAAATTGAATCGATATTCTTCTATAATGGGCACAAGACCAGATTAACAGTTATAGTTGCTGATTATGTGAACAAACCAACTCTAATAGGAAGAGATTAGATGAAAGATTTGAAGATGGATAGGAACTATATCCCATGTATTTAATTTCAATACATTTCTGGACAGGATTAAAGGGGATCCAGCCCATTTATCAAACGTAAACTGAGAAACATAGTCTATGTACTAAAAGTCAACACAGAAAGAGAAAAGCTAAACAAACAGAAGTGATAAGGGACATTGATGAAAACACCTTAGAATAAGTAGGTGAAACCTATCCTAATGATACCTAGGTAGATTAAGATGCTACAACTGTGAGACTATTAAGCGATGCCTATTAGAATGATGAATTGTCAACTCGTTATACCCAACTCGTTTGTGGACCAAATAGACCAGAACGTAGGTCTTCACAAAAATCAACAAGTTTCACACTTGTTCAACAATGCAGATAGAGAAAGTCACCACTATCTGACTATTAACACCCACAACTGTTGTACTTGTATATCAAGCGATGTAAATTCATTGACAAAAATATTCTGCGTAACCATGGATACGATGCTGCAGGAGGTCTAGCATTCTTTGTGCAATTATGATGACATGGTAACTGCATGTCTGCGGGGAAGAAAGCCTTTTAATACCAGAGGTAATGTTCAGAAGACTTCAACAATATAACGTCAAATTGAAAAATAAAGGAATGCGCTTTTGTATTGAAGATAAATGTACTTAATTCTGTAAGGAGGAAAAAAGCAATTAAAATGAACATTTCTAGAGAACCTTGAAACATTATGGTATCATGAAGTGCGTTAACATTACAGCAATGGAATAATGGAGTACAATGGAATACATGATAAATAAATATAGAGAAAGAGACTGCATTATATTAAGTACTATATACATATACTAAATAGTTCAGTTAAAATAAGCAGAGCAAAAATAAAAGAGAAATAAAAAAGTAGTAAGGTAGTGTTCATAGGTTCAATGTCCATTTAGGAATCGGATGGCAGAGGGGAAGAAGCTGTTCCTGACTCACTGAGTGTGTGCCTCCTCCCTGATGCTAGCATTGAGAAGAGGGCATGCCCTGAGTTGTGGGGGTTCTTGATGATGGATGCCGCCTTCCTAAAGCACCTAAGATGTCTTGCATACTACAGAGGCTAGTAACTATGATGGCGATGCTGAATTTACTTCAGTCTTGCTGTCTGGGATTATATGGAGAGACAGGAGTAAGTGAGACAGCAAGGTCTGCAGAAGAACTGCAGCAAGTTCACCAAGATACTTGGATCAACCTACCAGCCAATTTTCTTATAAAACAGCATGACAGTGCACCAAGGAGAATTGACACAGTTTTAAGGCTAAGGAATGTCACACCAAATATTCATTTGATTTAGTATTTTAATGTTTACTACTATTTATAGTATTTGTTTAAATATTTAAAAACTTTTCATTTCATTATTTTTGAAAGCACCTACACTTTATGGATTTTTTTTACATGTGCCTAAGACATTTGCACCGTACTGTAAGTGACAATAAGTCGTCACTCCTAGTTAAGCTCAATGCCTTCCATGTTCACTTTGACCATCAAAACATGGAGGAAGCTTCACGAACTCCCACAGCCCCTGATGACCCGATGATTTCAGTCTCTGAGGCTGATGTGAGAGCATCCTTCATGAGGGTGAACTTACGGAAAGCATTTGGCCCAGATGGAGTACCTGGCCGAGTACAAAAGACCTGTGGTGATCAACTAGTTGGAGTGTTCACTGATATCTTTAACCTCTTGCTTCGGCAGTCTGAGGTACACACCTGCTTCAAGCAGGCTTCAATTTGACTGCTGCCAAAGAAGAAAGTTGTAACCTCCCTCAATGACTGTCATCCAGTAACACTTACATCCACTGTGATAAAGTGCTTTAAGAGGTTGGCAATGAAACATATCAACTCTTGCCTGAGAAGCAACTTGGATCTGTTCCAATTGCCTCCCGGCACAACAGGTCTACAGCCAATCTTTTCACTCATCCCTGAAAGATCTGGACAGTGAAGATGCATTCATCATCATATGCTTTATTGACTGCACTTTGGCATTCAATACTATCATTACCTCAAAAATAATCCCCTTAAACTTACCCCCTACTTGTTTTATACTTATGACTGTGAGGGTAAGCACAGCTCAAATGTCATATTTAGGTTTGGTGAAAATGCCACTGTCAAAGCTGGTGAGAAATACATTATAGAAGGCAGATTGAAAACCTAGCTGAATGGTGCCACACAGCAACCTCTCTCTCAATGTCAACAGGACCAAGGAGCTGATTATTGACTTCAGGAGAAGGAAACCATAGGTCTTTGAACCAGTTCTCATCAGAGGTGGCGAGGATCAACAACTTTAAATTCCTCAGTGTTATCATTTCAGAGGCTCTGTCCTGGGCCCAGCACGTAAGTGTAATTATGAAGAAAGCAAGGCAGTGCCTCTATTTCCTTAGAAATTTGTGAAGATTCAGCATGACATCTAAAACTTTGACAAACTTCTATATATGTGTGGTGGAGAGTATATTGACTGGTTACATTACGGCCTGGTATGGAAACACTAATGCCCTTGAATGGACAATCCTACAAAAAGTGATGGATGTGGCCCAGTCCATCACAGGTAAAGTCTTTCCTACCAATGAGCACACGGAGCGCTAACACAGGAAAGCAAAATCCTTCATCAAGTGACACCACCATCCAGGCCATGCTCTCTTCTTGCTGTTGCCATCAGGAAGAAGGTACAGGAGGCCTTTGGACCAGTTATGTTTTGTAACACCAAAATCTAATTGAAAGAAAAACACAGGACCAGGGATAAACATGTCTACTTCATTTTAGTCTTGTGAGGTCACCCATTTGTCTCAGCAGATCGTCTTACATACTCCTTCTGAGAATGGGTTTTGAGGAGATCCTAGAAACGGCGTAGCTGGTGAGTTGTTGGTTCTGGAGTGTACTGCATTGCAATATGTAATTGGCAAGTTTCTGATTCAGTGTTAGTGTAGTGTATTATGCTGATATTGCTCGCAGTGCATTATTTAGACTCTGGGCAAACCTTTCTGCTAAGCTGTGTTTAGCAGGGAAGTATGCTCCAGATGGAATCTGTTTTATCCCATTCATTTTTAGGATTGACTGAAATTGCTGCTCAACCAACTGTGGTCTGTTGTTATTGATTAAGGGTTTTGGAATACCAGTCCTTAAGAAAAGGCTGCTTAATGCATCAACAGTGTGCAAGGCTGTAGTGGAGGCTATTGGGAATACTTCTGGCCACTTGGTAGCTGCGTCCATTACTACCAATAAATTTTTGTCCATGAAAAGTCCAGCAAAATCCACATGAATCCTCTGGCAGGGCAATGTAGGCCATTCTAAAGGATGGAGAGGTGCTGCTTTTAGCATCTTCTAGATGTGTTGGCATCTCATCTTGGCGAGCTGTTCAATCTGCTGATGTGTTCTGGGCCACCAGGGAAAGCTTAATTTTCACATGTTTAGATGACAGGAATGTACTGTAGCTCCTTCAACAGTTTAGCTATCAGCTTGGATGGTACCACTCTCAATCCCAACATAAGTCAACCTCTGTCAAGGGGAAGTTCATCCCAGGCACTGGTAAAAATGGTTGAACTGGAATTTTTGCTGCACATACCAGCCATTTCAGCTGGACATGTAAACCTGAGAAAATGTGGGGTCTTTTTTGGTTTCCCTTTGGATCATTTCTGCCGTAATAGAGAGACTTTTGTTTTGCACAATGGAGAATATGTCAAAAGGAATGTCTTCTGTTGTAAATTTTTCAGATATTTCCTTTTTCGGTTTAAGATGTTAAAGTTGGGTGACAGCTACTGGTGTTTCATAAAGCAAGAATTATGACTAAATACTTTACTAATAACACCTTTTCTGTGGTAAATTGTGGCAAACTATCACCCCAAACAATGAAGAAGTGAGCGAAGGTGAAGCTGACTTGAAGGTCGAGGCATGCAGGTGTGATGCAAAATCAGAACATCTCATGTTGGAGGAGCAAGGTCGAGGCATGGTTGAAACAGAGTTGGAGATGGAGTTGGAGTAAGCATATCAGAAAGGAATCAGAGCGGAGGCGTTTTGGAGCCCATCCACCTAAACCTGAAGAAAGGTTGGATCGATATAAGCGCTGACGAGATTTGGAAAGGTCGATTACAGCCAGGGGCTGGCCAGTGGGGTGCAGGCCCAAAGCGTATCACTGTGGCAGGGCCTGGGTCCTCGTGTGGGGGACCAATGCTGGCCCAAGTAGACAGGAAAGGTAGGGTGTTGGGACCAGATGCGAGGGTCCAACCGATTCTGCTCAATCTTCCATGACGTTTACCCTTCTCTCCATGGCGCTGAGGCTGTGAAACTGCTCCATCTGCTCCAGGTTTCACAATTGCAAGCTGTGGGGTGATTTCCCCTGCTATGTCATGAACTGAGACTGAGGCTGTGGGCCTACTCCGACTGCTCTGGGCTCCATGTCTATGGACTCAATTTGATTCTGAATGCTGTTGCTTGATTTGTGCTCATTCAAGTTTTATTTTTTGTAGCTGTTTGTAAGCAGATGAATCTCAGGGTTGTATAACTTATACATACTTTGATAATAAATGTACTTTGAACTTTGAAACGGGTATATCCATCAGCATTTCCGTGTCCTCCTGAATTCGATCTTGTTCTGCATGAAACAGAGCCCATCTCTATATTCATGCTGCAGCTGTGCATGGAACACTCCTGCAACCTTGCAGCACCTGGTCCAAAGCTTCCTGCCAAAGTGCAGGTGTAGATGCTTCTCCCAATATAAGCTTGCTGTAGTGATAAAGCCCTTTGTGAGTGCCGATGGTGAGAAACACTTTGAACTCTTCTTCCAGCTCCATCTGTAGTTAAGCTTCAGATAATTCCCTTTTGCTGAAATATTTCCCACAAGCAAGGTTTACGAGGGTATTCTCTATCCTGGGCACCATCAATACCATTAGGGTATTGACCTACTTCCTGCACTGAGTTGATGGTGACCTTAAAAATCACCACAGATCCTGACTTCTTGGCTGCTCGACTCCACTCAGTTTTCTCCGTGGAATCTAGCTCACTGGTTACTTTATCATGATGGTATAAGAAACCGAACAGGCTTTGTAAAACTTGAGTATGGCATTTTCATCTAACACTCTTTTACGCTTGATATGTTTGAGCTTTCCAATACTGTGGCATCATTTGATACCTTTTTAAATTAGCTTTCACTTGACTCTATTACAAGGATTGCAGCATGCAAATGGTGATGGCTCTCCAATCAAGTTGTAGTTGTCTTAGTCAATCATGCCCCCACAATGAAGGCCCTCCTGTTTTTATCACATACAAACCCAATGTGGCTTGTTGGTTGTTGTAGTTCACTGTTATGAATGTCATTCCCATAGGAGGTATCTTTTCTCCAGTTTAAGTTCTTAGTTGGATATCTGCAGGCTTCAGTTTAGTATCTTTGAAATGTTGTTCAAACTCATTTTGTGGAATGACTGAAATAGCCGAGCCAGTGTCTAGTTCCATTTTAATTCATTTCCCATTCAATATATAAGATATATTGCTTGTCTATTATTGCTTTTGCTTTTCACATTGTAAATCTCAAAGCTATTCAATTCTATGTCACCCACATCATTATCAGATTTTTCATCAACAGCAAGCAATTTAGTGCTCTTTTTGAAACTGCAGTTTGATTTTTTTATCTTCAGCTATTCCCTGTGCAGTTCATTTATTTTTGTCTGCCTGACATCTTCTTAACATGTGTCCTATTTTGTTACTATTTCTGCAAATTTCATCTTTAAACCTACATTAGTCTGGTGTATGTGTGCCCCTGCCACAATGGTAACATAATTTATTCAGCCAGGCAGGTTTCTTATTAAATGTTGCGATTTTGTTCACACTCATCATTTCTGACTGAACTCAGTTGTATCTCTATCTGCTGTTTCCATTGATATATCGATTTCAACTGCTCTTTTAAATGTGACTTGTGCTTCAGCTATGAGCCATTTTTGTATGTTTTCTTGTAAAGTTTCACATATTAACAATATCTCAGTGTATCATTAAGCCTAGCACTGTAATGACAATGCTCAGACAATCTCTTCAATCTGTCAATCTCTTCAATCTCTTCAATGAAACGGACTCACCTTCCTTTTGATTCCGCTTACGAAACCTGAAGCATTCTGCAGTCAGCAATGGTTTTGGTTCTAAGTGTTCTGCATTACTTTCATGAAAACAACAAAGCCTATTTTGGCTGGTTTAGTTGGAGCAGTTAAACTTTTAAGCAAACTGCATGCTATTTTATCAATAGCTCTCAGCAAAACTGGCACTCTTCTGATTGGCTATTTCATTTGCTTAAAGATACTGCTCAATTCCTTCAGTATACATCAGCCAGTTATCTTTTGTGCATTCAATCTGATCTTTATTTCCAATGTTGCCAGCCATTTCTGCTCTCTATTTATATATTATTATTATTATCCTTCTCTGTGGATTGTCACCTTGTCATGGTGGAGAAGCTTGTGTGGTCCTGAGATCCCGCGAGTGATGCCGTCTGGAGCCATGCTCCTGGTAGGGTCACCCATGGCTGTAAGGTTGAGGGTGAGGACCCTGACAAAGAACAATCCAACCAAGACTTCAATGGTGGAATGGGCGGATGAAGTTACTTCGCACTCAATGGCTGTGAAGGCGGATGAAGGCTGCAACAAGTCCATCAGCTCCAATCATCGTGGTTTCCACGCCATTGGAATCAGTTGGTTGATTTGTGAAGTATCGTGTGCTTCTTGGAGTGCAACATCAAGTACACGTTAAACAAATATACGCTCTGAACCTATGGAACGAAGACCATCATCCTCGACCTCGAGGGATAGCCACGACGACAATGATTATTATTATCACCGGCTATTCACTGTTTATGAACCCATGAATTTCATCTGTTTTCTGCCTTTTAAAAAAATTTGAGCATCTTCTTTCTCCCCCGTCTGAAGAAAAGGAAACGTGTTGCGCTTTTTAAAAAATCTCAAACATCTCGCTGGGCTTCAAAATGTAGGTAGTTATCTCGGGTTCGTTTTAAAGCTTACTTGTTGCCATTATTATGTTTGGTAACTCGAAAAAATAATCAGAAGAAAAACATGGGACCAGGGATAAACATGTCTGCTTCATTTTGCTTTTGTGAGGCCGCACATATGATGTAGTGGCATAATGACATATGCCATTCATGTACATTTACATATAACCCATAATGAATTATGTAAACAAAGAATGCTTAATCAAATGATATATTTACAATATTACTCAGATATTACTGAAATATTAAATACATAACAGGACCCGCACCACCAGATTCAGGAACAGTTATTACCTCTCGACCACCAGTCACTTGAACCAGTGGGGATAGTTTCACTCCACTTGCCCCATCACTGAACTGTTCCCACAACCTATGGACTCACTTTCACGGACTCTTCATTTCACGTTCTGGATATTTATTGCTTATTTATTTTTATTACTATTATTATTTCTTTTTTTGTATTTGCACAGTTTGTTCCCTCTTGCACATTAGTTGTCTGTCCTGTTGGGTGCAGACTTTCATGATGTCTATTATGTTTCCTGGATTTACCGAAACAAGGAAACAAATCTCGGAGTTCTAGATAGTGGCATACGTGCACTTTGATAATAAATTTACTTTGAACTTTGATTGCATGGACAATGTCATCTGAAGCCTATTGATTATCTGTCGTGCACACTGACCAGAATGGAAATATCTTTACTCATATATTTGTAATTTTATCTAGAGTTACAGCTTTCACCTATTGTTGCTGAATAGGCCACTTGCGCTATTTAGTGACTGCAACTTCATATTGATAACTTGGAATCAAGTTATTCCCATCATTGCAGAGAATGCAGCAGTGGGAACAGTGGTTATTTATACTCCAAGAACTGCAAAACATCATTATGAAAGAACTCAATGCCGACACCAAGGGTATGATGTATATGGAGACAGTGATCTGTCCAGGCGTAGGCAAAGGTTGAGAAGATATAGTCATAGGATGGACAAGTGACAGGATAACTGAAAACAATACCCTAAAGTAGCATTCTAGATATGGAAGTGGCCTTAAGTCTTCTTCAGCAATTCCATGTTGATTATTGTGGAACGATCTTTGTGCAGAAAACTTGAGCACAGTTATGCAATGAGGCTCTGGAGGCCACTAATATTTGGAGCTGCAACACAGCTACAATCCTTGTCCAAAGCAGGCAAACAGGACATGGTAGGATTGTTCCCACAAGCGGGACCAACAAGAGCAGTCTTCTAAAAGAACAATGCCTTGAGGGGTGAAAGGTGGGGCCTGCTTAAAGTAGCAGGAAAAATCACGAAAGCAAAAGTATTTTAAGGACACGACTACATTTGGAATGTTTTAATACAATTTTAATTTATCAGCATATCATTTCATCATCCTTCAATATTTAATACTCTGGTTTTTCACTGGATTCAGATTAATCAAATCTGCCTCCAGTAGAACTTCAATTTACCCTGTAATTGTGTGTAGTCTACCACTCATTTAATATTTCATCTTTACAATCCTCAATTTGTTTAATTCTCATAGAACAAGTGTAATCTTACCAATAAAACTAAAGCTTTATAAGGCATTGATCAGACTGCACTTGGAATATTGTGAGTAGTTTTAGACCCCTGATCTACGAAAGGATGTGCTGCCATTGGAGAGGGTTCAGAAGAGATTTACGAGAATGATCCTGGGAATAAAAGGGGTAACATATGAGAAGCATTTGATGGTTCTGGGCCTGTACTCACTGGAGTTGAGAAGAATGAGGGGGGTTATCTCATTGAAACTTATCAAATATTGAAAGGCTTAGAGAGAGTGGATGTGGAGTGAATGTTTCCTATAGTGAGTTCCTAAGACCAGAGGCACAGCCTCAGAAAATACAAGGGCATCTCTTTAGAACAGAGATGAGGAGGAATTTATTTAGCCAGTGGATGGTGAATCTATGAAATTCAGTGCCACAGACAACAGTGAGGCTAGGTCACTGGGCATATTTAAAGCAGTGGATGATAGGTTCTTGATTAAAACCATAGAACCATAGAACACTACGACACAGTACAGGCCCTTCAGCCCTCCATGTTGTGCGACCCATATAATCCTTAAAAAAACGTACTAAACCCAAAATTAGTAAGGGTGTCAAAGATTACGGGGAGAAGGCAGGAGAATGCGGTTGAAAGGGATAATAAATCAGCTTCAAGCAGACTCGATGGGCTGACTGACCTAAATCTACGCTATATCTTATCGTCTTATGAGCTTATAAAGGATCAGTGATTCAGCATTTTATCTGGAACCTGGAACTGTTAAGTTCACAATGCTCGAAAATGATATTAGACCAAAATTAGTTGTGTTCAAAATCCGTTGGATTTAGATAAAAGGCTGGTAATTCCTTTGCTTAATTATTTCAAATCTCCTTTTAAGACAAATGAAATTGTTCAAATGCATTCTTAGAAATCTCAACAGCTTCTATAACAACCAGCCTTTTATGGGGCTAAAGCTCAGTGAAGTATTGGGGTAATGTTGACTTTGATATTTAGTGGAAAATGGCCAATATTGGTTCTGGTGAGCATTATGCTTCCTTTGTAATTTTCACTTCCATTGATGGCTATTTCCTGCATCAGGCCAATAATACCACTTCTAAATAAACAGAGAGCTGTTAAATCTTTCCTTGGCCCCTTGTGCACTGAAAATATGATGCTTGAACATTTTCCAAATGAAAATTATAGCATTCCATTATGATGTATGGATGATTCAACTTGGCAGTGGAGTGAACTGAACCACTAATGATTTGTGGCACTTTCCTTAATCATTTTTCTTCTTAAGAACTTCAGTCCCTTTTATACTCAACTAATGTTCCCAAATCCTTTCAAATAATTCAGTCCCTATCCAAGAGTTCCCTTTTTACCTAATCCCAATGCATTCTATGTTTACATATGAGTTTACTACAGGAGAAGCTCTTGGAAAGTTATAAGCAATGTGGTATCAATCAACATTGATAAGAATATAGGAGAGCATAAATTGAGAGAGAACTGTTGACACAATCTGCCCTGCCATGGCACTTTCAAGATAAGAGACCTGTATAAGTAATCTCCAATTATCAAATAAAATTTCAAATTCTTCATTCATCTCTTTTGTTCTCCATTGTTGGTTTAGAACCTGCCATTATCAAAACTTCTTCCCACTTCAGGCACATACACAAAAAAACACATTTTTACTATTACACAAGAGAAATGGTCTTTTAATCCTTTCTGTTGTCTGTAGCTACCCTATTTTATACTGCTGTACTTTGCGATTAACATAAAGGACACATTATATACAAGGAACATGTGAGGGGTGAATGACTCAGCTTTGCTGGGGAGGGTTAAGCCCAGATAAGACAGTAAATTAAGGACTAAGATTTTATTTATTTTTATTCCCTAGAATTAGAGCACCAATTGGCAAATTTGCAATTTAAACATCATTTAAAAAGCTCCTGACTGAACTGATTGTAAACACAAATCCATGTTGTAATATGTCTGTGGTAAAATCAAATATCAAGAGTTGATCTACTTTTGCTCTGAAACTATTCAAAGATTCTGCATCCACCAACCTCAGAATAAGAGAATTTCAATGATGCATGATGCAGACTGGAATGAGAAAAGAGAAATTGTGGATGTGGGTAGAGGATGATGGGGAAGGTGGAAAGAAACACAATAATTACAGGGTATTAGTATGAGCAACACTGGGACATTTGGAACCTCTAGGCACACTTTAAATGAAATGTTAAACTATTCCTGTTACTCCGTTTGGAAGCAAGTGCATGGACAATGGCTGCAGTTAGTGACAAATGCCATGTCAACACTTCCAATCAAATTCCATTTGGATAATATAGACACTCATCTGGAGTAGCTGATATTAACTAGAAATAATAGAAACACATCTAAACAAAATATTGATGCCTCTTATATTTGGAGCTGCAAAGTGATAGCTAACAATATTTGCAATGCAAATTAGAAATGGTAGTATCACACGCCCAAACTAAGACCATAAGACCATAAGACAAGGGAGCAGAATTAAGCCATTTGGCCTATGGATTCTGCTTTGCCATTCAATCATGGCTGATGCATTTTTTTTCTCCTCCCAACCCCATTTTCCAACCTTCTCCCCGTAACTTCGATGCCGTATCCAAGCAAAGAACCTATCAATCTCTGCCTTAAATACACCCAGTGACCTCGCCTCCACAGCTACATGTGGCAAAAATTCCACAAATTCACCACCCTCTGGCTAAAGAAATTCCTCCACATCTCTGTTTTGAATGGACACCCCTCTATCCTGAGGCTGTGCCCTTTTGTCCTAGACTCTCCCACCACGGGAAACATCCTTTCCACATATGGTCTTTCAACTTTCGAAATTCCCTGTTCTTCCTCATTATCTCATCCAAAATATTTTTTATATCTTATGTATCAGGGCTAGCAGACCAAGCTATGATAAAATCAGACTCTGCATAATGAACATCTAAGTGTTTCTTAGCATTGGTATTTTCCGGAGAATAATGTATTACAAGCTTTTGAGCAATCTGGTCCTCAAGAGCTAGTTTCATAGTTCATTAATCTGTTAAGATAGTCTAACAAAACTAACCTTAAATAAAACATAAACTCAAGAGCTTCTGCAGATGCTGGAAATCTAGAGCAACACATATAAAATGCTGAAAGAATTCAGCAAGTCAGGCAGCATCTATGGAAGGAAATATAAAGTTAATGTTTTGGGCTGAGACCACTTAATAGGTCTGGAAAGGAATAGGGCAGAGCCCGAATAAGAAGATGAAAATGGGGGTTGGAAAATGAGTGCAAGCTGGCAGGTGATAGGTGAAACCAGGTGAAGGGAAAGGTGGGTGAATGAGGTGATAGGTGGAAGAGATTAAAGGCTGAAGAAGAGGGAATCTAATAGAGAGCAGTGAACCACCAAAGAAAGGAGAAGGGCAGCCAGAGGAAGATGATGGGTAAGTGGGGAACAGAGAAGAGTGAGATGGTAAGAAGAATGGGGAATGAAAAATGAGAGAAGGAGGAAGGGGGTGAAATTACCGAAAGTTAGAGAAATTGATGTTCATGCCATCAGTTTGAAGGCTACTCAGTGTAAGTGTGGCCTCATTCTGAGAGGACAGCATGGATAGACGTGTCAGAATGGGAGTGGGAAGACAAATTGAAATGGGTGGCCAGTGGGAGATACTGCCTTTTGCAGCGGACAGGGTGAAGGTGAATGAATTGAAGCTCAATGAATTGGTGCCCCAGTCTATATTGGGTCTTACCAATGTAGAGGAGGCCACACCAGGAGCACCAGATAAAGAAGATGACCCCGAAAGACTCATAGATGAATTATCGCCTCACCTGGGAGGACTGTTAGGGCCTTTGAATGGTAGTGAGAGAGGAGCAAATGTTGTGTATTTGATGTTGAATATCAAGGGCTACAAGATGTCTGTTTGGAAGGTGAAGTGCTATCCCTTGAGCTTTGTTGGAGCAGTGTAGCACTTCTGCTTTGGCAGTACTGCTTGTGAGCCTCTGTTGATCTCAAGGCTCCAAAAGTGCCTTTTCTACAACTCCTCATCGGTACACCTGCCCCAAGTACCTCTCTTTTGCCCTCAAAGATCCTCAATTTCCCAATGTGATGCGGGCATAGACTTTTGAAATTCCCATCACTGTGCCCTAGTTGAAAGTAAATGACATACCTGCTTGCAACTGCTGTGGCTGTGCACATGGTCAACCACAGTATGCTTCAGTCTTGTCCCCGGCTACCACCACACAAAGTTACTCTTGACAGAAACTACTTAGCATTTTCACACGTAATGCGTTGAATTAGATCAGAAAAAAACAGTTTAATAGTCATTTCTTTCAGCTATAAGTAACATTATGGGAACAAAGGATCCTGAGTGTCTGTAGGTCAATGGAACCCTATACTTTTCGTGGATTAATGTGATTGAGAGGGAAAAAAATGAGTTACTATCGCATGGCAGAGCAGAATCAATGGGTGAAATGGCCTAATCGTGCTTCTGTGTCTTATGTGGCTTCGGATCCAGTGACATACTGGCTATTCTCTTATTTGTATGCCTATCGAGATAAAAATTAAATGATTGATGCTTGCTGACTTGACTGTTTTGTGGGTGCTGACTGCCTATGGAGATTGGATATCAGAGTCAACTCTTGTTATCTCACTGTGTCTGTGGATAACATTAAATTCACCACAATCAGACATGCATCATTACAGGAAACTCTGGCAGACACTGAAGACCGGACTTAGTGTGGCAGACGTTCCCTCCCTGGCTAGGTCAGTGTAACCAGCTGCTTGATTTATATCAACCTTCCTGTTCCCGTTCAGCTAAATAAGGATTGATTTCATTTGGTGTTTCTGCAGTTTAACATCTATCAGATTTGCATTTGGCTGTCTGATTGTACGCCCCCCTTCCTTTCTGGCTGCTATTCTGTCATTCAGTGTTATCTTGTTTTTTCAAACAGAGAATATATTCCTCTTTTGTCAACATACAATACATGGACCAGTTGCACTTCATTGTTTTGAAAATATCTTTATTACATGTTGACCGCTACGTTGTTAGTTGAGAAAATAGATTGAATTAAATTTATAGCTGCAGAGAGTTAAAACGCTGTTTTAATAGTTAGATTTGATTAGATTGCATCTGGGAATAAACAATTATTTAAACGCAGGTCAGAAAATTCCATCTCCCATTGATGACGTTTTGGCAGCTGCAGAAGAGGAATACTGTGCCCATTTCTAGATATCGTAAATGTGTCTCGGGAAATTCTATTCCTTACATTTTGCAGAGTTTATATTTGCCCTGGCATCTTTATAAATATCTGCCATGTAACATCAACATCCTGACTATTCAGCCTCATTGGTAATAAAGTGATAGTTTTATTTACTCACAGTAACATATTTCCTTGAAACAAGAATATTTATTTCAAAGGCCATTACTCAGACTGCAATATTTGTTCTACTGAGACCTATGACCTCCTGTAAACTCAAATGTGACATCAATCACAGCCTCAAGCAGGTTTTATTGTATCTATTCAAAGGATATGGACATCTCTGGAAATGCTGACACTTATTCTCTATCCCTATTTACCACTGAAAGGGGGTAGTTTAGACTCTGTTATTTTGGAAGCTCTGTTATTACATGTTGGCCATATTGGTTTAGGACAACAAATTAGTTTCCCTGAGTTGGATGTTTTTTCTTCAGTCCACAAGAACAACCAAGGCAGCCACAGACATTTATTTGATTGAATTGCAAACTTCCCCAAAGTTTAGTCATTCAGGAAAGGCACTCATTTCACTAGAGCAACCTCCCTGGCAACATTTTTCTAGGAACATCTGTTACATCTTTGGAGGGTTTCCATAGCTCTCATGCAGACAGAACCATGTCCACCTGAGCTCCTGGGATCACTCTTCCAACACTTCCCATCACTGAAACATTGACTCATTCAGGAGCAACATTCCCTCACAGATGGAAGAGATTCGCCTGAACATCTGGGCATCCTTTTAAGAACTGGATGCAGAGATTATCCTTGTGAAGCTAAGTGCCAACAATGAGTGAACTTGCAATCATTTAGCAAAGAACTCCACAATGAAGATTCGATTGTGGCTAGATCATGCAGGATTACATGGAGAAATCAGCAATATAGATTCAGCTCTTCAGTATATGTTGCAAGTGAAGATCTTGAATTTTTTGCGATTTTCACTAACTACTTTAGGTAACACACATGCAGTTTTAAACCCATTTAATTACAGTAATCTATCCCTAGCCAACTGAGTCATAGATCTTTACAACTCGGAGCATAGTTCAAAGCTCAAAGTAAATTTATTATCGAACTACATATATGTCACCATATACAATCTTGTGAATCATTTTCTTATGGGCATACTCAATAGATCCAATAATCATAATAGCATAATAGAATCAATACAAGACCACACCACCAGGGAAGACAATCAGGGTGCAAAAGATAATAAGCAGTCCAAATACAAAAAGAAAGAAAGAATAATAATAATAAATAAATAAGCAGCAAATATCAAAAACATGAGATAAAGAGTCCTCGAAAGTGAGTCCATAAGTTGTGGGAACATTACAGTGATGGGGCAAGTGAAGTTATCCCTTTTGGTTCAAGGGTGTGATGTTGAAGGGTAATAACTGTTCCTGAATCTGGTGGTGTGAATCCTGAGGCTCCTCCAATCTATAATCTCACTTTAAGGATTCTTTATTTTGTTGTTTCATGTTCGCATTATTTATTGCTGGTTATTTATGCTTGCATTTGTGGTTTATTATCTTCTGCACTCTAGTTGATCTTTCATTGATTCTGTTATAGTTGCTATTCAATAGATTTGCTGAGTATGCCACAGGAAAATGTATCTCTGGGTTGTATATGGTGACATATATGTACTTTGATAATAAAATTTCCTTTGAAATTTGAACTGTACCTTCTTCCTGTTGGCAGCAATGAGAAGAGAGCATGACCCAGGTGGTGGGGGACCACAATGATGGAGGCTGCTTTCCTGTGTTAACACTCCATGTAGATGTGCTCAATGGTGGGGATTGCTTAGCCCATGTTTGGTAAATGCACAGATAGGGTTAATACAATTTTTTGGGTTAACACACACAATCTTTTTCCAGAGTATGGAATCTAGAACTAGAAGGAGTAGGTTTAAAGTGAGAGGGAAGAGATTGAGTGGACATTGAGGGGCAACTTCTTCACAAACAGAATGTCACATATGCAGAACAAGCTGCCAGAGGAAGTTGTTAAACCAGGTATATTAATAACACTTAGAAATATTTGGACAGGTACATAGATAGGAAAGGTTCAGAGGGATATGGATCAAATGCGGCCAAGTGGAATTAGCTTGGATGTGCATCTTGACCAGCAGGGGCAAATTGGACCAAGGGGCCAGTTTCTGTGCCATATGGTTCTATGAAGGGGAGGCTACGTAGATCATAAGCATAAGACTATATGCCAAGATGGAAGCTTGAAGATCGATGATCGAAGTTGCCGAGCCCAAAGGTAGAAGCCTAAATGAGTCATGAGAGTTGGTGATCCCCAAGTCACTGGGGTTGGAGGTCCATGTGAACCTGAAAGTTGAGGTTCAAAGTTCAAATGATCAGCCAGTCCTGGGGTCAAAACCAAGCAGTTAGCGAAGCCCGAGTATTGAGACCTGATGTCTGCGAATTTGAGAATCTGGGGCTGAGGAGTGGAGGTCAAGAGGCAGTCTGTCCTGGGGTTTAGAGGCCTGACTGTCCGTGTGAACGGGTGGGTGGTGGGAGAGTGGGAAAGGGGCCTGCTTTGCTGTTGTTGTTACTGCTTGTTGTTGCTCTGCTGAACATTGTGGGCACGCTATGCTGTGAGCCAGAATGTGCGGCAATACTTGTAGGCTGCTGTCAACACACCCTTGGGTGTGTTGGTTGTTAATGCAAATGACGTATTTCACTGGATGTTTCAATATTCATATAATAGATGAAGCAGAATCTAAATCTGAACCTCAATCCTGAATGTGGGGGGGGGGGGGGAGGTTGTGGGGTAGAGAACTGTTGTTGAGTCATCTGAAACTTTCAAGTCAGTGATAGTTAAATATTTGTTCAATAAATTAACAGGAGATAAGGAATAAAGGAGTAGTTTAATAAAGTTAGAGTGTATCAACTCCATGGTATATTTAAATACCAAGTTTAATGCCCTTCTGTTCCTCTCACCTAACGTTCCAATACTGGCCAAAATTATTCAGATTCATTTAATGATTAATTCTGAGAATGCTTTACAGAGTAGTTACTGAGCAACCTGCTGGCATAATTACAGTGGCCTAGTCTTTGTTTTTATTTCAGCAGCATTCAGAAGGCATAGTAAATGCAGCAAATAATAAACAGTAAAAGCGTCCTCTATGGAAACCACTTTGCTCTTGACTAACCTTGTACATGATTGTGATAAACGAGGTCCAGGGCATACCTGTTCACTACCCCCAACATCTATAATCCACAATGACGCACAAGACTAATTGCGACGTGCATTATGTGAGGGTGGCGAGTGACAGAAACTACAAATATGTAACATCTACCAGTTATCTTTGCCCTCAAGCAAAGTAAGCCATTTAGAAGTTTAACGTTTCCATTAAATGATATAAAATTCTGTGCTAAACTCATAATTCATTTGCAATTCATCCACTGTAAACATCGATGTATTATTATGTTCTAGATTGTACTGTGAGATCCTCCTTAGCCCAAGAGCTGAAGAAAACGGTAGGTTTGTCCCTCCCAATGCAGCAACAGAAAGCTAAGATTTCAGCATCAGAGGTTCCATTTCCTCATTCAAAGTTGCTCATAAAAAAAGCCACACAGCTGAATAAACTCAAGGCATGTATTATGAATTGCATTGAATTATAAGAACATGTTTCCACAAAGAAACTGCACTATAATTGGCCAATGTAGTCGTCTCTCCTGAGCCTGCCACTCCCAAACTATGACCTATGGTCAGCTAGGTTATTACAGGTGGACCAGATGAAAGAGAGATGAAAAATATGAAACAGTACCTCATGATTTTGCTTTCTTTTTTTTTGCACTATTTATTTATTTTTTTAATATTTCTTATTGCAGCTTGTAGTATTTTTTTCCCCATGTGTCAGTGATAATAAACCTGATTCTGATTCAGATTATGAAGCTTTATGAATGTTATCTGCTCTGAACCACTGCAAATGATCCATTGCTTAAAACTCAGGGATACATCAATAAATTGTATGGTGTCCAAACGGCGCCGGGAGTCAGGGGCACTGAGAGGGTGTACTAATGAATGTGTCATCAGCCCAGTTTTCAGTAGTTCACTGTTAAATTCATTGGTTTATTTATTTAGAGATACAGACCAGCCCAATGAGCTGTGCCACACAGCAACCCATTGATTCAACCCTAATCATTTACAGGACAATTTGCAATGACCAATTAATCTACTAAACAGCACATCTCTGGACTGTGGGAGGAATCTGGATCACCCGGAGGAAACCCACACAAACATGGGAGGGAACATATAAACCTGCTTACAAAGGACGCTGGAATCGAACTGCGAATTCCCATGCCCCGAGCTGTATATCATCCTAGGTGCAACAGCAGGCAGAGCACAGCTCATTCAGGCTGAAGGAATCCAATGCGTGGGTGCACGAAGGCTAGACGTCGGCAATCAATCATAGCGGTGGATCAGGTTTCATGACTAGCATGAAGAGGTAAGTCCCTGTATCTGGTTTCATATGGCACAATGATCAAAGTGTATCAACAAATGTCATAATGGATAAGTCTATTTGCCCTGCACCTTAGGTCAGGCCTAAAGATCATCTTGGTGAAAATAATAGCAACAGAACGACGCTTTGAATCCTAAGCCTAGGGACATAGGGATAAGCTAAGGAAGATACTTCAGCGAGGATAAGGCAAGTCTCTGTTCTGAGGATTTACTGAGGATGAATATAAAGTAGGGAAATATAAGGTGGAATTAAGAGAAGCAGAGATAATGGATTTTCCAGACCCACCACACATCTCTGTCTAGATTACTAGATTACCAGTGGCAATGTGGTCCACCTCTACTCAATTTACAAATGTCTTTGTTCCACCAGCCATTTCAACTTCTACTTGCTCCTGAACATTCCTGAATCATGCATACTTCTAAGGTAACTTCTATACCTTAAAATAGACTCCAGAATCTTTAATTAGTAAATATTAAATTGCAGCCTTATGAATATCACAAAACTTTGGAAGGCTTAAGAAGGTCTGCCCACCCAAACAAGTTAGCAACTCTCTTTCTGAAAGGTCACTCTGGAAATTGAAGTTGAATATCTTCTGTCTGCTCTGTAAGTCATTCAGCAGTTGTGCAGTGTGGAAACAATTTGCATAGATTACCGAACGACTTTACTGACATGCTGAAATATGAAGATTGAATAAACTGCAACTAACATTGCACCTGTGTGTCTGGGAATCATGGAATAATCCTGACTCATCTGTCCTTTTGATCTTTATACATCAAGGCAGAATAATCACAATGCTGATGTTTAGTCTTAAAGAAGTTCATTTCAAAAATGATATCTTTTCGTTATCCAAAGTAACAGTGAACTGGGATAGAGGGTTGAAGAAGTGAACGCATCATAAGACCATAAGCTGAAATAAGCCCTGCCATTCTATCATGGATGATACATTATTCCTCTCAGCCTTGGTTGTAGGTTGTGATTTGTGCCACACATCCTGGCTACTATCTGAAGGCTCTTATCCCATCAGGGTCCTTTTACACTTGCAGTTTCACTTGCAAATCTATTGACAAGGTTTCTACATCTTCTGATCCTATGTCAGCTCTTCCTAAGGATTTGAATACACTTTTTACCTACAGAACCAGCCCAACTGCTCTGCCTGAAAGCCTGTCCTTTCGATACAATGTGTATCCTTGGATGTTAAGCTTCCAGCTGTGATCTTCTTTCAGCCATGACTCAGTGAAAGTCACAAAGTTCTACCTGCTAATTTATAATTGCCCTACAATTTCTAACCTTCATATACTGCGCATATTCCAACAAAACAACTTCAATCCTGTATTCACCACTCTTCTTTTAAATTTTGCCTCCATGTTGCCAGATATCAATTTTTTTTAATCCCTTTCTAAACTTTCTGTCTTATACTTCATTCTGGAGACTTCATTAACTTCTCCTGCACACTCCTTACCTTTTACTTTATCACACTGTTGAATACATCCCCTCCTCCACCCCAGTATTTAATTTAAAGCCCTATCCACAGCCATAGTTAGGCAATTCATCATGACCCTGGTCCGGCTTGATTCAAGTGGAGACCATTCCACTGGAGCAACTCCATCCTTTCCTAATACTAGTACCAATCACCAGGAATTCAAATACACTTTGCCTACACCAACTTTAAGCCACTTATTTAACTCTCTGATCTTATGAACCCTATGCCAATGTCTCTAGCGTTCAAATTCCCTCAGCAGAACCTCTTTCCTTATTCTGCCTATGTGACTGGTACCTTCATGGACCATGGCAACTGGATCCTTACCCTTCCACTCCACATTTCTCTGCAGGTCAGATGAGATGATCTGAACTTGGGCACCAGGCAGACAACATAGCCTTTGGGACTCTCAATCTTTGCCACAAAGAATTGTATCTGTTCCCCTAATTCTACAATCACAAATTACAACTGCAGTTCTTTTCTCTGCCCCCTTTTGCATGTCTCCCTGGACCATGGTGCCATGATTCATTTGCTCATCTTTCTTACAGCCCCCACTCTCATTCTTACAAGGAGCAACAATGTCGGTCCAGTTAGGAAAGCTCAAGGGCTGAGGCTTTTCCAGCACTACCTCTTGGATCCTCCTACCTGCCTCACTCACAGTTACACACTATTTTTCATTGTTCATAGTTCAAGTTTAATTGTTATTCAACTGTACATGAACGTCCATGTATAACTCCCATCAGGGTCTGTTTACACTTGCAGTTTCACTTGCACCTCTATACTGACAAGGCTACTGGGAGAGTTTAAACTAGAATTGTTGAGGGGTGGGAACCGAACTGAAGAGACTGGGGAAGAGGAGGTTAGCTCACAAGTAGAGAAAGCTTGTAGACAGTGCGAGAGGGAGGAGACGGGTGATAGAAAAGGGACGCGCTTAGACCGAAGGCTTGATATGTGTCTATTTTAACACAAGGAGTGTTGTGAACAAAGTGGATGAGCTTAGAGCGTGGATCAGTACTTGGAGATATGATGTGGTGGCCATTACAGAGACCTGGATGGCTCAGGGACAAGACTGATTACTTCAAGTGTTGAGTTTTAGATATTTCAGAAAAGACAGGAAGGGAGGCAAAAGAGGTGGGGGCATGGCACTGTCAATCAGAGATAGTGTCACAGCTGCAGAAAAGGTGGACATCATGGAGGGATTGTCTATGGAGTCTCTGTGGGTAGAGGTTAGGAACGGGAAGGGGTCAATAACTTTACTGGGTGTTTTTTATAGGCCCCCTAATAGTAATAGGGATATTGAGGAGCAGATAGGGAAACAGATCCTGGAAAGGTGTAATAATAAGAGTTGTTGTGATGTGAGATTTTAATTTCCCAAATATCGATTGGCATCTCCCTAGTGCGAGGAGTTTAGATGGAGTGGAGTTTGTTAGGTGTGTTCAGGAAGGTTTCTTGACACAATATGTAGATAAGCCTACAAGAGGAGAGGCTGTACTTGATGTGGGTTTGGGAAATTAACCTGGTCCGGTGTTAGATCTCTCAGCGGGAGAGCATTTTAGAGACAGTGATCATAATTCTATCTCCTTTACAATGGCATTGGAGAGAGATAGGAACAGACAAGTTAGAAAAGCATTTAATTGGAGAAAAGGGAATTATGAGGCTATCAGGCAGGAAATTGGAGGCTTAAATCGGAAACGGATGTTCTCAGGGAAAAGTACAGAAGAAATGTAGCAAATATTCAGGGGTATAGGTACGTTCTAATGAGACAGGGAAGTTATGGTAAGGTACAGGAACCGTGGTGTACAAAGGCTTAATAAATCTAGTCAAGAAGAAAAGAAAAGCTTACAAAAGGTTCAGAGAGCTAGGTAATGTTAGAGATCTAGAAGATTATAAGGCTACTAGGAAGGAGCTGAAGAAGGAAATTAGGAGAGCCAGAAGGGGCCAAGAGAAGGCCTTGGCAGGCAGAATTAAGGAAAACCCCAAGGCATTCGACAAGTATGTGAAGAGCAAGAAGATAAAACGTGAAAGGATAGGACCTATCAAGTGTGACAGTGGGAAAGTGTGTATGGAACCAGAGGAAATAGCAGAGGTACTTAATGAATACTTTACTTCATTATTCACTATGGAAAAGGATCTTAGTGATTGTAGTGATGACTTGCAGCAGACTGAAAAGCTTGAGCATGTAGATATTAAGAAAGAGGATGTGCTGGAGCTTTTGGAAAGCATCAAGTTGGTTAAGTCACTGGGACTGGACGAAATGTACCCCAGGCTACTGTGGGAGGTGAGGGAGGAGATTGCTGAGCCCCTGGTGATGATCTTTGTAATCAACAATGGGGACGGGGAAGATTCCGGAGGATTGGAGGGTTGCGGATGTTTTTCCTTTATTCAAGAAAGGGAGTAGAGATAGCCCAGGAAATTATAGACCAGTGAGTCTTACCTCAGTGGTTGGTAAGTTGATGGAGAAGATCCTGAGAGGCAGGATTTATGAACATTTGGAGAGGTATAATATGATTATGAGTAGTCAGCATGGCTACTCACATTGACTAAACACATTGATGAAGGAAGAGCAGTAGATGTAGTATATATGGATTTCAGCAAGACATTTGATAAGGTACCCCATGCAAGGCTTATTGCAAAAGTAAGGAGGCATGGGATCCAAGGGAAAAATGCTTTGTGGATCCAGAACTGGCTTGCCCACAGAAGGCAAAGAGTGGTTGTAGATGGGTCCTATTCTACATGGAGGTCGGTCACCAGTGGTGTGCCTCAGGGATCAGTTGTGAGACCCTTACTCTTCATGATTTTTATAAATGACCTGGATGCGGAAGTGAAGGAATGGGTTAGTAAGTTTGCTGATGACACAAAGGTTGGAGGTGTTGTGGATAGTGTGGAGGGCTGTCAGAGGTTACAGCGGGACATTGATAGGATGCAAAACTGGGCTGAGAAGTGGCAGATGGAGTTCAACCCAGATAAGTGTGAAGTGGTTCATTTTGGTAGGTCAAATATGATGGTAGAATATAGTATTAATGGTAAGACTCTTGGCAGTGTGGAGGATCAGAGGGATCTTGGGGTCCGAGTCCATAGGATGCTCAAAGCAGCTGCTCAGGTTGACTCTGTGGTTAAGAAGGCGTATGGTGTATTCACCTTCATCAATCGTGGAATTGAATTTAGGAGCCGAGAGGTAATGTTGCAGCTATATAGGACCCTGATCAGACCCCACTTGGAGTACTGTGCTCAGTTCTGGTCGCCTCACTACAGGAAGGATGTGGAAGCCATAGAAAGGGTGCAGAGGAGATTTACAAAGATGTTGCCTGGATTGGAGAACATGCCTTATGAGAATAGGTTGAGTGAACTCAGCCTTTTCTCCTTGGAGTGAAGGAAGGTGAGAGGTGACCTGATAGAAGTGTACAAGTTGAAGAGAGGCATTGATCGTGTGGATAGTCAGAGGCTTTCTCCCAGGGCTGAAATGGTTGCCACAAGAGGACACAGGTTTAAGGTGCTGGGGATTAGGTACAGAGGAGATGTCAGGGGTAAGCTTTTTAGTCAGAGTGTGGTGAGTGCGTGGAATGGACTGCTGGCATCGGTTGTGGAGGCAGATACGATAGGGTCTTTTAAGAGGCTTTTAGATAAGTACATGGAGCTTAGTAAAATAGAGGGTTATAGGTAAGCCTAGTAATTTCTAAGGTAGGGACATGTTCAGCACAACTTTGTGGGCCGAAGGGCCTGTATTGTGCTTTACGTTTTCTATGTTTCTGTGTTTCTATGAATACAGCTAAACAAAACAATCAAAATGCAACACACAGTACCAACATTCATTCACAGCACAAAGCACATAAAAGATAGCAAGCACATATAAGATATCAGTAAACTACAGTCACACGAGAATATAGTCCAAAATCCTGAGTCCATAGATGTTGAAGAAATCTGCAGTTGAACGCAACATGGCTTGTCTTCAGCCAAGCAAACACCTGGGGGGCAGTACTGACTCCAGCTCGGAGCCTGCACCATACCACCACTAGTAGAGCCCACCAATTCTGACGCTCCTCTCCTGGGCAGCTTTAAACAGGTGACACTGTGGCTTGAGGCCCAGACCTCTGAACGAACGAGGCCACTCAGCTCTCCCGCTGTCCATCTCTGCCTTCTGCCAATAAATAAATCAGTGAATCAGACTTGCAGCATTCCACGTTAACAATGTCCAAAAGGTTCTTGAAATCACAGGAAAAGCGACTAATAATCACTCGCTGTTAGACCGCACACCTCCTCTGTGCACCAATGTCTCTCTGACGCATGATTCGCAACAAGTCCAACTCTTTCCGTTTTTCCGTCAACAAGCAACTGGCTGATGGGTAGACCTGCAGTACTTTGAACTCTTAATGTCAGCATGGCATTGCAATTGTGAAAAAAATACGTGTAAAAAGGACAATAACACCTTTGGTTGGCCCTGTTGAAGCCATTGCAACCATCTAGCCATAGATCGAATTTGAAGGACTTAATCTAATGGAGGCCAATATACGTAGATCATACTAACTGGTGGTGTTTAGTCGCCTATTCCTGCACTTGTGGTGTGCATATCGAAAGAAGAACCTGCTTCATCTCTGAATATGTTATCTGCCCAAAAACTTGGGTTAAAATTATATAGCAGAACAATTGGGTATAATTGACTGAACTTACTTTAATTGTCTCGCTGGTCAATTTCCACCCAACGGAAGTGTTAAATTCAAGGATATTTACACACCTGTTTATTGCACAGTTGTGGCCAGACTGTATGTTTCCAGCCTATTCTTTTTTTTTTGTTTCAGATTTCTAACATCTGCAGTCTATTGCCTCATGTAAATCTGGCATCCCTTTCATCTCTGCTGACTATATAATAGCACAGTATACCAAAGAGTTCTCAGATTATCCACCCCCTGCCGACTTCCTAGCCGTGACTCATGGACCCCTCTCTAGGCAGCTGTGAATTTTGGAATTATTCTCAATTTCACATAGTTGCTATTTGTAACTGAGGCTTATCATACTCCAGATTTATTCTCCATCTAATATGGTTATATATTCTTTATGTTCTTCCAGACGTTTGGGGCACATACACATTTGCATTTTAATTTCATTCCCTCCATTTCCATCTGGGTAAAACTGCTTACCACTGTGCTGATACTCCGAAAGTACACCTTCTAATATCCAGTTTCAAAATGAATTAATATGTTTTTTCTCTCTTTCTTTCTCAATAACAATAGCATTAATGAATATGTTTCTGCAGTCTTTGTGAGCCTCTGCTATTTTTGTTTGTGAATGCCAACACCCTTCTCACTATCACCACTCACAGTACCCCTGTCACCTCCTTTAAAGCATGGAGATGCTATGCATTGAAAAATGGTGCAGGTACATGCACCAGCGAAGACCTGAGACTGAAGGCCAACCTGAACTTTACAGCCACTGACCATGATGATCTGACTCTTCTCTGGTTCACCCAGCTTCTGTCTTCACAGCTGCAGTCTGGCCTGCAGAGTATTTTACTTCCTGTGATTCTTAGTGGGTAGCATCACCTGCCAAGGCACTTCAACCCTCCTCTCTCCTGACGTTCAACTTCCTGCTTCTTATCTTCCTTACTGTTATGCACTCCCAGTGGATTTGACACTGGAATATCCGTATCTCTGCTAAACAGAACTCTTGTCATTTGTGAATAAAATTAGACCATGCTTAGGTAATCAATATAGCTAAGTATTGGAATCGGTATTGGAAAAGACCGGAAGCAAAAAAAGAGAGATGCTCGAGGAACACAGAGGCCATACAACACCATTGGAAGGATATGGGCAGTCAACATTTCAGGTCAACAGTCAACCCTTCATCTGAATTGGAAAAGACCTAACGCCCAATTTATAAATTCGTATTCTGTTAATCAAGGTTGAAAGTTCAAAGTAAATTTTTATTAAAGTACATATATGTCACATATACAACACTAAGATTCATTTTCTTGCAGGCATTTTCTATAAATCCACAATGGAATAGTAACCATAATAGAATCACTGAAAGACTGCATCAACTTGGGTGTTCAACCAGCATGCAAAAAAACTACAAACTGTCCAAATACAAAAAGAAAGAAATAATAAGAATAAATCCGTAAGCAATAAATATCGAGAATTTGAGGTGAAGAGTCCTTGAAAGTGAGTCCATAGGTTGTGGGAACATTTCAGTGATGGAGCAAGTGAAGTTGAGTGAAGTTATCCCCTTTGGTTCATGTGACTGATGTTTGAAGGGTATTAATTGTTCCTGAACCTGGTGGTGTGAGTCCTGAGACTCCTGTATCTTCTTCCTGATGTCAGCAGTGAGAAGAGAGCAGGTCCAGGGTGGTGGGGGGTCCCTGATGATGGACGCTGCTTTCCAGCAACAACGTATCTTGTAGATGTGCTCAATGGTGGGGAGAGCTTTACCTGTGATGGACTGGGTCGTATCCATTATGTTTTGTAGGATTTTCCATTCAAGAATATTGGTGTTTCCATACTAGGCTGTGACACAGCCAGTCAGTATCTGTCAAAGTTTGTCTAAGTTTTGGATGTCATGCCAAATCTTTGGAAACTCCTAAGGAAGTAGAGGTGCCTCTATATTTGCTTCATAATTAAACTTGCATGCTGGGCCCAGGACAGGTCCTCTGAAATAATAGCACCAAGGAATTTAATGTTGCTGATCCTCTGATGAGGACTGGCTCATGATGCTCCGGTTTCCTCCTCCTGAAGTTCATAATCAGCTCCTTGGTCTTGCTGACATCGAATGGGAGGTTGTTGTTATGGCACCACTCAGCCAGACTTAAGGGCTCCCTCCTATATGCCGATTCGTCACCACCTTTGATTTGGCCAGTGACAGTGCTGTTGTCAGAAAATCTAAATATGGCATTGAAGCTATGCTTAGCCTGACAGTCATGAGTGTAAAGTGAGTAGAGCAGACGGCTAAGCAAATAGCCTTTGTGGTGTATTTGTGCTGATGGAGATCGTGGAGGGGTTATTCAATACACCCAGGGCAGGATGACCTGCAGTTCCTGAGCCCACAGAAGGTGAAGGACTTCACAAGGGCATTGGGCATGATGACACAGGACTGCGGCGGTAAGGATGGTGTGCTGCTGCAATAAAGACTTTAAACCATGGCGGACATTTCACTAATGTACGCGGCTTGAAGAGTACTGGGCGATGCGTCAGCACGCTGCAGTACTGGGACACGGTAAAGGCCGACGTGACCTTCCTCCAGGAGTGCGGACTGCCACACCTCCGCAACTACCGGAGGTGGTCACGTTGGTGGACCCGGGGTTTGTCGGTGTGGTCGGAGGGCAACGACTGTCGCTCTTGTGGCCTGGGGATTCTGCTATGGGGAGGCAACTTCTCAATCACCAAAGTCAAAGAGGTGGTTGCCGGGCGCCTCCTGGTAGCATACGTCAAATGCTGAGGCACTCCGCTCCGGCTGATTAATGTGTATGCCTCCCCTGTGCAGAGTGAGCGGCAGGCCGTCCTCGAGTAGCTCCCACCGCTGCGTCTGGACGATCCGGCAGGCTAGACAGTACCTCCAGACTCCTGATGGAAACGTAAAGACAGCCAAGCTACGCTCCACAGGTGGAGCTCAGCCGCGAGCCACCTGGACACGATCGGATGGCTCAGCCCGTTCCCGGATCGACTTCCTCTTCCTGTCAGAGTCCTTCATGGTCAGAACCACCGACGTCACACCGGTATTCTTCTCTGACCACTGCCTCCTGCGAGCCACCTGCCACCTGCGGGAGGACCGGAAGGCAGGGAGGGGGACGTGGAAGCTGAACATCAAGCTGCTGACCCCAGAGAACATCGAGGAACTAGAGAAGGAGTACACAGGTTGGAGAACCTTGAAATCCTTCTTTGATTCCCTGGTTCACTGGTGGTTTGCCACCAAGGAGAACATCAAGAGGTTCTTCATCCGCAAGGGCATCCAGAGAGCAAGGCAGGGGCAGAGGGAACTGCGTAAACTCCAAACAGAGTTGCAGCAACTCCTCCTTCTGCAGTCGAGGGGGGTGGATGTCAGGGAGGAACTGCGGGAGGCGAAGGGCCAGCAGGCCCAGCACTTCACTGCCGAATCCTCCAAGATCATCTTCCGATCGAGGGTCCAAACCGTTGAACAGGACGAGACATGCTCACAATTCATCTTCCAGAAGGTGCACGGGGGGAGCTCTGTGATCCACAACCTTAAGGAAGAGGGCAGCTCAGTCGCGTCCTCGCAGACAGACATACTGAGGGTCTGCAGGTTCTTCTATGCCGGTCTGTACGGAGAAAAGGCCACAGACTCCACAGCCTCCCGCAGCTTCCTGTCGTCTATCACGCAGGTCTTAGACGACGGCAAGCGGGAGAGTCTGGAGCAGCCACTGACCCTGGACAAGCTGACTGGCTCCGTCCGTTCCTTTGAGTCGGGTAGGACTCCCGGAAGCGACGGCTTACCGGTGGAGTTGTATTCGGCTCTGTGGAACCGGATGGGCCCCAACCTGCAGGAAGTGTACAACGCTACGCTCCTGGCAGGCAGCATGTCCGAATCCATGCGGAAGGGCATCATCACCCTCATCTACAAGCAGAAGGGGGAGAGGGAAGACATTAGAAATTGGAGGCCCATCTCACTCCTGAATGTGGACTACAAGATCCTCTCCAAGGCTATCGCCAACTGGGTCAAGTCTGCACTGGAGCAGGTGATCCATCCGGACCAAACCTGTGCTGTACCGGGCAGGAAGATCTCGGACAGCCTCACGCTGCTGAGGGACACCATCGCCTACATGCAGGACAGGGGGGTGGATGCCTGCCTGGTCAGCTTGGACCAGGAGAAAGCCTTCGACAGGATATCACACACGTACATGGCGGATGTACTCTCCAAAATGGGATTTGGGGAGGGAATCTGGAATTGGATCAAACTGCTCTACACGGACATCTGTAGCGCAGTCCGGGTCAACGGGTGGGAAACAGACAGCTTCCCCATCGGGTGTGGAGTCAGGCAGGGCTGCCCTCTCTCCCCTGTCTTGTTTGTGTGCTGCATAGAACCCTTTGCCAAAGCCATCAGGAGGGATGAGGGTAAAAGAGGGGTGACACTGCCCGGCAGTGGAGGAACCCAAGTCAAAACCTCCCTGTACATGGACGACGTCACCCTGTTCTGCTCCGATCCGAGGTCAGTTCGCAGGCTGATCAGCATCTGCAAACAGTTCAAGCACGAAGAGCGAAGCCATGCTCTTCAGCAACTGGCCCGACTGATCCAGCATCCCCTTCACCGTCAGGTCTGATCACGTGAAGGTGTTGGGGATCTGGTTCGGAGTGGCCGAGGCGTGCAACAGGAACTGGCAGGAGTGGACTGCCAGGGTCAAAAAGAAACTGGGGCTGTGGGGAGGGCGCTCCCTATCGATAGCGGGCAAGAACCTGGTCATCAGGTGTGAGGTGCTCTCAGGGCCGCTGTACTTGGCGCAGGTGTGGCCCGTCCCCCGCTCCTTCAGCTCGGAAATCACCCGAGCCGTCTTCAGATTCAGATTCAGTTTATTGTCATTTAAAAATGACAAATGCAATACAGTTAAAAAATGAGACAACGTTCCTCCAGAATAATATCACAAAAACACATGACAAAACAGATTACACCAGTAAATCCACGTAACGTTTGGTAATCCCCAATCCAGAGTCCGGAGAGGCTGCTGCATATTAATATCGCGCTACCATCTTAGCGCGTTCCCCGGAAAGGAACTCCAATCCCACCAGACAAACAAGGCCAAAAACTAAAGCTACAAGACCTGCACAAAACCACATATTTACAACACATAGTTACAACAGTGCAAACAATAGCATAATTGATAAAAAACAGACCATGGGCACAGTAAAAATAGTCCAAAGATGTTAAAAGACTATAAGTTCGAAAGAAACCGCCACACAGTTTCCACAAGTCCTCAGGGTCCCCGATTGACTCGTCATCCCACGCCAGCTGCAGAAGGGAATACCCCCGCTATGGACTTACACAGCACTGCCCGACTCAGTCTCGTAGACGCAACACACAATGAAAGCGACCTGTCCGCAGTGGACTCTGAGTCCGTTGAACCTCCGAGCCTCCGACCATCCCCTCCAGCACAGCTTCTCCGAGCACCATCCTCTGCCGAGCATATTAAAACAGCCCCGCCAATGGCCATCGGCAACGCGACCCCGAGGACTGGGGGACTGTTCTTCCCAGCAGAGACTCAGACCTCACAGCAGCAGCAGCAATGAAGAAGGTCTTCCTGGAGATTTTCAGATGTTACGCCGTGCTCCGTGCTCCCACGTCCGTTTTTCATCCGATTATGATTGCGCACGGCACCCCGCTTCACAAATAACAGATAATCAGCTCTGGAGTGGCCGCTGCAAGCTGCGTCGCGCCACCATCTTGGATCATCAATCTGGAGATCCAAGATGGAGCGGGTTAGACGGACCTCCATGCACAAGTCCCTGGACAACGGGGGCAAAAACGTCCCCAATGTCGCCCTCACCCTGATGGCCAGCTTCGTGTGTGGCTGCATCAGGTTGTGTGTGGATCCCAGGTACGTGGGCACCAAGTACCACTATGTGCCCAGGTTCTACCTGTCGCCCTGGCTACGAAGGATGGGTCTGGCCTCTTTCCTGTGCAACACCCCTGTCAGCTGGTTGTTGCCGCCATACCTGTCCTTCGTAGAGAAGTTCTTTCAGGCCAACGCCTTTGACCTCAGGGCCATCAGGCAGTGGTCAGCACGTAAGGTCCTGCAGGCACTGCAGGAGAAGGACGAGATGGACACAGTAGGGTGGTTCCCTGAGCAAACTGTCCAGTTCGTCTGGCAAAATGCCTCATTGCCAGACCTCACCAACAGGCACCAAGACCTCGCCTGGCTGGCGGTGAGAGGGGCCCTCCCAGTCCAATCCCTTCTGTACGCCCGGAATGTCGTCTCCACACCCCTCTGCCCAGGGGAGGACTGCAGTGAGGAGGAGTCAGTGACCCACCTCTTTGCACACTGTGGGTTCGCAGAGAAGGTGTGGAGAAGGATGGAAGGGACAGTGTCGAGGTTCATCCCCAGCAGCTGCGTAACAGAGGACTCTCTAATCTACGGGCTGTTCCTGGGGACGCACACGGAGACCAACATCCGGGGCTGCTGGCAGATCATCAACTCGGTCAAAGACGCTCTTTGGTTGGCCTGAAACTTGATGGTCTACCAGCACATGGAGATATCCGTGGGGGAATGCTGCCGACTGGCACATTCTCGGCTGCAGGAGTACGTGCTGAGGGACGCACTCAAACTCAGTGCAGCCACCGCAAGGGCCCGGAGGGGAAGGACCACAATCTAGGGTTATTCTCCCACGGGAGTTGAGGGGTGGGTGGGGTGGGGTGTATACCCCTAAACAAGTGTATGTAAATATGGAATAAAAGAGTGCCTCGTGGGTGGCAAAAGTGTGGGAATGTAAAGACTGTAATGGAAACATTTGTAAAGGACTGAGAGTCATTGAATGGTTTATTGTACATAATTTTATTTTTGAATTAAGTATATTTTGTTTAATAAAAAAATAATGTATCTAATGATCTTTTAAATATGTGCAGATGAGTGGGGGATTTGTTCTTGCTTCTTTACACTTGCACATTGAACATTGGGTATTATTGAAGCCCAATTTGCAAGCACTGGCATCAAATTAAGTATGCCTGCTGATTAGCATACTGTTTGCCTAATCTGCATTTTTAGAGTGCACAAGAGCATCACGCACATCACCGCCCTCTCCGTACAGGAAAAGCTGTGAATTTCATGACAAACCTCCATGGATGTCACACAACAAATGGGCAGTAAACCAAAACTGGCAAAGCTCAATCAACATAAACCATGTAGCCAAATCCTGGTTTTTTTTGCCCTGATATAATGGAATATCTGCCGCAGCTAACATATTATGTGATACTCTTATTATATTCTAGTGCTCCTGTTTTGGGAGTCATAAGGCAAAAAACAGTCAACACTACTGTTTAGTTGAGTGCAAGTATAAAGTTACTGAACTATGCTGCAAGAATTCCAGAAAAATTAAATACGTTATTGGCATCCTGTAGAACACCAAAAAATGCTATGACACCTGCAAAGGAGTGAAAAATAAGATGCTGCAGGAACTCAGTGGTCAAACAGCATTGGAGGGATGTGGGCAGTCAACATTTCAGAGATGGAGAGGGGAATTAGGGGTCAGCTTCGGTTTAGGGATAGTGATGTGGGAGAGTTAGAGGTCAGGTTAGGGTTTAGGGATAGGACTATGGAGGTGTTAGAGGTTAAGCATCCACTCCACACTCGAAGTTTAGTGACATGCAAGTGGGAGGGGGAGGGGGGAGACCCGAAATGATAGGAGAAGGCAGGAGGGAGAGGGATGAAGCTAAGAGCTGGGAATTTGATTGGCAAAAGGGGTATAAGGCTAGAGAAGGGGAAGTAGCATAGGATGGGAGGCCTTGGAAGAAAGAAAGTGGGAGGGGAGCACCAGGAGAAGATGGAGAACAGGCAAGGAGTCATTGTGGCAGGGAAAGAGAGGGAAAAAAAGAAAAAAATATATATACAAAATAAAAATAAAAATAATGAAATAAATACATATATACATAAATAGGTAGGTAGATAGATAGATAGATAGATAGATAGATAGATAGATAGATAGATAGATAGATAGATAGATAGGGATGGGGTAAGAAGGGGAGGAGGGGCATTAATGGAAGTTAGAGAAATCAATGTTCATGCCATCAGGTTGGAGGCTACACAGCCGGTATATAAGGTGTTGTTCCTCTAACCTGAGTGTGGATTCATCTTGACAGTAGAGGAGGCCATGGATAGACATATCAGAATGGGAATGGGACGTGGAATTAAAATGTGTGGCCACTGGGAGATCCTGCTTCCTCTGGTGGACAGAGCATAGGTGTTCAGCAAAACGGTCTCCCAGTCTGTGTCGGGTCTCACCAATATATAAAAGGCCACTCCGGGAGCACCGGACGCAGTATACCACACCAGCCGACTCACAGGTGAAGTGTCGCCTCACCTGGAAGGACTGCCTGGGGCCCTGAATGGTGGTGAGGGAGGAAGTGTAAGGGCAGGTGTAGCACTTGTTCCGTTTACAAGGATAAGTGCCAGGAGGGAGATCGGTGGGAAGGGATGGGGGGTACAAATGGACAAGGGAGTCGCATAGGGAGCGATCCCTGCAGAAAACAGGAAGTGGGGGGAGGGAAAGATGTGCTTGGTGGTGGGATCTCGTTGGAGATGGCGTAAGTTACGGAGAATTATATGTTGGACATGGAGGCTGGTGGGGTGGTAGGTGAGGACAAGAGGAACCCTATCCCTAGTGGGGTAGCAGGAGGATGGGGTGAGGGCAGATGTGCGGGAAATGGGAGAGATGCGTTTGAGGACAGAGTTGATGGTGGAGGAAGGGAAGCCCCTTTCTTTAAAAAGGAAGACATCTCCTTCGTCCTGGAATGAAAAGCCTCATCCTGAGAGCAGATGCGGCGGAGACAGAGGAATTGAGAGAACGGGATGGCATTTTTACAAGTAACAGGGTGGGAAGAGGAATAGTCCAGGTAACTGTGAGAGTCTGTGAGCTTATAGTAGATATCAGTAGATAACCTGTCTCCAGAGATGGAGACACAGAGATCAAGGAAGGGGAGGGAGGTGTCGGAAATGGACCAGGTAAATTTGAGGGCAGGGTGGAAGTTGGAGGCAAAGTTGATGAAGTCAACGAACTCAGCATAGGTGCAGGAGGCAGCGCCAATGCAGTCGTCGATGTAGTGAAGGAAAAGTGGGGGATGGATGCAACATGGACTGTTCCACATAGCCAACAAAAAAGCAGGCATAGCTGGGAACCATACGGGTGCCCATGGCTACACTTTTAGTTTGAAGGAAGTGGGAGGAGCCGAAGAAGAAATTATTAAGAGTAAGGACCAATTCCGCTAGATGGAGGAGAGTGGTGGTAGAGGGGAACTGGTTGGGTCTGGAATCCAAAAAGAAATGGAGAGCTTTGAGACCATCCCGGTGGGGGATGGAGGTATATAGGGACTGGATATCTATGGTGAAAATAAGGCGGTGGGGGCCAGGGAACTTGAAATCATTGAGAAAATCCAGAGCATGAGAAGTGTCACAAACATAGGTGGGAAGGGATTGAACAAGGGGGGATAAAACAGTGTCGAGGTATGCAGAAATGAGTTTGATGGGGCAGGAGCAAGCTGAAACAATGGGTCTACCTGGACAGGCAAGTTTGTGGTTCTTGGGTAGGAGGTAGAAACGGGAAGTGTGGGGTGTGGGAACTATGAGGTTGGTGGCGGTGGATGGTTGACTTCATAATTTGTGTGTGGGAGATCCCCAGAGCTGATAAGGTTGGCGATGGTGATGGTGTGGGAGCTGATAAGGCTGGAGATGGCACAAATTATGAAAAAGTTGGTTAGTTGAGATCTATAGATCCCTTTACTGCCTTTCCCCTGCTCCTGAAGATGACACTAATGCTGAATACAATATGTTAGACTTGACCATGTCACACAAGTGAACATTCTGTATGTGTTATTCATGATTTTTAGAACAAGGATTGAATCCAATTTTATCTTCAGCCAATGTCTTCACGTAAGCAATAAGAAATCAGCAATAGCATCTTTGGTGATTTGCTATCTCCTGACTCATTTGTTCAACTACTTTCCAAACCTCCTGCGGCCATGGCAGCTGTGGTGATGTAAACAATCCTAGAGCAGGAATAAAATCAGGAACCAGGATCTTTTGTTAACTGTCATATTACATCCTGCCTGTCTGAAATGTTGCTCCTCACATTTTAGCTATCTTCATAATAATGAATTGAATGACAATTATACTGAGGCGATGGGATTTGTTTTTGTCTTCACTAATTGTGCTGTAATCTGGTGAGGTGTTTTCTTTCTGCTTTGCAAAGCCAGTCCCATTTTCATTCAGATGATCTACTTGTAGAAAGTAGGAGCTGCCCAACAAAAGTAGATTTGGCCCACATGGTCCTCCTTCCAATATCCTGGTAATCTCATGACAAACTCCTTTTTTTGTTTGTAGTGCTAAATGATATAAGAAAATCCTTAACATTAGATAACCCAGTTGATGAGATTCCGAATCACAAGGAAAAAATAATTACTCCATTAAGTTTATAGAATAAACATTGTGATTAATCATTATTAGAAAAATCCAGCTTAAAATTTCTCCAGAGGAAAACAGCAATCTGAAATGAATCCTATCATGCTGTACTCTATGACTCTATTTCTCTTCTGCAATAAATTCCTTGATATTTTTGAACAAACTGATCTCCTGTAAAACCTATCTTCCAATCAACATCCTACAGTCACTCCGTATTATCCTGGGAAAGGGAAATAGGAGTCAATTTGGCTGATAAAATGTAAGAGCTTATGTTGAAAAGGTGATTGATGAAACAGCTGTCTTAACTTTATGCCTTTGGCATTAGTTTTGGATCCCGTAACTCAGTCTATCATCAAGACCAAAAAGAAATCATCTAAAGCAGGCTTCACAGAGCCCTCTCATCACTCTTAATGTGAGCAACTGGTTGGCTGAATCTCATTGTTTTGTTCTTACCCTGGTAATTTTACAAGGAATTAGATAGTATTTTTGTTTCCTCTACCAGGGTATTTTAACAGAAAATAGCTTGATTTGCTATTCCAATATGAAAGTAAAACTGATCGTGGCTGGACAATCTGGCAGTGCTGAGAGCAGACCCTGCGCCTCCAGATTCCTGATAGAAATGGTTAAAGTAGCTAAACTGTGTGACACCTTCAGCACCCAGTAAGAGGAGCACAGCCCCAAACTACCAGGTCACGGTCGGACAGTTCAACTGGCCCCGGATCGACTTCCTCTTCCTCTTCATGTTCAAGCCTGTCATGGTCGGAACCATCAATGCTATGCCAGTGTTCTTCTCTGACCACTGCCTCCTCCAAGACGTCTGTCACCTGCAGGAGAACCAGAAGTCAGGCAGGGGGTCATGGAAGCCGAACGTCAAGCTTTTGATCCCAGAGATCATCGAGGAACTAAAGAGAGAAAATGCAGGTAGGAGAAACTTGAAGCTCCTCTTCAGTTTCCTTGTGCACTGGTGGGACGTGACCAAGAAGAACATGAGAGGGTTCTTCATCCATAACTGGGTTCAGAAAGCAAGGCATAATCAGAGGGAGCTCTGCAAACTCCAGGCAGAATCTGCAGTCAAGGGGTGTGGACGTGACGGATGAGTTATGAGAGGTGAAAGGCCAGCAAGTCCAGCTCTTCGCCTCTGAATCCAATCCAGGACGAGACATGCTCATGCTTCTTCCCAAAGGTTCACGGGGGAAGCTCTGTGATCCACCGCCATAAGAAAGAGGATGACTCAGTCACATCCTCACTGATGGACATACTGAGGATCTGCAGATTCCTCTCAGCCAATCCATATGATAGTAAGGCCACAGACAGCATTCTCACACAACTTCCTGCCAAGAAGGTCTTAGCCAATAGCAAGCAGGAGACTCTGGACCAGCTACTAACCCTGGAGGAACTGACTGGCTCCATCCATTCTTTTGCCTCGAATAAAACTCCCAGCAAACAAATTACCATCTGAGTGATTCTCAGTTCTGTGGGACTGCATGGACCCGGACATGCTTAGTGGTCTTAGTGCGAACCATGTTGCTCTCTGCTACAGAAGGACTTCAGAGTGGGCGTGTGAAGGTGTGTGCAGACTAACACTGACTTGGATGTTTTTCTTGTGATCACAAGACCCTGCTGGACAGTGATAATGTAGAAAACTGCAAGTCTGGTTCACTAGTTTGTTGGCGAGACTGATGGTGGGGGAGCAACGTAGCCTCAGTTGTAGTACAGACTAGGCCTCATGCCACAGGCTCACCTGCTGCAGCTGCCCAAGAGAGGAAAGTGCCAGAGGCAAGGTGGCGTGGTATTCACGCTGGATTGCGAACAGGACCCTACCATCAGTGCTGCTCTCCAGAGTTTGCTCGGTAGAAGACAAGATGGATTGCATGCGTGGATGTGTTCATCTGCGGAGTGCTGAAAGCTTGTTCTTGCCAGCAATCATCCATACACCATTAATCTGCAGGACATGTCACTCAAGAACATGGGCTATATTATTTTTTGTGTGACTATATATTTACTGCTATCCGAAATATTCTAGATGTGCCTTGGGCTGTGTGTGACCGTTGTTCAGTGTTTTACACCAGAGGAACACTGTTTCATTTGGCCGTATTCATAGATATTCATGTATGATTGAGTGATTATTAATCTTGAACTTGAACTTGAATTTGAGCTAGATGAATCATGATGCACAAGTCCCTGGACAGTGGGGGCAAAAGATATACCCTGTTTCACCCTCATCCAGGTGACCATTTTCAAATATATTTGCATCCGGCTGTGTGTGGAATCTAAGTACATGGACATTAAGTTCCACCTGTCCCCAGAGTTGCAAAGGATGAGTCTGGCCCCTTTGCTGTTGCCACAGTAGCTGTACTTTATAAAAAAAGGTTTTCCAGACTAACATCTTTGGCCATATCAGGCTCAGGTTCAAGAGGTCAGCTCAGAATTTTTCCTGCAGACACTCCAGGGAAAGGACTTGATGAATATAGTGGGGTGGTTTCATGAGCAGACAGTCCAGACCATCTTGTTTTGATTTTGTTGTTTTTTTGTTTGGTATATTTTGTTCTGTTGTGTTCTGTGACATCCTGGCAAACAAGACGGGCATGTTATGTCAGCACCAGAATGTGTGACGGCAGTTTCGAGCTGTCTCCAGCACTTTCTGGGATGTGTTGGTTGTTTATGCTGACAGTGCATGTCACTGTCTGTTTCACACGATACATCTGGGTCTGAATGAGAGTGCCTCATCACCAGCTCCCACCACGGGCACCAAGATGCTGCTTGGCTGGTGGCCAGTGGGCCCCTCCCAGTCAGATCTCCCCCATGTGCTCAGAGACCACACCCCACAGTGTGCTGCCCCTGAGAGGACAGAGGAGGGGACGAGATGGTCACTGACGTCTCTGTGAGCTGTGGGTTTTCAGGGAAAGATGCCAGAGTCTGTGTCACCGTTCATCCTGAGCAGCTGCGTGACAGAGGACTCAGAACCAGAATCAGAATCAGATTTATCATCACCGGCCTGTGACGTGAAATTTGATAAATTAACAGCAGCAGTTCAATGCATTACATAATCTAGCAGAGAAAAAAATTATAATAATAAATTAAACAATAAAATAATAATAATAAATAAACAAGTAAATCAATTACATATATTGAATAGATTTTCTTAAAGTGCAAAAACAGAAATACTGTATATTTAAAAAAGTGAGGTAGTGTCCAAAGATTCAATGTCCATTTAGCAATCGGATGGCAGACTCTCTGATCTACTAGCTATTCCCAGGGATATGCTCAGAGACAGACATCAAGTGCTGCTGGGAAATCACCAGCTTAGTGAAAGATGCCCTTTGGTCTGCCAGAAACTTGTTGGTCTGCCAGCACATCGAGACGTCTGGCGAGGAATGCTGTTGACTGACACATTTCAGGCAGCAGGACACATTGAAGCCTGTTGCAGCCACTGCGAGGGCTCAGTGGAAGAGGGCCACAGGATAGAATTCTTCTGCTACCGGACAGGGATGGGCCATGTTGGCTGAAGAAACCCTCAGTCATTGTAGTAGTGTACCAGTGAAGGGGGCCCCATGAGTGAAAACAGTGTTATTTTAAAAAAATGTAATTGAACACTATTTAACGCATCATCTATGAATGTAAGAAGAAAAAGCCATTGCATGGTTTATTCTTATAAATAACATTTTTAATATGAATAAAGATTATTTTGGTAAATAAAACATCCATCGTGTTGCTAATGACTGAGATAAGACTAGTTGTATACAGTTGGCTAGATTTAATTTGTCCGGCTTTGTGTGCTCGGGAAATACCTGAGGTTCATCCACGCTGTAGGAAAAATCTCAGCAATTCAGCTGTACAGGAACAGATTGGCCAGAAATAAAATTAGTTCTGGAATTTAGGAGTGTTTTCAGTGCTACAGCTGGGATGTTGTCTGGTCCTATGACCTTTGATATATCAAGTTCGGCAACTTAACAGCTGTCTCTACTGTACTCATACTCTGGATAAATCTGTATATTCCGAGGTAAACAGTCCTGCTTGCAGTCTGAATTACGGATCCTGCTCATCTTCCTCGAGACTGAATGGACCAGTAAAGATGACTCCCATGGTATGTCAGATCCAGTTAATTACTGAACTTTTCTTGGGAGTTACATCAGGGAGAAATCTTTCCTTGATTTCTGAAAAGCCAGCAACTATAAAGAACAAAGTGATTGAGCTGCAACCACTGATTCGTTTTGGGGTTATAACATGGGACCCATTACTCTTTCTGTGCTGCAAGTTAGTTTTGGCTGGGTTTTAGATATACTAGTTGACAGTGAAATTCAATCTGCCATTCTAGTACTGATTAATCCTTGTAACTCTGACATTTTGTACAAGGGGAGCATACGCTGTCATTATTCATTGTGCAAGGCTCATTTTGGAAATTTGAATGGGAATTTAGAGCATATTGTGCCAAGGGTTAGCTAGCTGTGCCATAAAGTACCATTATCTACTTTAGTAACACTACTTACCTCAATGCACTGATTGTCATGAGAGAATCTTCTTTGAATCAATACTTGATAAAGTTGCAATGAAGTTTTCATCCTTTGTGTGCCAGCTCTCTCCGAACTATCAGGAAAGAGAATTGCCACTAGATGCCTTCTGGTGATTTAGCCATTGCCTCTTCAAATGTGATTTGCAGTAGGACTCAAACTAGCCTTTACAAGTAGTTATAGGCCTCATAATTCAGTGTTGCTTTCCGTGGGGAGTTCTTACTCAGCGCAATAGTAAACAACATTTGGCCTATTCAGTCTGTGTTATTTCTTAGATCAAAATCAACAGTCTCATTCCCCTGTTTACTTACCTGTAATCTATTTTGCCTCCCAAGGGGCAACAAAAAGAAATTATGTTTAAGAGGAGTGGCCATTGTGTGAGTAGGACAGTTAGAATGGGGAACTGAGAGGAACTGAGGCTTTAGCAAGAAAAGGTAAAAGCTTCTAAGATCATAAGTTTATATAGGAGCAGAATTACCGTATTCTATTTGGCCTGTCGAGTCTGTTCTGCCATTTCATCATGGCTGATCCATTTTCCCTCCCAGCTCCAATTTCCTGCCTTTTCCTTGTATCCCTTCATGCCCTGAATAATCAAGAATCTATCAACCTCTGCTTTAAATATACCCAATAACTTGGCCTCCAGAGCCACCTGTGGTATTGAATTCCACAGATTCACCACTCTCTGGCTAAAGGAATTCCTTCGCATTTCCATTCTGAAAGGACACCCTCTATTCTGAGGCTGTGCCCTCTGGTCTTATATCCTTCACCATAGGAAACATCCTCTCCACATCCACTCTATTGAGGCCTTTCAATATTTGATAGGTTTCGATGAAGTCACCCCTCATTCTTCTGAGTTGCAATTCTGGTTTGTTTGACAAGCCTTTCAATCCCAGAATCATTTTCGTGAATGTACTTTGAACCTTCTCCAATGTCAGCACATCCTTTCTTACATAAGGGGCCCAAAACTGTTCACAATACTCCGAGTGAGGCCTCACCAGTGCTTTATAAAGCCTCAACATTACATTCTTGCTTTTATATTCTAGTTCTCTCAAGATAAATGCTAACACTGCATTTGCCTTACTCACCACCTACTCACCCTGCAAATTAATCTTTAGGGTATCCTGAATGAGGACTCAAAAGTCCCTTTGCATCTCAGATTTCTTAAATTTTCTCTCCATCTACAAAATAGTCTACCCTTTTATTTCTTCTACCAAAGTGCATGACACTATATTTCATCTGTCACTTCGTTGCTCATTCTCTTAATCTGTCTAAGTCCTTCTGTAACCTCCTTACTTCCTCAAAAGTACCCACTCCTTCATCTTTCTTCAAATCCTCTGCAAACCTGGCCACAAAACCATCAATTCTGTCATTCAAGTCATTGACATATAACGTAAAAAGAAGTAATCTGAACACAAACCACTGTGGAATACCACTAGTCACTGGCAGCCAACCAGAAAAGGCTTCCTTTATTCCCACTCTTCGCCTCCTGCCAATCAGTGAATGCTTTATCCATGCTAGCATCTTTTTTGTAATACCATGGGCTCTTAACTTGTTAAGCAGCCTCATGTGTGGCACCTTGTCAAAGGCCTTCTGAAAATCCAAGTACACACATCCACTGATTCTCCTTTGTCTATAGTGCTTATTATTTCTTCAAAGATTTCCAACAGAATTATCAGGCAAGATTCTCCTTTAAGAAAACCATGGCCTATTTTATCATGTGCCTCCAAGTATCTTGAAAACACATCCTAAACAATCGAGTCCAACATCTTACTAACCATTGAAGTCAGAATAACTGGCCTATAATTTCCTTTCTTCGGCCTCTCTGTCTTTTTGAAGAATGGAGTGACATTTGTGTTGTAATTTTCCATTTCTCTGGAACTATGCCAAGATCAATTCATTCTTGAAAGATCATTACTAATGCCTCCATAATATGTTTAGCCACCTCTTTCAGAACCCGGGAATGAAGTCCACCTGGTACAAGTGACTTATCTACATTCAGACTTTTCAGTTTCCCAAGAACCTTCTACCTAGTAATGGAAGCTCACACTCTACTGCCCCGACACTCTTGAACCTCCGGCATACTGCTAGGGTCTTCCACAGTGAAAAGTGATACAAAATATTGATTCAGTTCATTCACCATTTCCTTGTCCCACTTTACTATCTCTCCAGCATCATTTTCCAGCAGTCCAATATGCACTCTCACCTCTCTTGTACACTTTATGTATCTGAAGAAACTTTTGGTTTTCTCTTCAATATTATTTGCACACTTCCCTTTGTATTCCATATCTTCCTTCCTTATGACTTGTTTAGTTGCCTTCTGTTGGCTTTTAGAAGCTTCCCAACTTCCCACTAATTTTTGCTCAATTATATGTCTTCTCTTTGGCTTTTATGTTGGCTTTGACTTCTCTTGTCAGCAACAGTTGTGTCATCTTGCCTTTAGAATAGTTCTTCCTCTTTGTGATGTACATATATATCCTGTGCCTTCCAAATTGCTTCCAGAAATTCCAGCCATTGCTGCTCTTCTGTCATCCCTGCCAGTGTTCCTTTCCAATCAATTTTTTGGCCAGCTCCTCTCTCATGTCTCTGTAATTCCCTTTACTCCACTGTAATATTGATACATCTGACTTTAGCTTTTCCTTCTCAAATTGCAGGGCGAATACTATCATATTATGATTGTTTCTCCCTAAGGGTTTCTTTCTTAAGCTCTCTAATTAATTCTGATTCATTGCACAACACTCAATCCAGAATAGCTGATACCCTAGTGAGCTCAACCACAAGCTGCTCTAAAAAGCCATCTTGTAGGCGTTCTCAAAACTCCCCCACTTGAGTCCAGTGCCAACCTGATTTTCCTAACAAGGGACATATTGAAATCCCCATGGCTATTGTAACATTGCCCTTTTGGCATGCATTTTCTATCTCCAATTGTAGACGGCATCTTTAGTACTGTTTAGGGTCTATATATAACTCCAATCAGGGTCTTTTTACCCTTGAACTCCCTTAGTTCTACCTGCAATGATTCAACACCTACCTACCCTATGTCATCTCCTTCTAATGATTTGATTTCATTTTTTACTGACAGAGCCACGGCACCCCTTCTGCCTACCTGCCTATCCTTTTGATACAATGTGTATCCTTAGACATAAGCTCCCAGCTATAATCTTCTTTCAGCCGTGATTCAGTGATGGCCACAACATAATACTTGCCAATCCGTAACTGTGCTAGAAGTTCCTTACCTTATTCCATATGTTGCGTGCATTCAAATATAACGCCTTCAGTCCTGTATTCCCCCTTTTCGATTTTGTTCGCCTCTTACATTACAACTCATCCTGTTGACTGTAATTTTGCCCTATCATTTGCCAAGTTTCACTTTCTTTCTTTATTATTGCATAAGTAGAGCAGTGAGAATGGATCAAGACAAGACAGTAGTGTGCTCCACTTTCACGAAGTGACAAGTCAGGGAGATCTACAATGACGCCGATGACTACCTCTGTGAGAAGTGCATCTGGCTGCAACTCTTTACAGAACAAGTTAGGAAACTGGAGCAATGGATTATCTGGAGTTGACAGACAGGAGCTAGAGGGAGGCTATTAAACTTAAGGTGCAGGAAACAAGTATCTGCATGATAGTCAGGAGAGGGAAGGGAAATATACAGACAGTGCAGAGTACCGCTGTGGCTGTTCTCCTCAGTAACAAGTACGTTGCTTTCGGTCAGGTCTCTGACACTGAACCTGACTATGGCTCAGAAGAGAGGGTGAGAACAGAAGGGTGATGATAGGGAACAGATAGGAGGAGGTTCTGCAAATTTGAAAGGGACACCCGGATGGTATGTTGGTCTCAGGGTCAGAGAAGTCTCAGATTGGGTCCTCAGCATTCTTAAGGAGGAGCTTGAGCAGCCAGAAGTCTCCATACATATTGGTAACAATGACATAGTGAGGTGAAGTTTGAGATCTTAAAGACAGAATATAAGGAGCTAGGTAGAAAGCTGAAAAGCAGGATCTCAAGGGTAGCAATCTCTATACTGCTGCCAGTGCCACGTACCAGTGAGGGTATGGATAAGAGGTTTCTGGTTTCAGGTGGAGCTACCAAAGGTGTGCAAAAACTTACTGGTAAATCATAAGGCAAGAGATTAGATGAAAACCATTATGTAACCCTCTCAATGGGCTCGTATGTAAACCTGACTCAATAGCTAATTCTGCTAATGGCCTCGGGACTCAGTGGTGAGAAGGCCACATTAAATAAACAATATATGTCTAGGGATGGTATAATTTTGGATTCGTCCAAACAGGAAAGTTGGGATGTTCCGATTAATGGAACTTCAAATTTATCAAATGCTGTGTAATACAGAATTACCGGTCACCAAGAAATGACAAATCATACACTAGCATTGAATTCTAAAGAACGTGTATTTACCAATTTCAGCTTTATCAAACAGTTATTAAGAGAAAGAAAAGAAGAAAGGGCCCATTACAGTTAGAGCAGTGCAAAGGTGCGCATGACCGCTGGAGTTTGTCTCTTCCAAAAGCTGGGTATAACCGTTACTCATGGCGCTAAATTCTCATCACCAATCACTGGTAGAACTTCCCATCTTGGACTCCTTCATCTTGCGAAGCGCTCCTTGCCATGGCATCTTCCTGTTGGATCAAATCCTACAGGCGTCTCCTGCCAAAAGACCATGAACCCCATCACTCTTTGTCAGAAATTTCTCTCCACCCAGCTCCCTCTAGAACCTTATCCCAATCCCACTATCCTGATTGGCTGACACAACATACCAAAGTTGAATACATGACTCTTTATCTTTAGCTGAAACCAAAACATTCTACCAGCAGGACACACTGCTTTTACAGAATTCCACTAAAGTAAAATACTTCACAATATACCAATAGATATCTTAACCAGAACATTACCCAATTGCTTATAACATCTTTTTTGAAGAGAATTGTGGTGAACTATCATGGCAGACATTGAGGAGGTAGGTGGAGGCGAGACTGGTTCAGGGGATGAGCTGTGCTGGGCATTGTGACGCACAATGTGTTTGAGCCACAGACAGGGACACAGTTTATATTGCTGTCAGAGCTGGAGTGAGTGACTTGGAGAGGAGTCGGTGTGGAAGAGTTTTGATGTACGTCCACCTAACTCGGGTGCAAGGTTGGACCGCTCCAAGTGCTGAGCCAATTTGGTGAGATTTGGAATGGATACGGGCTGGGACACCAAGGGGTATCGGGGCACTGGGGTCTAGGTCCCAGAATATGGCACTACTCAGTGCTCAGACTATTTAAATGTCAGTCCAGATAGACAGGAATAGATAGTTCAGAGTAGACTGAAAGCCCAAGTGCTGGGTACGGAGGAGAGGGTCAGGATGATATCACTCGGTCACCCACGGATGTTTATTCCATTCTCTGTGGCGTTGAGACCGTGAACTGATCCAGCTGCCATGCGTTGCTGCCCCGTTGGTGTGATGACCTGGGGTTGGGTCTTTGGTACTCCCCCAGCTGCTCCGGGAAAGGTTCTGGGATTCAGTCTGGTTCAGAACGCTGTTGGCTTGCTTCGATTTTTTGCTCAATGTGTGTTTTCTTTTCTCTCTCTCTCTCTCTTTCTCTCTCTCACTCTTTCTTGCCAGTGGTTTTTGGTCTGTTTTTCATTGGGTCATTCGTGTCTCTTGCTTTGTGGCTACCTGCAAACAGACAAATTTCAAGGTGTGTAATTCGTACATTTTTTGATAATAAATGTGCTTTGACTCCTGAATATGACAGATCAATGTGTGGCTGAAGAATTGGTGCAGGGGGCAAGGTTCCAGAATTGTGGATCATTGGGGTCGTGTCTGTGGAAGGTATATGACCTGTACAATGGAGATAGGTTTCACACAAACTCGAGAGGGACCAATGTCATTGTGTGCAGGTCTGCTAGAGCTTCTGGGGAGGGTTTAAACTACATTGACAGGGGGATGGGATCCAGACTGATAGGTCAGATGATGGACCAGTTGGTGTAAAGATAAATGCAATGTGTAGAAAGATTGGGAGGAAGGATAGGCAGTGGAGTGGGAATAAATGCAGACAGCTGGATGGCTGAAATGTGTTTATTTTAATGCAAGAAATGTCAGGGAAAAAGAGGATGAACTTAGAGCGTAGATCAGTATATGGAACCACAACATTGTGGCCATTGCAGAAACACGGCTGTTACAAGGGCAGGAATGACTGTTGGATGTTCTCGGGTTTAGGGAGGTCACAGAGATGGAGAACTAGCATTACTAATCAGGGATAGCATCAACAGCTACAGAAAGGGAGGTTGTCATGGAGGGATCGTCTATTCAGGCAGTTTTCATGGAAGTTAGAACAGGAAAGGAGCAATAATGGAACTGGGAGCATTCTGTAGCCGGCCCGCTACCTCCGCCCCCCTGCACCACCCCTCTGCCCCCGGTCCCACCATGCCAATAGCAACAGAGATACTGAGGAACAGATCGGGAGGCAGATTTTGGAAAGCTGCAAAAAAAAAATAGCAGGGTTGTTATCATAGGTGACTTCAACTTCCCTAATACTAATTGGCACCTCCTTCACGTAAGAGTTTTAGAACGGACACAATTTTTTAAGAGTTTCCAAGATGGATTCCAATATGTAGACAGGTCAACTAGAGGAAAGCCCATCGTGGATCTAGTTCTAGGCGAGGAACCCAGTCAAGTGTCAGGTATTTCAATGCATGAGCATTTCAGAGTTAGTGACCACAATTCTGTGACCATTGGCTTTTCCTTGGACAAGGATGGGAGCAGACAGAATGTGTAAGTATTTAATTGGGTGAGAGATAATTATGATGCTGTTACGCACAAATTTAAGAGCATAAATTGGAAACAGATGTTCTCAGGGAAATATACAACAGAAATGTGGATGTTGCTAGGGAGTAGTTGCAAAGGGTTCTGGATAGCTTTGTCCTATTGAGGCAGGGAAAGTATGGTAGGGTGAGAAAAACATGGTTGATGAGAGAAAGGAAGCATTTAGTCAAGAAGATGTGGGAAGCATATTTAAGGTTTAGGAAGCAAAGTTCAGACAGGGTTCTTGAGAGTTATAGCCAGGAGCTTAAAAGGGACTTAGGAGAGCATGTTGAGGGCATGAGAAGGACTTGGAGAGCAGAATTAAGGAAAACCCCAAGGCATTCTACACATATATGAAGAACAAGAAGATGACTAGAGTGAGGCTAGGACCACCACTCAGAGATAAAAAAGGAAACATGTGCCTGAAATCAGGGGAGTTAAGGGAAGTCCTTAATGAATACTTTGCTTCAATATTCACCAGTGAGAGGGACTTTGACAAATGTGAGGTCAGATTAGAACAGACTAATGTGCTGGAACATGTCCAGGTTAAAAAAGGGGATGCATTGGAACTTATGTTTAAAGTTATTATAGTTAAATCCCCAGGCCAGGAGGCATTTACCCCAAGCTACTACAGGAAGTGAGGGAAGAGATTGCTGCACCTTTGGCGATGAACTTTGTGTCCTCAGTGGCCTCAGGACTAGTACCAGAAGATGGCAGGGTGGAAAATGTTATTCCTTTGTTCAAAAAACTAATAGGAATAACTGGTAATTATAGATCAATGAGTTTTATATCAGTGGTAGGCAAACTACTTGAGCATTCTTAAAAATAGAATTTAGAAGTTTTTGGAGAAGCACAGTTTGATTATGGATAGTCACTATGGTTTTGCGAGGGTCAGTTCTTGTGCAAAATCAGGTTTGCGGGTTCATTGAGTGGGGACAGAAGACACTCACTACCAGAAAGTACGTTAATTGTGTATTTACAGGACAAAGCAGACACTAAGCTTTCGGTAAACCCTTCAGATTACACTCAGTTACAGATATGTATCTAAGACATGCATCCAGGCTCTCTCTCACTGAAACACACTTCAGCTGCTCCCACAACACCAATTGCAACGCAATCCATCGGTGACCCATAGAGTCAAAAGGCCGGGTGCTTTCAGTGTGCTAGATTTATACTCTGCCAGTGCCATGGTGCAAGATGGCAGCCAGTGGGAGGGCTGCAGTGCTCCTTAACAGGCCAATCCCTGGGGGAAGGGAGGAGTGAATTTTAATGAACAGGTGGGATTGACACTCCACCCCTCGAAAGATGAAAGACCATGACATTTGGCCCACAGGCTACTGTAACCCCCAAGAACAACCCAGACTTGTAGGGGAGGTAGGTACAGAACTCCAGACCAATCACAGCACAGGTGCCACCTTTCTCCACAAGCACGTGGTCCAAGGCCATCTGATTCTGCGAGGCCACCATCCGAATAGCTGTCATCTCAGCTGACAATCTGATCAGTGCATTCTCTGTATACTTGCGTGCTGGGGACATCTCATGGGCCAGGGTCCCCATCTTAGCGGCCACGTGTATCAGTTCCCAAGGCAGCCTGACTGCACCATTTATAGTCCAGGGAGTGCCCACCTCACAGCACCATTCGGCATTGATACAGTTGTCCCAGGATACAGCTTCTGCTCATGTTCTCTGTGCCCCACTGACTAATTGGACCTGTGTTCATTAGGCTGTCTGCACCAACACTCTTTCCCCTTCCCTGTTAGCAGAGCGATTACTCTCAGAGTTGGGTCCGGGCTGTCCTGGTTCGATGGCCACCTGCTAGGTAACCTCCCAGGGAAGGAGAAGTGAGCCCCCTTTATGGTAGCCCTGGGACCCCGCCAGCTACCAGGGTTCAAAGTTCAAAGCAAAGTTATTATCAAAGTATATATACATCACCATATACAACCCTGAGTTTCATTTTCTTGCTGGCATACACAGTAAATCCAAGAAGCATAATAGAATCAATGAATGGCCACCCCAACAGGATGGATAGAGAGCTAATGTGCAAAGGACAATGAACTGTGCAAATGCAAAGGAGAAAAAAAATAATAAACAAATAAATAATCAAACAAATAAATAAATAAGCTATAAATATCAAAAATATTAGATGGAGAGACCTTGAAAATGAGTCCATAGGTTTTGGGAATGGTTCAATAATGGGCCGATTGAAACTGAGTGAGGTTATCCCCTCTGGATCAAGAGCCTGATGGTTGAGGGGTAGTAACTGTCAAGAAGGTATTTTGTATGTTGGCTTTCATTAGACAGGGGAATGAGTTCAAGAGTTATGAGCTAATGTTACAGCCTAATAAAACCTTGGCTAGACCACACTTGGAATATTGTGCTCAGTTTTGTGGATGGATGGGGAAGCTTTAGAGAGGACTTGGATTAGAAGGCATATCTTATGAGGAAGCTTAAGCAAGCTAGGGCTTTTCTCTTTGGAGTGAGGAGGATGAGAAGTGATTTGATAGAGGTGTATAAGATGATAAGTGGGTTAAGTGGACAGTCAGCACCTTTCTCCCATGATGGCAATGACTAATATGAGAGGGCGTACTTTTAAGGTCATCAGAGGAAGTGATTTTACACAGAAAGTGGTAAGTGCATGGAGTGCACTGCCAGGGGTGGTGGTAGAGGCAGACACATTGAGGACATTTAAAAGACTCTTAGACGGGTACATGGATGAAAGAAAAATAGAGGGCTATGTGGAAAGGAAAGGTTAGATTGATCTTGGAATAGGTAAAAAAGGTAGGCACAACACAATTGGCTGAATAGCCTGTACTGTACTGTACTGTACTGCCCTGTGCTGTTCTATGTTCTATGTTCTATGCCCAACAATTCCACCCTGATTCTTTTATCACCCACCTACACAGGAGTAATTCACAACAACTAATTAATCAACCAACCAAATTTAGGAAGAGGGAGCAGACCTACACCATCACAGAGGGAACATACAAGCTCCATACAGACGGCTCCAGAGATTTGTATTAATGTAGGTGTGAGGCAGCGGCTCTTCTGTACCAATGTTACATCCTATTCACATTCTGATCCTTGTCCAGGATACTTACAGGATGCATACAGAGCACATTATGAGCTACTGTCCTGGGATAACATTTAAAACTAAAGCCCCTTCCCTCTACAAAATAAATGTAAAAAGCTCCCACGATATGATTTTCTGGATGAGTAGGAGAGGCATCCGAGGAGTTCATGCCAAGGATCTCTCTTTTACCCAATTATCTGGTCATTATCACATTTCTCTGTGTGGACTTCAGCTGTGCTGTTTACATTGTAAATATTTCAGTTCTACCTCACTGATTGCAAAGTACTTGAGGACAGCCTGAAGTCATGTCAGGTGCTACATAATTTCAAGTCTTTCTTAAAGCAACCACGCTCTGATTTTAAGATCTTGCCCTTTGTTCCCCAGTCTCCACCAGCACAAAAAGTTTATCATTATTCAATCTGCAAATTGCTTTCAAATTCCCAGAAAAAGGGCATCAATAAAGTTCTCCCTTATCCTTTTACACCCAAAGAAATTTGAAATAAATTTATGTAATCTATCTTCAAACCTAACCTGAGTGTAAAAACAAGTAATTCTGGAAGCACTCAGCAGCAGTCCATAATTTCTTGTATTTGTTTCAGATTTCCAGCATCTGCAGTTTTTTAAAATTTCCATTAATACATGAAACTGCTGACGAATCTACTCTGAACTCCTTTAAGTATCAATCAATTATTTCAGAGACTGAAATGCCAAAGAACACTCCTGTAACGGTCTAAACATGAATTGTACAGTTGCAACAAACCCTCCTCATTACGCCTAACCCTTATTATTTTTTGTACCTGTCCACTATATTTACTAAATGTGAGGGATACTTACACGAGTAGAGTTAGGATATCCCTAGATTTAGGGGTGATCTCTCAAGATCACCTGCAATCCTTTTGTAAATCTTGTGGGACTGGCCGATGTCCATGTTACTGTGCTATTTTTCCATTCCCTAGAATTTTAAACAAATGGTCAGAGGGAGAAATTTCCATTCTTTGTGTTTAGATAATAAGTAGTGAAAACCTAACCCCTTCCCAAGCCCTTCCACCCCGTAACCAATAGAGTTATCACTGTACAACCACCTCCTCACTCCCATCTTGAGTGAGTTAGGATCATTTTTCTCATGTTGTCCTATAGGTGTAGCAATTAGACCATCTTTCATGTGTGTGCAATTCGAGCGGCACAGGGATCCATGAATAGAAAGTGCCCTGCAGTCGTTTCTGTTTCTAACGAAGAGTGGGTGTTTGGTATGTTGAATGGGGAATCAAGTGGGCGAGGTTTGGAACCAAGGGAGAGAACAATATTGTTCCCTTCTGTGCGGGCAAGTTGTAAACCTGTATTGGCTCTATTGAACCTTAACCACATATTAGCTGATATTTATCCTGCAATCGTACCACCTACTCATTTTACAATTTATGTGTGATAGATTTTAAAACTATTACCTCATCCCAGCATGATTATTTGAGTTGGACTATATTCAAAGATTCAAAGAACATTTATTATCAAAGTATGTATGCGGTTTACATCCCTGAGATTCATCTTCCCACAGACAGCCACGAAACAAAGTAAACCATGGAATCCTTTCAAAGAAATACATCAAACCCACAACGTGCAAAAAAATGAAGAAATCGTGCAAATGGCAAAAAATGAGTGAAAAAACACAGAATATTAAACATCAAACTACAAAGTCATCAAAATAGTCCAGGAATGTTCAGTTCTGCTCAGTACATTTCAATCTAGTGCTCTGTCGTTTGTTATCTTCAGGCCGAAAATTACCTCCTCGATCAAAATTGCACAAAATTAGCAACAAAAAAGAAGCAACCAAAACACATCATAACATGAACTACAGAGTCTAATACACAAACAGCACTGATAAAACCTTGCTCAAGACCCAAAAACTCCAGCAGCATCGAATGAGAAGGATAAAGAGACCAATCAAACTGGGCACCTTACTCAAGGAGCAACAAGTGAGAGCGATAGAGAGACTGGTTATCTGCTATGACTGAACAGTTTTTAAATATAAAGCCTAGTTGAAAATGCTTTTTACTTCATTTTATTAAAATGCTCAGTGAAAAAGTTCAAGTTGAAGTGCAAGTTCAAAATAATAACTGGGTCACTAACGACTGCATTTATTGAATGAGTAGGTGGTTATTGTGTAATCCTTTTGTGAGAGTTACATAAATAAAAATTCATCATTCATTGACCAAATCAGACAGACATCAACTATATGTATATGAGTGAAAATGGAATAGATGACATCTGATGATAGTTCAAGCTGAAAGTAGGTTTGTGTAGACTCGATAGGGCGACTAGCCTGTTTCTTTCACTGTAAATAGTACCGTATGTAATACTATCTAAGACTATTTGCCTTGCATTAGATAGCAGAGCTTTGATTATATCACAAAAATATTAACGTTGCTCAACTTAGGCGGGGTGGTTTGATATGAATCAGAGAAAAGGTTTGTAACCTCTGTCAGGTTCCACTCACAAGGTTTGCTTCAAGAGCACACATGTGGGACCTTTCCAAATGTTTCCGTGATATAAAAATAATATGTAATGGAGTTTACTATGATTCAAGCCTGGGGCCCAAATGGTTTCAAGGTTAATTAAATATAGAAGTTCCCAAGTTTGGTAAAAGCCCACAAGCCTAAAGGGAAGGATTTACAACTTCAAAAGTATGTGGTTTCAAATAGAGACCTCATAGGAATTACACGACTTTCAATTTGATTGTAGTCAATACATTCTACAGCCAGCCTGCATGTGAGCTCTAAAGAACAGGCTGAAGTAATTGCAACCATGGTCAGACAGAAGTGCCGAATAGATGATCCACCTTGGCTTCCCCCTGAGGTTCCCACCATAACAGAGGCCAGTGTCCAGTCAATTCAACTCACCTTGCATGTTTTCAAGATACGCCTGAGAACACTGGGTGCAGCAAAAGATATGTACTGAAGATCTACACTACTGAATTTACTGTACCTCTGGCCAATATGTACCAATCCAAATACAACACGCTGTCTACCCAGCAAAGTGTGAAACTGGCCGTTTACTGTATGCCCAATGCACAAAAAGTAGGATAAAGTGAATCTTGCTAATTATCATCCAGTCAGTTCTGGACCTCATTAGGACCTTGGTCCAAGCATAGACCTATGTGCTGAATTCAAGGGCTGATGTAGGAGTGACTGTCCTTGACACTAATACAGTATTTGAATGTGATATTCATGGTAAAACTGGTATCAGTGGACATGAAGGGTAACAGGCTCCAGTGGTTGAAGTTATACCTTGCACAAAGAAACCTGGGTGTGGTTGACAGTCTTCCCAGTCCTAGGTCAATGCCGCCGAGCTTTGCAAGGCAACGTCCTTGGCCCAGTCACCTTCAGCTGCTTCATTAATGATCTTCATTCCACCTTAAAGTGAGAAATAGGAATTTGTGTTGATAATTGCGTAATGCTCAATTGCATTTGCAATTCATCAGTAAGACTTAAACAACATTCAAGCATGGGCTGACATGTGGCAATTAATACCTGCAACTTATATCTCCAAAAAGAGGGAGTCTAGACATTTTCCATTGTATCTCCATTGTCATATCTTCCACAATCAATAATCTGGTGAGCCCAATTGAGCAGAAACTGAACTAGACCAGTCACATAAATCAAACTGGTACCAAACCAGGCCTGAAGCAGGGGATCTTATGATGAGTGATTCACCTTCTGACATCTGCAAATCAGGGGCAAGATGTTCTCCAGTTGCCTGGATTCCAGTGACAATTATCCTAAAGAATCCCAACAGCATCCCTGACAAACTTCCTGCTTGATTGGAAGTCCATCAACAACCCTGACAGGTGGTGATAAGCAGGCTGAAAGTAGGTGATGCACCATCAATAACTCTCTCTGAGACGTAAAGGCGAGATATCGGCTTTTATTGGCTGGAAGAAAGAACAAGCAGTAGTTGACCACCATACTACATCCTGGAGACTGAGGGCCGGGCTCAGGCCTCAATCGCCTTTATACTGGGGTCTGTGGGAGGAGCCACAGGAGCAGTCAGCAGGGGTCATGTCCAGACAGGTATATGTAGTTCACCACAGTAGGCTGGTTCTTTCTTTCCCTACAATGGCTGCAGTGTGTCCAACATTGAAAATCCACCTCCTAAATCCTCTCGGTCTACCACCAAGAAGGAGAAGGGCAGTAATTCATGGAGGGCAGCCTGCAGTTACCCCTCCAACTCATGCACCACACTAATGTGGAGACATATCACTGTTGCTTCAGCGTAGCTGGGTTGAAATCCTGGAAATTCCTAACAATGGCACTGAAAATATATTCACCAGAAGCATTGGGAAAAAAGGCTCATCTCCACCTGTTTGGGAGCAATTAGGGATGCAGAGCCCAGTGATGCCCGATCCCAAAAATTAATATATAAACAGCACTTCATTATCAGGAGAAAATCATTAGCAGCCATGTCCTTGTAGAGTATTTACCGTAATTGACATTTAATGACAAATATGCAGAGACAAACATCTGGAGTTCGGAAACCTTAAGTAATAGGACTTACAATCTGACTGACGTTTACTTAGAGCAGCCTTGTGCTCAACAGTACACTACAATATTAAGCTAGAACTTTGGACATTTTGAGTAAATGTTAAATGTCATAATGTTTATTGAAATGTGGAGTTTATAGTTTAATTACAAGAATGCAATCAGATAGACTTAGATGTGAAAGATGGCATCTACGACAAACATAAAATGTTTGACAGAAGTTACAATGATATGTCATTCAGAGGAGTAAGTTTCAGTGCTACATCTCGAGGGCTGTAACCCAATACGCCTGGAAAATCCACTTCTGTGCTGTTGGCTACACAAAACAAATCACTGTTCTGTTAAATCAACAAGTTAAGAGGTATGATAAAGGGGCTTCAGATAAAGCTCCGTACAGTTTCTAATAAATTTATCAAATGAGACATCTGCAGCAGCAGAAAACAAAAACGCAGCATTACTTGGCAGCTTTCCCTTTTTATCATATCGTGGGAAATACTTCAGGACTGTAAATCTTCCATAAAGCTCTACACAGGGTTTTTATGGACTAGGGAAGCGTGCTAGCAGGTACTGAGCTCCATTTGTGTTGGAAAGGCAGCACACTATTTAACATCCTCCAACAACTGAATCAATAAAGTGTTGTTAGAGCCACTTCCCGGCACATAGTCACTGTAATTCAAAATAATTAACTTTTGCTGGGCAAAAGGAATCTATCTTTAGAATTTCTTTCAATCAACGCAACATGTTAGAAACATCTGTTCAGAACAAATTGAGACTGGCTTCAGCTGACGAGCATCCCAGAGGGGTGAGTGGATCAAGAATGGGTGACATTCTCCACTTTCCTTCCACTCCCACACCCAGAGCTGGACTCAAAGCACTAGCACAGCTGAAATCAGATAACTCAGCACAAGCCTGGGATTGAACATTGTGGCCTTCTGGACTGAATGGCTCAGCGCCACATTGGCAGAACATTTTCCTGATGGACCAGCTCGACGCCATTTTTTTCTTTCATCGCAGGCAATAAAATCATGATCAGATACTTTGTTCTCACTGGGATATTATTTCAGTGAAGCAAATGGGGACAGTAAACGTAGGAATACAAAGTAGAATTGGACTTTTTTTTTAAATTTGAGAAATATAAGCTGTCTGAACCAGATATTCTGATGTGAGTGAAGCTATTGTTTAAAGCAAAAATATTATAACAAATTAGTTGACTGAGGGTTTGTGAACATAGTCTCACTAGGTTAAGAGTCAACATTCTTGCAATGCTGTTAAAAGCGGTTACTGTGGAAGCTGATAGTAGTCTGGGTCCCTATCCAATGATCTCATTTCATTTTTGTGTCAGATTCATAAATGGAATAACAATGAATCAACTATCACTCTGCGAAGAGCTCTCTCTCTCCCACCAGCCTCCTGAATTTGGCACGAGATTCAAGGTTTCCGGCACAATCTACTCAACTCATACTTTACAAGGAAATATAAGTCTCACGCATTTTAGTGCTAGAGAACCTAGGGATTTTGGTGTGCTCTGTGGAGAATTTTGAACATACAAGATTTGCTGGATTTATTGGATTTAAAAAAAAATTGAGGGGGCTGATATTCAAGTATAAATTCTGACAGGTTATTTTAAGATTAGTCTGACTTTTCCTCCTTTGTGGCAGTTTTTGTGACTGGAGCAATACTTTCAATTCTTTAATTCTTTAACTCTCATTTCTTTCTTTATTTCTGGTGGTCCAAACCAACTCCAAACTACTGTCCAGAAAATTCCATGGAGTAAGAGATACTAAATGCTCATACGAACTGAGAAAGAAAGTTTTAAAAATAGATTTAAGTTGGAATGTATCAGATCATCACATTTCTCCGGTAATATTAGGTGGTCTCTGATAGGAAGGAGGTGCTGTATTTACATAATGCCTTTCTCAATAGGAAAGAATCAGTTTCTTCTTGAGCAGCCTCTTGGATCAAGGATGCTTTGTTTGCACTGTGAGTGCTGAGAAAGCAGCAAAGTCCCCTGTGAGATCTACAGAGCAGCAACTGCTCGTCGGCAGGGAGGACGATAGGTTGTTTGCTTCCATACTCTCTCCTGTTGGAGAGAGTTTTTGATGTTCAGTGCCTTCAAAGGTGTTTCTTCGCTGGGCTGAATGGTCATAGACTAAGGGATTTCCATGAATCAGTATAATCTTGCATTTCATTTGCTGTGAGAATTCATAGTAGAGGGTTTATTTCAGGAATCAGGGGTCAAATATGAGGATTATGTGCCCCGCTCACTGGAACCACTTGACAATGATCAAAACCTCGCTGCTGGGGATGTTGACCTTAGAAAGGAAGCTTATATTGGTTTGATTTCTTGCCAGTGGATGGATTGATTTGCAGAGATAATACTGGAGTTGGCTCCCCAGTATCTTGTTGAAGGTTAATAATGTCTCTGAAGCATACAGAAGGGCCAGGGTCACTGTTGCGAAAAAAGCAAAACATTTGTTGTTTGCCCTTTTCTGGAAAGCAAAGTCTGGAGAAGATCCACCACTGAGTTTCGGATGACTGCATCTGAATCAATATAAATAGTTGGAATGGAAGTTTAATACAAAGAAGTTCTGCAGTATCAAAACTCCAGAATAATAATACCATGATTTTGCTAATTTTCTTTTGCGGTCTATTTCAAGTCAACATTTCATATGTGGTTGATTTTGCCAAGATCCAACTACTCACACCAGTTGTAGAACTTGTCCACCCACACCAGTGGATTATAGATGTAGAAGCTAAAAAGAGGGTCAGACAGCATCTATGGCGGGAAACAGTTGATGTTTCAGGTCAGGGCCCTTCATCTGGGTCCAGGTGAAGGGGCGTAATCCAAAACTTCAACTTTTCATTTCCCACCATAGATATTTCCTGACTCATGGAGTTCCTCCAGCACTTTATGCGTTGCTCCAGTATTGTTGCTCCAATATCTACAATCTCTTTTGTTTCTGGGAGAGCAGTTTGGTGGCTAAACCTCAGTGAACATGTCCTCAGCTTCCACCCTATCTTTTCCATTTCTGCCTTGAAAGTCTTTTGATCTTTAAATTGCTTGTCAATGCCAGAAGAACTTGAAAAGTCTTTAAAAACGTCTCATCATCAGAGGCATTCTTAAAACTGTTGAAACAGATTAAAAGATGGTAAAATATAGAAATTGATGATAAACATTTTGGTAAAATAGAATGAGTAAACTGCTTATCACTGACCTTTCTCTTCAGTTTTGGGATTCCATCAGCCATTCTAGGTGAAAGCTAAGGGATTGAATAGGAGATGCATCTAGCTCTCAACTCCGCATGTCTGTGTTCATCTCCTGGACCTGATGGTGAGTTCAGGCAGAGAGGCAGAAGGCATCTAGTCCCAGCTTTGCTGCTGACTTCTACGTTCCAGTAGACACATTTGGAAGGAGGAGAGGAACTGAAGCACAAATAGTCAGCTGAACTTTGATTTAGAAACAAGTTTGATTTGGCCCGATGTAGAGTATAGTGACTACTCTTCAGGTCCATAGTTATCCCAACATTAGCAGTGGAGCTACAGTGTGCAGATGCTGCTTGACTTGCACATTCAGACTCAGATTCAGATTAATTTATCACATGTGCATCGAAACATACAGACAAATGTGTTGTTTGCATTCACAACGAACACACCCAAGGATGTTCTGGGTGCAGCCCACAAGTGTCTCCGCACATTGTGATGTCACTTAGCATGTCCACATCATTCCACTGAGCAATACAAGCAGCAGCAACAACAACAGCAAAACAAGCCCCTTTTCAATCCCTCCCACCCACTCATGACACACACTCACACATCCAGACAGGCTACCTCCAGTCCTTGTCTCCAACTCTCAAGCTTGCAAATGTCAGGCCTCCAACTTTGGACTTCATCCCAGGGCATCAATTATGGGTTTGACCTTCAGGCCTCAACTACTAGACTCATACGAACCTCTGACCTCAGTGATCTGAGCCCTTGTGATTCTTTCACAGCCTTTTGACACCTTTGGGCCTTTACCTTTGGCCTTTGACCTTCAGGCTTCAGGAGTCAGAGACCAGACTCCATTGCTGAAAGTATACAAGATAATAAGCATGGCATTCAATATTAAAACTTGCCCCAAATGCACCATTCTGCCTAAAACAATATGGAAAGCTTGGACCTCTTCCTACATCTCAAAGTCACATCATGGAGAAGGCCAGCAGAAATGATGAAATTGAACACTGCCTTTGTTGCACCAGCCCAGTCTCTGCTCAAATTGTGAAAGGAGGCATTGGAAGATCAAAATCTTTGATCTGGCACAAAACTCGTGGCCCATTGAGCATCAATAATCCCTGCCCTCCAAGTGATTCTGAGACCAGGACTCCTTAAGGCATGTACGTCTGCAAAAAAAAAGGATAAACAAAAGTAATATCAGAGTTCTATTCCAGGCCATTGTCTCCAGTATTGAGGACCTAGTCACTCTCAGGCAGTTTGTCTTGTTGAGATGGCTTACAACAGACTCCTGCAACTGAAAACGTATTCCAAGCTTCTACATGGGAAGAGGTTACCTGCCAGAAAGATGAACAGAATCCTTGGCAATGTGCAAAATCTGCATTGACTCATTGGAATCATGGGTCCATAACTGCTGAAAGTGGAAAAGGAGCAGTTGGGATGACATTGAAAACTGAATGCATCAAGCCTTGTGTAAATGGAATAGGGCACCACTCCACAAACTACTCACTGCTTCTCCTGTCAAGCACTTCCTGACTTGTATATAGAAGATTCTGTGTTTCCTCATTTGCTTCATCAGTCATCTCCGAACTCATAAAAGTGACGTAGAAACAAGACACCTTCATCCCAAGACACCGCCTAAGAAGAAGAAATCAAATGTAGGTTAACAATACAATGCAAAGGGAAATTTCTAGATGTTAGCATGTATTTGTTTGGCTGGATAGCAGCCAACACTATTCACTGAAAGTCCAACCTGAGCACACTGCAGGTTAATGATACTTAATTTTAGTGTGGAGGTGAGGTGTGGAGAACCAGAGATTAAAATCTGAAATATCAGAGAACCAGTTTTAACGTAATCATGTCAGTTTTGGTTCTTGTCAGTTGAGTTGAGAGTGGGCTAAGTCTGATTGACATCATTGTCCGCTGTACAAAGGTAGCAAATTTCAGTCTGAGTTCCCACCCAATTACAGTGAACCCCTCCAGAAATGTACCTGTGCAGCATGACCTTCTCACGTAGAGATAGTTCCTAAAATATTCCTGAGTCCTTAATACTACAGCAGTAAAAGAATTACAGTATGTATCCCAATACAAAAGGAAGTCATGTATTTGGCTAATTTAAATGATGATGTTATTCTTTGACCTGCTCCTTTCTATAAGCAAAGTCTTTTAGTGCATTGAAGTTTCCTGTCCTACGTATTTTCTCCATTATACCACTTTGACATCAACCTCAATTACCAAAGTATGGGAGGTAACAGGACACAGAAACAGGGACATCTATGTTACTGGCATATGTACAGCATCACACTAAAATGTAGCAAAGGATTGAATTTATTTTACCGCAAGATCTTTGTACTTATAGTGAATTTGAGAGAATGGATATATTTTCCTATTTGACAGTCCTCTGTGTTTGTCAGTTTATTCACTTTTCTTCAGAAAAGATTCACAGATTTGCTGGTTGAGATTCAATGTTGCCCCAGTACAGTTAGCTTAATGGTAGTGTTTTATTCCCTCACTGTGCCCTCAGGCCAAATGGCAGCAGGAAAAAATCATTGAAGATTTAAGTCCATATAGTCACATCGACCTTTGGCAACCATGCTGAACATTTAGGCTCCCTGCAATGTATCATTCAGCAGGCCAGGACCCCCAGTCAAAAGGGCAAGATGAAAAGCCAAGGAAACCAGAAGGTGCAGATGTGGAATTGGAGCTCAATGGCTATAAATTACAAGAAGACAACAATTGACAGGATGTCTGAAAAGGTAGAATACAGGGAATGTTTAAACCCAGATGATGTTCACTGCATCTGTTGTAATGTGAGTATTATTAAAAGTAAGTTACTACTAATCGGGAAGCTGTTGGTAGCAAGAGGCGGGATCCGGAGTTGGCGGGGTCTTTACTTCCGCTCTTTTACTCCCAGTATGCATTGTATATAGTTCCTCCACCCATGCCGCACGAGGTACCTGGAAGCCTCTGTATTGTAAATATCATTTGCTGTCCCAGATAAAGATACTCTTTTGGCCATCATGTTGTCGAATGGTCTTTTTGTAAAGTAGAAGTTACCACAGCATCCATCTTCAGGTCTTAACCTACTGAACCATCAAGGAGTTATTCTGCAAGTGAAAGTAGTTAATAAAAACAAGCATTAGTTTAGTGCTCTGGACACATTTGTAACATGAACCATAACCTTACCTGTCGTCCTAGCAAAGGAACCACATGGACCTACATGTAAACTCATGGCAGTGTCCAAAATAAAACAGAAATTCAGACCTTTTCTTCTGAGCAGCCAGGACCTAGCTTCACGCTAACAGTGGAAACTCCCGGCCTGTCTGTGACTCAGTTAGTAGTAACCTCACATCAAAAGCTGAGACTTTAACTGTTTGCTGATTCTCCACTACAATACAGAGCAACAGCTGCATTTCAAGTGTTACTGGCTTTCAAAGAAATCCTTAAATTGGCACCCATCTCAGTAGAATATTATAAGCAATGCTTCAGAAAAGACATAACAAGCGGTGAGCGATTATCCTTGATGTTCTGGTCAATACTTTTCTTCCAATCAATATCATTAACTGGTCATTATCTTATTGTTGATTGTGTGTAAAGTTTTTTTTCTGAAATGCAAGTGACTGTACATGATTGATCGTATGATAGTTTGCTTACCTGAGGCTGTGGAAGTGCAAAATTATTTATCCTATCCTTCGACTGAAATCAACAGTTCAGCATAGTCTTGGACTAAATTTAGGATTTCCATGCTTCTTATAGGTTCTTGTCATACTTCTAGAGTATTGCTAACATCAGTAATGATCTCTAACATGTCCAAAAGACATTTTACACTAAAAGAATACAGAAAAAACATTTGTCCCCTCAAGTATGTTCCTCTGTTCTATCAGATCATAACTGAGGCTTGATTCCCTTAATATCCAAAAGCCTCTTGATTTATATTCAACAACTGAACTCCCTTTGATAGAGATTTCTATGGATTCCCTATTCTCTGAGTGAAGTATTGTTTCCTAATCCCTGTCCTGAATGTTCAGCTCCTTGTTTTAAGACAGTCACCTCTACTTCTAAACAGTTCAGCCAGGGAACTATCACTCTGGTAACTATCCTGTGAAGTGCTTCACCCCCCCCCCCCACTAAGGGTTGAGGGTTGTCTACCGTATCCCATGCCCCCGAAGTGACTTCCTCTACATTGGTGAGACCTGATGTAGATTGGGAGGCCACTTTGTCAAGCCCCTTCACTCCATCTGAAAGCAGGCTTTCCTGTTGGCCAGCCATTTTAATTACAATCCCCATTCCCATTCCGACATGTCGGTCCATGGCCTGCTCTACTGCCATGATGAGGCCATTCTCAGGCTGGAGGAGCAACACCTCATATTCCTCCTGGGTAGCCTTCAACCTGATGGCATGAACATTGCTTTCTCCAGCTTCCGGAAATTTTTCATCCTCTACTCCCCCCCCCCCCACCCCACCTTCAATTACCCACTCTGCCCCCCCCATATTTTTTCTTCTCCTCATCTGCCTATCATTTTCCCCTGGTGCTCCTCCTCTTTCCCTATTTCTCATGGCCCACTTTCATCTCCTATCAGACTCCTTCTTCTCCAGCTTGTTAACTTTACCATTTATCACCTCCTAGCCTCTCAGCTGATTCCCCCTCCCCACCCTTCTGGTCTCATCTATCGCCTACTAGCTTGCACACCTTCATCTCCCCCACCTTCTTCCTCTGGCTTCTTCCCTCTTCCTTTCCATTCCTGACGAAGGGTCTCAGCCTGAAACTTCGACTGCTTATTTCCCTTCAAAGATGCTGCCTGACCCGCTGTCTTCCTCCAGCATTTGTGTGTGGACTCTGGGAAACATTAGATTATCTTAGTGGAAACATTCTTTTGCTTTAGGGATTGTGTTTAGAAAGTGTAACCTAGGTATTGACACTGGCTCGTTCTTGTAATTATTTGGGGATTGTGATGGTCTGAATGAAACTAAAGCAGGAACACAATTTCTTCAGGCATGGCATGGCTTTGTCTTGTTCTTTGCAAACTGAAAAAAATCAGTTAAAAACTCCAAAAGGAAATTCATTATTGGATTTCACTGTTGCATTCAACTCCTTGTGCTAGAGTGTAATTATTATTCTCAGGAAGCTTACCAACATTACAAATGGGCAAAGATCTGAATCCATTTGACACAAATAGAAGCAGAACATTCTGGAGCTACACAAAGGGTTAGACTGCGTCACTGAAGAGAGAAACAGTGCTAGGATTTCAGGTCACTGGATTTTGTCATATGAGCAATCAATTCTTGGAAGTGACAAGAACTGCATACTATACAGGCATGGACTCATGGGTAGTAAGTAATGTTTGTATCACACAAGTTTCACATGTTGATCATCTCCCAAATTAGGGAATCTTAGATATCCCCATGACATTTAGTGGAATTAACATTAAAAAATTCTCCTGCACCAACATCCTGGGAGAAATACCATTGATTATAAAGTTGCCTGAAAGTTACACTCACCATCCTGACTTGGAAATATGTCATAGTACTTGCCTTGATCAAAACCATGTATCAAAATCTGAGGAATACTTCAGAGAATGAAGAAGCTGGCCTTGCCAGTTCCTTGCACACCTTAGTAACACTGGTGCTTTATGGGTTAGCGCTTCAATGATCCTTCTCAACATCAAAATGCATCAAATTCCAGCCCTTGTCTGTGCCAATGATATAACATTCCCAAAAAAGGCATCAACAATACAAGACAGAGGAGGACACCATAACAGACAGACAGACAGACATACTTTATTGATCCCGAGGGAAATTGGGTTTCATTACAGCCGCACCAAGAACAGTGAAGAAGTATAGCAATATAAAACCATAAATAATTAAATGATAATAAGTTAATCATGTTATTAAGAAACTTGGAGTTACAACTGGAGAGCTACTTCTGATCCTGGTTCCTCTGTCCCAGTAGGAGAAGATTGCTTTTTATTACTTTGTCAGAGAAACAACACTACTGGAGTAAATGCACAATATTTTCTTCTAGGGTTGGTAACCTTCCCATAATCACCCTTACACAAAATACCTGAGCTGCATTCTGACCTCATGATTCTGCAAAGGTTATGGGCATTTAGCTACAATCTACCATGAAAACATTGCCAAGTTCACTTAAGTCTTCTTTGCCTGAGTGGTAGCCGTCGCGGTTTTTCTATGCTGCACTGTCTGCTAATTCACCACAATGTAATTGTGCCCCATGAGACATCGAAAAAATTCACAAGCGATAGTAGGACTTGGAACACCCACCATGTAAGTTCTTTAAACTTTGGTGTCCATAGTTTAAACACCAGTGCACACAGTTGGCATGAGCTCTCAAAGGAAAAGTAAGTATCTTCTATTTCATCCACTAAGTTATCATTATAAAATCTGCCTATAAAAATGCAGTGTAGTAAAGCTCAGTTTTCTAAATATTTGTGATTCATCATGATTATTTGTAAAATACATTTTCCACACAAATCCTTGAGGAATCATTGTGGTTTTGTGATATTTCCAACAGGCTGAAATTTCAGAGACATCTTGTGGAGCTCCCTCGGATCTAAATCTGCCCTCATGCCATCTCCCAAACCCTGCATGCCTATCACCACAACCAGCATCCACCATTTTACCTTTCACGGTTTCTTGCTGTAATAATAATACTCACTCTCTCCTTAAAATTTCACTTCAACTGGTGAATTAAATAAGATTCAGATTCAAATTGATTTATCATGTGTACATCAAAACCTTCAGTAGAATGCATTGTTTGCATTAACAACCAACACGCCTGAATATGTGCTGGGTGCAGTTGGCAAGTGTCACCATAGATTCCATAGCGTGCCAAAATGCTTGGCAGAACAACATAGAACAGAACAAAGCAAAACATACCAAGTGACAAATCAGCAAGAGCAAAACAAGTCCATTCCTCTCTCCCATCCATACACAAACACAGTCTTCTAACCTCAGGGAAGGATGTCTTCAGCCTCCTGCCTACAGCCGGCCTGTGGATTCGCAGTCATTGGGCCCTTGACTTCTGCAGTGGGCTCACAGAGATTCACAGGCTCAGGGCTCCGGCCACTGGGTCTCGACTTTGAAACTTCCAAAGAGTTTTTGGTTTATGATCTGGTCTTCTATTTGACGTTCGGGCTTTCGACTTTGATGTTCAGTGTCTGCCCAGGGCTCACTGAAGATGACAAATGAGGACCCTGGATATGGGCCCAAACTCCAGGCCTCGACCTTTGGACTTGCCAGTGATGGGACCCCAAACATGAGGTTTCAAACTCAGGTCTTGTCTCACCGACTCACATACCTAGGGATGCCCTTCATCCTTGCTTGTCTAGCGGTTTGACATCTGACCATGTCCATATCGCTGGACATCCTTCAAATGTGGAGCTGAGGCTTAGAATCTGGCCTGTCCTCTAATTCCCTCACATCCCTGAACCTTAACTCCCATCTTTGCCCCCAAATCCCTATGAATTAAAAAAAATAAAACAACTAACAACGCAACTAAGAGCGACTAAGTCTGAGCCATGACCTTGAACGAGATCACAGTTCAGTGCTATCTCAACTGGATGACAATGAGTGAATAAGAGGACTTTTTGCTTGCCTTCCAAATTTGGGGTAAACAGCAAATTCCAAGTATACAACGTTTTGAAAAGGGTTTCACATAACAGATGCAAAATAAGTTTGTAAACTGCATTTAAAATGAAAAATTAGAGTCTTGAAGGAAATTAAGAAGCACTGTCCTAGTAAAATATCCCCTACGCAAGTACGTATTTTAAAAATTATATATTATAAGTTTACAATAATCTCTTACTTGGAGATTTTCCTTTTCAAGGCAGCAGATTTGCCCAGAAGTTACTCAGTTATAAGTTTGGCCAGGAAGAAATCCATAGAGACATTTCTGAGCTATGTCCTTCTGCTCCAAGATTCTAACTGGGAGGTATAACCAGAGAACAGCAGCGGTGGCCAAGTAATCAGCAGTGCGTTCCTTATGCTGGAGTGAAAATGAACTCATGGAGAGCTACGGTAACCTCCACTAAAGGTCAACACAGCCCATATAATTTTTGTAGCATTACATTAGACTTTGCTGTTCATTCTGAGTTTGACATTTATTTCAAGCTGTTCTTTCACGCCAATAATTGTAATTCCACATAAAATATTCTATCAAGTAAAAAGACATTATCAAAATTGCAACTTGTAGCTTATCAACCATTTTTGGCTTGATTTTTCTCTCACATATTTATTGCCTATAAAGGCTTGAAATGTCTTTAGCAATTGGTTAAAAAGGATGAGAGACTTAGAAATTAACAGAAAAGGATGAAGTAAAATTAAAAGAAACTTGGAGACCTGTACAGCTGAACTTGAAATTTATCTTAACTCAGAACAGAGTGGGTTTTTTTTCCTTTCAGACAGATCAGTTGATCGTTTTTAAGATTCTTTTATTTTGGCCTTCCAATCTCCATAAGACCACAAGACATAGGAGCAGAATTAGGCCATTCGGAATTAGGTATTCATTAAGTCTGCTCCTCAATTCGATCATAATTGATTTATTATCCGTCTCAACCCCATTCTTCTGCCTACTCCCTGTAACTATTGGCACCCTTACTAATCAAGGACTTTTCAAACTCCACTTTAAATATATCTAACAAGTTAGCCTTCTCAGCCATCTGCTTCAATGAATTCCACAGATTCACTACCTTCTGGCTAAAGACATTTCTCCTTACTCTGTTCTAAACCTTCTATTCTGAGGTTGTGCCCGTTGGTTCCAGGATCCACCACTACAGAAAATATTACCTTTATCTAGGCCTTTCAATATTTCATAGATTTCAATGTGATTCCCCCTCATTCTTCTAATCTCAAGCAAGTACAAGCCAAAAGCCATCAAACATTCTGCATATGGTAACTCTTTCAATCTGGGAATCTTTCTTATGAACCTCTTCTGGATGATCTCCAATGGCAACACATCCTTTTTTATATAAGGGCCCCAAAACTGCTCAAAATACTCCAAGTGCAGTCTGACTAATGCCTTTGAGCCTCAGCATTACATTATTTCTTTTCTATTCTAGTCCCCTCGCAATGAATGCTAACATTGCATTTGCCTTCCTTACCACTGACTCAACCTGCAAGTCATCCTTTAGGGAATCCTTCATGAGGACTCACAAGTCCCTTTACACCTCTGATTTCAGAACTTGCTCCCCGATTAGAAAGTAGACTATGCTTTTATTCTTTCTACCAAAGTGCATGACCATACACTCCCCCACGCTCTATTCCATCTGCTACTTCTTTGCCCAATCTCCCAATCTGTCTAAATGCTTCTTTATCTCATCCACAAATTCGGCACAAAGCCATTAATTCCATCGTACAAATCATTGATATATAACGTGAAAAGAAAAGGTCCCAACACCGACCCCTACAGAACATCACAAGTCATCAACAGTCAACCAGAAAAGGCTCCTTTTATTTCCTCTGTAATTCCTGTCGGTCTTCTATTGTTGATCTTCTTTAACAGGAAAATATTGTTGATCTATTCCCCTCATCAGTTAGGTAGATATGTGCCATGCCCACCTTACCAAGACAGAGTTTAGATTAGGCCCATTTAGTCTTTTTCACATACTCAGCATTCCAGCTTTGTTGTCAGAATAAATTTTATCCTTTCCCTGTATTACATGAGCTTGATTAAGATGTCATAATCTTCCCTTAACTACCAAAGAAGGGAGAGACCTTTCTTCACTCTCTTCCACCATTTTATTAAGTCCAATACACATGACCCACCTGGATCTGGGAGAACACAGGCACACACCCAAATCAAATCTGCCAGCTCTTGACGCTTGCCCTGTACACAATAACCCCAGCCTAAGAACATGGAACATGAAACTGGAGAGTTTAACATCGGTAGCTGAGCGAAGGGCGCTGAGTAGGCTACGGTCAATTATGGAAAACTCTGAACATCCTCTACATAGCACCATCCAGAGACAGAGAAGCAGTTTCAGCGACAGGTTACTATCGATGCAATGCTCCTCAGACAGGATGAAGAGGTCAATACTCCCCAATGCCATTAGGCTTTACAATTCTACCGCCAGGACTTAAGAACTTTTTAAAAGCTATTATTAATGCTTTTTGAGATAGTGATTTAGATACATATCAGATTTTTTTACTGAGTTAAGTATTGTATGTAATTAGTTTTGCTACAACAAGTGTATGGGACATTGGAAAAAAGTTGAATTTCCCCATGGGGATGAATAAAGTATCTATCTATCTATCTATCTATCTATCTATCTATCTATCTATCTATCTATCTATCTATCATCATCAGTCCAGGTCAACTCTGCTCCAAAATTCTTCTGGCACTTGTCCCAACCAACTGTTCATTATATACATTGAATAGTAAGAAAACAGTCATTTGATCTAACCAACCAAAGGACTTCCAACTCCATCAACTTTGGCTTTAGCTTCCTAATCCCTTCTCTCTGTGGTTCTTCTGTAGGAGCAGATGGGTATAAGATCTATTTTGTAGGCGTTGAAATTAAGTATAATTATCTTATTGAATTTCTTATTCAATAATTTCTTATTGAATAGACGTATTCATTAGCATGTTCTGCACATCTATATGGAAGACCAATGAAAGTAATCTAACTTTGAAAAAAGTCCTGTTCAGAATGCTAGGTTGTTCTGCTGATTTCACCACCAGGGTGGAAAACAACATAGGCTTTTTGTAAAGCATAATCAACAGGAAATGGGGTAAGGAAGGCTATCTACATCAAAGATCTCCACTTAAAAATATACTTGAAGTATTGTATTGTTTCATCATAAGGGTGAGTACAAGACCTCAGAGCAACACCCCAAGTCCAGTCGTTGACTTTAATGATATTTTCTGCAAGTGAGGGACCACAAAGATGTTTGCCTACCTATACCACAACAGATATCAATGACTGCTGGACTGATCTCCACATAACCTGTTCTATTATTTCCATCAATATGGCCACACTTCATCATCAACAAAAATATTGTTCCAAAGTCAATCTCAATGCTTTCAAACACCACACACAAACTATTCTTCCTAGACACCAGATCATATGTCAACTCACATCCAACTAAAGTTGCAAAGTATGCACATTACATGATAATTGGTACCTGCAAAGAAACTGTTAGATTCTTTACCGAAAAGGTCTAGGACTGGTTTGATGAGAATGCAGAGATGGTCGAGAGTTAATCAATCACAAACATAAGGCATATCTGGTTGGAAGCTTCACCATTCCTCAAGGGAAAGGAACCAAAGGGCTGAGGGGCGAGGGCCAGCAGTAACCTATGGCCTTAAGAAGGGAAAATAGATGGAAAGAGCATGAGGTCTCACCAACTTACTAACAGCTCTATCATGTTTGGGTTTATCTGCTCCTGCAAGACCAACTACAGCCCAAATTTCTTAGGTCCTACAAACCTGCGAACAAGAGTGAACTCATCAAGGACAGAGAAGCTGTCAATTCCCTATCGAAGAAACATTCAGGAAATCTTCCCAACCATAACTCTGTCTATGACATGACTGTCCTTAACTCCATCCCACAATATTTGGTCTAGTCTTGTAGTCACTCTTAAGGATAAAAAATCAGTAAGGCCATATGCCATCTAGAAAATAATAAAGTCTGAAGAACAAATTGTATTCTTGCTGAAGATCTCAGTTTGTTAGAGAAGAGCTTCAGTCATAAATCTATCCTCAAATCACCCACAACTAGGAAGAAGATGATACACTAAGATATCTTGAAAACTGCCCCAAAGAGACAAGTCCAGTTCTGATAATTACAGAGGGGTCTCCCTGCTTTCTGCCACAGACAAGGTCATCACCAGGATCCTTCTCAACCACTTCCTCCCAGTCGTCAAAGAACTGCTCTGTAAATTGCAATCAGTTGTTGTAAAAAATGGACCAGAACCCCAAAATTATATTTTACAGAATAAAAAGCCGTATAAAATGTTTCTTTAAAAAAAAGATTTAACAGGATCATATGGAATTTTCTGGTGATCTAACTATCCCATAATGGGAATTATTTCAGAGCCAAGGTCTAACAATCACTGGCATAATCTCTCCCACATATTGATTCCATGTGTGGGTGTGGGAATTTACATTATTCTATTTCTGTTTAATTTTTGTGCTTTTTTAAAGCACAGATGATAAAAAAGTACTCAAAGGGAGCTGCACAAAACAGTTAATCAACTAAACAATGCAGGAAACAATGATAGATACATATTTTTGATGAGGGAGGTTCCAGGAATAATTCTTCAGTACTCAGCAGATTCAAATAACTTTGAACAGACAAATCCAGTTTACAGGCAACAAAATCATTCAACGGGGCATTAATATTCTTCCTCTACAAAGTATAACATATAAAATTACACAGCAAAACAGAAATGCAAAAGGCTAATTGAGTCCAAACTGTCTATTTATCTCTGAATTAGTCTGCTTTGAATAATCAGCAAAGCAATGGATGACAACTTTGAGTATGATTGATCGGCAATCACTTGCCCACAGATCAATTTAAGTTTCACCTGGACCGCTCATCTCCAGACCTCATCGCAGCTTTCGTCCAAACATGTACCAAAAAAGCAGAGTGGAGAGTAAGTGAGATAAAGGTGAATACCCTCAATGTCAAGGCAGAAACTAAACCAAGTTTCACATCAAGGAGCCTCTAGTAAACCAGATATCAGTGGGGGCCTAGAAGAAAAAAATTCCAATAACTGAAGTCATGCTTTGCACCAAAGAAGATCGCAGAAGATCTGGGATCAGCCATTCCTACCCTAAGGTATCACTGCAGGAACAATCAACATGTACAAACACGCTGGAGGAACTCAGCAGGTCGGGCAGCATCTGTGGAAACGAGCAGTCAATGTTTCAGGCCGAGACCCTTCGTCAGGACCCTTTTGAGTCCTTTGGAGTCCTGACGAAGGGTCTCGGCCCGAAATGTTGACTGCTCGTTTCCACGGATGCTGCCCGACCTGCTGAGTTCCTCCAGCATGTTTGTATGCATTGATTTGATCACAGTATCTGCAGTGTACTTTGTGATCACTGCAGGAATCCTTCCAATGTTTCAGGCCTAGTCATCTTCAACACGTTTCTTTCAAACATCAGGTCCATATTCCATGGGAACATCTGCTGATGGATGCAGACTGTTCAATTTGATTTACAACTCCTCAGCAAGTAAAGCAGCCCATGTGACAAGAGCGGGACAATATTAAAAGTAGTATGTAATATTTGTCCCACAAGTGTGACAGGCAAGAGAATCTAATCACAAATCCTGGACATTGAATGGAGTTACGCACCCCATTACAAACTTCCCACCATCAACATGCTAGAACTGATATTGGCAGAATGTATGAAGCAGGCATGTAAGTACTGTGACTCGGAGTGAAGATCAGACGCAGTTAGCCAGCTCTCATGTCCTGACATCCCAAAGCTTTTACTCTTTCTGCAAAACACAAGTTAGGAGCAAGGGTGGATGCCCCCTTTTTTCCTGAATGTGTGTAGTTTTAACGACAGATAGAAAACTCAATACAGAGCAGGACCAAGCAGTCACCTTGATTGGCACTCATCCATATTCCCCGTGTCCAATCTACGAAATGCACGGCAATATTCCTCTGGGTTACTCTGTTACCATCTCCCAAACTCATGATCTAGACCAAGATTCAAGCTTATTTATGGCCTGTACATCAAAACATTCGGTGAAATGTGTAATTTGTGTTAACAACCAGCAAACATGAGGGTGTGCTGGGGCCAGCCCACAAGTGTTGCCACACATTCCAGCAGCAACATGGCATGCCCACATTGCTCAGCAGCACCATCACAATGGAAGGCAGCCAGCAGATGGAACACCACCATCTCCAGGACCACTTCCAGCTCACACCCCATTGCGATTTAGAAATTTAAAAACATCACTGGGTCTAAATCCTGGAACTCCCTAGCCAGCAATATTGTGGGAGTACTTTCACCAGGATTATAATATTTTTTTAAAAAAGCTCACTATCATGCTGTCAGGGATGAAGGGGATTCAGCAATAAATGAAAGCTTTGCCAGTGATGGATGCATCTAGGAAATGAATGAGGGAAAACAAAAGCTAATCCATCAAAATTCATTCCAGATCTGTATTTGCCGTCCAGGTGGCTCCACTCCAGGACCAACCAGATGTAGCAACTTACCTCAGAAGCAAGTTAAGAGGGCTGGGCTACAGGTGAGGCTGAAACAGTGTGGGTTCAAGACTGTTCTCCCACCTCTCCCCAACATACCACTAGCTAACATCTAGACAATTGAGAATAAATTTGATGAAGTAAGGACTGGACTGATGGGCTGTTCTGTGCCAAGTGTCACTGAAACATGGCTTACATCTACTTCACCTGACTGTGCATACAACCGGAGGGCTTCTCAATTCACTGGATGGACTACATAGTGTCCTCAGACAAAATTAGAAATGAAGGTTTCTGGTTTTGAATCAACACCTCATGATGACTGGACATGATAGTCCTGGTAAGCTCTTGACGGGCAGAATGGTTTAATTCTTCTTCCGTGTCTTATGGTCTTATGGTCTTCTTCCTTAATCCAATTTTTATTCTGTCTTTTGTTATATTGCCTCCACCTGATTTGATGTCACAATCATCTCCTGCATTACAATAGCAGCTGAACTACATCTATCTTGGTCACACAGTGTTTTGGGAGATCCTCTAATTCCTAAAACAACCCTAGAACCCATCAGGTGATTTCAGTTGTGATACAAAACTGTGAATCTATACATTGAAAGAGACGTGAGGACAAATTATTTATCAGCTTGGATCAGGTTTGCTTGTGCATAAGTATGGACACAAAAGGGTTTCCATAATTAGAAATGCTCTATGAAATAATTATTTTTTTTAGTTGTCTCTTTATGAAACCACCGCAAAGGAATATCAAAGTTCCAAGACCAATCACCACATCAGCTCCTAACACCCTAATTTCTTTCATTTAGTAAGATGAGTCTCTATATATGTGAATATAAATTTGTTTCTAAACTAAAATTCAAACTGCAAAGATAATGGAATAATGATGTTTCAGCAAGGCTTAATGGTTCAACGGATTTTAGCCATTTGGCATCTGGTTCAGCTGTTTGCCATTCCTGTTACGTCCTCCTTTTTAGTGAACTATGTTGGGGATTGAAATTTCCAAAGATTTTCCCATGTGAATGTGGTGAAAAAGCCATCCAGTCCAACACCGGGTTCAGGAGGAGAATACTAACGTAGTGGATTGTTAATGACCATATAAGCTAATGAGCAGACTTGACCAACTACACAAGCCATGGACCCAATAGGCTGTTTGTTTGTTTATCAAATGATCACTTTTATTTTAGTAATATTGAATGATGTGGGGACATTTTACATTGGTTTTCTACTGATAAGCTTTGGTATTTATGAGTGAGCACTACAAATTTATTCAGCTTTGTTTACAGAGCTGTTTCATAAAAGGTGACTGAAAGAGCTCTGCACATTGATAAACATATTGCCAAAATCAACCTTAGTCCTTTAGTCAAGTGTGTAGTAGCATACATACTTAGTAGAGATATAAGTTGTAACAGTGCAAAATCATCTCCAGGGGGCACATTCATATCTGGTTACAAGTATCTAAATAATCTGAGATGTATTAGTTCAGTCCCATGCTTAATCATTTCAACCTATTAAGTGGCCAAAATAAATCTAGGGCTGTATTACTCAATAATCTGTTTTTATAACTAATGCAGAGTGAAAACACTGTAGAAGCCTATCTTTTTTCATGTAGTTTGCTACACGTTTGTGATGAATAGTAATAGTCCCCAAATATCCCAAATGTTCAGAGCCCCAGTTGATTGATTTCAGATGATTATTATTTCAAATCTCCTTTGGAGCTACTTGCAATGTATGATTACACACTAAAAAATAAGTATATTTCAGCTGCAAATTTTTATACTGCTTGCCCCAACCAGAGAAATAATCTGAAAGTTACAAACAACTATTATTTTACACTCATACTTCATATTTTGTATATCAAGTATTATCTTTTGAAATGTGAATTAGTCCTTACTTTCAGACAATGTCTTGAAAAACATTCAAGTTTGAGCTGGTATGGCAAAGAACATTAATGGTCTGCAAGTATCATGCAAAAAACCAACCCTGCGATCAACATTCTGGAATCACCATTGACCAAAAAATATGTATATATACACACAAAACCTCAGATATATATATGTGTGAGTGTAATATATATATATTTTTTTCCTATTTTCTTGCATCATTCTATAGTTTTTACTGTCCATATTATAAACGAGACAGCAGTTTCTCACACTAATAATGTGTTACCATAATTAAGGTCTGTAAGTTGCCCAAAAACATCTTCTGACATGTTTCCCATATAAACCACAGAATGTGACATTTCCAATAACCCACAGAATGTGACTATTAGTACAAACTCCCCATGATGGTATCATACATAAAGAATGTTTTCCTCATGGATCATATGGCCATCACAGATATGGTCAAACAAGCATGGGGCAAAGGTGAAGGCTGTTGTCAAAAAGCCAGCATGACAAATGTTGCTGGAATCTGGCATTTGATAGAAATTTGTGTTTATTTAAGTGAATTACTGCCCCATAAGACTGCAAGATATTGAAAGGTGTAGGATGGACAACCATAAAGAAACAGCCCAACAGACCAGCGATGGTCAGAGAGGAACTAGTGCTCTGGAAGGTGGTGACATTTAAAATCTGACACTGTCAAAATTGCATCAGAATAGCTATCATGAAAGATGGCTGGAATTCCCTACATGATGCAGAGAGACCGCAGACTCAAGTTGAAAAGGAATTATTGGCAGTGTGATTTCCATTTGAAAGGTTTGACCAGCGCTCATATGTAAAACATGTACATGGTCACAAACGATTCTGGTGAAAAATTTTCAATAGCATCAAAGAGACTATAATGACTGGTTCTGCCACTTATAGACAGATGAAATAGATGCCCTGCCTTCCAAGGAGTAAGATGTGCATCACAGACAGAGTTGAGAATACCGTCTTAAAGGGAAGACAATTCACAGCCACATGGTATTGGAACAAATGAATATGCTGAAAGATTTGCCCAAAACAAAGGCATTGAGGAAGAATCTAGAGCAAGGCTGATCACGTGATAAATTACTGCAAGAACAGCAGGCAGCTGCTAAGGAATGATGGGCAAAGAAGCAGCAGGAACTCCCACACAAATTGCCACTGTATTTCCAAAAATCTACCGGCAGAGAAAAGCTATAGAGCATAAACACACCATGTCTGAAGGAGAACTGTCATTATGAGTCACTGCACAGGCCAAGAGAGACCACAGAAGGAAAATGTTTGTTCTGAAAATGCTTTGAGTGCAGATCTGTGGAGGCAAGGCTAGTGAGGGAGCCCGTAATTAATATAAGGTTTTGTATTGGTTTGAGGTTGGGTAGCAGAGGTTAAGGACATAAGCTACTGATGATAGCTGTCTGTATCTCCTCAGCTGTGGAAAGATATTTTTTAAGCCCCTTGAAAATGTGTTGCTTCAATTCAACTACATCTGCAGTTGTCAATCACACTCCAAAGTCTTAGTATGAAAGCTGATGTAGGTCTTACCTGTGTTATAACAATGGTGGAACTGCATCCATCTTAGGCACAAGGTATTTTGGGAGATCCTCTAATAAAATCTGTGCAGATTGGTGATAATATCTCCTCCTCGCTGATGATCAACACTGATGCACCTTGGGGTGTGTGTTTAGCCCACTGCTCTACTCTCTCTATACCCATGACTGTGTGGCTAGGTATAGCTCAAATACCATCTATAAATTTACTGATGATACAACCATTGTTGGTAGAATCTCAGATGGAGAAGAGAGGGAGTACAGGAGCAAAATATGACAACTAGTGGAGTGGTGCCGCAGCGACAACCTGGCACTCAACGTCAATAAGATGAAAGAGTTGACTGTGGACTTCAGGAAGGGTAAGACGGAGGAACACATACCATTCTTCACAGAGGGATCAGAAGTGGAGAGAGTGACCAGTTTCAAGTTCCTGGATTTCAAGATCTTTGAGGTCCTAACCTGATCCCCAAATATAAAGAAGCTATAAAGGAGGCAAGACAGCAACTATACTTCATTAGGAGTCTGAAGAAATTTGCTATGTCAACAAAAACACTCAATAACTTCTATAGATGTACTGTGGAGAGCATTCTGACAGGCTGTACCACTATCTGGTACAGGGGTGGGGGGGGGGGGGGGGGTGGGAGTCTACTGCACAGGACTGAAAGAAGCTGCAGTGGGCCGTAAACTTAATCGGCTCCATCTTGAGTACTAGCCTACAAGGAACCCAGGAAGTCTTCAAGGAGCAGTGTCTCAGAAAGGCAGTGTCCATTATTAAGGACCCCCAGCACCCAGGGCATGCCCTTTTCTCACTGTTACCATCAGGTAGGAGGTACAGAAGCCTGAAAGCACACACTCAGTGATTCATGAACAGCTTCTTCCCCTCTGCATCTGATTCCTAAATGGACATTGAACCCATCACTCTGCCTGTTCTCCATCTCCCTCTGGTGCTCCCCTCCCCCTTTCTTTCTCCCTAGGCCTCCCATCCCATGATCCTTTCCCTTCTCTAGCTCAGTATCTGATGCACCATCAATAACTCACGCTGAGACTTAGGAAGTGAGATATCGGCTTTTATTGACTGGAAGAACAAACAACACTACATCCTGGGAAAATGAGGGAGAGCAGCAGACCACAGTCGCCTTTATACAGGGGTCTGTGGGAGGAGCCACAGGAGCAGTCAGCAGGGTCTGTGGGAGGAGCCACAGGATCAGTCAGACAGGTATATCTAGTTCACCACAGTATCCCTTTTGCCAATCACCTGTCTGGCTCTCAGCTTCACCCCACCCCCTCCTGTCTTCTCCTACCATTTCGCATTTTTCCCTCCCCCTCCTACTTTCAAATCTCTTACTATCTTTCCTTTCAGTTAGTCCTGACGAAGGGTCTCGGCCCGAAACATTGACAGTACTTCTCCTTATAGATGCTGCCTGGCCTGCTGTGTCCCACCAGCATTTTGTGTGTGTTGATTGAACCCATGAACACTACCACACTTATTTAATATATATATTTTTCTGTTTTTCCACAATTTTTAATCTGTTCAATATACATATACTGTAATTGATTTACTTATTTGTCTTTCTATTTTATTATGTATTGCATTGAACTGCTGCTGCTAAGTTAACAAATTTCACGACACATGCCGGCGATAATAAATCTGATTCTGATTCTGATTCTAAAGACAACACTATCACATCTCAGATGATTTCACCTGTGGAAATGCACTCTTACAATTTTGTCATCACACTATCTGCAATCCAAGAAAAGGTAGATTATGCTGTAAAAAAGAGCAATGTCACCCCCAAGCAAGTCAACAGATGAAAGCACACATGAACACCTCTGTCTACTGGCAGTTAAACATACTCCAATACTGGGTTTACCTCCAGCTCAGCCTAGAAACCAATGAACTGCTGAACTAGAACAACACCACCAACAACTGCAAAGTTGGGGAAGCCTAAATTTTTCACATACAGAGGAAAAGAAAGAAGGCAAAGCAAGTTTCTGGTCTTGTGAAATGCTAAGTGAACTCCATATCTTAAACCAAGTTTATGTGTTATGATTTTAATCACATCAGCAAGAGAGATGACTGATAGTTACTTCATCAGGCAGTTGTCACAATCTGAATCTTCTGAAGTCAGACAGACAGACATACATACTTTATTGATCCCGAGGGAAATTGGGTTTCGTTACAGTCGCACCAACCAAGAATAGTGTAGAAATATAGAAATATAAAACCATAAATAATTAAATAATAAAAATAAGCAAATTATGCCAAGTGGAAATAAGTCCAGGACCAGCCTATTGGCTCAGGGTGTGCAGAACAAGGAATGTGATACATATCACAGAAATTGGCATCATCTGGGGAAGACTATGGAGGTGGATCAGAAGACAGTTGTGAGCTGACAGAAGTTTCACCTCAGCCCCTCTTACAGAACAAGGGGTGTGATTCAATAAGCAGCAAAGAGCGATGAACATCAATCAGTGAGAACAGTTCAGCAACAAAAAATCTCATGGATTTTGTGTGGAAGTAGCTTTGTATATGTGATGTAATGATTTGAAACCTTGGATGTGCTGGGCTACTGGTAAAAGAAAGGGCTGTCTTCTGGTTTGGCTACTGCTATGCTCATTTAAAGGGTGTCTGAGTTGTGACAAATGAGTAGCACTCTGTTACTGGAGACATCATTATGGCAATGCCTTGCCATTCTGGGTAGGTTGGGGACCTGGAGTTATGAGGAAAAGATGCATCATTAACAAAAAAGATACACCCATAGAGTATTTAGAGATACCACATCTTAGCTAGACTTCTCTGAGGACTGATGTATTCCAGGCTTAGGATTTCAGTACAAAGATTTTCAGCCACTCTCTCATTCCCAGACAGTAATTTTTTATCTCAACTTCTTTACTGCAAGATCTCTTCTATATTTCATTATTACCTTCTCACCACTGCATTGCAGAGATCTTGCACATCCTGTTTTCCTGGTGAAACGGTTATATCTTTTTTGGTTTCAGTGTAACTTACCAGGCATGGGTATTTGCCGGATATTCTCCACACCCAATTCCCTCTGGAGCAGTGAACCTTATGAGAAAAGTGCTACCCTTGCCTGTCCTGGCTCCAATTCACACTCCTCCCATAGCAGTTGAATCCTAACCCAGCAGGACTCACAGAAATGCCCGAATCGTTGTGGGAAATGCTGCTGATCTTCTAAAAATTAGATTTCATTGTCTGCACTGACTTAGGAGCAAACTGTAGTGCAAAGTAAGCAGATCTTGAGCTGTCATTGTTATGTGCACAACCTAGCCACTCAAAGACAGGTGCCAAAGGGAGAGTGGAAAGAAGAGCTGGAGAACATGAGGGCATGAAAACGGAACAGCAGGAGAAAGAAGATCATCTAAGATACATCCCAGCAGCTATGACCATCCTCAGAGGAGACAAGCATTGGCCTCACAGGATATATGCTTTCCTGAGAAACAAAAGTCTCAGAGGCAAATAATGTGACCGTCTGTACACTCTACCGGCTCCAAGTAACATAATAAACTGATAATCAGGTAGGAGACTACAGACCATTCCTCATAATCATTTACAGTACAGTACATGCTGCCTTGAAGTGTAGCCCACGCTGATGAAAAGAGGCAGTGAATAAATCATTGATCGAGTTCTGGACTGACTCGCTCCCACCATTTTCAGCTCATTCCGACAATTTTGTGAAGACACGGAATTTATTGAGCAACTGCTTAGCTGAATGAGGATTCATGTCCCTGGTGAATATAACCTGAACCAGCTTCTGCCACATTCTTCTTCCTGGTAGCTCTGGCAAACAGGACCTCTGTCTTGGTATGCTTCTCGCTGACAGGCTCGTCCAAGTTTCTTTTTTGCTCTCTCCCATTTCTCTGCTATTCATGGCAGCTGTACTGTGTGTTGTTCCTGTCTGGCTGCCTCGGAGAGTGCCTTTAAAGTATTAACACTCTTTTTGGAATGGAACTGGCTTAAAGCTGCACTCAATTGAGTTTGGGATCATCAGGAATGTGTAGATCCGAGTTTAATACTTTTCCCAGTGCAAACCCCCCTAATCCTATTTTAAAAGTCTTTTTAGCTAATTTCACATCTTGTTTCGCATGTGTCTCAAATGGCATTGGCGCCGAGGACAACCATAATTTAAAGTTTCAAAAATTGGTGAAATTGAGTTTCCAGGTTATTGCTTCAGCCAGGATGGAAGTGAACTTCATGCCTCTTTGAATGCACTGTCACTGTCTCCTTTTCAAAAATTTGAGCTCTAATTCCTTCTAGTAGGTTGGCACTTTACAGCATAATTGACCAATTTCATTCGATGGGAATTAGTGCTGACATACAGTTATAGTGTGTGCAGCACACAGATAAAGGCAAATTTCTTATCCTCTTACATTTTGATTAAAGCTACAGGGAAAAATCATTGCAATGATGTGGGAAAAGATTTTTCAGTGAGACACCCACACGTGTAAGTAGTCACTAAATTTGTGTCCTTATACTGGAAAGGAACAGATCACTGAAGCAGACAACTAAGAAGTGGATATTTCTTTTCACTCATCACCATTCACTCACACAGTTAGCACTGAAGGTTACCATGGAAGGTTACATTGGCTCAGTTTGAATTGGTAGAATTCGTTCTCACTGGAACCTCGTCTACCCTTTTATTAAAGAGAGGAGTAGTGTGCTGCCAATGGAGGCATCAAGGAGACAGTTGCCCCATGTTATCTGACAGCTGAACAAAGCAAGCAGATGCATGATGTGATGTTGTTTGACCAATGTAAAGAACTCACACCATGGGTCACTCCAGGGCACAGTTTATTAGAGCAAATTTGAGGTCTCCCAGACATTACACTTTTCATAATAGGGGCTTGTGAAGACAGAAGATGTTATTCTTTTTATTGTTTAGTGCCAATATTGCTGCCCAAATATGTAGAAGGATAAATGTTCATTGAACTAGTTTAAAGCTAAAGCAATTTGATTTGGATCCATTGAAGTTTCAAAGAAATTAAGATATTTTATTTTAGTGGTTTCATGTATGGCAGAAAAACACCCATTTTCAATCAAGATAGTTTATATCACGCCATAAGTTTATCTTGTTTATGATGAATTGTGGCCATCTGTAGGGAAATTGCAGCTCTAATTACCGGAGCAGTGGGTTTCATTTTAATTCCTCAACTACATTGAGACTTGTCTCACTGCTCTTTGGTGGTCTTGTCCATCTGGAAATAACTAGTCCTGCAACATTCAACAGCTACAGCTGGCATTTATGTAGCACCTTTTGTCCAGGAGTCCATCCCTTCATCGAAGCATAATCAGGTAAAAGCTGATCCACAGGTAAGGAGGAAGGAATTAGGACAGGTCAGTATTGTTAGTCAGAGGTTTTAGAACAAACAAAAGGAGGAAGAAAACTTTGAGGAGAAAATTTCAACCTCATTTTTAGTTGAAGGCATGGATGTTAAAATACTTGAGATGAAAGGACTGAAAATATGTAAGAGACAAAGAGTCTTTGAAGGATACAACACAAAAATAAGCACTTCAACTCATTAAGTCAGTGTCACCCTCCAAAAGCTGAATTTTACTCCAACCCTACCCGTGACCATTTTATTGTCATTCTCTCAGTACCATCAACTTACTACCTCCCCTCCAGCCACCCTCACCAGACTCCTCACTATTTATCTCACCTATTAAATTAACCTACCACTCTGAACTCGTCTTGGGATGTAGGAGGAAACTGGAGTATCTGGCTGAAAGCCACGCGGTCACAGGGCAGTGGTCTTGGGTTTGGGGTAAAGTCCCACTTGAGAGACCAGAGCAAATATCTAAGCTGTTTTCATATGGAGGCCTGAAGGACTACTGCACTGTTAGTGTTGATGTCTTTCTCAAAAGGAATTAAGCCAAGGCTTGACACCAAGTGGACCCAAGGGTCTCACTAAAAAGAAACACTGTTGTCAGACCTGTAGAGGGAAATGAACAGTCACCATTTTGGATAAAGCATCTTGACGTAAAATGTTGACTGTCAGTTTCCCTCCATAGCGGCTGTCTGGTCCTCTGGATTCCTCCAGCAAATTATTTGTTGCCTCACATTCAAGCATCTGCAGTCTTTTGAGTCTCCTGATCAACATATACTGTAGCTCTAAAATGGCACAATCACAGAAGCACAGAGTATCAAGTGATAATTTAATTGCTATTTGTGGGATCTTATTGTGCAAAAATCAGCGACCACATTCCTTGCACTGAAACAGTATCGGCACTTTAAAACTATATTACTGGCCTTAAAGTGCTTTGGGACATGCTGAGATTATGAAATGCAATCTTTCTTTCCAAAAAACACAGCAATGTTGGAAGTCACTATTACATCTGGAAGCAGTGAATAAATACACTTCAGTCCAAGAAAGAAGATATACTTTTTTTTAAATCTATGCTTCACACGGCAGCCAAATAAAGCTATGATACCCACAGCCCAAAGTCACAAGTTCACCTGAGCTATTGACTTGCAGCTGAACATTGTATTGTAGAATCCTGAAATACTCTGGATGTCTGTGGTAGCAAATGTTGCTCCTCTATCCATCCTACCTCTGCAAAATCCAGCAACTCAAGGAAAAGAAGCCAATTTTTTTGGCATTGTTTAATGTCAATCATGCCTTTCTGGATCCACACACTTGATCTCCAGGAATGTAATCTCTCTCTCCGCTGAAGCTCAAGATGTTGCCCGCAGAAAGTCACTGGTAAACTTGAAGTGAAAGCTCCAGTGCAGGAAGTCCTTGATTTTGATTTTCCACCCAGAAGATGGGTGAGCCTGAGCCTAATGCCCAGAGCTGATGTGGATTCATGTTAACCAAATAGATAATGGAAACTTCTCTAGTGTGTGACTGTGTTTGTCAAGAACAGACAATGGAAAATATGACATCTCACTGCCCAATCTATTAACACAAGGCAGTGTCATACTGATAATATTTGCAGTCCTGAAGATGAAATCTGGATTATTTTTCTATCTTTAACAGCAGTTCATATGTTCAACTTACAAGCCATCACTGCACTTACAACTCACACCGGAGTCCATCAAAATATCTCTACCTGCCTCTGGTGTTTTGGTCCTCTGATAGTTTCCAAGAAATGACAAATCTTATCATTGCCAGAAGTTGGCTATTTTGTGCTATTAAAAGTTGATTTTGTTTCTTCTACTTAAGCCACCAAGTCAAATTGCTTCCCATGCTCTTTAACATTCCTTCTTTACACGACAACTGGTTAATTCCTTTCAAGAAGATTCTGTAGGTTCTGTTTCAGCAGAATTGATTCTAATCTCCTTATTTTACTTTTTTTATGCTCATTCAGTAATTGCACAGAAGAAACTAAAATTATAAATTATATCAAAATCGTCTTCTATCAGGCATCACATTCCCAGCTTTGTAACATTCACAAGTTTTTGAAATGTTACCTTTCACATCCTTGTCTAAGTCATTAACATAAAACAGACAAAAATGAATGACCCCAGCACTGACCCGTAGGTAGATTACCATCTACCATCTTCCAATCCCAAAGTCAAACTATTCATGACATCATTAAAGTCTTAGGCCATTTAAGACCAAGATAAGGAGGAATTTCTTCTCTCAGAAGGCCACAAGTCACGGAAGTTTTCTTCTCCAGGCAATTTGGACTGCTGAACCATGTTTACTGTTGAGATAGAAAAATTCTGAAGAGAATGGGGATAAGGGATTGTAAAATTAGGCAATAAAATTGAGTTGAGGCTAAAGATCGTATCAGCCATGGTCTTGCTGAATAATGGACCAGAATTGAGTGACTAACCCCAATTTTATTTCTTGTTTTTATGTATTAGGTCAAATTCTTTCTTCATTCCTCTCAATCTTTCCTTTGCCATCAGTTTTATTTTCATTCTTTTCCAGCAGATAAACCAAGAATTCCTGCCTATTTTCAAAATTGTAATCTGTATGACCTAAAACTATAGCAGCCAAGAACTTCGTCCAGTGTAAAATAATACTGTGATAACCTCAAGGATTAAACCATTAATGAGCTACGCCTGATTTACAGATGGCTGCACATGGAAGACCTGAACATTAATATTGCATCTATTGGCTTCAGGTCAAATTAGGCTTATCTCTCCTTAATGGGCATATCCATCAATCTTCAGCCCTCTCAGCACACCAATTCCAAACAGCTGAATATTATTATTTTATGAGGACATTTCACATGAGGCACAGAATGTATAACAACAAAAGCAGCTTAAAAAGACTTTACCAGTTTCTCACTCCATTTCCTCTATTAGTAGACCTGCTCCCTATTATTCTTATTTATGAGGTCAGCTCACCATTTCTGTAACCTTGTTCAATCATTCCTTTCCCAACAATGTTTGCAAATATTGCTTTCTCAATATTGTTTGCTCCAGTTCTATTCATAACCAAAAGCATTGATTTTTGTGGGTTTTTTTTTTGGAAAACATAGGGATATCAAGCCTAAGAATGGTGAGATGCAAGCTTAAAATTAGCTAAAAATGTGAAAAATTGACAGTCTATTGTTTTCAGGGTCTATTTACTTCTACAATATGTTTTAATGTAAAAAAGCTATCCAAGGCCAATGGACTTCACAGAGTGAAAATCATTTAAAAAGCATAAAGTCAAAAAAGGATTCATCAGGAGTGACCAAATGCTTCATCAGTTTAGTGGCCAGGAAATTCTATGCAGATGAAGGCATTGTCATTGATGGTGCAGTGAAGAGAAGGCTTCAAGGGTATCAAGGGTAGAAACAGATGACCTGAGCATTGGGAATTCAAGGACAAGACATAGATAGGGAAGAGTGAGAGCTGATATATAATAAACTGTAAATTGGAACTTAAATTTTAACAGTGGGAGAAAAGATTGTTGTTTAGTGAGATCAAAAGTGATGGATACACAGAACTTGGTAACATTGCCTTTGATGACCTGAAGTTCATGGCTTGAACTAGGAATTTTGGCAACAGAGAGAGTTTAAGGTTCAGAAGTAGCAACCATCTCAAGAAATGTAGCCACTTGCAAAGTAATGGGTGAGTATGATGTCTTATAACTTCATTCAACCTTAAAGTACACCCAAATAAACTGACAGGCACTGCGTGTGGAGTGCAATAAAAGTGCCAGAGAAAATTGAAGCCTAATCATGAATATATGAAGAAAGGACTATGGCAAGTCAGTGATGAAAAAATAATAGTGAAACACAATATCTAGGAGAAAGAAACTGCTTTGTCCTTTCAGTTCAATATCCTTACATCACTTTGTATAATACTCCATGGCAAGACTACAAGGAGGATTGCCCAATTTGACACTTCAAGGAACCTTTTTCCAAAAGATTGCTGTACACTATAATCGCATGCGGTGATAACTAACTTCAACAGACTACCAAGCACCCAGAGGCCTGGGCAAAGAAGTTGTACAAGGTAACAGTGGATTTTTCAGTATCTGAGATTCCCATGGTCCAATCTCAGAAACAGTAAACCAGATATGTTACTGTTAGTAATCATAACTCATTACTGCATGCCACAAATATGCTCGGTCAACCTCCTCCACATTAGCAGCTCAGCTATGACAAGCTTCCACTAATTACATGGTTACATCATCTTATCATAACAGCACACCCATATCATAATAGGATCCACTTTATCTCATCTACAATTGATAGCTTGGGCACATTTATTTTTTGAGATCATCATGGATCAGATACATAAAACATAAACCATTGCACAAGACTGTGTAGGACTTTTCATTTAATGAAAACAACAGGCAAAAGATTAAGCCTGCCAGGTTCTAAATCCAATCCCCAACAGGCAATGCTGGCAGAGGAAGCTAAGAAGCAAAAGCACAAATTACTGGAAAATATTTCAGATCCTCTTGGTCATAGATCAAGAATTGAGCTGTGCAAATTGTGTGGTACCATATATTTGCAGATGTCTCTTGATCTTATAGTATAATTGCTCAATGTAAAACCAGTCACTGACCTATTCCACTAAAGCTTACCTTTTCCACAACTTAACCAAATCTACCCATGATAGGCTTGAAATATCTCGTCACCATTATTATGTGCAGTGTCGTTTGATGTGGGTGATCATGGTCTTTCATCTGTCTTTAAGACCATGATTGTTCTTGGCAAATTTTTCTGCAGAAGTGATTTGCCATTGTCCTCTGCTGGGCAGTGTCTTTAGAAGACAGGTGACTGCAGCCATTATCAATACTCTTCAGAGATTGTCTGTCTGGCATCAGTGGTCGCATAACCAGGACTTGTGATATGCACCAGCTGTTCGTATGACCATCCACCACCAGCTCCAATGACTTCAGGTGACCCTCATCGGGGGGAGCTAAGCAGGTGCTACACCTTGCCCAAAGGTGACCTACAGGCCAGCAGAGGGAAGAAGTGCCTTACACCTCCTTTGGTATAGATATATCTCCACCCCACCACCCATCTGGTATCTATCAGGTTGGTAAACCACATCCATAGTTACCCAAGAACATTTTATGAAAGGAATGGTGTTTACTATTATCATTATACATTGTACAAGTGAATGTATTGTAGTTGCTGCTGATGGCAGTCTTCACTGATGCACATAAAGTAGGTCCTCCAAGCCACTGTTAAAAATTATATCCCACACTCTGATTAAAGCTGAAGATTATTCACATTCTCTAACAGATTGTGATGTTACTCTATAAATCAGTTGTTATTCTCAGTGTAAGGGATTCAGAGAAAGGCATGTTTGCTTCATCCCGTTAGTCCTGAGCGACTAGCTCAGCTGTATCTGGTTTTATTTTCCCGGAGTACGAAGCGTCTCTCGCACATGATTCTCATCGTCTCATGGCAGCATGGAGCCTCAAGAGCTGACTCCACAAAGGCAAATTGCCATTAATCACAGGCAGAACTGACATTTTTATTCTGTGCCAGATCTGGACATTAGTGCTGCATAAACGGCAATTTCACAGCCTGCCTGATACTCTGGATGGGGCTAAAGGTCACAACTGGCGTTCCTGCATTTACAGTACATTTTTCAATGAAATTATTCTACCACTGACTATGTCTTCATAGTAATCTCCAAGTCACTTATTTATATAAAATATATAAAATTATAACTGTGACAATGCTTCTCTCTCTCTCTCTCGCTCACTCCCTCTGCCCTCTCACACACACACTGCATACAAGGGAGAGGTGCAAAGGGAGGTGCTGAAGCATATGCTGGAGGAGGAAAAGACTGAGGGCAGGAGAAGCAGAGGTAGGATAGGAAAGGGGGCTAAGGAATAAGAGCCAGCAAGGGGCTGGGGCAAATATTTCAGGTTCTGTCGAAGGAGGAGTGGGAAGTTCAAAGTAAATTTTTTATCAAAGTATATATATGCCACCATATGTCTCCTGTCATTTTCTTGTGGGCATTTGTAGTAAACACAAAGAAACACAATAGAAGCAGAGGAGATCTCACACCACAAAGATGAACAAACAATGTGCAAAAGTCAACTAACTATACAAATACAAAAAGTACAGAAAAAACTTAATTATATTAAATAAATAAGCAATAAATATCAAGAGTTGTAGAGTCCTTAAAAGTGAGTCTATAGGTTATAAATAGGTCCACAGGTCACCACAGTCCATAGTGCTGAGGTGAGTGATGTTGCCCCCTCTGGTCCAAGAGCCTCATGGCTGAGGGATAGTAATTGCTTCTGAACCAGCTCCCATAGGAATTGAGGCTTTGAGGCTTTCTGCTAGCGAGAAGAGAGCATGGCCTGGAAGGCTGCGGTCCTTGATGATGGATGCTGCTTTCCTAGGACACCAGGAAATGTGCTCAATGGTGAGGAGGACTTTACCTCTGATAGCTTGGCCTGTGCTCACTACTTTTTGTAGGTTTTTCTATTCAAAGGCATTAGTGTTCCATACCAGGCTGTGACGCAACCAGTCAATTTACACTCCACCGCACATCTATAGAAGTTTGTCAGAATTTTAAATGGCATGGAGAATCTGCAAAAACTCCTAAGAAAGTGCAAGTGCCGCATGTCTTCTTCATATTGTAGTTGCATGTTGGGCCCCGGACAGATCCTCTGAAACTATAACGCCAAGGAATTTAAAGCTGCTGATTCTCTCCGCCTCTGATCACCCAATAAGGATTGGCTTATGAACCCCTGGTGTCTTCCTCCTGTAGTCAATGATCAGCTCTTTGGTTTTGCTGACATTGTGTAAGAGGTTATTGCGGCGTCTGTCGGCCAGATTTTCTATCTCCCTCCTACACCCTGACTTATCACCATCTTTGATTTGGTCCATAACAGTTGGAATGGTTTGATCTGGGTGTGGGATGAAGAATAACTTGTGTTATTAATATGGTGGGGAAGGATTCTGAAAATACCTGACTATTTTTGCAGCTGCAAGAGGTTCAGAGGAATTCCATGTAACTTTTGAGTGGAAGGATTAAAGTTTCTTTCCAAAGTGGGGCTATGGCTTCTGTTTTATATTATTGTACAAGGGCCAAGAAATCATATTTTGCCTAGTTAAGCCTCACTGAAATAAATATGCTCCATAGTGATTTGCCTTGTTTTACATGATATTGTATTGAGTAGTTCAGTTAATATCCTTAAGATACCATAAATGCTACAATTAGATAATGTGCTCATAAATTGAATTCTAAATGAACGTATCAATTTATATGTTGCTAGAAAGATGGGCTGAAAGATGGCAGATGGAGTTTAATGCTGGTAAGTGTGAGGTGCTACATTTTGGTAGGCCTAATCAAAATAGGACATACATGGTAAATGGTAGGGCATTGAGGAATGCAGTAGAACAGAGTGATCTAGGAATAATGGTGCATAGTTCCCTGAAGGTGGAATCTCATGTGGATAGGGTGGTGAAGAAAGCTTTTGGTATGCTGACCTTTATAAATCAGAGCATAGAGTATAGGAGTTGGGATGTAATGTTAAAATTGTACAAGGCATTGGTGAGACCAAATTTGGAGTATTGTGTACAGTTCTGATCACCGAATTATAGGAAAGATGTCAACAAAATAGAGAGAGTACAGAGGAGATTTACTAGAATGTTACCTGGGTTTCAGCACCTAAGTTACAGAGAAAGGTTGAACAAGTTAGGTCTTTATTCTTTGGAGCATAGAAGGTTGAGGGGGGACTTGATAGAGGTATTTAAATTATAAGGGGGATAGATAGAGTTGACGTGGATAGGCTTTTTCCATTGAGATTAGGTGAGATTCAAACAAGAGGATGAGTTGAGAATTAGGGGGCAAAAGTTTAGGGGTAACACGAAGGGGAACTTCTTTACTTAGAGAGTGGTAGCTGGGTGGAATGAGCTTCCAGTAGAAGTGGTAGAGGCAGGTTCGATGTTGTCATTTAAAAAAAATTGGATTGGTATATGGACAGGAAAGGAATGGAGGGTTATGGGCTGAGTGCAGGTCGGTGGGACTAGGTGAGAGTAAGCATTCGGCACGGACTAGAAGGGCCGAGATGGCCTGTTTCCATGCTGTAATTGTTATATGGTTATATAGAAATTGGATTTCACCTTTTTTAATGCACTGAAACATGCAACAAATTGATAGCCTCAGAAAAGATTGCAAAACTGGCTAAAAGGAAGGATGCATCAGCATTAACATAATCTTCATCAAAAAAGTGCTTTAACTGTGTCCTGTACAGGTCTGCTCCTAAATATCACCAGTTGACTGAACAACTCTTAGAGAAACAGGCTTCGCATGTTAGGTGGACATTAGCAACACACCACAGCTGCCATGGTTAAGAGAAAAGCTGGGGAGAGCAATAAGGGGGTCCAAGAAGGTTCCCAACCTGGCGTCCATAGACCCCTTGCTTAATGGTATTGGTGCAGGCATTAAAAAGTTTGGGAATCTCTGCCCTAGACAAACATTGAGGTGCTAGTGAATGAGATGTACAGTATAGCAAGAAGGAGAATCCACAAACTATGGAACGATGTTAGAAAATATGACATTGTTGGCTATGTTAAGGTTTCATCTTACAGCAGGACAAAGCTCCAAACTGTATGTTGTTTCTTGTTAAGATAAACCAGGAATTATCCAGGTTTATCTCCATCGAATCTCCTAAAATGCTACCATATCCTGTTTAGGTATGGGAACTAAAACTGTTTTCTCTTCATGGGCAGAGGGACTGCTGAATATCTGTTAAATGAGATCCTCTAATTCGATTTGCCGAAAACCTTTTTCATTGATTTGGGCTCAGTCTAAGCAGATTGGGAGATTAGTGAGTAGTCTCAATAATTTTTGGAGCCGCTTGTTGAATTGTCTCATTCTGAATCAGATAGCCTTTCAAATGCATGAAATGTAGGACACAGCTGGTGGCTCTCTATTTTCTGTTTCTGCCAAACATGAGTCTTCTTCTGGAGTTGGGAGCTACAGTTTATGTGTGGAAAACTTCAAATTTGCATTGCTGATAAAGTGACATTGGGAAAACTTGAACGCAGAACGATGGATGTACATGCTCCCACTTCACCATTGATTTCACCCAGAAAAGATCAAGATTACAAGGACTTTGTGTTGCAAAGTGCCTCTGGGCAAAGTATATTGTTCCCTAAACAATGTGTATAGTCGACAGATAATACATCCAGTAAATTCAGCAAAATATCAGAATAGAACTCACAGCCAGATGTGACAAATGTTCTGAGAATGTCATAAATTAATTGTACTAATCTGATCCATCTCTAGAATTTGGGGAGATAGGTTGAACCAGGTGCATGTCAAATGCAAACCTTTCATAGTCAATTTATTTCACAGTAGTGAAGGCCTGCTGACATTAACTGTCAAGCTCAAAATCTTTCGTTCAGCTATCTGCCCACTGCTGAGTGCTTTTGCTTTGGATAGTGTGCTTAAGGATGTAGTAAATTTAAAATCTGACTTTGAAGGCCCTCAGAATTTCAGCATGCCCACCCAAGGTTTCAGCAGATTTATCCAATGGATGAATTCAGCCCACAGTCTGTTCAGATTTAGCTGATTTCAGTTAGAATAGCAGGTTGTGAACTACACACAGTGTTGATAACTGTAATGAATGGTAAATAAGAACTGTAACTCTTTCCCTGGTAACTTACATTCTGAAAGAGAAGTGATATTGTCTAACTAGCTTTCTTTTGTACTGGTTGTTATGTTGTGATGGACTCTAATGGCAGATGGACGTCAAAGGAAAACAGATGTTGCCACAGCTGTTTTTCCTTAATGACAGAATATTCTGTCAACACTCCTTGATGGAAGGATAATATGAAAAGTGGACATATTGTAGAGGTGGTGGAATCTCTATTATTCATCAAACAATACTTGTAAAAAGGAAAATGTGTGCAAAGTACACAGAGCAAGGTCTAACAAACAACTAGTGAATGCTGTCTTCTGGTGATATTATCTGAGGTAGGGATTTCTTCTCTAGATCTGGCTTTTCTTCAAATAGTGTCAATGGGTCCTTCTTGTTTGTCTGATCAAGCAAAGTCAATGTCATTAAAAATCCTATCTGGAAGATGTCACAGCATCAGAATTCCTGTTGAAGTAGTAGCTCAGCCATCATGTTTACTCCTTAACTTGGAATGTATTAATTTAGAATTCCCTGCAAAGGACTGTGAGAACAGCTGAGAGGATCATAGTTGTCTCCCTACCTTCCATCTATTTATCAGGAGCACTGCGTATGCAGGGCCTTAGTATTATTAACGATCCCACCCATTCATCCAGCATCCTCTTTGACTTTCTATCATCGGGCAGGAGACTCCGATGCATAAAAACAAGAATGGTCAAGATGGAAAACAGTTTCTTCCCTCAGGCCATTAGGCTTCTGAACTCACTGCCACATCACATTCAAAATGACATTGGTTAAATTTGTTCTGTACCTTACAATATTTAATTTATATACTTTAGTTTGTTTATTTATATGTAATCCATCTGTAGATTTTATTGTTATTTTCATAAGTTACTGTGTGTTATGTGTACTGCAGTGGTTCAGAGAAACATTGTCTCATTTGACAGTATATGCATGTATATAGTTAAATGACAATAAACTTGACTTGATTTAACTGTTTGGTATTCATCAAATAACACAGTTAAAAATTACTCCTTATATTGATAGATAAGAAAGGACAGTTCCTTAAATATATAGAAAATACTATAAACTTTGATGTGTAACCCTACTTTAGTTTTTATGGAAAAATTATCATTTAGTAGTCATCCTAATTGTCCTGAGGAAAAATAGTACTGAGAGTCCTGGGTGAGGCTTTCAGTGTCCATCTCTCCCACTGACCAAGCTTCCCAAGGCCTAAAGAAGATAATTGCCAGTTTGGGTCTCTATCCAGCAGTGAGCAAAGCATCAGGGGGGATAAACCTACAGCCTCATCAGTCTACCTATTACATACACATCTAATTACAGTGATTCGGTATAGAGGGAAATCAGAAGCACAAAATTCCTGTGAAAGCAAAATCCAACTGAGAACATCTTAACTTTTGATATGCAGCACTACAATTGCTATGTAACTGTCACTTTGGCTAGCAGCTTAATCTAGGGGAAGACAGCCCTCGGCCTAGCCAAACTTAAGAAATCCTGTTTGGGTGGATGCTGCGCGATGTGTCCCCTGTTACAAATCAGTACCATGAAATAAAAAACAGTATATAATATATGATTAAGCAAGTGAATTTTATAATTCTTAATTTGATTATATGGTTAGCAAAGAAACAAACAAAAAGAAAAAGGGCCCATTCTCATGAAACTGTCTATTGCGCAATGTTGGAGCTCACTGATAAGACTGTTCGTCCACAATTGATCTCCTCTGAATGCTGCTGACCTTCAGACCCTCACTCCAAGTCCACTCCATCTGGCGGTCTACCAAATCTCTCCATTCTCGTCTTCTCTCTTCATCTCTCCCTGGCAAAAGACCGCGAAATCCCTGCTCCCAAAGAAAGAACAACACCACTTCAAGTCAAAATTAGCAGTGAAACCTTACAGCGTGTTACACTCTCCCCCGTCAAATTTAGTCATGTCCTCATGATGTTGAGATAATTTGCCAACCCTTCCTGCAGAACACAAAGCCAATCCAGGTGTAAAAGGCAGTGACGTAGCTCCCAAACACGGTAGGGGTCACACTCTGTTTCCCTGGTGCTACGTAGGACAGCCTATCTGGTGGTCTCCTAATTCTCTGAGACCTCCGTATCCCCTCATCTAACTCTTCAGGTTCTGTCACTACTGGGGATACTTCCGGTCTACCTGGCAAGGCCTCCCCTGACCTATCACTCGTGCCCACCTGCAACCTGGAGCCCTCGGTCGCGTGGCCAAACCCCACTTCATCCCTTGCAGGGTCCCGCCGCAATCCAGGTTGTCCACAGATTACCCCTCCCCCCCACTTCACCTGACTCAGCGGGAGAAGGGCTGGAAAACTCTTCCTTGGTCAATGGGGAGTTAGCAAAAGGCAACACATACCATAAATCCAGGTCCTCATCCTCTGAATCAGTATCCTTCTCAGGAGTGGGGGCTGGCCTACCCTCTCCTGCTGTGTGCCCCGCATTGCCACAGGATCTCCTTACTAGGTGTAGGCTCCAAGTCGGGCTCTGGGTCTACCTGTACCTCTTGTCCCAGGAGCAGCAGGTGGTTCTGATGGAGAATCTTGACAGGATCCATTCCCATCCTTTGGTTTCACCCAGAAAACTGGTAGGTTTGACATTTGACTCTCCACCACATAGGGTGTAGCCACCCCACGGTCCGCCAACTTATGTTTCCTAGGTAGCCCTAAATTCCTTATGAGGAGCAGGTCTCTCAGCAGAAGTTGGGAGAACCTCACCTTTCGACCATACCTCCTCTTATTTCCTTGATTCTGTTTGTCAGCCACAACACCAGCTAATTCATGAGCCCTTTTCAACTTGCTTCTCATGTCAGACTCGTACTTCAGATAAGTCTTCAGTGGTAAGTCGCCCTCATCAGTCCCAAAACAAAGGTCAATTGGCAACCTCGCCTCGTGTCCAAACATCAGATTGTATGGTGAGTACCTGGTAGCTTCATTTCGTGTACAGTTGTAACTGTGGACCAGATGACCAATATGTTGACTCCACCTGCTCTTCTTGCTGATCTCCAAGGTCCCAAGCATGTCTAGTAAGGTCCAATTAAACCTCTTGGACTGGGGATCACCCTGCAGATGATAGGGCATGGTCCTCGACTTCTCAACTCCAAGCACACCCAGTAATTCGTGGATGAGTCTGCTCTCGAAATCCCATCCCTGATCAGAATGTATCTGCCTGGGAAGTTCATAATAAATGAAATACTTCTCCCACAACACTTTGGCCAATGTGGATGCCCTCTGGTCCTCGGTAGGAAAAGCCTGAGTATGTCTAGTGTAGTGGTACGTGATGACTAAGACATTCGCCATGTTGTTGGCATCAGGTTCTATTGACAGGAAATCCATACACACCAGGTCCAGGAGCAAGTGGGACAAGAGAGCTGCCCGCATAGGTAGCATCTTCTGCCATATGCATCGAATGCACAACTTGCAGTATTGTTCAACCTCAGATTTCTTCCGGGGCCAGTAAAACAGGTCTTTGAGAAATCCATAGGTCTTCTCAACCCCCAAATGTCCAGCATCATCATGAAGTGACTTCAACGCAATCCTCCGAGACTTCTCCAGCAGAACCAGTTGGCAATGCCGAGGTCTGTCCGGGGATGACGTGACCCGGTATAGGATCTGGTTCTGCAACTCCAACCGAGGCCATTCTCTCAATAATGGAGGCACCGCCGCTTGTTTCATCTTCTCTGCCCAGCCGTATCTCTCTTTTTGACTGCTGACCAAATGATACCGATGCCCTGGTCGTCTCATTGAGCAGCTGCCACTTCTGCAGAACTCAATTCCAGCAGCTGATTTGTCTCCAGAGCAGTCAGGTTACAGTAAACTTGGGGAATGGCGTCATCAGAAGCTCCTAATTGATCCACGACTCGATCTTGTCCCTTCTTTCCCTCTGCTTTCTACTGTACTGGTCAGGGACGGTGCACCTGTTCAGACTCTCAGAGTCTTATAGTCCACACACCTCCATACCTTCCCATTCTTCATTCAGACCACTACTGTTGGGGATGCATAGGGGCTTCGGGTCTCAGTGATGATCCCAGTTTCCTTTAACCTACACAAATGTTGCCGATCGACTTCCGCCTCTGCAGGGGCCAGCCTCCACGACCGCTCTTTAAACGGGGTGTCCGTGGTCACCCGGATAGTGTGATGAGTGCTCTTGGAACAACCCACATCAAACTCGTCAGTGGAAAATACAACCTTCCAGTTTCAACATCTTCTCTACCAACCTCCTCTTCCAACCCACAGGAACTGGAGAGTCTCTGAAGTTGAATGACTCAGCGGTCAACTTTCCCCCTTTTTCCAATAGTTTCTCCCCAGCTTGCCTCACAGGGATACTAGACATTACTGTCACCGGGAACAGATGTGCCAGGGGCACCCCCGCTTGAAGATGATATCCCTCTTCGTAGCATTCCTGACAATCACTGCAATCCTGCTTGCCTGCACAAACAGGGGTTTCTGCAATTCGGGCCTCACCGGTATTACCGCAGTAAATCCTGACTCTCCCTCGTGGTCTTCCAGAGTGTCCACTAAGTGAGTCTTGCCCTCAGGCACTCCAGGTAATTTGGGGGTCCCCATCATTCTCGCTACTTCCCCGGGCCATACCACCATTGGCTTCGACTGGGTGAACCACACAGCCCCTCGTCTAAATTTGGTCTCCAGCCCAATGCAGCCACACATTTCCTCAAAAGCAGCTCAAAACACCAGGTGCACAGACAATGTTCCTAGAAAGCTCTCACCAGCCTTTTCCTTGTAGGCCCCCATGAGCCTCCTCACAAGAGGGGTGTTAGTCCCCATCAGAATTGAAACGCCACCTTTCTCAACAGAGTCCGGACAAACCAGTGCTAATGTGTCAGGGACCTCAGACACTCCCACATCAGGCTCCGAGAACTCCAACTTCACTGACAAATAACCATCATACAGATAATCACTAGGACTAAGCCCCCAGATCTCCAGTGTCCTGATTGGGGTCAATGGTAACTGCTTCAGATTCCAGCTGTAAAACAACATGACCTGCAACTGGTGTCGAGTATGGCTTTGGCATAAATACCCTCTATCCGTAGTGACACACTGGAGCGTGGCCCCACTAAGCCTTCAGGAATTGGGCCTTTCGCTTTCCAGGAGTTCCTTGGTGTATTGCTGGGAACGTGTTCCCCCAGAGACACCAGGCCATTCCCTCACTGGGTCTCCTCTAAGTTTTCCCATCGACGCTCTCTCTGCTTTGGTACCTGGGGGCTCACTCTCCTTCTGGCGTGACACCTGCTGCCAGCAGCCCTCCGCATCATTCGTCCTCTTGGGGATCCGCCCCCCCCATCAGCTCCATTATATAGGGGGTAGTCACACCTGCTGATAACAGCTGACATAGCTCCATTCTCAACTCTGCCATAACCTCCTCTACCACTCCCCAGGGTAGGCTATCCATGGTTATTTCATCACATCGGACCACTACCGAGGACTGGACCTCGCTGTCGGAGGCCCCCCGTATCTCCGACACATTGTCCTCTTCCCGTACTTCTCTGATCAGCTCAACAAAAGATAAAGGTACTGTCGGAGACCCCAAGCAATCAGGTTCTGTGACTGGGCACCCCTGGCTATCTGGTCCACTCTTAACTGATCTACATCAGCCGCCTGGATGACCCCTCTGTGCTGCAAGCAATTTAGCTGCCTCTCCAGCTGAAGAATATAAGCAGCAAGCTTCTCCTGACGCATGTTCTGAAACCCCAGCATGAGCTCCATTGGCCTTCCTGTTGGTCCAAAAGCATTGTCCAGTGCTTGCATATAATTGACAACTGTCACTAAGGGATACCGCAACCGACTGCTCTCATAACATCAGCAGCCCATCCAGTCAAACTCTCAATCGATCTCTGTCGCTTTACGTCATCAGAGCACTGCCACTCATCCAACCACTGAGAGGTCTGCTCCGTCCAAGCCTCATAATCCTCTTCCCCTTTAGGGGTGGGCATTATTCCAGAGAATAGGCAGAGCCAACCACAGCTGGGACTTTGAACTTGGGCATTTTTACAATTATTCGCCAGAGAGGTAAGGACGGATACTAACTCAGAATTCTCACTCTTCACTGGGGGACGTGGACTAATTAGACACTCCAAACTTGACCACTCTTTCTCCTCACTCCTCAGAAATGATAGAACCCTGTCTTTGAAATCTTCGCCTTCAGTTACCGTTACATCAGCACTGGTTTGCATTAAAACAAGAGCTTTGCCCAACATTTTATCAAACCTCTGCCCCACAATCACAACTTTAACAGTACTTAACAGGTGAATTAACAATTCATCCAGAGTACAAATACCTACCCCAGAGGTTCAATCACACAGCATCCAACAAGATCAATCCCGGATGAGCCCCCACAATTGTAACTCCTGCTTTGGCTAGCAGCTTAATCTAGGTGAAGACAGCCCTCAACCCAGCCAAACTTAAGAAATCTTGTTTGGGTGGATGCTGCATGATGTGTCCCCTGTTACAAATCAGTACCACGAAATAACAAACAGCACGCAATATACAATTAAACAATTGAGCTTTATAATTCTTAATTTGACTATATGGTTAGCAAAGAAACAAAAATAGAAAAGGGCCCATTCTCATGAAACAGTCTAATGCACAACGTTGGAGCTCACTGATAAGGCCATTCGTCTACAATCAAGTGTCGTTGACCTTCGGACCCTCGCTCCAAGTCCACTCCACCTGGCAGTCTACCAAATCTCTCCATTCATGTCTTCTTTCTTTATCTCTCCCTGGCAAAAGACCAGGAAATCCCTGCTCCTAGACCCACAAGAAAGAACAACACCCGTCTTATTGGATAGCCCCACATTCCAAAGCCCCATTATCTCTAGTCATAACCCAAACAACGCTGCTACAGAGAAACCATTACATTTGCAGTGAAACCTTACAGTGTGTTACAGTTATATAAGGAATGGGCTCCTCAGGATAGTGATTGGGATTCGACATTCTTCAAAGCGTTTCCTTCAATTTTCCTCTTTTCTGTTCCAGCATTCTTCCTGATCTGTCAGCGTATGTTCATCTGAATGATTGGAACGGATCATGTAAATTCTTCACCAACAATTTACTTAATAGCAACTTTGCATTAGTCTTCACTGTGGAGAACTCCTGCAATATGTTAGAAGTTCACGAGTGTCAGGGGGCAGAAGTGAGTTTAGTAGCTATTAGTAGGGAAAAGGTGCTTAGGAAACTGATCAGTCACATGCACCAAATAAACTACACTCCAGGATTATAAAGAGGCAGCAGATGAGATTGCAGAGGCATTAGTAATGATCTTTCAAGAATCATTAGATTCTAAAACGGTTGGAGGGGACTGGATAATTGCAAAAGTCACTCCATTCCTTAAGAAGGTGCAAATGAATGGAAATTATAGGCCAGTTAGCCTGACTTTGGTGGTTGATAAGATATTGGAGTCTATCATTAAGTATAAGGTTTTGGGGCAGTTGGAGATACATGATAAAATAGGACAAAGTCAGTATGGATTCCTCAAGGGTAAGTCTTGCCAGACAAATCTGTTGGAATTCTTTGAGGAAATAACAGGCCAGATACACAAAAAAATTAAGTAAATGTTGTTTACCTGGATTTTCAGAAACCTTTAACCACATGTGAGACTGCTAAACAAGATTAGAGCCCATGATATTACATGAAAGGTACAAACATGGATAGAAGATTGGTTGACTGGCAGAAGATAATCAGTGGGAACAAAGGAGGCCTTTTCTGGTTGGCTGCCAGCGACTAGAAATGTTGCACAAAGGTCGGTGTTGGAACCGTTTCTTTTCACCTATAATTGGATAACAGAATTGATGGCTGTTTGGTCAAGTTTGTAGACAATACAAAGATAGGTGGGGTGGGGGGTCAGATAGTATTAAGCAAGCAGGGAGTCTGCAGAAGGACTTAGGTTAGGAAAATGACCAAAGTAGTGGCAGATGGAATATAATGCATGGTATACACTTTGGTAGAATGAATCGAGGGGTAGGCTCTTTACAGAACAGGGAGAAAATTCAGAAATCAGAGGTGCATAGAGCCTTGGGAACCCTAAAGGTTAGCTTGCAGATTGAGTTAGTACTAAGGAAGGCAAATGCAATGTTAGTATTCATTTTGAGAGGATTAGAATATTAAAAAACAAGGATGCAATGCTAAGGTTTATAAGGCATTGCTCAGACAGCCCTTGGAGTATTGTGAACAATTTTAAGCCCTGCATCTAATAAAGGATGTGTTGGCATTGGAGAGGGTACAGAGGGGGTTTGAAAGAATTATCCTGGGAATGAAAGGGTTAATGCAAGAGGAGTATTTGATGGCTTTGTGTGTGTACTCACTAGAGTTTAGAAGAATGGGGGGGGGGGGATTCTCACTGAAACCTATTGAACATTGAAAGGCCTAGATAGAGTGGATGTGGAAAGGATGTTTCCTATAGTGGGGAGTCTAGGGCCAGAGGGCACAGCCTCAGAATATAGGATGTTCCTTTAGAACAGAGATGAGGAGGAATTTCCTTAGCCAGTGAGTGGTGAATCTAAGGAATTAATTGTCATAGATGGCTGTGGAGGCCAAGTCATTAGGTATATTTAAAGTGGAGGTTGATAGATTCTTGATTAATGAGGGAATCAAAGGTTATGGGGAGATGGCAGGAAAATGAGGTTGAGAGGGATAACAGATCAGTCAGGATGAAATGGTGGAGAAGATTCAATGGGCTTAATGGTCTAATTCTGCTGCTATGTCTTATAGTCTAATATATATATAAAAGAAAAGAATATTATTATATTAAATATATATACACATACAGTACATAGCACAATAGTCATGACAATCCTTCCCACAGGAGACAAATCATTGTAACCACTGAGGGGTTTCCTGCTGTCCACCAGGGTCCTCCTCAACCAGCTTTGCCAAAGACTGACAGACTGCGCCCACACTGCAGGTGGATCACATCCATCTGAAAGCAGAGTAGACATCATCCACACTGCATTGCAGCTTCACAGAATTGCAAAGGGCAGCATCAAACCCTCTCCATGGCTGTTCTTGACTCCCTCAATGATGAACAATTATAAAGTATCCTTCTCATATTTGCCTCAGAAGTACACCTCCATTTTACATCTCCTCCAAGATGGCATGGAAGCCATGATATTATTATTATCATTATTTCTTTATTTATTCATCTACAGGATGTGGGCATCACCAGCTAAGCCAGCATTTATTACCCATCCCTAGCTGCCCTTGAGAAGGTGGTGATGAGCTGCCTTTTTGAACTGCTGCAGTTCCTGAGGTGTAGGTACACCCATAGTGCCATTAGGGAGGGAATTCCATGATTTTGACCCAGGAACAGCGATACGTTTCCAAGTCAGGATGGTGAGTGACTTGGAGTGGGATTTCCAGGTGGTGGTGTTCCCGGGTATCTGTTGTTCTCGTCCTTCTAGATGGTAGTGGTTGTGGGTCTGGAAGGTAATGCCTTAGGAAAAGGGTTTCCTAATGTTCGCAAAAGGGTTCATTCACCTCATATTCGGTCTCAGAACAAACTGTTGGTAAGCTGATACATCTCATTGCCTAAACATTTTGGTCAATTATTCACATCATAGTATTGTCCATCATCATTAATAAGTTCCATGCTACAATGAAACTAATAACAGGCACATCACCTCCTCTCCAGAACCAAGGTCATGTCAACCTCTGTCAGTGATCTATAGTATATAAACAACACTGATGTCTGTGCATGGTCAGAGACTGAACTCGAAGTTATCATTGACCCATTAACCGAAGCTATGAAAGGATAGGTCTTACATTTAACATTTGAGAAGTAAATTTAATGGTAGATAATGCCACCCCTCTGAAACTGCTCACTCATCTGGCCAATCAAGTGTTATCAAGACTCCATTACAGTACATACAGAGTCAATGAATTACATATTGAACTCATTGGCCACCTCAGAGTTCACTAAATAGAAGCAAATCATCCTCAGTCCTAAGGGATAAGCTGTAGGAGCAAAAGGAGTCATAAGAATAATCATGGAACAGAGAAAGAATAACTGTAGAAAAAGCTGAATAGTCTGTGCCTTTGGAAAAAGACGGAAGGGTAATCTTAGACTAATCCAGCTATACGTCTATTTCAGTGTAATTCTGCACCTACACTGAAATGCCACTTTAAAACTGATACAGTTGTCTGCTGGAGTTCCAATTCATTTCAGTAACTTCTGTTCAGTAGTTCCACGTTGTATCACCTGGATCAATGGTCTTCCTGGTGTCCTTGACCAATACTTATTTCTTTACCTAAAACACTAAAATGGTGATCCAATTATTTCTGATTGCCTGTCATAAGACCTTTGAAAATCATATACTCAGTAGGGTACAGGCATGAAACCACAAGTATTTCACTGACTATCTAGCATCTTAGGACTTCCTAAACTTGTGGAAGGTGCTGTGCAAATATACAAGCTGTATTGTTTTTCTTTTATAAATTCCTGCTAAATCTATCAGATACGAACAGAAGTTTTTCAATCAAGTTTGTCGCTGATGTATTGTAATTTTAGAAGCAACTTTTATTTTATTTTTGCTGTTTGAGTGAATATTTTGAATTCTTCATTTCTTTTAAGAGTTTATAAAGTAAATAATTTCACAGAATGTATTATTCAAAGTGATTTAGTGGTTCATTTGAGCTTTTGTTTTGGAGAACCTTTCAGCAGCTGTTCAAATTGATAGCTAATAAGAGAAATCTGTTCTGTTAATAATTACCCTTAATTACCCAAGTCAGAATTTTACCATGAAGGTTTCTATGGTCTGCTGAGGCCTATTCAAAGTCAGCCAACTTTGAAATTCTTTTTAAGTCTCAGTTTCATTTTCTGCCTTTTAGTGCAAGATATTATTTTTAGTATAATCTTTTATTTTGGCTGGGGACAATAATGAAAGCTGTCCAATAACTTCTGATTTATGGTATTCAAGAGTTGCTTTCCACAGTCTGAGGATTATATTCCAGAAATTCCAGTGTAGCAGCTGACATCTAGTCTATAAACCCAGTGAAAGCTGGTTCTGACTTTCAATTTTGCCTTAGTTGAATACAGTTCTGGCTATTACTCCAAGCAGAATTCACACAACTAATGTTAAAATAATTGATAAGATTTGGAGAAGTACAGAAGACTAGAAGTAATTGCAGTGTATGTTCACAGATTCAGGACAGCTAGACAGGATGGTTAAAAGAAAGATCAGACACATGTCTTTGATACATATGAGAACCCAGAATAATGCTGGTCCTGGTACAGAACATTAGTCAGACTGCTGACTATTAATGCGGATGCCCAGAATTACAATCCAGAGACCTAATTTAAATCCTACCATGGCAGTAATAAAATTGCTCATGTCTTAAATACTCTTATAACATGGGAGGCCATTCTAGCCAAGGAGTCTCTTAGAGAAATCCCATCAATCCTATGCAGTCACTTATTTTACTGTACCGTATCTCTCTCTAATGCCCATTATTGTTTAAAATAAAACAATACACATCTTTCCCTCTACCCCCCTCCCCACTTTCTGCTGTCTGCAAGATCACTCTCTACATGACTCCTTTGTCCATTTGTCCATCCCCACTGATCTCCCTCCTGGCACTTATCCTTGCAAGCTGAACAAATGCTTCACCCGCCCCTACACCTTCTCCCTCACTACCATTCAGGGCTCCAAACAGCCCTTTCAGGTGAGGCGACACTTCACCCGTGAGTCTGTTGGGGTCATATACTGCGTTTCGTGCTCCCAGTGTGGCCTCTTGTATATCGATGAGACTTGACGTTGTTCAGGAGACCGCTTCGCTGAGCATCTATGGTCCATCTGCCAGAACAAGCGGGATCCCCCAGTGGCCACCCATTTAAATTCCACTTCCCATTCCCATTCCGATATGTCCATCCATGGCCTCCTCCACTGTCGGGATAAGGCCACACTTAGGTTGGAGGAACAACACCTTATATTCCATTTGGGGAGCTTCCAACCTGATGGCATGAACATCAATTTCTCAAACTTCCAGTAATGCCCCCACCTCCCTCCTTCACTATTTCTCATCCCCTTGTCCCTCTCTTTGCCCCACATTGTCTCCCTCTGGTGCTCCTCCACACCTCCCCCTTTCTTCTTTCACATCATCCCTCCCCCTCCAAGTTTCGCCTATCATCTGGTGTTTCTCTTTACCTTCCCCCCGCCTCTCAATTCTACTCCTCAGCTTTTTTTCTCCAGTCCTGCCGAAGGTTTTGGCCCGAAAAGTTGACTGTATTTTTTTTCATAGATGCTGCCTGGCCTGCTGAGTTCCTCCAGCATTTTGTGTGTATGGGTTTAATCAATCTTGCCCCTGACATTCCTGCCAGTAGCCCATTCACCCACCTCCTCATCTTTGGGATTTGAGAAGCAACTGGTGCACCCAAAGGAGACCCACACAGTTACAGAATAAACAAAGTATATTCTCCTCATAGACAACAACAGAACTCAGGATTTAACCTGGGTCACAGGAGTTGTGAAATGTTTTGCAACTGTGCTACCAATTTAAAATCTGTTAGTAATTTGGAATTTCCAGTCTTGGTATTAATGACCACAAATAAAATGACGTTGTCATCTGATTTATTATTCTTCTTGGAAGGAAACCTGCCTTTCTTACTTGCTCTGGCCTCTATGTAACTCCTGGACCAGACCATTTTCTTTCTCTTAAAAATATCCCTGTACTGTTCTAGCAAGTCAATCTTCTCAACAAGAAGTTATAGATGGGCAATAAATGTTTGCATTGCCAGTAATTACCAGACCCTATAAAAGACATAATAAAAATGCTATCTCAGATGATCTTTCTTCATTTCGTGACATCATGTGCCAATGATTTCCAGGAGTTACTGTGGAGTCCCAGGGGCTTTGGGAGCATTCCAGAATTGTTCCCTGTAGTTGGGATGCCATTCTGATCAAAGCATCAGCTTCAAGAGTCTGAGCTAGTGCCAAACTCAAAATCATAGAATATAGAAGAGAATGGGCTATACACTTAAGATCCAAAAGTTAATGTTCTCTACCCACATGTCCCTGCGACACCCATTGGAAATACATGTCTACATTGTCATCCTGAAGTACACAGACAACACTTCCCAAATCATGGGACCCAACTGGCAATAAAGGCAGCTATCGGTGATGGTATTCACCATTCCATGCTGAGTGGCAGCATAGCCTCGATAATCTGAAAAAGGAGTATGTGAAGATCTAGACCTCCAGTAATCCTTACCCTCCTGCATGCTCCTAAGGTGTGGATCACTTTCAGTAGACATTTCAAAGCACCAGAATGATATGATTGTTCCTGTAAGATTTTCCAAATCCACTGACAGGATACGTGTTGGCATCCTCTGCTGCCAACATGTCCAGCACTGAGACCCTAATTATATCATATTGTCAGTTCTGGTGTGTTTATTGCCGATATTATCCATTATTTAATTGTATGAGAGAGTAACCCAGAAGTTTAACAATAGTTCTCTCACATTGAGCCAGATGTTTGCTTCACTGCTATTTGAGTCCTTATGTGCCCTTCATAGAAGTGCCTGAGGAGTGCTTACGTTTTGCATGCACAGTTGTAAACTCAAATCCTACTTTTGCAGCATAATAGTTTGATTGTGAGTGACCACGTCTGCATCTGTAAAATACTGAAGCAAGAGACAAGCAGTCACCTCTACTTTCTCCCTGGAAATCTTCAACGCTGCTGTCAGTCCTGATCCCTCCCCCCTTATAAATCATCACAGAAAGCCTTACATTGTTGTATGCCACTAGCCATGTGCAAGGCTCTTGGCGAAAAGTGGTTTGAAAAGGGAACATAGTGAGTTAGAACTCCAGAAATAAGCAAGTTCCCACTAAATTCCAGATCCCAACTGGGTTAACATCCTGATTTGGTGTGCAGCAACTATTTCAAGATTGTGGCAATGATCTCATTTCACAATGTGTGTGGAAGGACATGCCTGACAAATCTTTTATGGGTTCCTCGGAGAGGTAACTAGGGGGAGAGATGAAGTTAGCACAGTGGATGTTGTATATATGGGCTTCAGTAAGGCCTTTAAGATGGCATGACCAATGTCATGTGTCAGCTTATTGATGGTTCAAATGACAAGAAATTCGACTTAAAATATTACTAATACACTTTTTTAAAAGTTAATTGTGGTAAACTATGACCGCAAGCAATGAAGATGCGAGTGAAGGCAAAGGGAATTCGAGAGATGAGCCATGCTGGTGCGCTGCAAAATCAATACAGATGGATGGAGTTGGAGTGAGCAATTCAGGGAGGAGGAGTTGAGGCAGAGGATTTTTGATACCCGTCCAAGTAAGCTGGGCACGAGTTTGGATCGCTCTAAGTGCTGAGTTGATTTGGAGAGGTCGAGAATGGCTTCTTTGGCAGTGAAATCTAGGCCCGAAGCAAATTTCTGGGTGGCATGTTCTAGGCCCGGAGTGATTTGCTGAGGCAAAGCCCCGGTCCTAACGTAAAGTATGATCCGCTGTTTGGATAATTTAAATGCCGGTCCAGATAGACTAGAAGGGCAGGGTGTCAAGAGTCAGGATGATTTTGCTCACTCTCTCACGATGTTCACTCCTCTTTCCATGATGCTGAGGCTGTCGGACTGCCCTGGCTGCTGTGCTTCACGTCTGCAAGCTTTGTAGCTACTTGCTCTGCTAATATGATGATCCAATACCAAGTCCTAGGTCTACTCCAGGCTGCTCTAGGAATCTGAATCTAAGGACTCATTTTGGTTCAGAATGCTGTTGTTGCTTGCTTCTATTGTTTACATGATTTGTGGGTTTTTTTCCTCTTCCTGGTTCACTTTGTGCTGCCTGTAAGCAGACAAATTTCAAGGTTATATAGTTTGTACATTTCTTTGAAAATAAATGTCCTTTGAATCCTTGACAAGGTCCCACGCGACAGGCTGATCTGGAAGGATAGGATTGCATCGGATTCATCGGGGGTGGTCTAGCAACGTGGGTTCAAAATTGGCTCAATCATAGGAAGCACAGGTGATAACTAAAGATTGATTCTCCAGCTGGAGGCCTGTGACTAGTGTGGTGCTTCATGGGTCAGTCTTGGGACCTTTTTTATTAATTATTTCTGTAACTGTCCCTCAATGAACATGGCACAATTTGCAAGTTTGCTGATGATAACAAATTAGGGGGTCTCATTCAAAGTGAAGCAGTTAGGTGCGTGGGCAAATGGAGTTCAAAGTGTGAGGTGATGCATTTTGGACAGTCAAACCAAAGTAGGGCTTATAAAGTGAGTGACAGGGCACTGACATGTGTTGTGGGACAGAGGGATCTGGGAGTGCAAATACACAATTTTAAACTGAGAGGTTTGTGAGCATGTGGAATGAGCTGCCAGATGAGGTGGTTGAAGTAGGTAGAACTGCAACTTTGGAGAGGCATTTGGATAGGTACATGGGGTGGGTGGGGGGGGGGGGGAGGTTGGAGGGATATGGGTTGAATCCAGGCAACTCAGACTAGCAGGGGGGATGCTGTGGTTGCCATGGACCTGTTGAGCCAAAGGGCCTATTTCTATGGTTCAAATAAACTTTAGTATTCCTTAAATTAGCCTACTTGACTCCTAAACACAGTGTTAACTTATGCCTTATTTTAAGCTATTGGAATCCACTTTGTCTGAAGATCATCAGCACTAAGACCTATAAACGCACATCTGAAGGTTACATTAACTCAGATATTTAGAGAAGTGGATGCAATCTCTCGAAATGTCAAGCCCTCGTATTCTAAGTGGATCAGCATGATGGGCAATACAGGTTTTGTAATTGAAGATATGGATGTGCAATGTTCTGTGCTGAATATGAAATGCCGAGGGGAGAAATCTGTATTATGGACTAAATAACATTAATGGAGAGCAGTCCAGTGAACCCTGATCCTGACATTCGACATCTGTTCTCCCATCCTGAAGCAACAATCACTTTCCTTGTCTCTTTCTCCTTTCTCACCAGCTCACATTCCTTCTTTATAACATTGTCAAGCAATGATCTTTTACCATTTTCCCCCATTATTTTCTATTTAATTATATTACATTTTTAATTTGAATTATAATTATCTTCTTATTGTTTTCCATCTTCCTCGTGCTGCTCCCATCTTATTCCAGTAACAAGCACATTTTGCCAAAGCCTCTCATTGAATGCAGGCAAGGGAATCTAGTTGATGTGCACAAAATCATTAAAGGTATGGATAGAGTTCTGAAAACCAGAAGGCTTGGTTTAAGAAAAGGGGGTGGCAGATTTAGAGATGATCTCTGGAGCAATATTTTCACTAAATAATGGCTGTAATATAGATTGCACTCTCTGTGAGGTTGATGGAGGGGGAGACTGACTAAATTTTTCTGGAGTCGCCAAGGCAGGAAGGCCTGGAAAATGGGATTAATATAGATGAGTGCTTGATGATTGATCTGGACATGATGACCTAAAGGTTTGGTTTCTGTGCTGTATCATCCCATGACATAAAACTCCTCTCCTGCTACTTCTGTGATATATTGAGGATGTTCTATGCTCTAAGCAGAAACTCTTCTTTTTTCAGCATTCATCTTAAAACATAGCGTAATTGGGATCCTCTGACCTGAGTCATGAGGAATCAAATTTCATGAAGATAAGAGTCAGACAGCAGGAACGATTGTGTTGTTTGGGCTGAGCAGACACCCAGACCAGCGGCTTCTCCACAGAAAGCACTAAAGTGAATATGTTATCCCATGGATGGTAATTTGTAATTGAAATGGGCCATTGCTCATGCTAATTATTGGACATATTTCTACCGTTAATTACGAAATAAGCAAAGCATCTAATTACACTTTTAGGAATAATATCAAAACTTTTTCAGTTAGGCAGCTGCTTCAGAGACCTGTTTGTATCAGTTGAGTGCATTTAGAGCGGATGATTGTTCTGGAAGTTACTAAGTAAAAGTCCAGATAAAAGGTTCAACTAAAAGTGTATCAGTCTGACTTCAACAGGAAGGAACTTACTGAGACTTTGCATTGCTGTGAGTGATGCCCTTACGTAGGGCTGGACAACAGCCATTGTGCTCGGCTGTATTTCCATTGCTTGGATTTCTAATAACTCTATCTTCTGCCAATGTTCAGGAGTTCAATTGTTTAAACCCCTAAAAAGAACAAGGCGAATGAGAAACTACAATTTCTAATGGATCTGCTGTCCTCTGTATCAATGTGACAGAATCTGAACAGTCAGTTTACAGGAATGTGGTGCTTCAAAGTAACAAACCACCATCAAATTAAAAGCAAGTATATATTTCACTGTACAAGATACGTTAGAGGATGAACAATCTGGTAAAAAGGGAACGGTTATGGGAGGAATTGTTACCTGCAGCAAGACATGTATAAAATAAGCAGCAAAATCAAAGTGGAGATGGGAATTCCCAGCCGGATCAATTGAACAGCGAGTTAAAGATGAGACAGAGCCGCCTGAGGGGTCAATGCGGTGTCTGTACAGTTTAAGCTGACTCCTCAGTTTGAGGGAAAATGCAGACTCAACACCAGAGACAAAAGCAGCTCCCACTGCAGTGATGGCTAAAGGTAGTGAGTAAGTCACAGATGTTTTATGTAACAAAAAAAAAGACAAGCAGAGCGCAGGCCTTATGCATTTTTCCTTCCCTTCGTGTCTCTCTAATAGCATTCATTGACAAAGGAGTTAACTATTTTGCATTTAAGGCAGGATTTCTGAGAACTAATTTGTTTCTGGATGAGAAAATAGGTTTAAGTAAACACTACTCTTAGTGCCCGGCCTATTAAAGCATTTGACGTCTTATGGAGATTTCACAGAATAACGAGTAGAAGCAATGCATGATGCAGAGCAGACACTTTGGGAGAGCAAAGTTTACTGATGTGATTGAGCAAAGGGCATCCCCAACCCCACCTCCCCTATGACAAAAAATTATATCCAGGAGCTACTAAGTAAGAAGAGGCTAGAGACTACATGGACTTTAGCTGCTTCTGTTTAGCAATAATACGTTACTAACTACATTTTCATACAAGATCAAATTTTACTCTTTTGTCAAGAATTTGCTTTTGGCTGTGATGTATGTTTTACAGCTGAAATGTCATTGGATTAGAATAGTTAACATGAATTCAGTACGTGGGCCAAATTTGGTTTAACTGTGGCCAGTAAGTCCAGGGACACAGCTGGTCACAGGCTAATCCCCAAACTGCTGTAAGTAATGGACTCACAGAGTGAGAAATGCTGACACATTGATGAGTGCATTTTGTCACTGGACTCTACATGAAATCCAGTGGCAGAGCCCAGCGGCACTGGGGCATTATGCTGGGGAATCTGCCTCTTTGACCCAATGCCAAACAAGCCTGGCATATGAACAGAGACCCCAAACAATTGAATGGTGATTCCAGTCTGAAGATTAGAAAGGAAAAGGTATTTATTTCTGTAAAAGAAAATCTGCAGATGCTGTAGTGGATTCTGGTGAAAGATGATCTCCTAAAATGTTAATTGTTTCTTTCTCCACAGTTACTGTCTGACCTGCTGAGTATTTCCAGCACATTTTGTTTATAAATTGTCTTTTTTTTATAACCTATATAAGGTTCTAATTATTTCCTAACCTTTTAATGCACTTTAAAGATCTTTATATTATACAATAATTTTAAATATAAGTTCAGATGAGTAGGAACTGTTGGTAACAAGTTAAGTAGGTGGGTCTGATACCAGATGGTTTGCAACATAAATTTGGGAGTGAAGATTTCTCTAACATTTCCGAAGAGCTTTTCATGTCCTCTGGTATCCTGAGGTCCTTTAAACTTAATGAATTATGACTTGAAGAGTCATCATGTTTGTAACCAGGAACCAGACATTGGAACCTGATACTTTTTGTGATTTTGAGATACTTTTTGTGATGTGAGATATTGAGTTCTCCTCAGGGCCTTTAATTAATATTTATGTCATAGAGGATCAGAAGTGGAGAGAGTGAGCAATTTCAAGTTCCTGGGTGTCAAGATCTCTGAAGATCTAAGCTGGTCCCAACTTATCAGTGCAGCTATAAAGAAGGCAACGGAATGGCTATATTTCATTAGGAGTTTGAAGAGATTTGGCTTGTCAACTAAAGCACTTTAAAACGTCTAAAGATGTACCATGGAGAACTTTCTGACAGGTTGCATCTCTCTCTGATATGGGGGGGGGGGGGGGTTACTGCACAGGACTGAAAGCAGCGACAGAAAGTTGTAAAGTTAGTCAGCTCCATCTTGAGTACCAGCTTCAATAGAACCCAAGATATCTTCAGAAAGGAGACAATCATTATTAAAGACCCCCATCAACCAGGACATGCCCTGTTCTCTTTGTTACCTTCAGGTAGGAGGTACAGAAGTCTGAAGAGAAACACTCAGCAATTGAGGAACAGCTTCTTCCCCTCTGCCATCCGATACCTAAATGGACATTGAACCCATGAACACTACCTCACTTATATTTTATATAAATTATTTCTGTTTTTGCACTACATTTCATCTGTTCAATATACTTACCTGTATATATACTTGGTTCCAAGGTTGTCAAGCTGAGGAGTGGCAGTGGGGACAAGCTCCCACTACCCACTACCTGATAGTGCTCCTCACAGCATGCGTCTCAATTAACCTCTGAAAACGAAGTCCAACTCCTGGCCTTCTAGTGTGGCTTGGCCTCTAAGCCCGGCGGAACTGTTTCTACTGACAGGAGAAGGGGCGAAGGCGGGTCCTGGCGCTTTAAAACCAGTGCTTCGGGTAGATGGAGCTCGTCAGCCTGGGAAGGCAGGCCATCTAAGAGAGGGAAAACTCTGATTTCAAATCTCCGCTGCCTTGCGGCCATACCCACTTATGGGAAAGGCTTCGGGAGTAAACCCTGAGGACAAATCCAGAGCTGGAGTCCCTAAGGCAGTCCGACGTTGCCTTCAACCTCGCTCTGGCAACTCCTCCGACACTGGTGCCAAGCTGTATCAGCCCTTGCCCTTCCCTTGGACAACAACGGTGGTGTGGAGAGGGGAGACTTGCTGCTTGGGCAACTGCCGGTCTCCCATACAACCTTACCCAGGCCTGCACCCTGGAGAGGACACTTAGACTTTCCAGGTGCAGACCCATGGTCTTGCGAGACTAACAGATGGCATCCATATATACTTACTGTAATTGATTTACTTATTTATTTGTCTTTCTATATTATTATGTATTGCATTGAACTGCTGCTGCTAAGTTAACAAATTTCATGACACACGCTGGTGATAATAAACCTGATTCTGACCAATATTTTGGATGAGGTAACTATGTGTGTAGACACTGAAAAGAACTCAATTAAAATATTCTTACTCATATTTTTCCTTTTCCATCTGAGAGGGCTTCAGCTCAATGCCTTCTCTGATCCACTGATATCCTTTGACAATGCACCATCTATTCAGCATCATCTTGAAGCACCATGTTAGATTTTCAGATCTCAAAACTGACAAGCTTCATTCAGTTGTGCTTCTAAAAATAAATGTATTTGATCTATCTTGTTCTAATGAAAAATCAAGAGGTTAGATTTGAAAGCAAATTCTGATGTAAAGTTGAATTTATTTGTGCAAAGGGAGCATTTTGACTTTCAGGTGGCTGACCTCACCTCTCATCACACTTTAGTGACTTTGTCCTTAGTGCATTTCATGAAATGAACACCAGCCGCTCCTCCGGACCAGGATGCAACCATCAAAAGGAATTGTAAATTGTGGGAGGATACAGGAAGGGTCACAAGGAGTGCAGACCCAGTGTTACAGCAGTTCTGTGTAATATTGGGGGTCCCGAGTATCACTTCTGTATCTCTAGGGCTCACAGAAATATTTCAGTACTTTTCTTTAGGAGAAGTTAAAGAGGTGGTCACGAGAAGACTTGCAGGACAACTTTTATGACATGTTCTCAGCAAAGCAGCTGGCTAGCAACGGTGAGACAACAAGCAGCAGTTCCACTGTGGGAGTACATATGCTTCATCCAAAGCAGCTGTGGTTTATGTTCCATGGTCCGAATGACACTACCCCCAGGACAACACTCAAGCAATTTTAGTAGCCTTGCAAATGGCAGCACTGCTGTGAACCCATTTAAACTTTGTGATGAACTGAATCTTCATTGAAAAATCAGATCACACTCCACGCCCCTCCAGAGGCTGAGACACTCATCAGATACTGTTTGATATTCACATGAAACTTAAGTTCCCCAAACCAACATTTAGCATAATGACCAATCTCCTATCACTGCATTTTTGTTTTTACTGCCAAATCTCCATCTCCCTTGAAAGCATAATTCCCAAATAGCATTGACTTCTATTGACAGTTATTGAGATGTTTAACCTCCCTCTTCAGCAGTCTGAGGTACCCACTTGCTTCTAGCAGGCTTCAATTGGCTAAGAAGAACATGGTAACCTGTCTCAGTGACTATCACCCAGTAGCACTTACATCCACAGTGATGAAGTGTTTCGAGAGATTGGTGATGAAACACATCAACTCCTGCTTGACAAGCAACTTGGATCTGTTCCAATTTGACTACCAGAGTAACGAGTCCACAGCAGATGCCAGCTCCCTGGCTCTTCATTCAACCCTGGAACATCTCAGTAGCAAAGATGCATACATCAGGATGCTCTTTATCAACTACATTTCAGCACTAACTGCCATCATCCTCTCAAAGCTAATCAAAAAGCTTCAAGTCCTTGGCCGTAATATTTCTTAGTGCAATTAGATCCTCAATTTCCTCATTTGCATACCCAGTCAGTTTGTATTGGCAACATCTCCTCCACAATCTCCATCATAGATGCACCACAAGGCTGTGTGCTTGGCCCCTTGCTCTACTTCCTTTGTAGAGTCACAGTTGTGACTGTGTGGCTAGGCACAGCTCCAGTGCCATATTCAAGTTTGCTGACATAATCACTTTTGTAGGTCTAATCAAAAGTGGGGAAAATGAAAATCTGGCTGAGTAGTATCATAGCAACAATCTCTTACTCAATGTCAGCAAGACCAAGGAGATGATTATTGACTTCAGGAGGAGGAAACCAGAGGTCCATGAGCCAGTCTTCATCGGAAGAACAGAGGTGGAGAGGGTCAGCAACTTTAAATTCCTTGGTGTTATTATTTCAGAGGACGTGTCCTGGGCCCAGCGTGCATATGCAATTACAAAGAAAGCAAGGCAGCAACTCCACTTCCTTAGGAGTTTGCAGAGATTCAGCATGACATAAAACATTAACAAACTTCTATAGATGTGTAGTGGAGAGTATATTGACTGGCTACATCATCGCCTGGTATGGAAACACCAATGCCCTTGAACAGAAAATCCTACAAAAATATATAAAAGATATGGCTCAGTGCATCACAGGTGAAACCCACCCCACCAGTGAGCACATTTACACAAAATGCTGTTCTAGGAAAGCAACATCCCTCATCAGGGACCCCCACAACCCAGAACATGCTCTCTTCTCACTGCTCCCATCAGGGAGAAGGTACAGGAGACTCAGGACTCACATCACCAGATTCAGGAATAGCTACTACCCCTCCAGAATCAGGCTCATGAACAAAAGGAGATAACTTCTCTCAGCTTCATTAGCCCCAACATTGAAATGTTCCCACAACCTACAGCCTCACTTTCAAGGACTCTTCATCTCATGTTCTCAATATTTATTGTTTATGTATTTATTATTATTATTATGATTATTATTATTGCTCTTTCTTTTTGTATTTGCACAGTTTGTGACTTTTGCACACTGGTTGAATGCACAAGTTGGTGCAGTCTTTCATTGATTCTATTTTGATTATTATTCTATAATGGAGTTATTGAGTATGCCTGCAAGAAAAAGAATCACAGGGTTGTATATGGTCATATACACGTACTTTGGTAATAAATTTGCTTTTAACTTTGACTGAAGTCTTGCACATACCCAAAGGAACCACAGTTATTTGTACGTTGTCCATTTTAGCCCCCTGAAAACATCCAGATCTATACAATCAACCATGAGAAAAACAGCCACAAAGTCCATAATACTGATAAATAATTCCAAGGACAAGAGTGTAAATCAACTTTAGATTTTAATAGACTTTTGTAAAGTAAAAAGGCCTTCTTTAAAAAATAACACAAAACTCTAGCCCATATTTATACATAGATTCAAAAGTTCTCCATTTTTTCATCCGTTGAATTTAGGACTTTTTAAACAAATATTTACATTATGTACACACACTAGTTGTAGATACACAAACATAACTAAGGCCACTGATTAATGGCATTGAAGCAAATATTCTATAGAAGCAGAATTGCCAATACCACCATCCCATGACAAGACACTTAAAAGACAAAGAAATAGAAGCCGAATGAAGATTTTGTTCACTTTGATTACTCTTCAACTGAGTTTTGATCAAGTGTTGCCCTATTCAGATTGGATTTTAAAAGTTGTGGCTTTATGTATTAACATTACTGGTGGGTTTTATGTTTAGTAGCAGCCCACTTAAAGCTCCAGATATTTACGTATGTAACTTGCCCCATATTTTTCCAAATTCCACAAATGGAGCTTTGCTTCCAGAGGAACATTCTCCAACATGTTCAGTTTCTTGTAATAAATGCTCTGGCATCTTGCTTGTGAAACAGTGGATTACTATTTCGTTCAAAGGAAAAGCAAAGAAGACTTAGAACAGTGCAAAGATTATAAAGACATTCAAATCCAAATTCTGAAATAGGCTGAATGGAAAGCCAATTATTTTTTTGAGATACGGCGCGGAATGGGCCTTTCCAGTCCTTCAAGCCGGACTTGCCCCCAGCGACTCAGACAACCCCGATTTTACTCTATCCTATCCTGGGACAATTTATAAAGAGCAATCAGCCCAACCAGTACGTCTTTGGACTGTGGGAAGAAACTGGAGAGCCTGGGGAAACCCACGCATTCCTCGGGGAGAATGCACAGAGATTCTTTACAGAGGATACCAGAATTGAACTCCAACGCCCCAAGCTGTAATAGCGTCATGTTAACCGCTACACTACCATGGCGCCCAGCAGAGATCATGGGGTAATAAGGGAGCTTGTGCATAAGAGTGTAGTTTCAACAAGAGTATGGAAACTAGCAAGTGTAAATACTTTCAGGTTTTTGCGAGCATGCTTATATGTTCAGTATTTGGATTGTATGTGCCAGAAATAATAAACACTCCAATTTTCACTGTGGTCTCCTTAAGTTGCAATGAATTGCATCATAAATAACAAAAATATACAAAGTTATCAGTTGAGTTCAATTCAGTTGAATGACCCAGAATGTTTACTTGGACTAGTCATGTGGCAGAACATCAGTCATTGATCCTGTGTCAATAACCTCTATTGAGCGCTGTTTAATTTTGGTTAAAAGATCTTCATAAGCACCTACATGGAGCCATGTGATCTATATACCATACATTATGTTTGGAATGTTCTACTAGGATATTGAACCAGTTGTATCATTTGAATTTGAAATCAATTTTATTGTGGAATACACTTGCTCTGCAAAAAGGCGATGTCCTGATATGAAACTATTTTACATATTTATTATTTAACCAAAAAGGCCTTTCACAAAGTGAAACTGAGTGCATGTTCTTAATTGTTCACAAGGGGCAATAAATCACTCCCCTTCCTTTCCAAGTGTCCTTCACACACAAGCTTGCTCTGTAATAACAATTGTTGCATTAGACAATTAATCAGTCCCACAGTTGCCTTGCACAACGAGGTTAGCAGTACAGTCACAGACGTTCTCACTGGACAATGAATCAATCCTCCAAAATCCTTTCAGGGATTCCTTCACAATTTGATTTCTCACGTACCGTATCGCAGCAGTGGCATATGTTTCACCAGCCTTTCCTGCCAATAGCCACACAGCAGTTTCAGTCAGATTCAATCTCACATTGATTCTCGTGTGTTTCTTTGGCTGCTTCATAAATCCTCTTAAAATCTTTGTAACGCGGTGCACACCCAAGCCACGCCTCTCCAAAGTGGATGTGGCCTGTGAAAATGAAACTCCCAACTCCTTGCTTGACACCACACTTCAAGAATGTCCTCACTTCCCCAAACGATTTTCCGTACTTCCCTATCGGGTGGAAGAGCGTGTACTTCTGTCTATAAATTTTGGTGGTGCCCACGTTTACAACGGATTCCTGGTGTTCTCTGTCGTGAATCACACTCCGGATATGACCTCGCACCACTGGAGAAATAAAGGGAAACATCAACATTTTTGCAAACAGTACACACAAATGCCTAAGACAGAAGACAAAGTCCATCACATTGATCTGAACTGAAATTCAGTGGAGTAGGTCAACCTTAGAGTCATTTCTACTTATCCTTGATCTATCTTATCTCACTCCTGAATGACGAGAATGAAAAAAAATTAGGGAGTGGTACAATGACTTGTTAACAGTCAGTCATCATTTTACACTATTGCACAAACAAGATCTACACAGTTGTGTTTGCAAAAACATCCTAAAATAAAAAGCATCAGGTTTTTATTGTTTTTGGAAACATTAACTTCAGACAATAAAAGCATGTGACAAAAATTGTATGTATGTACTGTACATTCTATAATAAAACCTTTTGATATCCAGTGTGTGTGAAATCAGTAAAATTTGATAGAACTGTACATATTCCACATATTGTGTCTTTGAACACCATTTTTAAAAGATTCACTTTACTTGTCATACGTACATTGAAATATACAGTGAAATGTGTTTTTACTAAACAATTCTACAATGAGTTATTACGACATCGAGTAAAGACTTTGAAGGAAGGTAAGTATGTCTTACAATCATGGAGTTAATTACATAACAGGAAGAGGCCATTTTGCCCAGTCTCCAGCAGCATTTAAAACTAATCGTTTGAAGCTGAAATACAAGGAGTAAATCCCTAATCTCATACACTCAGGAGGAGATGGGATTCTGGGAGCCTCGGGCATTTATGCCCATTGGGTACTGGTCTTTCTGGTGTTTGGTGCTCGGCCATTACTGAAAACCGTGTTCAGTATACTGAAGAGGAGATTGGTAAAGAAGGGTGCTAACAACAGAGGAGCTCCACCCATTAGCAAACTTCCAGCAAGCACAAAACAGCGGAGTCTTCACTTTGCCCAAAACCCTGACATCTCTTGAAATGTCCAAATCAATAATCAAGATAAGATCATCAAACTTGCAGTGACTAGACATTAGGATTTCGAATGTAGGGGTCTCAAAACTTCAGCTTGAGATGAAGGGGCAACTAAACAACAAGAAAACTTGCATTTACTCTGTCAATAATATAGCAAATGACAAGGAGTAACTTATTTAGACAGAGGATGGTCAATCTGTCAAATTCAATGCACAGATGGCTGCAGAGACCAAATCGTTGGGTATATTTGAATTGAGGTTGATAAGCTCTTGGTTTGTAAGGGCACCAAAGGTTCTGTGGAGCATAGGGTTGAGAGAGGTAATAAATCAGCCAAGATGGAATGGCAAAGAAGACTGATGGGCCAAATAGCCTAAGTTAGCTCCTATGTATTATGGTCTTATGGTCTTAAAATATTCCATTGATTTCCCATGGCTCAGTCAGAAAATGCCTTCTAGGTGCACTAATAGCCAATACATTGATTTCTGGTTTAAACTAAAAGAAAAGCAGACACCTGCTTAGAGATAATGCATCCCAGTAAGGAGGTTGTAGAGGCAACATTTCTGCTCAACAGCATTCATTTGCATGGAAGTCCTATTAGTGAAATTGGCTGTTGATAGTCACCGCCTTACACATGAAGAATGACCCCTCGAACAAGTTACTTGGGACACAGAGAAAGGAAGTAAACATGATAATTGGTGGGGAAATATTTAAAGTTATATGTTTCATAATCAGACTGCAATTTCTGTAATCAGGCTTACATCTAATTTTTTGAAAGACAAGTGCTTTAAATCAGGGGTTTCCAACCTGGGGTCCACAGACCCCTTGTGTAATGGTATTGGTCCATGGCATGAAAAAAAGTTGGGAACGCAAGCAGTACAATTAAACTTTTTGTAAGCCAAACTCAACTATTTGAAAGAAACGGGGAAGAAACAAGTCCTTTTGAACAGTTATTAAATTAGTGTCTAACTAATTCAGGCAATTAGATGTCAATTTTGATGTAAGCTGCTTTTGAGAATGTACCATTAAATCCAATGAGAAATGGCCGGAAGCAGTAGTGAACAATAATAAAGAGTGTCTTCAGGGTCTGTGTCAGTGTGGAGTGAAATGGTAATTACACTGTGAGCTCAGTCCTCCATAAATGAGCAAACTTTAGCTGGGTTTACACTAGTACTCTAATGGGAATCCCACTGCAGTGCCAACATATTTAAACAGGATATTTATTCTAGATAAAATGGAGCTGTGCTGTTTGCATGCCTGTTATGAAAGCTAAATAAGCCACAGTTCACTGCACAATAAAGTTTACTACAATTGGTATATATAAAACCATTCTTTCTCCAGGGATTTTAAGTTGAACAGAGATTCCCTGCAGTTCTGTCCTGTAACCTTAATTATAATGGGACAAATACCTGTAGAGAACAGTGTATGAAACATTCGAATGCAACCATCAAGACCTAGAATTGACTTTTCACATAATCATTGATATTATGAAGCCGCAAATCTTTCAACAGATCTATAAAAATGTCCTATAGAAGTTGGACATCTACTTATGCAATTATAATATTAAAATTGCTTAAATTTAAGAATCAAGTTGAAGTAAAATCACTGTCAACTAGCAGACATCATCATCCATCAATTAACTTAAAATGCGTCATCTTCAAGACTTTGATCAGCATGACTTTGAGATGAATAATGGATTATTTGCATATTTTGGTAAGGTTTCAAATTTACACTGTTGTATTGCCATGGCAGCCAACAAAACTGACAAAAGACCAGAACCGATTGAACAATCCAAATGTTATCCCACAAACTCCCACAGGAGTATATTTCATTTAATACACATTATGACTAAGTTGCAATGGACATAGCCTCTTTCCCCTTACAGGTTACCTACTGGATTAATTATGGTTTCAAATCACAAACTCCAAAGTGCTAAGGCTTAACCTAGTGTGGAGAAACCATGGCAACAAGCCTCCTCATAGTTTTTTTTCCAAGTTGCTCAAAGCAGCAACTCAGGAAGCAACTGAGGAGGCCGGTCAGTTTCTTGTTAAATACATGATTCTGTAAAGAGTGGGTTTCTATTTTTAAGCCTGCCTTTCAAAAAACAATTTAAATTACTGTCAAAATGATGCAATATAATTTTGATTTTTTTCTTTGAACTCTCAGACAGACTTAACTCAAAAAAAACTAGCACATGCACTGAGAACTACTTCAGAACAAAAGCTCATCAGAGTGGGTGTTGTGGGCGGGGTAGCAGCCATATCCCCTTTGACCTGAGGTACATTTAAGGCCTACAAATCATGGTATTAGCCAACCATGCAAGCATAAATGGTTCACTGGCCATTTACTTTCAGCAGACCATGAGGGCTCACAGCAGAGTAGCAGAAGCTGGAGTTTGCTAATTACACCTCAGGCTAGATGTTAAGGCCACAAATCTTTTACACTAGTTCTCAGTTCGTACGAGAGTTGTCGTTAACCCACCCTTCACCAGCAACTAATTTCTGAATAACATGGCAATGCTGTGTGAATGTTATTTAGTTAATTCCAGTCGTTAGTAACACAGATAGTTCAATTGTGTTTGCCAACTTGGATTTTAACCACAATCCTACTTCCTCTAACAATACCTAATATTAAATGGCTTGTGGGCAACTCATTCACAGGCAGTGGAGGAATTTGGACCAATGCTCAGGGTGGGAATTAAGAGTGCCTAGGATCGACTTACCTTCCTCAACCACAGAAGCCCTGCCTGCCTTCTCTTTTGCAAGGTTTTAGTCTCCCGACTATGACTATTTACCTCTGCCCCTAGACCCATAATTTATTCCCTTATTTTCACCATTTACCTATCGTGATCTTCATTCTGGTAACAGTATAGCACATTATGGTTTAAACTAATCAGCGGTCCTGAAGAAGGGTCTCAGCCTGAAATGTTGACTGTACTCTTTTCCAAAGATGCTCCTGAGTTCTGCTGAGTTCCTCAAGCAGTTTGTTTGTGTTGCTTGGATTTTCAGCATCTACAGCTTTTCTCATGTTCGTCAGCAGCACCACAGGTTGTTTGCCCCAGATCTACGCCTGGACTGCAAATCACAAAGGAACAACAATCTGCTTGAGAAATTCAGCAGGTTGAGTAGCATCCCTGGGAGAAAAGAAATTGCTGATGATTTGGGTTGAAACCCTACAACAGGACTGAGGGTGGAGTGGGGAGCTGGCCAGGGAAGTGGTGAGACAGGTGTTTGATGGACTAAGGAGATTCTTCATACTGGCCATCTCCCCTTCTCCTGATTCAGAGTTTTGACCTGAATTGTTGACAATTCCTTTCCTCCCAAAAATTTTCGTCAACTTGCTGTTTCTCCCATAAAATTGTTTGTTGCTCCAGATCCCAGCATCTGCAGCCTCTTGTGACTGATGAAGGGCTTCTGCCTTGCTTCATCTAGCTCAGTCAGCAGATCTTTATCCTTTTCTCACTGACCTCACCAGCTTCCTCTTAAAAGTGTCTGTGCTATGTGCTTCAACCACTCCATCTAGAAGCAAGTTTCACTCTCTAAATGTTAATGAATCAAATTTTATCATTTGGCATTTTAAGGAATAACTAGGAACTCTGCTTATTCCCAAGTGAGGCTTAAGTACCCAGTGCTCTTCCCCACAACTGTCCTAGTGCAGACTGTGTGCTAAATTACTGGAGTACTGGAGAGTTTAACATCGGTAGCTGAGCGAAGGGCACTGAGTAGGCTACGGTCAATTATGGATAACTCTGAACATCCTCTACATAGCACCATCCAGAGACAGAGAAGCAGTTTCAGTGACAGGTTACTATCGATGCAATGCTCCTCAGACAGGATGAAGAGGTCAATACTCCCCAATGCCATTAGGCTTTACAATTCTACCGCCAGGACTTAAGAACTTTTTAAAAGCTATTAATGCTTTTTGAGACGGTGATTTAGATGCATATCATTTTTTTTTTTTACTGAGTTAAGTATTGTATGTAATTAGTTTTGCTACAACAAGTGTATGGGACATTGGAAAAAAAAAGTTGAATTTCCCCATGGGGATGAATAAAGTATCTATCTATCTATCTATCTAAATTGTTTCTTGACAGAAGAGAGGAAAAAAAAACTTACTTTCTTAAAAGTTTGGATAGATTCGGCATGTCACATAAACTTTGACAAACTTGTATAGAGTATCCTGACAGGTGCATCACAGCCTGGTATGGAAAAACCAATGTCTGAGAATGGAAAAGTCTATTCCTGGATACAGTCCAATGCACCAAAGGCAATGCCCTACCCACCACTGAACACATTTACAGGAAGCACTACCATAAGCAAGCAGCCTTCATCATCAAGTATCCACCATCCAGGCCAAGCAATCTTTTCACTACCACCAGTGAGCAGGGGATAAGGAGCCTTAGGACTCTACAATTCATGTTCTCAGTATTTTTTTTTTTACACAATTTGTTTTCTTTTGCACAACGGTTGCATGTCAGACATTGTTCGTGCATAGCTTTCATAACTTCTATTGCATTTTCTTATTTTCCTATAAATGCCTGCAAGAAAATTAATTTCAAGATAGTATACGTATATATACTTTGGTAATAAATTTACTTTGTCTTTGAAAAACTGCAGGTTCTGGAAATCTCAATGAAAAGCAGAGAGTGCTAGAAATACTCAGCTGGTCAGGCAGGATCTGTGGAAGGAAACAACATATCAGGTCAGTGGCCTTTCACTTAAACCAGGTCCTTCTCAACTTGTATGATGAGGTGAATGACTTCCTGTGCTGCATTAATTTCTGGCTAAATTTGTAACCAAAACTCTTTCTAAAGAAACTTGCTAAGTTCCATGGTGAGGGGTTTAAAGATGATCTAAAGACTCACTACCCAAGGATTGCAAGTTTTCTAAAATAGTCTGTGAAAGCAAACTTCTGTGGGAAGTCAGTTCCAGCTTGGCAGTTGGGAGTAATGTTCTTTCATACATGACGCCCTCTATGACGACCAGAAATCCCTGACCATGCCTAGTACAAGTAAGACCCAGAATAGCGTTTTGCTCTCAACCTCCTCCATCGCAGAAAGTAGAGCTGGTGCAAGGTATTAGCTAGGACACAGACTGGGTGAGTCTGAAGAAGAAAATTAAGATGGAAACAGGTGACTCAGGATGCAATGACTGGTATATTTGGTGATGGGAAAGGGTTCCGGGTAGAGAGTCAGGGACATTGGAAGAGAAGGTTGGCCAAAATAACAATTGTTGACTAAGCAGTGAGTGGATTGGTGGTGGGAATAATCACTAGCAAAGGCAAAGCACTTTAAGGGGTCTGAAATAAATAATGGTTGCATTGTACACTGCTATAGCAATCCTATTACAACTGAACCACCAGGTGGTTGTTGTAGTACAACGTTACTGTAGGAATATGCCAGCACCATGATAACAAGTCACTTACTGCCATAATGCACTCCCAGCATCACCAGTGCTTGTGCACAGACATGGAGAAGTAGGAACAAGGTGGTTAGCACAATGCTTTACCGTACCAATGACTTGGGTTCAATTCCTGCCACTGCCTGTAGGGAGTTTGTGTGTTCTCCACATAACCAGGTTGGTTTCCTTTCCTCCAAGTACTCTGGTTTTCTCCCATGATCCAAAGACATTCCGGTTAGTAGGTTAATTGTTCATTGTAAATTATCCTATGATTAGGCTAGAACTAAATCAGGAGTTGCTGGGTGGTGTGGCTCAAAGGGTCAATAAAAAAATAATAAATAAACAACCAGCAAGGTAAGCATTCAACATACAACCATGTTTAAGATAAAATCTATCAGCACTGAAAAACCTAGCAATGTGGCAACCCACTTTCTGCGCAGGTGAACTGGCTCACAAATAGCCAGCGCGTGGGGGGAGACTTTGGTAATGCACCTCTGATGTCATTTCCGCCCAGAGAGGGCGGGCACTATGGATTAAATGCCAGCGCCGCGAAGTTTGAATAAACTAGTCTCGAAACGACTTACCAACTGCATGTCATTATTTCAGTGCTGTGTGTAGCACATCGCTACATTGGTGACCCCGACGGTCCAGACGGGATTTGGACCAAAAATGACCGACTCTTCATCTGTTCACGCAGTTTTGCTAAAACTGCTGACTTTCTGGACGCTGCGACCACGCGTGTGGTTTAGCCAAGCAGAAGCCCAGTTCCAGATTCGGCAGATATTCTCTGATTCCACGCGTTACTACCACGTGGTGAGCGCCCTTGACCAGGAGATGGCCGCCCAGGTTGCGGATTTCATACAGTCGCCCCCGGAAGAAGGCAACTATGAAGCATTCAAAGTGCTGCTCATTGGGACCTTTGGCCTCTCACGGCATGAGCGGGGTGCCCGCCTGCTTCACCTGGGCGGTTTGGGAGACAGACTGCCGTCAGCATTGATGAACGAGATGCTGTCCCTGGCTGACGGACACAAGCCCTGCCTCATGTTCGAGCAGGCGTTCCTAGAGCAACTGCCCGAGGACATACATCTGCAGCTGGCCGACGCAGATTTCAGCGACCCCCGGAAGGTGGCGGCCCGGGCAGACGTGCTGTGGAAAACCAAGAGGGAGAGCGTGGCGTCCGTCGGTCAGATTACCAGGCCACGCGCCCAACAGCGGACCTGACCAGGCCCGGCAGGGGGGCGCACACAACACAGAGGCAGGAGTAAGGAGGCCAGTGAACAGTGGTGTTTCTACCACCAGCGGTGGGGCACAAAAGCCCGCCGTTGTTGCCCGCCCTGCAAGGGCCAGGGCCAGCTGCCGCTAATGACTACGGTGGCTGGCCACCAGGACAGCCTCTTGTACGTCTGGGACAAACAGTTGGGACGCCACTTGGTCGACACCGGAGCGGAGATCAGCGTCTTGCCCCCGATGGGGTATGACACCCACAACAGGAAGCCAGGACCCACCCTGAGGGCCGCAAACGGCAGCACGATACAGACCTATGGCACCCGCACAGTGCAGCTGCAGTTCGGCGCCAGCCAGTTCACGTGGGACTTCACACTGGCCGCCGTGGCCCAACCACTCCTGGGGGCGGACTTCTTGCGAGCTCACAGCCTGCTGGTCAACTTGCAAGGGAAAAGACTGGTACATGCCGAGACTTTCCAGATGTTCTCCGTGGGTGAAACCAAGTTGCCGGCCCTACACCTGGACTCCATCACGCTGTCGGACAACGAATTCACCAGAATCCTGGCGGACTTTCCATCGATTCTGGCACCGCAGTTCACGGCAGCCATGCCCAGACATGGGGTTCAGCACCACATCCCGACCAAGGGACCACCCCTCCACACCCGTGCACGAAGGCTTCCCCCGGAAAAGCTCCGACTGGCGATGTAGGAGTTTAAGAGGATGGAGGAATTGGGGATTGTACGGAGGTCCGACAGCCCATGGGCCTCCCCCCGCACATGGTGCCCAAAGCAGCCGGGGGTTGGAGACCATGCGGCGACTAACACAGACTGAACGAGGCTACCACTCCAGACCGCTACCCCGTGCTGCACATACAGGAGTTTGCAGCAAACCTGCATGGTGTAAGAATCTTTTCCAAAGTAGACCTTGTCCGGGGATACCATCAAATCCCGGTGCACCCTGAAGACATCCCCAAAACAGCACTCATCACCCCGTTCGGCCTGTTCGAGTTCCTCCGAATGCCGTTCGGCCTGAAGAATGCCGCACAGATGTTCCAGCGGCTAATGGATGCAGTGGGACGCGACCTGGACTTTGCATTCATCTAATTTGGACGACATCCTTATAGCCAGCAGTTGTCGTCAGGAGCATCTGTCCCACCTCCGCCAGCTCTACTCCCGCCTGAGTGATTTCGGCCTCACGATTAATCCGGCCAAATGCCAGTTTGGTCTTGATACCATCGACTTCCTGGGCCACAGAATTACCAAAGACGGGGCAACACCTCTGCCCGCCAAGGTAGACGCGATCCGCCACGTTGCCCGGCCCAACACGGTCAAAGGCCTGCAGGAGTTCGTTGGTATGGTGAACTTCTACCACTGTTTCCTCCCTCAGCAGCCCATATCATGCGCCCTTTGTACACCCTGATGTCGGATAAAGGCAAGGACATTACTTGGGACGAGGAGGCCGCGACCGCTTTCGTTAAAGCCAAGGAAGCCTTGGCAGATGCCGCGATGCTGGTGCGCCCCAGAACAGACGTTTCGACCACACTCACAGTGGACGCATCCGACACAGCATTTGGTGGGGTGCTGGACAGCTCATCGAGGGGCAAGCACCTACGACCACTGAACTCAAGTACAGTGCTTTCGACCGGGAGCTGTTGGCACTGTATCTGGCAATCCGGCATTTCAGGTACTTCTTTGAAGGCAGGCCATTCACCGCGTTCACAGACCACAAACCGTTGACCTTCACGTTCACGAAGGTGTCCAATCCCTGGTCGGCTCACCAGCAGCGACATCTGTCCTACATCTCCGAGTACACGACGGACATCCAGCATGTCTCGGGAAAGGACGTCATGGCGGACGCACTCTCCAGACCAGCTGTCCAGGCCTTGTCCTTGGGGGTGGACAATGCAGCACTGGCGGAGGCGCAGCAGGCAGACGACGAGATGCCCAGCTACAGGACCGCAGTCTCGGGTTTGCAGCTGCAGGACTTTCTCGAAGGCCCAGCTGATAGGACCCTCCTGGGCGACGTGGCTACCGGCCAATGTCGCCCCATCGTCCCGGCAGCCTGGAGGCGACGAGTTTCAACTCCATACACGGTTTGGTGCACCCATCTATTAGGACAACCGTTCGGCTGGTCTCCAGCAAGTTCGCGTGGCACGGACTTCGCAAACAGGTCAGTGAATGGGCCAGAATGTGCGCGCAGTGCCAAACAGCCACGGTACAGCGACACACTAAAGCCCCGCCACAGCAGTTTGAACCCACCCACCGGAGGTTCGACCTCATTCATGTGGATATCGTGGGCCCCCTACCAGTGTCCCGAGGAGCGCAGTACCTCCTAACTACGGTAGACCGGTTCACGAGGTGGCCAGAGGCAGTCCCGCTCACCGACACATCTGCCGATTCCTGCGCCCGAGCACTGATTGCAACCTGGGTAGCACGCTTCGGGGTACCGGCCCACATTACCTCCAACAGAGGCGCCCACTTCACCTCCAGCCTGTGGTCGGCTGTGGCCAGCCTGTTGGGAACGCAGCTGCACCACACTACTGCCTACCACCCACAGTCAAACGAACTGGTGGAACGCTTCCACCGTGACTTGAAGTCCGCTCTCATGGCCCGCCTGAGAGGACCTAACTGGGTGGACGAGCTTCCCTGGGTCCTGCTTCGAATTCACACAGCGCCCAAAGAGGATCTGCACGCCTCATCGGCCGAGTTGGTGTACGGCGCCCCCCTGGCCGTCCCAGGATAGTTCATACCAGCCCCAAGGAGGCAAGAGGAAGAACCCGCAGCAGTCCTGGACAGACTACGCGAAAGGCTCGGCAACCTGGCCCCCATACCAACTTCACAGCACGGACGGACCCCGACCCATGTACCCGAAGACCTGCAGAACTGTAAGTTTGTGTTTGTACGAAGGGTCGGACACCGGGCACCGCTACAGCAGCCGTACGAGAGGCCGTTCAAGGTGATCAACAACAACGGGTCCACGTACATTCTGGACATTGGGGGGAAAGGGGAGGTTTTCACGGTGGACCGACTCAAACCAGCCCATGTGGACTTGGCGTAGCCGGTCAAGGTTCAGGCACCGCGGCGCAGAGGCAGACCTCCCAAACAGAGGCTGATCCAGACTGTGGACATTGGGGGGTGTATCGCCGGTTCTGGGGGGGTGGGGGGGTGGGGTTATGTGGCGACCCACTTTCTGCGCAGGCGAACCAGCTCACAAATAGGCAGCCCGCGGGGGGAGACTTTGGCAATGCACCTCTGACATCATTTCCACCCGGAGAGGGCGGGCGCTGGGGATTAAATGCCAGCGCCACGAAGTTTGAATAAACTAGTCTCAAAACGACTTACCGACTGCGTGTCGTTATTTCAGCGCTGTGTGTAGCACATCGCTACAGCACAATCTGATCCAAGCCATTATCAATCTCAAGTTGAAATGCTGCACACAATTCTCAAGTTTCGGTTAGGACAGGAAATTTGCCTAAAGGTTTTTGGCAGCTTCCAATGCACGAATTGTTGAAGAAGGTTTCCATTCACGTAATTTCAAATGCTCTGGGATATGACATCTAATTCTTTCATTTACTGCAGTGTATTTATATGGCATCTCTAACTTAAAGTATCCTACATGTTAGGAACAATTTAGTGAGTCATTTCTTGCAATGCCATTACTATAGACAACAGAAAAGCCTACAGACAGCAGCAAGACAAATAAGCAGGTCATTCATTTTGGTAGGATTGATCGAGAAGTGAATCAAGGAAGGAGGTACTAATAAAGCGGCACTCTCTCCATAAATACCAGAAGTGTCGGCCTTATATTCACTCTGGTTCATTTCAATTGCAGCCATTTCCTTTGATATTAATTACTTCATATTTACAATTTAGTCTAAATATGGTGACTTTTTGTCAGAAGCTATTACATTTTGGGGTTAATTTACTAAAACTCAAATAAATTAATGTCGTAATATTAAAAGCAATCCTCATCTATCTCAGAACTATTCATTGGGATTTCCACTTCAACAATAAAAAAGGCAAGTAAGTATATTATGCCCCTGGACAGGATAGGAAAACAAATTCTGGTGCTTCCTCATGGAACAGAGAACACAAGAGAAAATACATTATTTTTACTAAATCGTAGACCACCCTATCCTAAACACCCAGCTCCACAAAAAGATACATCAAAGTTCAAAGTAAGTTTATTATCAAAGTGCACATATGTTACCTTATGCAACCCTGAGATTCATTTTCTTGCAGGCATACTCAATAAATCCATATAGAATAACAACCATAATAGAATCAATGAAAGACTGCACAAACTTGGGTGTTCAGTCAGTGTGCAAATACAAAAAGGAAGAAATAACAATAAATAAATAAATAAATAAATAAATAAATAAATAAATAAATAAATAAATAAATAAATAAATAAATAAATAAATAAATAGATAGATAGATAGATAGATAGATAGATAGATAGATAGATAGATAGATAGATAGATAGATAGATAGATAGATAGATAGATAAATAAATAAATAAATAAATAAATAAATAACCAACCAACCAACCAACCAACCAACCAACCAACCAACCAACCAACCAACCAACCAATAAGTATCAAGAACATGAGATGAAGAGACTTTGAAAGTGAGTCCATAGGTCATGGCAACATTTCAACGATGGGGCAAGTGAAGTTGAATGAAGTTATCCCATCTGGTTTAAGACCCTGATGGTTGAGGGGTAATAACTGTTCCTGAACCTGGTGGTGCGAGTCCTGAGGCTCCTGTACCTTCTTCCTGATGGCAGCAGCAAGAAGAGAGCATGTCCTGGATGGTGGGGGTCCAGGATGATGGATGCTGCTTTCTTGCACCAACACCTTGTGTAGATGTGTTCAAAGCGGGGGAGAACTTTACCTGTGATGGACTGGGCCATATGCACTACTTTTTAAAAGGTTTTTCCGTTCAAGGACATTGGTGTTTCCCCATGATGTAGCCAGTCAATATAACACACACACACACACACACACACACACACACACACGTGAAAGTTTTAGATGTCATGTGAAATCTTCACAAACTCCTAAGGAAGTAAAGGTGCTGCCGTGCTTTCTTTGTAACAGTTTGTTAAAAAGACAGATAGATATAGGTGAGTGGTAATAACTGGGCAGGAAACAAAACAATAGTTAATATAAGTCACTTACCAAAATCACTTGTGCAGACAGCCATAAGAACCTCTGTGTCGTTGCATGGTCTACATGCTCCTATAACCAAAATAAACATTATTGTTAATCTTTTGATGGTTTTGGTCATATGACATTGATAACTGAAATATACTGACAGCAATCAATTGACTTCCAGGAAAATTGTCAGATGTGTCAATGATTCAAAACTAGGAAATGAAAGACTTCCTTTTAATCCTTCCAGTTGTTCCATGTATAATTATGTCATTACTATTCTTTTTCCCCCACAATTGAAGGTGTGACTTCTGCTAGGATGTGGTTCCATGGTGCTTCCTCCAAATGCTAAAATTGTATAAGCTTTGATGCTTTGGTACATTGCCAGTGACGAGACAACAGTCATTGCTCATTTGATGTCAGCATGCGCGCATGCACACACATCACTGGTTAGTGTTCAAGTGTTACCTTCCTCTAGCAATGAAGTGATAGCTTGAAGATACCCAAATTTGCAACATCTAATTTCCTTTCCATCAACTGCAACCCTATTTTTTTTAAAAAAAACAAGGTGTCAGATGTGCTGCCAACTGCCTGCCACCCATTTATCACCCAGCAATACAAGAGTTAACATTATCTGCAATGACATTAATTAAGTTCTGTGAAGCTGCAGTAACCAAAGCTTTAATTTGTCAATTTTTGGAAAGTACTTTACTGAAAACATGCAATCTACTTGTCAACTGCTGGGTTTTGTTTAATCATCTTTGATGAACAAAACATCACAATACAATGAGGTCTATTCACAACCACCCTAATTTCAACATGCATGCTTAGCCCAAGTGGTGTGGCTGTTCATAAAGGTTCCCTTATTCCCAGACCAGCAAACCGCAGCTTGAAGTACTTCAGTGACAAGTCTCCCTATCATGCATAATGCAAAAATAGTTTAAACCCTTTTCAATTCCACAGTGTTACAATGTTGCAAAGCCTCTGGTGGAGGCAGTGCCATTGGAGCAGTCACTACCCTACTGAGGAATACTTGGTCCAAAAATGTTCAAAGTCACCATAAAGTGCAAACCACACAGGCTCCAAATAGCTGGATTACATTGGAATATTTTTGTCATCACTCAGTATGTACACTCTGCTCTTGGGAACGAGGGAGCCTGTTTAGCTTTAAGAATAATACTCCTCAGGAACACAACTGCAGCAATCTGAAGCCAGGCTAAATATGAGGCTGAATGGCCACATCAGCCAATAGCTACAGGGTAATATCTACATCTAGTAAACTAACTCAGCTTGCTTGTTAGTACAAAAACCCATTAACAGCAAACGTGCAATGGATCTCATTGACAGCAGGTTCTCCTTACAGGCCATGCTGACTACTACATCCAATCTCAGACTGAAGCGAATGAACATCAGGTACTAAAGTCACCTGGAAAATTAATCATAATCGATCAGCTTTGACTTCATAGTTTAAAACACAAATCCAATGTAGTTCCAGCTGTATCCATCATAATCTGCTAACTTTAATTTAACAGAAACAACTAGAGTTAAATTCGTAACTAGGGAGAGATTCTGTTAAGCAAATTTGTATTTAGATTAACAGCATTAATACACAGAATTAGAAGAATCTGAAAAATACGGACATTGAGAAACAATTTAATAAAAAGTTTGTTAATAAAGTAGACTACAATGTAATTGGAAAAGGATACACAGACATTAATAGTTCTAAAACTCTGTACTCATATGTGCAAAGACATTTGAAGTAAATATTATTTTTCTATCAGGGTACATAAAATAAATGTATCCATTATAATAAAGCTCTAATTCTAAGATCTGAAAATATCAAAGGTCAAAGTAAATTTATTATTAAAGTACATTTATAGTATGTCACCATGTACAATCCTGAGATTCGTTTTCTTGCAGGCATACTCAGTAAATCCAAGAACCATAAGAGAATCAATGAACAGGACCCAACAGGACGGGAAACAACTAATGACCAACTGACAACAAACTGTGTAAGTACAAAAGAGAAAAATAAATAAACAAACAAACAATAAATACCGAGAACATTAGATGAAGAGTCCTTGGGAGTGAGTCGATAGGTTGTGGGAACAGTTCAGTGAAAAGGCATTTGAAGATGAATGAGGTTCTCCCCACGTCTGCACTGGTTGAACAGTCTGATGGTTGAGGGGTAATAACTGGTCCTGAACCTGGTAGAGAGGCTCCTGTACTTTCTTCCTAATGGCAGCATCGTGCAGAGAGCACGGCTTGGCTGGTGGAGGGCCCCCGATGCTGGATACTGCTTTCCTGCATCAGCGTTTCATGTAGATATATTCAATGGTGGAGAGGGTTTATCCATGATGGACAGCTGTATCTACTACATTTTGTACAATTTTCTGTTCAAGCACATTGGTGTTTCCATAGAAGGCAGCAATGCAACCCATCAGTATACTCTCCGCCACACATCTATAGAAGTTTGTCAAAGTATTAGATGACATGCTGAATTTTCACAAACTTCTAAGGAAGCAGAGACCCTGCTGTACTTTCTTCGTAATTGTATTTACATACTGGGCTCAGGACAGGACCTCTGAACTGATAACACCGAGGAATTTAAAGTGCTGATCTTCTCCATCTTTGATCCCCTGATGAGAACAGGCTCATAGACGTCCAGCTTTCTCTCCCTGAAGTCAATAATCAGCTCCTTAGTCTTGCTGACATTGAGTAAGAGGTTGTTCTGGCACCACTATGCCAGAATTTCAATCTCCCTCCATTATGCTGACTCATCACCACCTTTGATACAGCCAGCGACAGTGATATTGTCAGCAAACTTAAATATGACATTGGTGCTATGCTTAGGCACCAAGTCGTGTGTAAAGAGAGTGGCTGCAAGGGACAAGATTAATTTACCTTTTAAATAATTATATATTATAGAAAACAATTCTAGTATAATTGAATGACTTATTAAAAATACTGATTTTTTTAAATAGTTGGACCTCTCATGATGTCAGGTACATTCTGAATTCCCAAATACTTGACAGCTGGTAATGCGGGGTGGGTGGACTGACTTCACTGGCTGTCATTTTCCCCCCCATTGCTGCATGCCCTGACGAAGCATCTCGGCCCAAAACGTCGACAGCGCTTCTCCCTATAGATGCTGCCTGGCCTGCTGCGTTCCACCAGCATTTTGTGTGTGTTACTTGCAGTTTGGATATCGTTTGGGTGTTTCAGTCCTCTGCAGTCCCCAAGGGGATTCCAGGAGGCAGAGGCAGCATGCTGGAACCTTGTGGCAGGAAGGCTGTGAACCGATATTCAACTCCATCTCCCGATTAAAGCCTCCATTTGTTCGCCGATTAAAGTGACAAGGGAGACTGAAATGCCGGCTGCCTGCCTTTTCAATCGCTGGGGGAATTGCTCTGCTGCTGAAGAGGGTAGATTTCCTTTTTATCATTGGTGAGATCGCTCTGCTATGGAGAGCTAGAATGTTGCCTAGATATTTTGTGTTTTGGATGTGGACTTGGACTGTAGACCTTTTTTTCCAGTCTTATGGCAGTTTTGTATTCTGTGTTTTTTGCCTGATCTTTCTTGCTTTTTTGTGTGCAAGGAAGCAAGAGAGCTTCCTTTTGTGGGGGGGGGGGGGGGGGAACATTCAATGTGCCTGTTCTGATTTTGTTCATTTTTTTGTGCGGAGAGGAGGGTTTTGGGGGTTGATGATCATTCTGCCATTCTTTTTGTTCTTGGTTTCGTGACTATCTGGAGAAGAAGAATTTCAGAGTTGTATACTTTGATAAAAATGAACCTTTGAACCGCTTTCTGTATAGCTGTGAAATACCTTAGCCAGCAAGATGCAGCTAACAAAGGTAATAACAACAACAAAAGGTTCACAGTTACTCATCACACCAGTGACCAGGGCATTCCTACAAGCACATGGTCAGTGAGCAACTTGAAATTATCTACATCATTGTTACAAGGTAAATTAATAATATATATTCCAATTTCTGACATTCTTTGCTGGTATCGAGTTTTATCAGTGAACGTGATGAAAATCTTTAATCAAATGGCTTTTGTGGTTTGTTTATTGGTTACAATCAGCCCTATTCGTGGTTAATCTGTAAATTCTTAATTTCCAGTCCTCTACTTCAACCAATCACAGTGTGAATACACATTCCTAGAAATGTATTTACACAATCTATTACAAGACCAAGTAATGTTATCATTAGCTGATAAGGTACCTAAACAAAAGATTAATTCAATTCAATTTATAATAAACATGCTATTTGAAACAGCTTAAAATAAATATTTATTGTTTGATGTGCATTCTGGGAGCTCATCAAAAACAAATATAGTTTACATATCCTGCAAAACCTAGAAAGTTTTCAAGATGAACTACATTAAACTGGTGACATAAAGCAAGCCGTCCAAGGTCTGTGGATCAGAACATAGATTGGGAAAGGAGTGGGATGAAGTCAGTGTACAGTGACTAGGGAAAAGCACACTAACTGCATAGTACATAATCTGGGTTGGTGGCTCAACGTACTGGATTAGTCTAGTCATCTTTATGTTGTACTGAGATAGGCCACACATTTATTCATAACATCACAGGCTATGTATCTATGACTGATGTTAACACCTCCATATATTTTGCCAGAGAAAGGATCTAGACGAATTTGAAAACCTGACAAAAGATGCACCAGGTACCAATTAGCAATTTCTATTGTGCAATGCATACAGTGTGGCATCCGTTAGTCTTGTGAGACCATGGATCTGCACCCTCTTAAGGGCGCAGGCCTAGGCAGGGTTGTATGGGAGACCGGCAGTTGCCCATGCAGCGAGTCTCCCCTCTCCATGCCACCGATTTTGTCCAAGGGAAGGGCCAGGGCCGATACAGCTTGGCACCAGTGACGTCGCAAGAGTTGCCAGAACGAGGTTGAAGGCAATGTCGGACTGCCCTAGGGACTCCGGCTCCAGATTTGTCCTCAATACACACAGGTGACAGGCTAAATGGTAGAACTTTTCTAAGCCAAAGGCAGTGTTTTTGGCAAACATTCCTAAAGATCAAACAACTTAAGTCTTTCAGACCCTCTTTTGCTCATCCCCCATTACCCCTACTTCTCCTGTATTGTGGTTAGATGCACTTTTCACCAGCCAGTGGGTAATTTCCAGTGAGAGGACATAGCACCATCAAGAACAATTGCAATTGAATGTCTTTGATGGGCCAAAGAATCCAATTCATAATGCAAGTGGTTCTAGACCACATTGGTTAGAGATGGGCTTTTAATTTAATAATGGCACTGCACTGCAGCATTGACTCCACAGCTACATTTAAACTCAGATACAGGACAATGCTGTCGAACCAATTTGAATCTGTAAGGCAGAGCTACATAGTCAAAGGGGACACGACAAGAAGTTAGGTCATGAACTTCTATTTTCCTTCTGATGGAAATGCACTATAAATGTTAATAGTACAGCATTAAGTATTGCAGAAGAAAATGGAGATGAGCAAGGAAATAAGTTAACTAAAACGAAAGATTTAAAGTGCCAGCTGTTCATTTAGAGATTTCAAAACAGTCCAATCTTTGACTCAGGGCATTGGATGCCCTAACTTCATCAGGTTTGTAAAAAGCAAATGAAGAAAAGGTGATGGGAGGCAGTTGAAAACAGATTTAATTACTTCAGAGTTTTGTATCCAGTTGCTCCAATCCAACAGGCTGTTGTTAATTCTGACAAACTTTAAGGGGATAAAAAAAATTGTTGTGCCAAACTATTTCAATACTGTGGTTGCAGAATTGTTAACCTACAACAATAAACCCCAAGTGAGAGTCTGGTTCCAGGAAAACAGCTTGAAGTATGAGGACAAGGGCAATATTCAGTCACAAGTCCAATTAAAACAAGTCTTATCTAATATTAAGTATCTAATATTGCTTTAGAAGCTAGCAAAGTGCACAAGCAATTGAAGACCTCATCAAACAACATATAGAAAATACTGGGAGGTCATTGAATTCCACCCAAGAATTTGGTCCAGTCACTGTTTTAATGGTTAAATGTGCTTGCAATTAAACAGGTTTTGTCCTTCATGGGCTAATAGCCACAGATAGTTTGTTAGGCTTGGAGAGGTGGAAATAGGTTTAATCTCCAACCCCCATCAAACACCTGGGCTTTGCCTCCAGCTGTGCTTTATGATCTCACCTCAAACTTTTTCAGAACTTCTGTTTGACGGATGGCTTAAGGCTGACTGAACCATTGAGGAGGGAAAATGCATTTTTAACACGATGCTTTCATAAATTAGAGCATAGGTTCTTGAAATAAAGAATAATAGTTAATCTAGAAAACTGTTATGCATCAGGTAAACTTCAAAAATTATCTTGGATCAACTGGAACACCCAATGAACTACTGCAATAAATTTCAAAAGGAAAAAATATCAGAGAGATTACATTGCATTTACAGTCTTCAAATGCAGCAGTCAAAGTATACTTACCTGACAACAAAAATTTTGGCCTCAATTTTATAATTCAAAGAACGGAGTCAAGGAATCTTTATGGCACTGGACAATACTTGGTCCAATGTACAGGCCAAAAAAGTAAAACAAGCCTTAAGCTCATTCCCAACAGCAAGTCTGTAGACTTGCAGGTCCTGGCTCAAGTTCGCATCAAACTATAAGTGTTGGTGGCTTGAGCAGCAGGTTTCAGACACCTACCGCACTTTCAAGATTTCAGCTCATCTCTATTCCCTCTACCAATTAAAATAAATCGATATCCCCTTGGGTCTTGTCCCTGTTGACATGGGTAATATGTCTTTCCAATTTACTCTATCCAAGCCTCAATTCACTCCTATTTTATACACCTTAATTCACTCCTGCATTTCAAAATAACCTCAGTCTCTCTAGCATCTTCTCCACAGCTATAATTTTCCAATCCTGGGAACATACTTCAATTTCATCTGCAGGCTGAAGTCCAAGCCGACCTCCCCTGCAAAGGGTTTACAAGAATTGCAGTGTTCAATGCTGTACAGTCCAACAATGAATTAAGTTCCACATTGCCCATTTTTGGCCCATTCTGTGGATAGTAAAATACATCTGATACAAAAGTATTAAATGGCCATGTTTAAAAAAAATTATATATTCAGTGGCCACTTCATTCGATACACCTCTACATTTGTTTGTTAATGCAAATATCTAACCAGCCAATCATGTGGCAGCAACTCAGTGCATAAAAGCATGCAGACATGGTCACGAGGCTCAGTTGTTGTTCAGATCAAACATCAGAATGGGGAAGAAATCTAATATAGTTTACTTTGACTGTGAAATGATTGTTGGTGCCAGATGAGGTGATTTGAGTATCTCAGAAACAGCTGATCTCCAGGGATATCATGCATAACAGCCTCTAGACCTTACAGAGAATGGTGTGAATTTTTTTTTAAATCCAGTGAATGGCAGTTCCTCCAGACAAAAACACCTTGTTAATGAGAGAAGTCAGAAGAGAATGGCTAGATTGGATCAAACCGACTGGAAGGTCACAGTAACTCAAATAATCACACAGGCCAACACTAATGTACTGACACAACATGCCGAACATTGAAGTGAATAGGCTACAGTAGTAGAAACCCACAGACATACAATCACAGGCCACTTTATTAGGTACGGAAGGTACCTAATAAATTGATCACTGTGTGTACATTGCACTTGTTGGGGCTGCATTGTAAAAAAAAATGCCTGTAATAAAGTCCAAATAACTATTCAAACCATTCTTGAGGCTTGTGGAGCTTACAAGAAAACATAGCTGATCGTTGGTGGGATTAGGCACACAGTATTTCTGAAGTATTTGCTGAGGCAGTGGAAAAGAATTTGCTAACCACTATGAGCCAGGTTATTCCGTGCCACTAGCACCAAATGTGCTGTACAGCAGCCTCATTGAATGAGATGGAATGAATTTCAGAGGCAGAGAATACATTGGAGCAAGTTTAGTGTTGCTGATTGTGGCAGTATTTCCAGACAGTCATTATTATCAAGCTGAACATAGTTAATTGGTCACAGCAGTGCACCCCCTCCCTCCAGCATCGGGGTCAATAAGACTTGGCTGATACCAAGAAACTGTTCATTCATACTTCTACCACAGCCCATGAATCGTAGAAGTTGAACTTCTACCAACACTTACAGGTACCATTTTTTAAAAAAAACTAGCAAGATTATCCACCAGCAACACTACAAGATATTGATATTGACAGAGAAGGAAGGGAGGAAGAAAAAAAACAGGGGCAAATTCTACTGTTGCAAATCACTTGATCCTGTGAGTTGAATAGATGGCATTAGGTACATTGCCAATAGTATTGATATCAACTCAGTTATAATTAATTCATAATCTTCATTAACCTGGCACATGCAAGCATCATGCGCTACTGCCCTTAATGTTGTAATACACATAAAATACTGAAGGAACCCAGCAGGACAAGCAGCTTCTATGATAAGGAGTAAACCGTCAATGCTCTGGGACGTGACCTTTATCAGGTCTGAGGAAAAAAAGAGATTAGAAGTCAGAGTAAGAAGGAGGGGGACAAGAGGAAGAAGTACAAGGTAGTAGGTAGGTAAAACTGGGAGAGGTGGAGAGGTGAAGTAAAGAGCTGGGAAATCAATTGTTGAAAGAGATAAAGGGGTGGAAAAGGGTGGAGTCTGATAGGAGAGGACAGAAGGCCATGGAAGAAAGGGAAGGGGGAAGAGATAAGGTGAAAGAGGGAACTGGGAATGGAGAACGGTGAAGGAGAAGTGGGGACCAGTTACCAGAAGTTCGAGAAATTGATGTTCATGCCATCAGGTTGGAGGCTGCCCAGATGGAATATAAAGTGTCTCTCCTCCAACCTGAGAGTGGCCTCATCGCGGCAGTAGAGGAGGCCATGGACTGACATGTCGCACGCCATCAGGTTGGAGGCTACCCGATGCAGGATCCTCCAAATTGCCCTTAATATGGTGGATAATACACTACCTAAAAATGACAGGGAATGTGCAAACTAAATCAGCACCCATACAATTCAACAACAGGTGCTTATGGAGGCTAATTTTCTAAGGTTGCATCCCATCTAGACTTCATGTCACATACAGTGATCCCAATTTACATTAGCCAGTTTTATTTGATTAGTGCATTGAATTTGTGTGATCATTTAAGAAAAATTAGTCTTCAAATTTTGGTTAGGCACCTCAGCCAGAACCCCTGCTCGTTGCTGAAAGTATTCTTCACTGAACAAGATGTCAACTAAATCAAAGCCAAGGCCCATAATACGTTTACAATGGGCTGGATTGGAGCTGTTTAAAATGGCTTGGAGTGTAACACCTGCAGTGACTAAGTGAGCAGGTAGATGAACAATTAACAGATTAGTATTGTGGTGAGAGTTGGGTGGGGACCTCTAAAGCTTTGCAATACAAACACAATTACAGTTATTAGTAGACAAAGCCAAGCTTCAACAGAAACAAATGGAAACACATTCAGTTTATATCACTTTAATAGGAGTTTAGAAATTATTATTAAAAAGAGGAGCAACTAAGTAGTGGAGACAGTAATAACATAAGGAGAAAGTTGAAATTATTCTATATCAGTAAGTACTTTATTGGACGGAATCTTAGTTCCATAGCATGTGTTTTAATAAAAACCAATTCAATAATAACGTCTCAGCCCGAAACATCGACTGTACTTCTTCCTATAGATGCTGCCTGGCCTGCTGCGTTCCACCAGCATTTTGTGTGTTCTCACAGCTACCTGGACTATTCCTCTTCTCACCCTGCCTCTTGCAAAAATGAAATCTCCTTCTTACAATTCCTCCATCTCCGCCGCATCTGCTCTCAGAATGAGGCTCTTCATTCCAGGACGAAGGAGATGTCTTCCTTTTTTAAAGAAAAGGGCTTCCCTTCCTCCACCATCAACTCTGCTCTCAAACGCATCTCTCCCATTTCACACACATCTGCTCTCACCACAGCATTTTGTGTGTGTTGCTTCAATAATTTAGGTAACACACACAAAATGCTGGAGGAAGGAACTCAGCAGGCCAGGCAGCATCCATAGAAAAGAGCAAACAGTCGATGTTTTGGGCAGGGACCCTTCATCAGGACTCAGCTCGATCCTGATGAAGAGTCTCGGCCCCAAACGTCGACTGTTTACTCTTTTCCATGGATGCTCTCTGGCCTGCTGAGTTCCCCTGGCATTTAGTGTGTGCTGATTTGGATTTCCAGCATCTGCGGACTTCCTCGTGTTTGCAATAAGTTAGGTATTTACATTCATGAAAAGGATGCTTTATTTTCCAAAAATACTTTGCTGCTATGCTACAGTATTAATCACAATATTGCCAATGGGAATTTAAATCCAAAACCAATTGTATTTGCCTTACTGGCAGGGCTCAGGGTAGAATAAGTGGCTCTTTAATTGGTTGCAGGAAGCATCTAGCTGGGTACCAAAGGTGTTTTGCACCTCAACACTCACAATGTACAATCATTTGAAGAAGGGAACAGAATGTAATATTTTTAATTTTACAGACTGGGTGGGTTTGTGAACTGTGAGGTGGAAGCAAACAGCCTTCTAATTGACTTAGATCAAGCAAGTAACCAAAACCTGGCAGATGCAATGTAATGGGAATAAATATGAAGTTATCCACCTCAGTAGGGAAAAATAGAAAGGCAGCATACTATATTAGATGAGGAAGTGTCAAGGTACAAGGAGACTTAGATGCTTTGGTGTTCTTGTTACTAAAAGTCAATACACCGGTGCATTAAGCAATTAAAGGGAAAATTGTAATGGTAATTAAATTACAATTAAAATTGTAATGGTCTTTGCTGCAAAATAATGTGAGCTCAGTAGCAAGAGGTTTGCTCGACAGTTGTACACAGCCAAGATGAGACCACACCTGCTGCAGTGTATGTAGTTTTTTTTAACCTTACCATATAAAGGTTATAGTTGCACACCTTCTGTAGTAAGTAAAGTTCAGCAGGCTGATTCCCGGGAGGACGGGCCTGTCATATGAAAGGGATTTCGTTAACTAGATTTGTATTCACCGGAGTTCAGAACAACAAAGGGAGATCTAATTGAAACTTACAAATTTTTGACAGACTGGATGCAGGAAGGTCCCTTCCCCAGCTCAGGGTCTAAAATGAGAGGTCACGGTTTCAGGTTAAAGGGCAAGGAATTTAAGACTGAGACTAGGAGATATTTCTTCACTCATAGGGTGGTGAACATGTGGCATTCAATTGCCCAGAGAACTGCAGAATCTAAATTACTCATTGTATTTAAGGCATCAAGGGCTACGAGGAAAAAGGAATACCGTACTGAGAAAGACACACAAAATTCTGGAGGAACTCAGCAGGTCAGGCAGAATCAATAGAAAGGAATAAACAGTCAATGTTTCGGGCTGAGACCCTTCATCGGTACCTTATGCAGGTCTTTGTAAAATCAGCTGTTTATTCCTTTCCATTGATGCTGCCTTACTTGCTGCGTTCCTCCAGCATTTTCTATGTGTTATTCTGGATTTCCAGCGTCTGCAGAATCTCTTGAACTTATGATTCTACGGAGAAAGATGGTTAGCCTCGATCATATTGAGTGACAAGGCCCAAAAGACCTATTCCTAATTAGGTTTGTATGGCTAAAGAAAAACAACTACAAAAGAATTACATAAAATTATTGTTAACATGACAGGAGCAAAGGTGGACGTGGGGTTTGTGAACTTTCAACTTTGTGATTCCTCAGCATGGAACAGAAGCTTGGAAGAACTATTCCAACAGTGAATTCACAGAACGCAAGGAGGGTAAATGATCTTTGATCACTCTGATACTGATGTCAGCTCGAGCAGGATTGAGCAAGAAGCTAGAACAAAAACCTGCAAGGAAATTCAGATTCAGGCTGGGCCAGATTTTAGTAACTCAATTCATGGACAGCAAAAATTCAGCACCAATGCTGGAAATGACAGATTTGATTCCCTTGAGAAGTAAGCCAGTACCTCTTGCAAGAAATTTTGAAGGGGATTCAATATTTCTGTATATTTACTTAACTTTATCACTCACTGGGCAATTGTTGTACATAGAAACATAGAAAATAGGTGCAGGAGTAGGCCATTTGGCCCTTCGAGCCTGCACTGCCATTCAGTATGTACATTGAGGTATCATCTAATTTGCGCCTTCTCCCTCGCCCTACTTTTTACAGAGTTCACTGTTCTGTCAGAATAATGTAGCAGAGAGTATTGCCGCTCAGCGCATTTAACTGTTTGCTGAAAAAAAGATTTATGTTTGTGATTCATTCCACTTCTTTTAACATTCAATTGAAAAAATACAAAATGGATAGAGCAACCATTTTTAAATGCTGCTCTTCATCCAAATTTTTTGACAAGCCAATTATGCTTAGGTCAGCAAAACTTACCCACTATGTGGTTTACTACCTCCTCTAGGGACAGTCTTTTATTTCTAACCAGACAAATTAGTCAAAAGAAACATTTGAGCAGAATCTTGACATTTCCAAAGTTACTTATCTCCAGGCCAAACCATATTCACCATGTGTTGTTAATTGTTGCCATGTTGCACATACACAGCATGTGACATGGGTCACATGTTGAGTATGGGTTCCAGCTGTACTGAAACTCAACTCTGCCAAGTTAACAATACACAGGTGGTTTAAATTTAATTCTTTTGTCCTGTGCTTTGATACTGCTCCATTCAAAGTATACACCTCACTTTCACAAACTCATGCATATGAAAACAACTGCCCACAGTTCTTTTCTTTACTAAATATGACACTTAACTAACATTAGAGATACAGTGAATGTTTTGTTAAGAGTTTTGAGATTGGCAATCAAGTGAACTCCACCCTATCCCCTAACAATCCTCAACTTAAAACTGTATCTAAATACAGATATACTAATCAATAGATCTAAAATTTTTGCTTTCAGTCAGCTTCTAGTCACATTGAAGATCTTAGATTTTATGATGTCACTTAAAATTAGGCAAGTGTTTAACTATTTATTCCCTTAATGTTCAAAATCCAGACTGCACCATATGGAATGCTAAAGGGTCTATTCTTTTGATAACAATAGCAGCAAACTAAAACTTCATATCCAAAAGGAGCTTGCTTTCCTTCTGAAAGAAATTACATCTATAAATCTACGTAACAGATCGCTCAGTCAAACAACAAATCTGTTCTTTGCAGGCTCTTAATTTCTTTAATAATACAAGCTACATTATTCTTGATGCTTTGTCTAGTTACTAAAATGTCACTTCTTTAGAAATCATATTTTCTCATCTATATATATTTAATATGAATTTGAAACATGAATAAAATTATTGCAGCTCAGCTGTTGAGTTTTAAGAGCAAAACAAAAACAATAAAAGGGAGGCATTTGGATGTGACACATGCTTGGTATTGTTAAAGACAAATGAACCATACGCTAAAGTTTAACCTTGCCCCCACTAGAGTGAAATGGAGACTTTTTTCCCATATACAAAAAAACCTGAGGTGAACGAGAACCCTATTCAAAGGTTGAACTGAAGGAGGCAGAAGTTTTACATTTGAAAACACAAAAGCTTCTTTCATTATTGGACAAATGTGGAGATTGGTTATACAAGAAGCAGCTTAAAATATAGCGAGGCAAATTTGCATTACTCAAGCTTATCTCTTATTTCACAAGTGCATTAGAACTGTAAAACTCAAGAATTAAGTTATTTTAACAAATTAGCTTTTGTACCATTACATAGACAAATCTCAAAAAGCAAAGGGATGCATAATATCTGTAAAGGTTGTTATATTTTGTAGTTGGTGTGATGACAATTTCCAAACAGTGGTCAGGAAATCTACTTCTGATGGACCACAACTGTTTACAGATGAAATCTCACTATGTCTACCTATATAAAGCTTTTTATAAAAAGAAACTCCTTGCTCTCTAGTTGAGTCAAGAGAGTTCTTGATCTCTTGACACAGCCTCTCATGGTCTCAAAAGCCATCCTATATAGTCAAGAAAGTTCAGCGATACCTCTATTTTCTGGGGCTGAAGAGAGCTGGATTTTGCACATCCATACTCATGTCATTCTACAAAAATGCAACAGAGAGCACCCTGACAAGCTGCATTGCTGCTTGGTACGGAAACTACACTGCAGCAGAAAGGAAGGCTCTACAACGTCAAACAGGTCACTGGCACCAGCCTACCCGCCATCGAGGACGTATGTACAGAAAGGTGACGGAGAAGGGCTAGTACCATCATGAAGGATCCCACCCACCCTGCTGATGGACTGTTTGTCCCACTCCCATCAGAACACCAGACTCAAAATTACTTTCCCAAGCAGTAAGGCTGATCAACACCTCCACCCACTAAATCAACCATTACTTTATTATTTGTTGTCAGTCCCTTATGTACAGCTTGGTGACATTTTATGGACATATCAGCTATCTTATGTATTTATTGGGCTTTTAAAAAAATTGTTCTGTCCTTTATCTTTTGTGGGGTTTTTTCTGCTGCATTGGATCCAGAGCAACAATTATTTCATTCTCCTTTAAACATCTACAGGAAATGACAATCAACAATGTTGACTCTTGAATCTAGCAGTTTATCCTAAGGCAAAGTTAAGGCCCCCACAATTTGCTACCCTAGTTATTCAATACTTCACCCAGGTCTCTTAGAGAGACAAGGCAGTGTTGATAGCTGAGGATGATGTTGGACTTTCTAGGTCACATCACACACGGAAGGATGATACAGCTACAAGATACCTCCTTCCCTAGGTATATCATTAGCCAATATAGCATTGAAGCTGGAAACTGTAGGTATGTCTACAGACAAATCAAGGAGATAAAGGCTAAATGTTGCACGTTGTGTGCCTAGCACTTCGAGTAATTACCTACCCTGCTAAAACAAAGCAACAGACCAATCCCATAAAGAGTTTTTGGGGTCCCAGAGATTCATTACATTCATCGACTTGTTAACCAATTAGCAAAATTTATATTAATGAGGAAAAAAATTCTCTGAAGTGATCATTTAATTTTCTCTATGTGGTTTCTGCCAATCAGGGAGGGGTTCCCAAAACAAGATATAAATTAACTTCACATAAAACCTCTGGACATAAAAAAAATGAAATATTACAACAAACCCCTAATTAGTAAAGATCACATATCTTAATATGATTGTTATAAACTAATATAACTAGTGAATGTTATTCTCAAGTTACTACATTAAAGATAATTCCCAGCTACATTGGTTTCAGGATTGAGAGTCATTCTAAGCTATACTTTATGAAGCAAAATTTACTGAAAGCGTTCTGTTCCACTGTGATGAAGCAGTCAGATGATAATGAGTTTCAAGGTGCATGAATTCAGTCTACTATTTTACTACAAGATAACTCAAAGAGTTGAAGTATAATTATGAAGGGAGTTATATTGCTTCCACTAACAAGCCTCTCTTATTGAGCTAATTGACATATTTGACTCAAAACAGGAGCTAATATGCAACACTTTTTGTCAGATAAATTCACATCTAATCTAGATTTACCTAATCCAAGGAGAGTACTTGTAACACAATTTGCATACATTCATTATGGGGAAGACTTGTATCAAAGCCATAATGTTCCTTGACAAACAAATTATCTTTTTTTTAAATTCTTCAGCTGCAGTGCGGTGTAATGCTGTGCATCTGTTTTTGAATTCCATTTCAAATCTAATTTGGATTCCAGTATTCAAAATTGTAGCTAAGGCAAGGTTATCACTACCAGAAAATGCAACAATTAAATTTTTTTCGCCATTATTGAAGTTCTTCATAGCTGGATACTGGGTAAATTCAAATATACTACATCAGAGTATACCCTTATTAGAAAGCTGGTGATCTCCCAGCATTCTCAGTTTGTAGCAAGAATCCTTGCACCATAATTCAGAAATCTCTCGCAATGAAATTAAATATAATATTTGCCTTTGTAACTGTTCGCTACATCTGTAGGTTTGATTTCAGTGACTAGTGCACTGGGACACCCAGATCCTTAGCTTGTCCCCTCTGGTCCTAGATTCATATATTACTTGTTTCAAATATAAGCCATCAGCCAGATCACTGACTGCTACCTCACAAAATACTCACTTCTTTCATATGTTGATTGCCATTTGTCAATAATGTTAAATCCATATAGGGCATTACATCATCCCATGTGCATAGTAACTTCTTGTGGGACTGAATGATGGGACTGGTGAAAATCTGAAAGTATCATATCCACTGATTCTCCCTTGCTCTACCAATTATAGGTTTGCCAGTGTTCCTTTCGTACATCCAATAAGCATTGTGTATGCCTTCCTGGATGAAGGCAGAACCAAAGTATTACATTACTGTGCCATCTCACTGTTATAAATTTTCCTGTTTCTGACTGTAATGGGGCTATATTTGTCTTCAATAATATTTGTTAATATATATTTGCAGAAACTTTTAGTTCCCTTTCATATTCCTTGTAAGTGATTCCTTAATGTCATTGACATGTTTTCCTCTCCAGATACTACCCAGTCTGCTTAGTTATGCCATTAAGTCTGTTTGTGTTTAGTTGAGTTGTTCTTCTGTACACTTATTTTATTGATAAATCATCAATTTTAATCATTTCCATGCCATTGATCATCAGACACCCAAACAAATAGCTGCTTTAATCTATTAATGACATCTTCATACACTAGAGCTAGGACCTATGGTTTCACTTTAAGGACACTTTTAAGGATTTTGTTATTTCATGCACTCCATATTTATTGCTATTTATTATTTGTTGTTCATTGATCCTGTTACAGTTACTGTTCTATAAGCATGCCCACAGGAAAAAGACTGAGGGTTGTATATGACATGCATGTACTCTGATAATAAATTTTACTTTGAACTTTGCTTAAAGATCAAACAGATAGTTCTCCATTCCCAATCATTTTTTCTAGAATTTGTTGCAATATTGTTAGGCTCTAGGTTGGTACTTCTCATGCAGCATATCTGAACTTACCCAATATCTCTTTCCCACAACTCCATTTCACACAGAGCAACTCTTGGGTTCCGAACAAGATGGTACTGTATTAATGATGAGATCCAGTGATTGTTTAAACTTTTGTGCATCAAGCAGTCCAGTTTACCATAAGACCATAAGATAACAAGATATAGGTGCAGAATTAGACCATTTGGCCCATCAAGTCTGCTCCACCATTTCATCATGGCTGATCCAATTTTCCTCTCAGCCCCAGTCTCCTGCCTTCTCCCTATATCCCTTCATGCACTGACCAATTAAAAATCCATCAATCACTGCTTTAAATATACTTAAAGACTTAGCCACCACAACTGCCTGTGGGAAAGAATTCAATAGATTTATCATTCTCTGGCTAAAGAAATTCCTCCTCATCTCTGTTCTAAAGGGATGCCCCTCTATTCTGAGGCTGTGTCATTTGGTCTTAGAGTCTCCCACCATAGGAAACATCCTCTCCACATCCACTCTGTCAGAGCCTTTCACCATTTGATAGATTTCAATAGTTCATTCTTCTGAATTCCAGAAAATACAGACCCACAGCCATCAAACACTCTTCATATGACAAGCCATTTAATCCTGGAATCATTTTCGTAAACCTCCCTTGAACCGTCTCCAGTTTCAGCACATCCTTTCTAAGATAAGGGGCTAAAAACTGCACACAATACTCCAAATGAGGCCTCACCAGTGCTTTATAAAGTCTCAGCATTACATCCTTGCTTTTATGTTCATGTTCTCTTGAAATGAATGCTAACATCGTATTTGACATTCAGGAGAGGTTCCCTTTACACCCACTCTTTGCCTCCTGCCAGTCACCCACTGCTCCATCCACGCTAAAATCTTTCCTGTAATACCATGGGCTTGTAGCTTGCTAAGCAGCCTCATGTGTGGCACCTTGTCAAAGGCCTCCTGAAAATCCAAGTACACAACTTCAACTGATTGTCTATCCTGCTTGTTATTTCTTCAAAGAATTCCAACAGATTTGTCAAGCAAGGTTTTCCCTTGAGGAAACCATGCTGACAATGGCCTATTTTATCATGTGCTTCCAAGACCTCATCCTTAATAATCAACTCCAACATCTTCCCACCCACTGAGATCAGACTAATTGGTCTATAGTTTCCTTTATTCTGCCTCCCTCCCTTCTTGAAGAGTAGAGTAACATTTGCAATTATCCAGTCTTCTGGAACTGTTCCAAAATCTAGTGATTCTTGAAAGATCATTACCAAAGCCTCCACAATCCCTTCAGCCACCATTCCAGCACCCTGGGGTGTATATCATCTGGTCCAGGTGACATATCTACCTTCAGACCTATCAGTTTCCAAAGAATCTTCTCTCTAGTTATGGCAGCCTAATGAACCCCTGTCACCTGGAACTTCCACCACACTGCTAGTGTCTTCCATATTGACAACAAATACAAAATACTTATTCAGTTCATCCACCACTTTTTTGTCTCCCATTACTACCAATCCAGAATCATTTTCTAGCAGCTTGATATCCACTCTCGGCTCTCTTTAACACTTTATATATCTGACAAAACTTTTGGTATCCTCTTTAATATTATTGTCTAGCCTACTTTTGTATTCCATCTTTACCTTTTTAATAATTTTTTTTAGTTGGCTTTTGTTGGTTTTTAAAAGCTTCCCAATCTTCTAACTTCCCACTAATTGTTGCTCTATCATATGCCCTCTCTTTTGCTTTTAGGCTGGCTTTGACTTCTTTTGTTAGCCACAACAGTCTTCTTTCATTTAGAATACATCTTCCTCCTTGGTATGTATATAATCCTGTGCTTTCCAAATAGTGTCCAGAAATTCCAGCCATTGCTGCTCTAGCCAACTCCTCTCTCATGCCTCTTTTCCTTTTACTCCACTGTAATACTGATGATATGAACATTTACAATGATATGAAAGTTATTCACAAATTCTTGTTGAAACAGTAGTTCAAAATCTATTTTTTTCTATTGATAGAACAGTTCAGTTTTTCAACAATTCTCTCTGTGGATTTTGGATGTCAGAGAGTAAAAGGAGGACAAACACAGTTTTAGTTTCACATATTATATAAGTAATCTGGAATTTCTAATTACAGTCGTTCCCATCAGAACTCATTTCCCCTGAAATTTAGTATTTTGTTGTGTAGCCATTGCACTCCACTCAGCACCAGTGCCATCCCCAGATCTTCTGTTGAGGCTAAAGTGCAACATAGATGGATATTTGAGAAAATAATATAAACAAAGAGGTTCTCTCATATGGTTTTCATTTTACAAACTGCCAGGGCCCAAAATTTGATTAATTTATTTTTCTAAATTCTTACTGGATAAAGCAAGCTGCAGAAAAAAATATCACTGGAGTTTTAAGGCCAAGTTTAGTTGCATACAATGGAGCCCCAGCATCTTTTGCAGTGAAGAATGTAAATAAAGGAACTCCATACCCATCTTCGCCACAATGTTTGATATCAAATATACAAATATGGTGCACAGCATGGCAGAAATGCTGAGGCAAGGAGAAGAAGATGCATTGCAATGGACAAACAACTCAGAAACTAGTGTTCGCATTGCATTTATAAAATTCCTTTGGAATCAGTTCAGGTATGTAAACCCATACCAACCATCTTCGGCAAGTCCTTCGAGACAATGCCTAGTTACTGCAGATGGCCAAAAGGTGGAAAAGTGGAGCATCCAGGTTAAAATGCTTCCAGATAGTTTATAAGCAAAAAAAAAAATAATAATTTTGATGTTGAACTACCAAAAAAAGGTTGGCAAAATCTTAAAATAAATATCTTGTGCAATCACAATATGCTGAATGAGCAAGAGAATGAACAGGTCCATTTTCTGGATTATTACTGCTCTTACCTGTTTCAAAGGACCTGTAAACTATAAACACAAAATTTTCCAGTTCTGTGAGTACAACCTCCTCGCTGCAGCTTCCTAATAGCCTTTCATGGAAAGATTGGGGAAACAATGGGAAGCCAGAAAGATCATGACTGCTTTCGATGTTTTTCTCCACAGAATACAAGCTGAGGACCGGAGCACACATGGAGGACTATGGTCTGGTTGCAGGTCAAAGAAACCAGGCAGATTAATGGTTTGGCATAGTCTAGATGGCCCAAAGGACCTTTTTCTGTGCTGTAGTGTTCTATGACTCTAACATAATACATTATATTAATAGTGGGGAGATGATGTCCTCTATACATTGTTTAAAATATACTTATATACACTTATAAAGCCACAATGCCCCTGACACACCATCCTTTATGTCAATAAGACTCAACGTAGATTTGGAGGAAAAGAACCACTTCATTGAGAATCTTCACTCCATCCTCCAAAACAGCCAGGATCTCTCAGTTTTCAGCAATTTTAATTCTACTTCCCATTCCCACACGGACATGTCTGTGCAAAGCCTCTTATACTACCATGTTGAGGCCAGACACAGATGTGAGGAGCAACACCTCATATTCTGCCTTGGTAGTCTCCAACCCGGTGGCATTAATAGCCATCTCTCTAAATCTTGGTAACCAATCCCTATGTTACCCTCTCTTTTATTTTTCCTGGCTTCTTTGTCCCTCCTGCATACTCACATCCTGTCTATCATCTACACCTTCCTTCTTCCTGTTCCCCAACTCCTTCCATTTATTCCATGGTCTACTGTCCCCTTCTTCTTTAGTCCTTTGCCTCTTCCACCTATCACCTTCCAGTTTCTCATATCACTCCTTTTTTCTGTCTTTGCCACCTTCCTTCCTTACCCTCTTACCTGAACTCACCTATCACCTGCCAGCTGCAGGTCTTCCCTACCCTTTCATTCTGCCCATTTTCTTTCCAATCCTAATAAAGGGGTTTAGCCCAGAACATCAACTTTTCATTTCCCTGACCAGCTAGGTTCCTCCAACTTTTTTTGTATGACACTGACAAAGGATGATTTTACAAATCAATCAAGATTCTTAATACTTCATGACAAAACAGGTTTTGGAGTTTTATACTTAAAATTGCGCACACATCACTTCAGATTGCGTCTGTTTTGAGTGTCCAAAACAGCCTAGAATTTTAAAACAATGCTCACTTTGCATTTCGAATTTCAGCTACTTTAAGGAAAATTTAAAATTATCTGCTCCATAAAATTTATTCTACCTTTATCTTTTAAAATTAAAATCCAGAACGATATTAATGGAGCATTATTTTAAAAAAACAAACTAGGGCAACATGACGAAATACTTTACAATCACCATGGCAACTATACTAATCTTAATCTTTCAAGCTTCTGAATAAACGACAGTCTTACACTGGGCTCAACACACTGGGCTTTTGTCTGTACCACCACAAAGGTGCTATTGGAGGTTATTAACACAAGAGCATTCTTGACCCTCAATCCACCTGCATTTTTCTTCCATCCTTGAACTTGTTCTTAGAGAATTCTGTGTGTGTGAGCCATGTAAAAACCAAACTGTGGGGAAATATAAATGTCAGAACTCCCCATCTTCAAGTTGGTGTCCAGATGTTCCTGGCTGAGCCCATTGGGCTTCAGTGAACAGTTGAAGATTTTAACCTCTAATTATACATAATACAACATGAAAACAGCTAGTGTGACTCAGTGCATAAAATAATAATCACAGGCCACACAAACTATTACTGCCAAGTTTTCTGTCATGTTTAGTCTTTAAAGTAGTTTTAAATCAAATTGACTCAGACCTCATTTTTACGAATTTTACAATGCCTTTTGAGAAATATTTCTATTTCTCAAGTTAATGAATACACAAAACTTCGTAGCATTGTAATGGCATGGCAAATGTAACCAATAGAATGCATTATTTAACTCACAACTTTAAATACTCTCCAGGGGTGAACTGGAGTTTGTTCCTAACACAATGGTTTCATGATGTTGTTTTTGCTTCTAAAAGCAACTCAGCCAAGAATTGTTGATAACTTTGACCCGAAGAGCTTAAATTTCAAGTTAAAACAGAAAATACTGGAAAAAAACTCAGGCTAAATCTATGGGGAAAATTAATGTTAATGTTTAACTCAAAGATGTCTGTCTGACCTAACAAGTACTTTGTTTCTATTTTAGACTTCCAGAATTCCTTTTTTTATTTTTGCCTTCCATTCTACAGGGAATCAGAACAAGCAAGTAAGAGGTCACAGGAAAGACAAACACAACAGTTCTGCTGATTCAACCGTGACTTCTGCTGATACTGGAAATCCAGAGCAACACACACAAAATTCTGAAGGAACTCAACAGGTCAGGCAGCATCTATGGAGAGGGATAAACAGTTGACATTTTGGGTTGAGGCCCTTGTTTCAAACTGAAATGTTGACTGTTTATTTCTCTCCAAATGTTTTCTTCTTCCATTCTACTTAACAAAACTACTTTTCAATTCAGTTTCTCCTCTGCACCTGTGAACTTCTGCCTTCCACTTCCCATACCCCCACTGTCCTCCCACAATGTGGAAAACGAGTCTACTACTGTTAAATCATGAACCTAACTGGGAGAATTCTCCAAATATCATCAAATTCATGAACACTTTAATGAGACCGTTATGAATGCTTGCAACATCATTCCTTTCAGATGTTGATGAATGCATCCTAGCATTCTCTTTTTATGCAAGGTGGTTTACTTCATGAATGATAGATACACTTCATTATTGATTAAACAAGACTGAGCCAACAATCTATGTTTTACAAAAAGAAAATTGCGTAACTACCCCACACTGGTCTATAAACATTGGTCCCTTAGAAGAGACTAGGGGGAAAAAAATGTCAAAGGTTCTAAATTAATTTGAATTGAGCTTCACCATAAACTGAATTAAAAACACCCACAGAACAATAATCAATCAAAGGGCTACAAAGAAGGAGAAGCAAAAAAATCTCCATCATTGGGTAAAAAAATACCAGGCAAACTAATGTCTAAAGACCAACACAACTCACTGGACCTGGTGGCCTGCATCCTAGGGTTTCAATGGAAGAAACTGAAGAAGGTAATAGTTATGTTAATTGCCGTCTACCAAAATTCCCTAGAGAAGTCCTAGAAGATTGAAAAACTGAAAATGTAACACTGTTATATGAGAGAGAAAGACAAACCAGGAAACTATTGGCCAGTAGGTCTAATATTTACTATTGAGAAATATTGGAACAATTATTAAATAGATAATAGCAGCATTTTTAGAAAATTATAAGACAATCAAGCAGATCAGTGATCTTATAAAAGTGAAATGGTTTTGAGCAATTTACTAGAATATTTTGAGAATGTAACAAGGAGGGAAGGCAAAGGGTGTACTGCATTTAGATTTCTAGAAGGCATTTAAATTTCCAGAAGGCCACCTGAAAGAGCTCAAGGCATTAGGGGTATTATTCTGGCATTGATCAGGGATTGACTAACATAAGTCAGGATAATGTGGCACTTTTATAATAGTCATCAGTAACTAGTGGATTGGGTACCATAGGATCAAATTGGGGTCATCAGCTTTTTACTTCCTATATGGACAACTTGGATGAAGGACTGAAGGCACTATAGCCACATTAGTGATGATACAAAATAAGTGGGTTATTAGGCTGTGAGAACATAGAGAGTTTGAAAGGGGATATAGACAGGTGAGGTGAGTGGGCAGGCAGGTAGATGGTGAAAATGTGAGCTTATTCACTTTGGAATTAAATAAAGAAAAATAACATTATTTTAGTAACTCCAAAATATTTTGAGACAAACCCATCTAAGGCTCCTGATACATGAAACAAAATGTTAGTGTGCAGGTACAGCAAGTAGTTAAGAAAGATGATAGATTGCTGGTATGTATTGCAAGGGTGAGTATAAAAGCAGAAAAGTTTTGTTGCAGGTTTACAGGCCCTGCTGACACCATATGAGGAGTACTGCATGCAGTTTAGTTTACCCCATTAAAGAATAATATCATCAGAAACAACACTGTGAGGGGTTTACTGGATTGATGCGTGTGATGAGAGGTTGAGTCTCCACTCATTAGAGCTCAATGAGGGGAGATGTAAGATTCTGAGGGGCATTAATTGAGTAGATACCAAGAGAATTTCCTCCCTAGTGGGGGTATCTAGCTGGAATTTGGGGGATTGTTTCAAAATAAAGTGATCATCTATTTAAGATAAAAGTAAGTAGGAACTTCTGAGGGTTATGAATCTCCTGGTCATTTGCTCCAGAGATCTTTGGAGGCAGAGTCCTTGATTATGTTCAAGAGGGAGGCTGGCTGTCTAATCTATGGATGTCAGTGGCAGGAAAGTATTGTTGAAGTCAACATTGGATCAGCCATGACCTTATTGAATGGCAGAGCAGGTGCTCACTGGTTTAATCTGACTCCATATTCAGAATCAGAATCAAGTTTATTATCCCTGACTTCTGTTATTACATTTGTTCTTTTGTCTTAACCTCCCATGTAATGTACAATACACAATCAACAACAGTTCATTGGTTCTACCAGATCTGAAGTTCTCCTGTTTTCCCTAAAGTAACTATAGCAGCGAATACCTCAACAGTCCTAAGAACTACAAGATCACAGGATAATGCAGAATGTTTCACTTTCTATAAAAGGGTCACCGCCTCACCACTGGACTCTGAAAATTCTCTGTAGTTGTTGACAGTTTTATAGATAAGAGGGTCGAGCGATTTAATTGCCAGGCTCCTTATAAAATGACAGGAGGTTTGGGAGGACAGAGTAAACCGCTGCTTTAATGACAGGTACCAAGATCCCCACTAGGGTCAATCCAACACATCTACTTGAAAGCAAGGCGCCTTACTTTCAGCCTGTTGTGGGAGCAGTGCCCCGGAACTCCAGTCTCCGCGGAGGTCGTATTTAAAGGCAGCAATCCTGCGACTGATGTCCCGCTGCAGTGTGGATTGGATGAAGAGCGCCACCCTCTCGCCGGCCATGCGACTGAAGCAATGAACTTTGGGCTCGGCTCCCTCCTCCTCCTCGTCTCCCTGCCGATCTCGGACCAGCAGCTGCAGTTCTGCACCCTGCTCCAGGTAGATCTGCGCCCCCCGAAAGTTCTCGGCCGGTTTAATGCACGCCGTGATGCGACCGAAGTTACCTCGGGTCGTTGACGAGGCTGGCCCCGACGGAAGCCGGGGAGAGAGGCTCAGTCGCAGCGCTCCCACTGGGTACAGCCATTCCACGTCCCCTTCGGCACAGTGAAGGAAGATCTGCTCCACGCTCCCGGGCTCCAGGGACAGGCCACTGCGGCAGAACACAAGCATGTCAATGAGAGGGGGGAAAAAAAACACTTCTACACATCAGCTACCGTCCAACACGGTGGAAGCATAATTAATTATGTGTCCCACTATTATTCATGGAATCATACAGCATGGAAACTGGCCCTTCGGCCCACCCGGTCAATACCCGCCAAGATCTTAGCTCGTCCCAAATACACGCGTTTGACCGATATTCTTCTAAACTTTTCCTATCCTAGTGTCTTAAATGTTGATAATATACCTGCTTCAACTACATCCTCTGACAGACCATTCCACATAACCGAACGCCCTCCGGGAGGAAGTTGCCCTTCGCGTTGACATTAAATCTCTCCCTCTCACTTTAAACCCCTGCCCTCTAGTTTTTGATTCCTGAGTGCAGGCATTCACACTATGAATGCTTCTATCTGCGACCATGGGAATTGATTACAATCCCCAAAAATAAGTACCTTTCGTCCTTCCTGGCGGTGCTATCCTGCTCTTTCCTCATCCCTTGCAGACTTCAAGTTTAGTCCATTGAAAGGAGAACTGAAACATTTCAGGCCATTTAACGGCATGTTCCCAACATTTCTGTACTTTAACTGTTTTCTTTAATAAGAGTTGATAGAGTGGGCAGGAAATCAAGGCAGAAATTGGAGCGGAATGGAAAACTGGGGGATCACCGTGACTCCTAATTTGTTATTATTATTGACTTCGATCTACGGATCACGCGGAACTTGGGAATTCTGTAGATAATGGAAAGCGTAGAAAATTATTGCAAGAATAAAGGATGAATGGCTTTAGTGGCGGGTGAAATTTACGGAAATGTGAAGTGATCTTCGTTCTGCAAAAGGGCAGGAGACAGTGTAAACTCACTTGTTTTAGAGGCCGTGCGAGTCTATATCGAACGTGATTCATAGAATGATTGTTAACTAAACCAGATCCCAGGTAGTATAAATGCACAGGATACAAAAGCAGGGAACTTGCAATGAACCTATCACAAGCACTGCCCAACACAATATGGAATATTACATTCTATTCTGATCGTGTATGCGAAAGTGCTGGAGAGGAGTGCAGATAAAATAATGGAATGTTTCTAGGGAGAGGGATTTCAGCCGTAGAGTTCAACTGGAAATGTTGAAATCTCTCTCCTTGGAGAAAGAACTAAGAGGACATCTAGCAGGTGTACAGACCCTTGATATCCAAGATAGAGTTAGTTGTTCCCACCAGTACCTGGGAAACCGAGTTACGGGCAAATATAAAAGACACACGGAAAAATAGCCACTCGGAGCTCACTATCTCCAGGGATGATGGAAACCCGATCTCTACAATTAGGTGGGACTCGAGAAAGAATAACTACAGGGCCATGGGAGAGAGAGGTGCGAAGCGACATGTTTGTTAATAAGAGTCGGCATTGACTAGAGGGACGGAACGACCTCTGCTGACTTCCCACCCGCTCCATGAATTGCAAACTTCCATCCAATCTTTCCCCAGCTTTCGATGTTTAATTGATCTTCTGTCGAAACAACTATGGAAACCTTTATTGATGCAAATCATCGATTCCACCTGCAGTTGTTGCTTTGGGCCGTTCAAAGAGATAAAAACGCAATAGGCTTAAAATATGTTCACATCTAAATCAGCACTATCTATTTCGCAGTCCGAACTATATGACCGTTCCTTAAGATCCTATTCCCCGATGAACGGAGCTCACCATCGAAACTCGAGGAACTCAAGACAAACAGTTAAATAGAATAATCAATATAGCCAAGAGGAACCCACCTCCCCACAGGTTTTAATCTGGTGTCTTTAACTCAACACCCAAATGTGCGCCACCGCATCACTATCCACCGCATAGTGGATATTTTTTGAACAAATTAAATTTATAGCACGAATAAAGTGGGGAGTCTGTCCTACGATCGGGAGAGAGAGGACAGATTGCGTGGGATTCCACTGCTGTCAAGCGCATCGCTGCACTTAATCGAAAAGACAATTGTAACAATAAGAGTGCGCGCCAAATATATAACAAAGGGTTCCAATTTTAATACAACGTCGTGCTTCGCCACAAATGGTCGAAAACAATAATCCTAGTCGAGTTCAGGACCCTCACGCTGAGCTCAAACAATATGCAAAGTTGTTTTCGACATTATAAAGTTCTATATTGATACAAAAGCCCGTCTGTTTCGAGCAATGTGAACAAATAGCATCGAGAACTGACAAGGTAGGAATGTGGGGGAGTAACATCCAACAATCGTTTAATGGAAGCCAAACTTTTCTTAGCAACATCTGATACAATCCAGACAGACGTGCAATTCCCTGACACATCTCATCAGGTTGAAGGTGATCGGTAACAGTTTACCGCAGGAATACACGAAGCATTAATAACGCTGGCGATATTTGACTCCTTGTTATTATTTTCAAACGCGGTCCATGTAAGGAACTCTGGAGGAGTGTGCGTACTTTCTCAGAGATCATTTCATTTCTCGTGACACAGAAAAACAGTTAAAAACTTATTAATTTGATATAACCACTAACAAGGGGTTCCGCAAACATGGTTGAGAAGTTTACGCTGATAGCAGGGGGCGCAGTTTCTAAAGAACTTCAAAGCAACTTTTTGTCCCGTTCGCGACTCTTAATGAAACATCCCAATAAAATCGGATATTCCAACTGATTCACATTGTGGTAAATTAATAAAATAGCCCCATACCTTCCTTTCCAATTGCATTGATCTACAGAGTAATTGGAATAGCCCGTTTTCAGCAGGGACAGTAGAAAAGTCCAAAGTGCAAAAGGAGTGATCAAAGTCATCTTCAAGCCCAGAAACGTAATCCTGAGTTAAACAACTGGAAAACTTATAAGAAGAGATAACCAGAGAGAAAGGTGGTGAATCCCACAGCAAAACGCGGGCATACTTGATATTCCGCTGGAGAAATAGGCTGCGCTCTGCCCGTCCCGACCTTTCACTGTCCTCTCATTCCTCAGGGTCAACCCTCTTTCACTGACATACACTGACCAGACTGCAGCGCCTGTTAACTTTTGTTCCCGTGTCCGGACCTTCCTGGCCAATCAACCCGCAAAGGTGGCAGTCTTTTGCTGCTGACAGCCTATTAGCGGGCGAAGCAGGTTTTACCGGAGACACGCCCCTATGCGTGACGTCACCGGCGGCGCTCACATGGATTTTTAAAAGGGCAATGTCGTAGACTTAGATCGCCCCTTAGAACGAGTTTCTTTCAGGGTAAAAAAAAAATTCGCAGAGATCAAGTTCTTTAAAATCATTTTAATGCCATATCAGCTACATTGAACAAATTCCGACTCATCTATTTCTGAAGTCTGCAAAGGTATTATTCTCTAAGGAAGATTCTTTGGGTGCCATATCTGCTTCCCAGAAAATAACCTCTAATAATATCTAGATTTTTTTTTACATTAACAAATATGCTTCGGGCACAATGCTTGTTGTAGCTTGAAGAAGTAGCTAATAAAATTCATATGTAAATTCCATTCCGTCAACGGAATCTCGCCTTATATCGAATACCAAAATATTAAAGTATCTTCAGAAGATTACACATAAATTACTCCAATTTTGATCTATCGTAAATCTACGCGACATCACGTTGCAGAGCTCAGTATTCGAAGTTTAACGTGACATGCTTTTCCAAGTAATCATTGCATATTTTTCCTTTTTACACCTGATAGTCGGTGATCAAACTGAAACGGGCATTTATATATAAAAACCCCGTTTTCCCATGCTAACGCTTTTAAAGAAGACAGTTTGCTGCCTTTACACCGACCAAGGAATCACTTATACTGATCATTTTTCAAAATAATCTCAAAAACACTGCAGTCAAATTTAGCGGACATTCTTTGGAAAGCTGCTACCATTTTAGTGTAGTGTAATTTTTATTCGGTATTATGCATATCTTCTAAGTCTGAGATAAACATAAAATGTGCAACATACACATGTGGAGACCTTAAACTTTAAAAAGGTTAAATGTAGGCAGAAGAGTGAAATATTATTGTTCGCTGAATATTTTAGCAAACCAGCCGAGTAAATGAGAAGTAGGCTTCTCTGTGTAATTGAATTTAAACTCCAGCAAGCGTTTCGGCTTTAAATAAATAATATCGTGAATTGCCCCTAACTTCTCCAACATATACTCAGCTTAGAAATTACATTGCAAGTTGTCCCAATCTTTCAAGAAAAGAACGCTTTTTTTCCCCCCCTAGTGATATATACCAGTAAATGAATTTGAAGAAACTGCAACGATGGCAGATTATCCAGTAGTATATGGCAAATATTGGTAAAGAAAATGTGAATTCCCTTTTGTCCGCCCTTTTAAAGTTTCCATAAGGACATTTAGTATTCTTGGCGCCCTTCACTTCATCCTGCTCGTGCATTAATACATTCATGTATACATTATGGTTTGAAAGAAAATAAAACTGTTGCAGGCTTTATACAAATCGAAAATAGTTGTATTGCCCGCCAAAATTTCAAATAAAGAGCAGAATTCCACTGACAATGCCAGATGACAGACGGGCGGAGTTCGATGCAAATTGCTGACTGAGAGAAGATGACCAGCAACACGTCTAGCATCTCTCAGTGGCAATGTAACCCCAGTAACTCCTCGCGGATTGTTCAACAGCGATGCATTGAGAGCCACGCATTCCGCAATCATTGATAGTCTGATGTATGCAGACGGAGAACTGAAATCTGCTGTGTAAACCCAGTTTGGGCCAGTCTCTCCCAACAGGCTGCCATAGTACCTCAGGGTCATCCCTTCCTACTTCATCTTTGGTGTTATGACGAACCCCTGTTTTGCCCGCCCTGCCATGGTTAGGGGTATTAATGCAGATATTTTAAGCATCTTGCCCTACAGTGGCAAACGATCCAAGACGCATTGCAATTCCCACTAAGCAACAGGTCGTGTTTCTCGCTCTCTGTGTTCACTGTATCAAAGAATAAACGTTTCCAATAGTGTTCTGCATCTCAGTCGAGCACCAGGGGCTGTTCTGCATCACCAAGATGAATTCGTTGAATTATTACTTGTCAGCGGTCCAAATAAATCGGTGGATGCCAGTCACACACAGAGACTAATCCGTGAACCGTGATGGTTGTGGTGGCGAGGTAAGGAGAGCGGTTTCAATACCGCCTACAGTTTATCAAGCGCCAGACTTCAAGGGCTGACCCTACTTAACATATCCCGCCAAAATGAGCGCTGTTCATTGAGTTGAATAGTCAATAAATTATAATCGGTCCGTCTATTGTCTAAACGAACTTCAGGCTTTTTGCACTATTTTCTGTATGGAAACATTTCCAGATAAGCGGAACAAAGGTATTACTTGTCTGAGAAGGATTACAACCATAATTATTCGTTCCTTTCTCTCAGCTCTAGACCAAGTAGCGTGATTCGGTATACCAGTACCCGCGTTCCCGCATAATTGCCTCCCACTCATCCGTAAACGGGATAACACAAGACGGAGCAAAGGGCCGGTTACGAACACCCGCTCTTGTCGCTTCCACTTTCACGGGGTGACAAACTAAATAGATCATTTCAACACTGTATGGCACGCAATGTGTCATATGCGATATACGGCGTAACCGTTAGTCAAACATAAAAGCATTATAAATTAAAACTGCACCTGAACATCTAGGTAAAATCAGTTTAGTAAATGATCCTGCGGTCGAGCATTCTAGTTACATCTTACAGAAGATGAACGGTTTGGGCAAGGAGCAACATAAAGTCGCCACTAATGTTGGGGGGCAACCTTCCAAAGCAGACTAGAGCAAAGAATTTGAGATTTTCCGTAGGAGGCCACCTCATAATTGATCTGAATTTACAAGAGGTGCAGTATAACTCTAACACTGTGGAACTCTGCATTTCAAAAGTGCCCAGGCAGTTTGATGGGCCTCCTGGGGTCTTATTAAACTTGCCTTTGAATGTTTTTATTGTTAGTAGATAGCAGATGTTTCGGCCCTGCTACTAACATTAAAAAAGCCAACCTTCCCGTGATTGATTATCGAGCACTCTGAAGGAGGGAGAGAAGATGTTGAAGGCGCATCCTATAATTGGAAACTGCAAAGGGTCTGAAGGTCTGGATTAGGCACTTAACGCGATTGGAGTCAACCTAAACATTTAGAACTAGGGAAATATTTTCCTCTTTCGTTGTCAAACGTCCTGAGTTCATAATAGTCGTTCATTAAATACAGTAATCAGCGGATAAGCAGCATGGTTTTGTGATGAGGAAGTCTGGTATCTTAATTAGATTTGTCTTTGAGGACAGCGCAATAATAATGTACAAAGAAAAGAATTGGGGGAAAAATCGTACCTCTGATATTTTTCGTCAAGTACACCAGTGGCATTCAAGATACAAAAATTAAGACCTCCAGCCTATCTACCATCTACAATTGTGTCCAAAAAAATGGCCTGTCAAAAGACAGCTGTTAACAACTGACATGGGAAAAACGTTTGTGAATAATAATGTACAAGGATTTAGAGGTATCTTTGGGCATAAATAGTTAATAGTTGGTAAGTAGGACACCACAGAATGTCTTCTAATACCAGGAATGTAGCAAATTATGTTTGTGCAAGATCCCCATAGATGCCTCAATTTCTGACAACAGATGAAGAGGTAGGTGTAGATAAAATGAATGGTAAGGCTCCTGCCTGTTGCTGAAGGAGATGGTGTAGGGAGGTATGCAGTCACTTAGTAAAAGATGGATGATTTTTATCTGGTCAGAGATGAGGAGCTGTGAAGGAACAGAACAATCTGAGCCTCCCCTGCTTTTATACACAGAGCACAATAAGCAGATGTACAAGTACAAAAAGTAATCAACTTTGTACAACTACAAAAGTAGTTGTAAAACAATGATAAGGAAGTGCTGCTTTAGTGCATAGAGACTTGGGCAGACGCCAGCTGAAATATTGTGTTCAGCTCTGGTTCCTGAATCATTGACTTGGGAAGATGACAGTCCAGGAGGGGGGAAAGGAGGAATACAGTGCGTAAAGTTTGGAAGTAGTGATCTTTTGTAGATGTTTAAAGAGTCTTAGTAGCACAAATGAATTAATATCTTTTCCTCTGTTGGAGAAATCTAGAACAAAGGTATATGTATAAACTTGTCCATTTAGGAATGTAGTTAGAGAACACCTTCCTAAAGGAAGCATGGTGGAAATTAAAAATGTATATACTTAAGATGACTGGCATGTTACAAGTCTTAACACTGAATTGGATATAGAGGTATTTTGTTTAGCAAATACAGCAAGTGATAAAGAACAAGGAGAGCAGTAAGAAGGCATTCAAGTAAACCAATTTGCAAACTGCAGTAGAATTAATCTGAGGGCAGAAAGGCTTCCTTCTTCCTTACTTTCCTATTAGAGCCAATGGCATAAAACAGAGCTGGTCTTATTATTGAGTGTAATATAATCCTTCTTCAAAAAGCTAATGGATTATCACGTGACTTACTGTCAAAAGAGAGAACTTGCAAAGAAGTCATTGCAAAAGCATGTAGCACTATTTTTAAGTAGAAACATAAAATGGTGAAAAAACATTTCAAATTGATTAACATTTAAAAAGATAGAAGTCAGATGATGATTTGCTGGAAGTGCTTAGTGCATCCAACCCCGTATATGCCATTTTTCAGACCCATCATATGCTTCTGATTGGAGGCAATGACAGATTTGTTATGTATTTACCCAATACGTGAATTTTCTTGTGCTTAACTGTACTACAAAATGTAAAGCTTTCAAAACAAGTTCTTACACTGTTCTAATGATTACTTCTAATGTTCAACCCTGCCATTTGGAGGCCAGTAGAAAAGCAACTAGCTATTTGATGAATTTTGAATTGACAAAGTCACAAAACTATTGTGTTATTTTTGTTGAACACGATACAGGAAAAATAAGTTTTGATTCCAGAACACACAGCAAAAGGAAGCTTTGTTTGCTGCATGTTTATTTTTCATTCAATAAATTAAGACAGTAATAACATTTATACAATAGTTTCAAGAAAACATCACCAGTTTAATGCACAACATGGAAAACATGACAACTGTTGACTTCCTTTTATTTTATAAAGTACTCTGTGCCAAAACACTTACCATTAAACACACATGGAACTGGCACTGCTAGTGCAATGTTTGCACCCCATTAAATGTCAAAGGCTGCATTCACTTATTCCATGTGCTTCTTTAAAGCAATGCCATGAACATCTATTTATCATTTGTGGAGGGGTTCCACCCACTATTTGCTGTTATAGATGTATTGACTAATAAAAATGTTCTCAAACAAGTTTGACTTCTTTATTTGCAAAAGCTTATTGACTTTACTCGCCTGACCAGTGTATCATGTTTTAATCTTTATAAATCCTGCTGGTCTATCCTTCACAATTGTTAACAGGTACAATGATCTATTTATTGATTAGTATTACAGAAATGCTGAACTTCAAACAATAGAGTTAACAATAGATTTGCATTGGATTTTGATTTCAACCTATTGTTGAAGTTTTCAATTTTGATCTGAATACATATAAAAGTTATAGTACTTCCCAAGCATCTGTTTAAGCTTATTTAATCAATGTTACATAATCTTCATGCACAAGCAGAAACTCATTAAAGAACTAAGAACTGTAATTGTCTGCTGGCATCCATTGCACTACCAACACCATACCTAGCACCAATAACTGTATAACAATGATGGTATAAATAACCTTCTTGTATGAAGAACTGCAGCATTAATCCATTCATCAAAGGCGCATCACAATACTAGTAAGGTCATTCCTCCAGTTGTAAGCATGTTGATGTCATAGGGAGCTTTGGGAACACTGGGCTTGAGGTCAATGGTATTCTATTTTCAGTTATCCAGGGATTCCTGTTGAAATAAAAAAAGAGCTTGCATTAGTATTGGAGCTTATAATATAGTAAGATGTCTTAGGGCATTTCATACTTTCAACATTACTCAAAATACAGAATGGAATTACCTAAGGAGATACAAGAGCAAATAAGGCAAATGAAAGAGTCCTTCAGGACGTCCCAAATTGCTTTCAAGGCAATGAAGAATTGTTGATGTACAACACTGTCATAAAGAGGAAACAGTAGGACATTTTTGCAGAGTAAGCTTCCATAAACTGGAATGTAATGTCAACTAATGTATCTATTCTTTAGAAAGGAATAAATATTACCCAGTGCACTTGGGATTATTTTCTGTTTTTTCTTCAAAATTTGAATATTTATGTCTACCTGATAGGACAGATTAGGACTAAATCTCTTATTCAAAAGTGACCCCGGTCAAGGTGATGAACTTTAGAGAGTTTAGAAGATGGAGAGAGCGGAAGGCAGAGATGTTTAGTGTGGCCAGTGTGGAACCTGCAGTCCACACGGTGCTCAAAGCTGCTGCTAAACATTAAAGATAGGCCATTGAGCAGAACTGCAGGAATATTTTGCTGGTGAATGACTGACTGAGGTACTGGGGGTGATAGGAAAATATGTGTGGATTGCAATCATGGAGAGCTGGAGTGATCTCAGCTGAAACATATTTGAAGAGTTGGATCATTCTCTCATTTATGGGATAGCTAACATGCTCAGACAAAAACCACATCCTTTAGAGAAGGAGGATATTTGGACTTTGAGAAAACACTCTATATAATGACCCATTTAATGGTGGTGGACTTTCAATGAAATAATATTAAAATGTGATCAATACAGCGAGACCTTTCACTGGTCAGAACACTGGCTTTTACTGATTAGGATTTCAAAGACTTAGAAGAAATTGTCCAAATTCATTCTTTTATTCTCAAACATTAAGTGTAACCAGAGGATATGCCTGCACAAGCAAGTTGGTCCAGATATCACCTGATACTTAAACACATGCTGTATAATCCCAGCAGGGAGCATTGAATCTGGCTCCTTTCCACCTCTTTCACCTTGGAACAGAAAGACTAAACTAACTGAGTGCATCCCAAGTGCTGATCCAAACTAGATTATTGTACCTGATATAAGCTGATGATCACACATAGAACATGGAATATTTATTTATTTGGCCACTTCAAGTTAGCAATATTTTAAGTTAATGGAACAAAAGTTCCTGATGCTATGTACCTACAAAAAGCCCAAGTATGCTTTTCTGGCAGCTGTTCGCAAATGTACGCACTTGAGCGTGAATGGTTTAATGGTACATTAACCCATTCGCGCTCAAGTGTATACACACAGAACAGTTAATATCTTCTGAGCAGTGTCCAAACAGCAATTGGAAGTGTGAAAAGGTGTAGCTCACTCAGGTTCGCCGACTGAGTACATAAGGCATTGATTTGTGACAGTTTGGTGTTAATAACAGTGGCCAATCAGCAATCTGGATTGATTGGCAAGAACACATTTAAAAGGTGGGGCAAGCGGAGCGGCCATCGTTGAAGTGGACAGTGTTAGAGTGGTTATTCGAGGCTTCAGTTCCTTGAGGCTTCAACATGGAGAAGCTTGAGTGAGAGAAGGTGAACAAAATGTAGGTAGATTTCTTTTCTTTCCCCCAGTTTATTTATTGTTTTTCTTCTTTACATTTGCACATTTATAACAGTAGGGATGCCAGGCAGGATAGTTGAATCCTCCTCTTGTGGAATGTGGGAAGACAGGGAGACCCTGATGTCTATGCCTGTGAGAAGCACATCTAACACTCCATCTTAAGGAGTTGGAGCTAGAACTGGATAAACTGTGGATTATTCAGAAGGCTGAGTGGGTGAATTATAGGACATATAGAGAGGTAGTTACACCCAAGGTTCAGGACACTAAAGATAGGACGACAGTCAGGAAGGAGAAAAGGGTTGAACTGCTGGTGCAGATGACCCCTGTGGCCCTTCCTCTCAACAACAGGTATACCACCTAGCATAGGAAAGTCACAGTGAGCCGTGGTGATAGGGGATTCATTAGTTAGGGGAACAGTATGTAGGTTCAGTGGATGAGAACAAAATTGCTGGGTGGTATGTTGTCAGCGTCTGGAACATTTCAGATCAAGTCCTCAGCATTCTTAATTAAGACGGTGAACAGCCAGAGATCGTGATCCTTGTAGGCTCTGCAAAGTGAGTTCAGGAAGTTAGGTGCTATGTTAAAGGACAGGACCTTGAGGGATGTGATCTCAGGACGCTATCTGTGCCATGTGCTAGTGACACTAGAAATAGAAAGATCATACAGTTTACCATGCAGGAGTTGATATAGGAGGGTGGGCATCAGATTTTTAGATCATTGGGCTCTGTTCCAGGAAAGGTGGGACCTGTACAGAAGAGATGATTTGCACCTTGAACTGGAGGGGGTCTAATATCCTGTCAGGAAGGCTTGTTAATGCTGTATGAAGGGAGGGGAGTGGAGCAGCGGTTTAAAATTTGCAGGGGAATGGGCACCAGAGTACCAGAACAGATAGTGGAGGGGTTGTGAAGACCGATGTTGTTAAGACCTGAGTCAGAGTCAGGAATGAAAAGGTTAAGCATGAGCATGTCATGAGTTGCGTATACTTCAATGAAAGACGTATTGTTGGAAAGGCACGTGAGCTCAGGGCATGTATCAACACATGAAATTATAATATTTTAGCCATGAGTGAGACTTGGTCATAGGAGGGGCAGGACTGGCAGCTCAATATTCCCAGGTTCCATTGTTTCAGATGTGACAAAATGGGAGGGATTAAAGAGGGAGGGATGGATTTACTAGTCAGGACAGACTAGAGAACTTGTTTAGTGAGGCATTATGGGTGGAACTGAGGAATAAAATAGGTATGACCATGTTAATCTGGCTATATTATTGACTACCAAACAGTCCACAGGATTTGGAGGAGCAAATTTGTAGCGAGATCACAGTCTGTTGCAAGAAACATAAGGTTACTATAGTGGGTGATTTTAACTTTCCACATATTGGCTGGGACTTACAGACTGTAAAAGGATTGGATGCGACAGAGTTTGTCAAATGTGTCCAGGAAAGTTTCTTTAATCAGTACATAGAAGTCCCAAAGAGTGAGAGTGAAATACTCAGCTGACACGGTAGCACTGTGGTTGGCACAATGCTTTACAGTATCACTGACCCAGGTTCAGTTCCCACTGCTTCCTGTAAGGAGTTTGTATGTTCTTTATTACTTTATTGTCGCCAAATAATTGATACTAGAGCATACAATCATCACAGCGATATTTGATTCTGTGTTTCGTACTCCCTGGAGTACAAATCAATAATAAATATAATAAAAATTTAAATTATAAATAATAAGTAAAAATAGAAAAGGGAAAGTAAGGTAGTGCAAAAAAACCAAGAGACAGGTCTGGATATTTGGAGGATACGGACTAGATCCGGGTCAGTATCCATTCAGCAGTCTTATCACAGTTGGAAAGAAGCTGTTCCCAAATCTGGCCGTACAAATCTTCAAGCTCCTGAATCTTTTCCCGGAGGGAAGAGGGACAAAAAGTGTGTTGGCTGGGTGGGTCGTGTCCTTGATTATCCTGGCAGCACTTCTCCAACAGCGTGCAGTGTAAAGTGAGTCCAAGGATGGAAGATTGGTTTGTGTGATGTGCTGGGCTATGTTCACAGTCTTCTGCAGCTTCTTCCGGTCTTGGGCAGGACAACTTCCATACCAGGTTGTGATGCACCCTAGAAGAATGCTTTCTATGGTGCATCTATAAAAATTAGTGAGGGTTTTAGTGGACAGGCCAAATTTCTTCAGCTTTCTCAGGAAGTAAAGGCATTGGTGGGCCTTCTTGGCAGTGGACTCTGCTTAGTTAGACCAAGTCAGGTCATTTGTGGTATTGACCCCGAGGAACTTAAAGCTTTTGACCTGTTCCACCTGCGCACTACTGATGTCGATGGGGTCGTGATGTCCGCTACTCCTTCTGAAGTCAACGACCAATTCCTTCATCTTGCTGACGTTGAGGGATAGGTTATTGTCTTCGCACCATGCCACCAGGTTTTTAATTTCCCATGAGTGCGTGGGTTTCCCCTGGTGCTCTGGTAGTCCTGGTAACTCTTGGTTCAGCTAGCAGCTTAATTAAGGGGAAGACATCCCTCGGCCCAGCCAAACTGAAGAAATCTCGTTTGGGTGGATGCTGCGCGATGTGTCCCCGTTACAAATCAGTACCATGAAATAAGAAACAGTACACAATATACGATTAAATGATTGAGCTTTATAATTCTTAATTTGACCATATGGTTGGTAAATTAACAAAAAAAAGAAAAGGGTCCATTCTCAGGAAGCTGTCTAATGTGCAATGTTGGAGCTCACAGTTCCATTCATTTGTTCCCCGTCACCCTCCTCCAAGTGTAGCCGACCCTTGCTCCAAGTCCACTCTGTCTGGTGGTCTACCAGCTCTCTCCATTCGCGTCTTCTCTCCTCATCTCTCCTCGGCAAAAGACCGCAAAATCCCTGCTCCCAGACCCACAAGAGAGAACAACATCCTACTCATTAGCTAGAATACATTCCAAAGACCCCGTTATCTCTAGTCATAACCCAAACATTGCTGCTATAGAGAAACAATTATGTTAGCAGTGAAACATTACAGAGAGGCCATTACGTTAGCAGTGAAACCTTACAGCACATTACTCTCTTCCCCCACCAAAATTAGTCATGTCCTCATGACGTTGCGATCATAAGCCCTTTTCATATCAGCTACGTACTTCAGATAAGTCGCCCTCATCAGTCCCAAAACAAAGGTCAATGGGCGATCCCACCTCGCACCCAAACAATAGATAGTATGGCGAGTACCTGGTAGCTTCATTTCGGGTACAGTTGTAACTGTGGACCAGAGGTCCAATATGTTGACTCCACCTGTGCTTCTTGCTGATCTCCAAGATCCTGAGCATGTCTAACAAGGTTTGATTAAACCTCTCGGGCTGGGGACCACCCTGCAGATGGTAGGTCCTTGACTTCTCGACTCCAAGCATGCTCAGTAACTCATGGATGAGTCTGCTCTCGAAATCCCATCCCTGATCACTATATATCCGTCTGGGAAGGCCATAATAAATTAAATACTGCTCCCACAACACTTTGGCCAATGTGGACACCCTCTGGTCCTTGGTAGGAAAAGCCTGTGCATATCCTGTGTAGTGGTCCGTGATAATTAAGACATTCTCCGTGTTGCTGGCATCAGGTTCCATAGATAGGAAATCCATTCACACCAGGTCCAGGGGCCCTGCTCTCTGCAAGTGGGACAGAGGAGCGGCCCGCACAGGTAGTGTCTTCCACTGCATGACTTGCAGTGTTCTTCGACGTCTGACTTCATTCCGGGCCAGTAAAACTGATCTCTGAGCAATCCATAGGTCTTTTTGAACCCCAAATGTCCAGAATCATCATGAAGTGACTTCAACACAATCCTCCGTTACTTCTCCTGCAGAACCTGCTGGCAATGCCGAGGTTGGTCCGGGGCTGACGCAATCCGGTGTAGGATCTGGTTCCACAACTCCAACTGAGACCATTCTCTCAGTAATGGATGCACCTCTGTGTGTTTCAACTTCTCTGCCTGAACCATGTCTCTATTTTCAACCGCTGCCTAAATGGTACCGATGCCCTGGTCGTCTCATTGAGCAGCCACCACTTCCCCAGAACTCAATTCCGGCAGCTGACTTGTCTCCAGGGCAGTCAGGTTACAATAAATTTGGGGGATGGCGTCATCAGAAGCTCCCAATTGATCCACCGCTCGATCCTGCCCCTCCTGCCTTCACGGTGATGGCAAACTGACACATGGCCATCACCCCCGGGGCAGGAACACTCTCCCACTCCTCATCCCGGACCAGTCCCTCACGCACCCGCCGGGACAAAGCATCAGCACCAATGTTCCTGCTTCCCAGCTGGTACTTCAGGCTGAAATCATAGGCAGACACCAAAGGCCTGTGGCATCCAGTTTCACTGAGGTCAGGATATAAGTTAGGGGGTTGTTGTCCGTCCTCACCACAAACTTGGCCCCACAGAGGTAGTCACTCAGCTTATCCACCACCGCCCATTTCAACGCCAGAAATTCCAACTTGTGTGTGGGATAGTTTTTCTCGGAGGGTGACAGACTCTGGCTGACAAATGCAACAGGTCTCAACCCGGTGCCCTGATCCTGACACAGGACGCCCCCTAAACCCTCTCGGCTGGCATCTGTGTGCAGATAATCACGGGTCCACAAAAGCCAGCACCGATGCCTGGCTCAGCAGCTCCTTCAGCGACTGAAAGGTCTCTTCACAACTCGGTCCAAAGGGCTCCGACAGGCTAAAATACTCTCCACCCTCCTGCCCTTTTTCCGCCCTACCTTTCTTCCCCAAGGAAGGGTAACCACACAAATGCTGATTCAATGGGTGACTCACTTTCGCGTAGCCTTTCACGGACCTCCGATAGTAACCACAGAACCCAAGGAACGAGCGCAGTGTGCTCACAGTCTGGGGTCTTGGCCAAGTGGTAACCGCCTCTATCTTAGCCAGATTTGTAGCTACTCCATACCATAAGACTACGTGCCCAACATAGCTAACAGATGTTTGGCAGAACTGGCACTTTTCCAGGGAAAGTTATAACCCTTCAGCTTTCAGGCGGCCCAGCACCTTCTGCAGCCTCGCTTCATGTTCTTCCAAGATGGATTCAAACACTATGAGGTTATCCTGATACACCAATACCTCAGGCAAGTTCATATCCCCCACTATCTTCTCCGTGACCCACTGGAATTTTGCAGCGGCTCCCAATATGCCCTGGGCATCCTTTCAAACTGGAAAAATCCCAGGGGACATATAAATGCCGTCTTCTCTTGTCAGTCTCACTCATTGGGATCTGCTAATATCCACTCCTCAAATCCAGCACACTGAACCATTCTGCACCACTCAAACAGGCCAGCACTTCTTCGATCGTTGGGACCGTGTACTGGTCAGGGATGGTGTGCCTGTTCAGAGTCCTATAGTCCACACACATGCGTACCTTCCTATTCTTCTTTCAGGCCACTACTACTGGGGACGAATAGGGGCTTCAGGACTCGGTGCTGATCCCAGCTTCCTTCAACTTACACAAATGCTGCCGCACATCCTCCACCTCTGCAGAGGCCAGCCTTCGCAACCGCTCTCTAACTGAAATGTCCTCGGTCACCCGGATAGTGTGACAAGTGCTCTTGGATCAACCCACATCAAACTCATCAGCGGAAAATACACCTTCCAGCTTCAGCATCTTCTCTGCTAACCTCCTCTTCCAACCCACAGGAACCGGGGAGTCCCCAAAGTTGAATGACTCAGCCGTCAGCTTTCCCCCTTTTTCCAGTAGTTTCTTCCTGGCTTGCCTCAGAGGGACACTAGACATTACCATCACCGGGAACAGATGTGCCAGGGGCATCCTCGGCTTTAAGGTGACCTCCCTCTTTGCAGTGTTCCTGACAACCACTGCCATCCTTCACAACTGAGGGCTTCTACAATTCAGGCCTCATTAATATCCCAGCAGGAAATCCCGACGCCTCCTTGTGGTCTCCTTGAGCATCCACTAAGAGGGCCTCACCTTCAGGCACTCCGGGAAATTTGGGGGTCCCTATCACTCTTACTACTTCCCTGGGCCATACCATCATTGGCTTCGATTGGGTAAACCACACAGTCCCTCATCTAAATTCGGTATCCAGCCCAATGAAGCCACACACTTCCTCAAGAGCGCTTGAAACACCAGGTGTACGGACAATGTTCCCAGAAAGCTCTCACCAGCCTTCTCCTTGTAGGCCCCCATGAGCCTCCTCACAAGAGGGGTGTTGGTTGCCACCAGAATTGAAACGCTGCCCTTCTCAACAGGGTCCAGACAAACCAACACAAATGTATCAAGGACCTCAGACACTCCCACATTGGCCTCCGAGAACTCCAACTTCACTGACAAATAACCATCATACAGATAATCACTAGGACTAAGCCCCCAGATCTCCAGTGCACTGAATGGGATCAATGGTAAATGCTTCAGATACTGGTTGTAAAACAAACGGTACAACAATGTGACCTGCGACCCGGTGTCAAGTATGACTTTGGCATAAATATCCTCTATCCGTAGCGACACACTGGAGCATGGACCCACTAAGCCTTCAGGAATTGAGCCTTTCGCTTTCCAGGTGTTCCTTGGTGTATTGCTAGGAACGTGTTCCCCCAGAGACACCAGGCCATTCCCTCACTGGGTCTCCTCTAAGTTTTCCCATTGACTCTCTCTGCTTTGGTACCCAGGGGCTCACTCTCCTTCTGGCGTGACACCTGCTGCCAGCAGCCCTCCGCATTGTTCGTCCCCTTGTGATCCGCCCCCCCCATCAGCTTCATCATATGGGGGGGGGGGGTCACCACACCCACTGATAACAGCCGACATATCTCACTTTCAACTCTGCCACAATCTTCTCTACCACCCCCTATGGTAGGCTATCCGTGGTCACTTTGCCATAAGGGACCACTACCGAGGACTGTACCCTGCTGACAGAGGCCTCCCACGCCTCCAACATGTTCTCCTCTTCCTGTACCTCTTTGATCAACTCAACAAAAGATGGAGAGGGGCACGTCTTTCGAGATTGTCAGAGACCCCAAGCAATCAGGTCCTGGGACTGGGCGCCCCTGGCTATTGGGTCCACTCTTAACTGATCCCCCTCAGCTGCCTGAATGACCCCTCTGCCTTGCAAGCAACTCAGCTGCCTGTCTAGCCAAAAAAATAAAAACACAAAGCTTCTCCCCCGTCTCCTGATGCATGTTCTGAAACCCCACCATGAGCTCCATTGGGCTTCCTGTTGGTCCAAAAGCATTGTCCAGTCTTTGCATGTAATTGACAGCTGTCGCTATGGGATACCGAAAACCGACTGCTCTCATAACATCAGCAGCCCATCCAGTCAAATTCTCAACCAATCTCTGACGCTTTACGTCATCAGAGCACTGCCACTCATCCAACCACTGAGAGGTCTGCTCCGCCCAAGCCTCATACTCCTCTTCCCCTTTGGGGTGGGCATTATTCCAGAGAATAGGCAAAGTCCTTACCATGGCAGGGGCTTTGAACCTGGCCATTTTTCCATTTATTCGACAGAGAGTTAAGGGCAGATACTAATTCAGAATTCTCACTCTTAACTGGGGGGTGGTGACTAATTAGACGTTACAAATCTGACCACACCTTCTCCTCCCTCCTCAGAAACGATAGAACCCTGTCTTTGAAATCTCCGCCCCCAGCTACAGCTACATCAGTGCTGGTCTGCATTAAAACGAGAGCTGTGCCCGCCATTTTATCAAGCCTCCGCCCCACAATCACAACTTTAACAGTACTTAACAGGTGAATTAACAATTCATCCAGAGTATAAATACCTACCCCAGAGGTTCAATCACACAGCATCCCCATCAAAATCAGTCCTAGATGAGCCCCCACAATTGTAACTCTTAGTTCAGCTAGTGGCTTAATCTAGGAGAAGACAGCCCTCGGCCCAACCAAACTTAAGAAATCTTGTTTGGGTGGATGCTGTGCGATTTGTCCCCTGTTACAAATCAGTACCATGAAATAACAAACAGGACACAATATGCGATTAAACGATTGAGCTTTATAGTTCTTAATTTGGCTATGTGATTAGTAAAGAAATGAAAAAAAGAAAAGGGTCCATTCTCATGAAGCAGTCTGATATGCAACGTTGGAGCTCATGGTTCCAATCAATTGTTCCCCGTCGACCTCTTCCAGGAGCAGCCGACCCTCGCTCCAAGTCCACTCCATCCGACGGTCTACCAACTCTCTCCATTCACGTCTTCCTCCTCATCTCTCCCCGGCAAAAGACCGTGAAATCCCTGCTCCCAGACCCTCAAGAAAGGACAACATCCCACTCATTGGCCAGCATACATTCCTAATGCCATGTTATCTCTAGTCATAACCCAAGCATTACTGCTACAGAGAAACCATTACATTAGCAATGAAACATACAGATAGGCCTAAGACATACCGATTGGTAGGTTAATTGGTCATTGTATATTGTCCCATGATTAAACAAGAATTAATTTGGGGTTGCTGGGTGGTGTGGCTCAAAGGGCCAGAAAGGCCTATTCCACACTGCATGTCAATAAATAAATAAATACACTTGATCTGCTATTAGACAGGGCACGTGACAGAAGTTTGTGTAGGGGAACACTTTACATCTAGTGTTCATAAAGCCATTAATTTCAAAATAAATATCAAAGAAGATAGGTCTGGTCCCTGGGTTGAGATTCTAAATTGGAGAAAGGGCAATTCTGATGGTATCAGAATGGATGAAGTGTAGATTGGAACAAAACTGTTTTCTGGCAATGGTATACTTGGTAAGTGGGAGGCTTTCAAAAGTGAAAGTTTGAGAGTAGAAAGCTTGTACATGCCTGTCAGAATAAAAGGTAGAGATAAATATTGAGGCAATGGTTAAGAAAAATGAGAGATATGTAGCTGGTATAGACAGGTAGGAACAGATGAGGTATTTATGGAGTATAAGAAATGCAAGAAAGAGATTAAGAATGCTAAAAGAAGGCACAAGATTACCCAAGCAGACAAGGTGAAGGAGAATCATTAAGGATTTAAATATTAAGAACAAAGGATTGCAAGGGACAAAATTGGTCCTCTGGAAGATTGGAATAGTAATCTGTGCATGGAGCCAAAAGAGACGGGGGTGACCCTGAGGATTTTTTTTGCATTTTTATTTTGTCAGGAGATGGACATATAGCCTATGGAAGTGAGAGAAAGAAGTAGTGAACTCACGGACCATATACAGATTACATGGAAGGAGGTGCTTGCTGTCTTGAGGCAAGTTAGGGTGGGTGAAGTCCCCAGAGCCTGACAAAGTGTTCCTTCAGACCCTGTGGGAGGTATTGTATATGCAGAATCAACCTTAACAACAGGTGAGGTACTGGAGGATTGAAGGATAGCTAATGTTGTTCTGCTGCTTAAGAAAGTCTCTAAAAATAAATCAGTGAGCCTGACATCAGTAGTGGGAAATTTTTTGGAAGGTGTTCTAAGACTATCAGAGCTTGCAGCGGGATCTGGACCAGCTGGAAAAATGGGCTGGAAAATGGCAGATGGAATCTAATGTAGACAAGTGTGAGGTGTTGCACTTTGGGAGGATCCACCAGGGTGGGTCTTACACAGTGAACAGTAGGGCACTAAGGAGCGTGGTTGAACAAAGGAATCTGGGAATACAGATCCATAATTGATTGAAAGTGATGGCACAGAGTCATAAATAAAGCTTTTGGCATATTGGCCTTGATATATCAATGTATTAATTACAGCAGATGGGATGTTATGTTGAAGTTGTATAGAATGTTGGTGAGACCGAATTTGGAGTATTGTGTCCAGTTTTTGGTCACCTACCTGCAGGAATGATGTCAATAAGGTTGAAAGACTACAGAGAAAATATACAAGGATGTTGCCAGGACTGGAGGACCTGAGTTATAAGGAAAGATTGAATAGGTTAGAACTTTTGAAGGGAGATTTGATAGAGGTATACAAAATTATGAGGGCTATAGATAGGGCAAATGCAAGTAGGCTTTTTCCACAGAGGTTGGGTAGGACTGCAACTAGAGTTCATGGGTTAAGGGAGAAAGGTGTAAAGTTTAAGGGGAACTTCTTCACTCAGAGGACCATGCAATTGTTAATGAACTGCCAGCACAAGTGGTGCAAGCACAACTTCAAAGCTTAAGAGAAGTTTGGATAGGTATGTGGATGGTAGAGGTATTGCAGGACATGGTCCGGGTGTAGGTTGATGGGGTTAGGCAGTTTAAAAGGTTTGGCATGTGCTAAATGTGCAGAGTGGCTTGTGTCTGTGTTGTGTTTTTCAATGACTCTATATCAGTAACACAGTCATTAACAATGGAGGGGAAACAGAAAGCTTCCCAATTAAATCTGGTGTTTGGAGAGGCTTCCCTTTCCTCTTCTGTGCATTGTCGTGAGCCTTTTGTCAAATCTATGAGTAAGGCAGTTTGATGATCCTAGGCTGTTGAAGCATTCAGGTCAAAACTTCCCTTTACATTAGGGGTTCTCAGCCTTTTTTATGCCATGGACCCACTAACCAAGGTGTCTGTGGACCCCAGGTTGGGAAACCGTGCTTTAACTGGATGGCATCACTGTCTTCTATTGGGACCCACTATTGGTCTGCAGACTGATGAAGATCTACTACTAATTCAAACTGGCCTTTTATCCGAAGACCAAAAATGGGTATCCCCAAACACGTAAGATATGAATTTACAGTAAAGATGGAGTAAAGGTATTTAATGTGGCCTTAATGCTGATGGCTACCTCTGTAGAAACTTGTATGTAGAGCTAGACGAATGCAAATACCGCACATCACTATGTGCTGACCTTATATCTGTCCGTGTTATTACAAAGGACGTGTCTGGTCATGTTGCTTTGGGACACACCATTCCATTGGACTTCTCCAAACCATTTTCTGCTGCCTGAAACTTGATGGTCTTCCATTGGAAGTACTGGCACATTGCAAGTTGAAGGATGGACTGAATATTGGTGCAGCCAATGCCAGGGCTCTATGTGGAAAGACCACAGCTTGAGCACCTTCTAAAGCGATGGGCTGATGATGTGTAAAATTCCATCAGGCATATTGCTTATGGAACGCATTTGAAAGAAAAGATAATCCAATTTAAGTCTTATAAATAAATGGACTGATGTGTTCTTGTACTCTGGGTGGTAAAATAAAATGTACTGCATTACATATGTAAAACCTTGGTTAAGATTTCTACTGTTATGATGTGAAATAGTTTATAGTAACAGTTTTCTGTAAAAGCAATGTGCCATGCTGGAAACTGTTTTGGCTTTGGCTAAGATAAGGAACAATGTTGTCCAACTTAGGAATGTGTGTCAGCCAATCAGGATTATGGGATGTAAGAGTAAGTTCTAGAGAGCTGAGGGGAAGAATTTTCTGAAGGACAGTAGTCTGGATTGGGGTCTTTTACAGGGAGCCGCAGAGGCAGCTTACAAGGGAAGATGCTGTAGAATGCCATGGGAAGGAGTGTCCCCGTTGCAAGAAGTGCTTTGTGCAGATGAATGGCTCCAAGGAGGCAGGTTCAATACTCCCGAGAGTGCCAGTTCATTCGAGATGGTCTTCAAGGGGAGTTTGAAATGTGGCAGATGCTTTCACGCAGACTGTCAGTCCAGCACATGAGTAAAAAGATACATCCCAACTACTCCAGCATGAGCTCCAAAGTTATGTGCACTTTGGACTGGTTAAACTGTAATGGACCCTTTTATTTTTCTTTTCTTTTTCTGTAACTGCTTGTTAAAGTTGAAAATTTGGTAAACATACTTCCTTTATAATTTTATGCTGGTGTATGATCTGTCATTTCTGGGCTACTGATAACTGTATATGGACAGCATTTGCTCAGATAGAGGTTTCTTTAATCGGAACATCTTAACATTCCTATTTCGTTGAACCCCACATCAAACCGGCCGTAGACGTATATTGTTTATGAAAGGTGGCCTTCTCACCGCTGAGTCGCATGGCTCTTAGCGGAGTTAGCTAACGAGCCAAGACTGTATACGAGCCCGGAGAGAGGGTTACATATATTTGAAAAGTTTATAAACAAAATATATTTTTGGATTTAAAAAGACAGCACGTAACATCTTCTGTATAAAAAAAAGGCCAATAAAGAGACATTGCATTGCTGGTAAACACAAACTAAACCAAAACCTTCCCTTTTTATAGAAAGATGTGTTTGTATAAGTAAAGCATAAAAAGATAAATATCAGCTCTCATTATATCCAGCAGCTACCAGAGTGACATTCAGTTTACAAAGAACACAGGCAAATACCAGACCTCCTCTGGAACCTTTTTGCATGGATAATCATGGGGAAGAGTGACAGGGAACCACTTACCAGTGTCATGGGCTGTCCAGTATTGACCTTATAGGTACCTATATTTTTGCAGTTCTGATATTGCACCTACTAAAATGTAAGTTGACTCAGATTTAAACAACTGAAACAAAGGTGATCATATAGAAGGCCTATTTAAGAATTCTTTCTTAATCTCATTTCGCCTTTACTTCCTCCTGTAAACTCTGACAGTTATCAGTTCAACAAAATGCAGTGTGACAAGAAAATTTACTGGGACTCCTTGCTTCGGAGTGTATTTGCCAAGTAAAAAGAGCTAACAAGCATTCATAAACTACAATTTTAATACTGCACAATTCAAAATATTGATTTGTCTGGTCTCGTCAAAGATGTTGAGTGATTCCAACACCTTGGGAGCTTTTCAGCCATTTTGTGACTTGCCCACAATGACACCAGGCAAAATTGTTTCAGAATAGTTTCAGGCATATTGTAACAGTGACTTTCAATTCTGTGGTCCCTCCAGATTCTCTTCTTCCTCAGAACACCTCTCTGAGGTGTTACTACACTGATGAGGTGGAAGAGCTCGAGGCTGGGTGCCAGGCAAAAAAACCTCTTCCTCAATGTCAACAAGGCAAAGGAGATGGTTATCGACTTCGGGAGGACCTGCTCCACTCACACCCCTCTTTACATCAGTGGCACAGCAGTGGAAACTGCGAGCAGTTTTAAACTTCGGGGAGCACACATCTCACACAACTTCTCATGGTCCCAGGACACATCCTACACAGTCAGGAAAGCTCAGCAATGCTTTCTGGGGTGACTGAAGAGAGCTGGACTATGTACATCAATACTCACATCATTCTACAGATGCGCAGTAGAGAGTGTTGTAACATACTGTATCATTGCATGGTACGGAAGCTGCACTGCACAGGACAGGAAAGCTTTATAATGGGTAGTCAAAACTGCCTAATGCATCATCAGCATCAGCCTACCCACCGTCAAGGTTGTTCTAGCCTTGGAAGGTAATGGGGACAAGCTCCCACTACCTATCTCTCAATGGCATACACCACAAATAGCCTCTGACAATCAAGTCCAGCTCCTGGCCTTCATGTGTGGTTTAGCTACTAAGCCCAGTGGAACTGTTTCTACTGACAGGAGAAGGGGCAAAGTCGGGTTACTGGCGCCTTAAAACCAGTCGCTTCGGGCAGATGGGTCTCATCAGCTGTGGTTGACAGCTCATCTCGGAGGAGGAAAACTCTGATCTCAAACCTCTGCTGCCTTGCAGCTATACCCACTAATGGGGAAATCTTCAGGAGTAAACCATGAGGGAAAGATCTGGAGCTGCAGTCCCTAAGGCAGTCCTATGCTGAGTTCAATACCGACTGGCAACTCCTGCAACGCTTTTGGTACCAAACTGTATCGGTCTCTTATGGGTCCATTAGATGTATGGAGAGGGGGAGCTTGCCTCATGGACAATAGTTTGCTCTCCATATCGTACTGCCCGGGCTTGCATATCAAGACAGCTCGGACGCAATTTCCACAGCCAACTCTGACTGACGGAGACCAGCAACATCATGAAGGATCCCGCCTTCCCTACTCAAGGATTCTTTGTCCCACTCCTATCAGGGATGCGGCTACGAAACATCCACGCCGAGACCACCAGACCTAGAAATAGACATTTCCCCAAGCAGTAACCCCTCCACACCCCCACCAACACTACTTTATCATTTCCTATGAATGCTTGAATGCTGTCATGTAAATGCCAAGTGTTCCTGCTGTTCATAGACATTTCGAGTGAACTTATGAAGACACTGAGCACAGGCCAGCTTATAGTGTGGTTCACCTCCACTGCTGGGATGATAACAAACACAGGCTGGTCATCTCTTTGATCTCCACCGCTGTTTTCAATGTTGCTCCGCTGACCATTTACATCAGCAGTAAACTGAATTCGAATGATAATTAAGATATGAGGACACAGTTTTTGATGCTGAGCACGTTTTTACATTTTGGTCTGAAGTGAACAGGCTGAAGTGAACGCAACATGTACGGAAAAGGATGAAGTCAGTATAATTGCAGGAGGCACCCCTAATCAATATTACACTTTGGCATAGAGGATAATCAGATAAGCTTTAGAACCTGAACCAATAACATATCAATAATGCTTCTCCTCATAGCTACCATCATACAGGAGGCCCATTGCCTGTAGTCCTACACCACCAGATTCAGGAAGAGCTACTACCCTACAACCATCAATCAGGTCCTTGATCCTATCCACACAGCCCTAATCCTACCTCAGCAACTGGACACAATGGCTGCCTCTTGCACTACCAAGAAATTGTCTCTTTGATTCATTCTTTTCCTCACGTCTTGTATAATTTATGTATAGCTTACATTCTGTGTGTTGTCTGTCTATGTGATGCTGCTGCAAAGAGTTTCTCATGTACATGTGCCTATGACGATAATCTTGACTCCATTTTAATTGCATATTCGAGATAGCGCGCGCGCACACACACACACACACACACACACACTTCTTTAAGCTCAGTCAGCCACAAAAACTCCAATAATGAAGTTAAAGGTAATCAATGCATATTCTGAACATTCTGTACGAATTTAGCTTGACCCTTAGCGATTTCTCTCCAATATTTGTGCAAAAAGGAAACTGCAAAGAATAAACTCAACCTATATTTTCTTCAACGATGCTTTTTTCAATGCCTAATTAGATTTTTTAAAGAAAAAAAAGGCTACGAATTGTTTTAAAGGCATTTCAGGTCGTTCCGAAGACAGCATGGAGAATAACTCCACGGGGCATCATAACAAAACCACAGAGGATTTCCTAGGGTTCTTTCATTTCAAACTCACACACACCATGACTGTGAGATTTGATTTGCCTGTTTATAAATATCTTGACAGCTATTGCGACCATTGTTCTGCAGTTATGATAAGGTTAAAATTCAGCGACCTCTAACTGTCGGAAGGGAGGATAAATTCTGTTCGTTGGGTGTGCTTGGGTGTAAAAATCGGAGCTCATTGTTAATAATCTGGAATAAACGTGTACCGTACTGGGAACCATTATACCACGAAGCAAAACAAACTAGAAAGTTTTGTTTTTGTAATGTTCTTTAAAAATAACCATGGCTGAAATGTATTGACAGAGAAATTGTTTTAAAAGGAAACCCATAAACCGGCCTGTTTCTCCGGGGATGCATGGGAAAGGTGAACCAGTTGGTTGTATTCGGAAGGAATTGCGGAACAGGAGTAGGAAGACTAACCGTGCGCTCTGGCTCAACAGTTTAACGGCCAAATAACATTGCTCAATTAAAATCCGTTTTGTGCCCCACCATTACTTGAGTCGCTCTGAACAGGCCTTATAAATAGGTTTATTTCTGCGTGTTAAAACTCAGGAGAACAAAATTAAAGGCGAATTCACTTGTTTCCTTTAACCGCTAACTTTATATCACCTTCAACTACAATTTTTCACCTGTTCTCATACTAAATTGCCAAATCCTGTCAAAAAGAATCCAATTTAAACATTGTGACACATTTAGTTCGTCAAGCGTGCCACATAACTTCGGGTGTTTCTAGATAAGTTCGTGATGCCGTCGAATTTTATATCTGAGCAGTCGCATTTTAAACTGCGTTAACTTTTATTGCGGATTTTTCTTCACAGGAAAAATCTTCCCCAGTCTTAATTCAGAGTTACCAAAGGATGTCACTTAATACAGGAGGTATATTATATAATTCGCGGCTATAAAATCGACCTTGGAATTTGGAATTGACTTCAGACAGGGTAAACTCCGGAAGTGGTCGCGATCTGAAGTCCTGTATCAAACTGTGTTAGGGTTTGAATTCTTTAGTGCTTCAGCCTTTCCTACTCCCACTCGGCGGGGTCTTCTGCAACCCGGCGTGGGTCTAGCTAGCAGAGGAATCCCTTTTCACTGAGACTTTGGCAAGTCCCGCTTGCTGATTCAACAATGCTTCTTTGCTTTAACCTCAGGACCGCGCTTTGAAGTTGTTAATGATTATCTTGCAAGTGTTTGTCAGGTAAACAGGAATCGGAGACGTTTTAGATCTCCCGTGGTTTTCTATATTGTTTTTGAAACCACTGGAGGCACATTTACACTTTATCGCCCTTCAGTCCACAGTGCGGGGAAGTGAATCTGTACTTTTCTATTCAAAAGTCTCCTTTAACAGGCCCGTTTTATTGCCTGCGCTGAGTATTTTTTGTTTAGTTAGTGTATCAGAGTGTGATACTTTTCACCAAAATAATTACCAGTCAGCCCAGGCAGGAGCTCCCTTCCTCACTTTCACTAGCATTCCCGCTGGTCTCAATGTTTACTCGTTTTCCTCTTTTCCTTGTTTCCCTCTCCTCTCTAGGCACCTGCCTTCTCACTTACTCCCCTGCTGCCGCTCCAGGCGCCAGCTTCTGGAGATGCCATCCAAATATCATCCGCTCCCGCAACTCCAGGGCATGCTCTGCCAAGCTCAGAGTACCACCCGCCATTTCCTCCTGCGGAGCCGGTCTCACGTCTCCCCCACGAACACCTGTCGACACCACAGCAGCGCAGGGGTTAAGTTATGGTCGCCAGAACTTTGAACCATTGATTAAGAGTCAAGGAGTTGAATCTGACGATGATTGCTGGAGCAGTTTAATTTCAACAATTTAAATTAAGTCTACCATTTAAAGAGGAATGCGCAACGATAGCCGCGAATCGTGGTCGTAAAAATCGCTTCGTCTCCGAATGCACCTTCTGCAGTTCCTTTCAAATCTAGATATACAGTATGTGAGTTCAGACCCGGCAATATATTGATTCTTGAACAGTTTCTTCAGTTCAGACATAGCTCGGTTTCGACATTGGATGTCCACAATCTGCGCAATCTATGAATCGATTAACACACACACACACACACACACACACACACACACACACACACACACACACACACACACACACACACACACACACACACACACACACACACACACACACACACACACACACTAGAATATAAACTATTTTGCCATTAAGACAGTCTATATACTGGAGGTGTCTGAATGCTGGGGTCTGAGACAAGAACAGTCAATGATAAAACATCCAGCAGCTCAGGTAGTAGGATTTGTGAAAAGAGAAACAGTTAATGTTTCAGACAAAAGACCGTTCAAATGGATATTGACTCATTCCATCATACTGTCAGTGAGTTACACATCCATTACTGAAATGCTGTGGCCGTGCTTTCTGTTACCATATCTTCAGAAATGATCATTTCAGCTGTCCTATTTTGTTGTCGTCTACTGATATAATTCTGCCATTTTTAAAGAGTTTATTACTGTCAACTTCTCTTTTATGATTCTTTTTCACCACCGATTTTCATCGGCACTTGTGCTTAGAAATTCTTCAAGACCTCTTGCAGCAAAACCTCTTGACCCCTCATTGTTATTGAAGTAGGCATTTCAGAAGCAGGGGGAAAAAAACTGATGAAGATGGAGAACCAACGAGACCTGATGGAGAAGGACAGATTGTGCAAGAGTAGAAAATATATTTAAAAGTTTAGTAAATTGTGGTCATAATGAAAGAGGGTATCATTAGTGAATTTGGTAACCACTCTGCCTGCACAGGGCAATTTAGTGTTTCATTCCAGCCTGTTAAACTGCTGTTCACGAGGTCTGAAGCAGTCTGTTTTAGGAGGAACATTGTTAAGCATTGTCTGAACGAGTCAGATACAATGCCAGGGGATATAAAGACAGTATGTCGGAGAGTTAATATAAAAACCATTGGTGGATGAAAAATTGAGAGGAAAAGTATTTAAATAAAATGAAATGAGGGTTTATAAAAAAAATGGTTTGTATGAGAAGAAAGAAGAGATAATCCGTGGAATAACAGTATGTTAGTAGGTTGTAAATAATCGAATTTTGATTAGAATTTTGCAAGTGAGGGAACAGTAAAATAAATACAGAAGCCAAGAAAAGGTGCTTTTGCTCCTCCATACAGTTAGGAAAAAATGGAAGATTTAGTGGTAAATTTTGTGTAGGACAAAATAATTTCTGAGAAACAAAATATAACAAGGCTGATCTGAAGGCGGTAGAATTATGGATCTTCCCATCCTTGCATAAGAGACGGAAGTTCCCATGCTGGCCTACCCAAGATCATCTCTACTCTTGAGGAAGCCAGCCTCGGAACTTCCAAGAGCAGAATAGATCAGATAAGCTAATTTCCTAATATCGGGGGGGGGGGGGCATAATTTGAAGGTGATTGAATGAATGTAAAGGGGAATGCCAGACGTAAGTTTTCTCCCCCACATCAGAGAACCTCCCACCAAGAATGGAGATGCAGTCAGATATATTAGAGACGTTAAAGAGACATGGATGATAGAAAAATGCTGGGCTATGTAGAAGGGAAGGGTCAGATTGATCTGAGAGTAGATTAAAAGATCAGTACATTGTGGGCTGAAGGGCCTGTACTGTGCTGTAGTATTCTATGTCTATGTTCTATAAAGAAAAGTTATTAAAGAAACAAAAGATTTTCAAGTTCCTCAATAACTTTTTGTCTTCATTCAATCAATTCACAACTTGCTGAATATACTGAAAAGGAAACAAAAATGAGGTTGCAAGCAATATTTTGACAGTTTTTAACCTGTTATTGCTATTGATTTTGCACAAATAATTTAGTCATGCAATTTAGTCCATCTACTGCATTTGTGACTGCATTTTATAATACAATTTGCAGTCACACTAGTGGCTCTGTTTCAATAGACTGTTTGCTGACTAACTAGACTCAGATGGGCATGAGACAGACTTCATTTTCAGAGGAGCTACTGTATCTCCCACCACAAGTTCCTTCACTGACAGACGCAATAATGTTGCAACATAAAATGCGCACCCGAATCAGAAGTGGTGGATTTTCAAAACTCAGAGGGTGATGAGCCTTTGGAATTCTCCATGTTTAAAAGGTCTGATTGTCTTCAGTAAAAACAGACTTTAAGGGGCATTAAAGGAACACCCCTTTGTCAGGAATTATCAAGGAGTATGGGGATTATGCAGGGCAATCATGCTGAGGCAGAAGATAAGCCATCATCTTTCTGGAAGAATGATGAATAGGCCTCAAAGGCACGGAGCCTACCCCTGCTTCTCTTCCCTCCACCTCCCACCCGATTATATGATAACCACGTGGCTATTTTTATTACAAAACCACAGGCTTTATCACACAATAGAACTGCTTTGATGGAAATATGTTTAATGGGCCAACCACATAAGTTGGGAACAGCTGAGTTAGTGGATCTTGGTAGTAATACTACAATAGTTCAATATGTTATTCCCAGGTTGAAGAAAACCAGCTAAGATTTCCAATTCAATTAAATGTGAGTTCAGTAGTTGAATCAACACTGAAGTTATCATAGCTGAAACAAGCTGCGTAATATATGTAACTCAACCTCAACTCCTTCTAGCCTCATAATAGAACCAAACAAGCAAATAGATGAGACAAGCAAATACCTAACAATGTTCAAGAGAAGCATTATCTCTAAGTACATCTCTGGTAAAAAGGAATCTATATGACAGCATCGATTGTTATCACCATCATGTGTTTTGTTTTTGAGCTGCCAGGTAGCACTTAACAAATGACAGACAGTTCCTCTTATGTTTGGAAGCCCAGATTTATTGTGACAAGTGGAAAAAAAGATACTTGATTACCCTGTGATAGGTACTGTAACTCTGATTCTTGTGCCAATGACTAGAATACTCTGCTGACGCAATACTAAACTTTGATCTTTTGCCTGACTTGCAGAAAATTAAATTTATTCAACTTTACTGCTTTTCTATGTGTATAGAGATCAATAAAGCCTTTATAGTGAATTTCATAACTTTCAAAAGTGTAAATATTTTACAGAAACAATTAGTAATATTTATACTGAAACAATTTGTAGTCATTGGTTAACTCCAAGGCAATGAAGTTTAATCTTGATTACCATAATGTACTTTGTAACATGGGAATTTGAAGTAATTGATTTAAACTCAAATTTGGTTTAGTCTCCACTGGACCATGCCATTGACATTTGCTGGAAAACTTAGACAGATATTCTTTCCCTTCTGTCAAATGACCTCTTAAAAACTGACTGTCTTATATTGCTAAAAATAGAACTTAGAACAGTACAGTGCTAGACAGGCATTTGACCCATGATGTACTGATCCGGATACCAATTTATACTCAATATACTAAATCATCCATATCCTTTAATTCCCTTCTTATACATGTGTCTATCTAGAAGCCTGTTGAACTGAATCAAATTGCCTGCTTCCACTATTCCAGACACCTACCACTCTCCGTATAAAAAATTTGCCCCTCATATCTCCTTTAAACATCCTCCCTGTAGATTCAAAAGTGTGTCCTCCGGTGTTTGACACTTCTACTCTTGGGAGAAGATTCTGACTACCCTATCTATACTGTCATAATTTTAAAAAATTCCTCTATCAGGTCTCCACTCAGCCTCAGATGCTCCAGGGAGAACAACCCAAGTTTGTCCAGACTTTCCTTATACCTTGTGCCCGCTAATCTAGGCAGCATCCCAGTAAACCACTTCAGCACCCTTGCCTCAGTCTCTACATCCTTCCAAGAATGGGACAACTGGAACTACATGCAATACTCCAAGTGCGGCCTGACCAATGTTTAGTGTAGCTGCAGCATAACTGTTATAGTCATCACCTCTATCAATAAAGGCAAGTAGACCATATGCCTCCTTTACTGCCTTATCCACTTCTGTAGCCATTGTCCATGATCTTTGGACCTGGACCCGGAGATCCTTCTGTAGCTCATTGCTATTAAAGGGCCTACTATTAATTGTATACTTTCTTCTTTAATTTCACTACAAAGTTCAGCACCTCACACTTACCTGGATTAAACTCCATCTGTCACTTGTCTGACCATATCTGTAACCAACCTATATATCCTTGTGTTCTTGGATAGGTCTTTATAATATCCACAATTCCGCCAATCTTGGTGTCATCCTCAAACCAATAATCCATCCATCTACATTTTCATCAAAATATCTGATATGTTGCACAAATCCTTGCAAACACCACTGGTCATGGGCCACCAGCCAAAATACCAGCCTTCCACCCCTACTCCCTGTCTACTCCAGGCAAACCAGTTCCAAATCCAAACTTCTAATTCACCTTAGATCCCATGAATCTTTATCCTTCTGAATCAACTGCATCTATCAATTGCATTCCTAAAGTAACGTAAATACCATCCAGTGCCTTACCTTATCAAGCACCTTCAAAAATCTCAAGTTGGTAAGGCATGTCCTGGTCAGTACAAAGCCATGTTACCGTTCATAAGCAGACTATGCCTTAGCAAATGCATATTAGCAAGCTCCACTCTGTTTCTACTATGCTCCAAATCCTTCTTCTCAATAAATAGTCCTGAAGAAGGGCCTCGGCCCGAAAAGTCAACTATCTATTTATTTCCATAGATGCTGCCTGGCCTTCTGAGTTCCTCCAGCATTTTGTGTTTGTTGCTTTGGATTTTCAGCATCTTGTGTTCTCATTTTCTATTTTAGTGATTTGCTCCGACTCCAAGCATGAATTTATCCAAGAATGGACCTGCTCTCTCATTTGTTATCCTCTTTTTCTCAACAGAAGTATAAAATACCTTGAGATTCTCATTGATCCTTCTTATCAAAGGCATTTCACAGTCCTTTTTGACCTTCCTTTTCCTACTGTCTTTGTATTCCACTAGGACCCAGTCTACAAATAAAATATAGAATCGTCAGAATAAGCAACATTCAGTTTGAATATTTTCTGGCTAGGAGACATTGAAATTATTTGCCCCAGATTTCCCAGATAGCTATATTGATAAATCACTTTGGACACCAGCATAAGTGGGCAGGGGTATGTTCACTCAACCAGTAAAGGCAGCAGTTGGCAAGATTGTGCTGATTGATAGGTGTGGATATGTACAGACCCACTGGCTGGCAACAGTATGGAAGTATGTCAGTCACTGAAGATCATAGGTCAACACATGTGACAGGGCTGTCTGTCAGCACTGAGGTTTGGAATGTTCCATGAGGGCTTGAACTGAGGGACTAGATATCCTTTGTACCTGTCCCCTCTGGTTTATGCTGGCCTTTGCTGGTGTACCCAGCGTAGTCCCAGTCATCTTAATGAGTTCCATTAAAAAGAGAATGAAAGGTAAGGTTTATTATTACTTAATTTCAATTAATATTAATGTATTAGTTAACTTACATGGTTAATTATTTAAGGGAATTTATTATTTTAAAAAGCTCTTTAACTAATACCTTCTAACATTTGAGGCATCTCTAAGGCAGAACATTCTGTTCCCTTTGCACCCACACTTTAGTGACCTCACCTTTCTTTCCTTCACTCTTGATGAAGGGTCTCTACCTGGAACGTCGGCTGTACTCTTTTCCATAGATGCTGCCTGGCCTGCCGAGTTCCTTCAGCATTTTGTGTGTGAGTTGCATGGATTTCCAGCGTCTGCAGATTTTCTTGTTCGGGATTGGGCTGCTAACATTTTGTTTATTTTTTCTTTCCCGCTGTCTGCAAGTGTCCAGCAGTGTAGAGGCTGTTTTATTGCACCAACTGTCTGAAAGCCACTGGGACAATTCTGAGGCAAGGTCTCAGTCTGCACTACTATTTGCCACGCACAACCTGATCCACCTCATGGCATTACTGCACCAGTAAGGCCTCAAGGTTATAGGGAGCTGTACAACTGGGTGGAGGTTAATGTGTCTGCAGGACCCTTTTAGGTGGTGTGACCCAAGCGAAGCAGGCCAAGTCCAGTATGATCCAGTCCGGTGGCACAGACTGAGCAGCAAATGAGAAGCAAAGGTGAATGGAGGAAGGGAATGTATGAGATCATGTATCTGGCGGGGATTCTCGATACAGTGTGGGGCAAGCTCATGGAGAGATTTGGAAGCAACACTGAGAATATTGGTACATTTTTCTTATCCAGCTCCCATTGTTTATAATAGGCGTGCTGTTAGTAACGCGATTTACACTATGCAAGGTAGAGTCTGTCTTCATCTGCTTTGATCCCTCCTGATTGCTGGATTATTTACAGGAATCAAATGAAGCTTCCAATCAGTTCCTGTTCTGATCTGGTGAAATGCCAGTTGACAGGATGAACCTGACATTGAAAGAGGAGTAGTAAAAGAGGCATGACAGCTCTGGCACTGTCTGGACTCTGCATTGGAGCTAAATAATGAATACAGAGTACTCAGAGTTAATGAAATACAGTCAAAGTTAGTTGGCTAATTAATCCTCAAGCCACACCATTAAAGTTGGCTGCATTGGCATAAGGAATTATTTATCTTTATTTTCCTGCTATCGATGCTGCCCAAGATGCACAGCACAGTACCAAGCATTAAATGACATGACACTTAAGCAAATGCAACCCCAGTTCCATTTTGTCAGTGGTTCATCTGATGCCATGATAAAACTGACCGAGTTCACAGCTTTCTACAGCTTACTTTGACCCTGTGCAGTGCTTCCCCCCATTCCGGGAGGTGATGCAGTCAGTTAGAATGCTCTCCACGATACATCTGCAGAAATTTACAAGTGTCGTTGGTGACATACCAATTCTCCTCAAACTCCTAATAGCTGCTGCCGTGCCTTCTTTGTAACTGCATCAAAATGTTGGGCCCAAAACAGATCCTCAGAGATGTTAACATCCAGGAATTTGAAATTGTTCACCCCTTCCATTCCTAATCCTCGATGAGCACTGGTGTGTGTTCCACCGTCTTATCCTTTCTGAAGTCCACAATTAACTTCTTGGTCTTACTGAAATTGAGTGCAAGGTTGTTGATCCAACACTACTCAACAATCTCACTACTGTGTGCCTTCCCATCACCATATGAAATTCTGCCAACAATAGCTATGTCATCAGCAAATTTATAGATGGTACTTGTGCTGTGCCTAGCCACATAGTTATGAGTGTAGAGAGAGTAAAGCGGTGGATACATCCTTCAAGGGCGCCAGTGTTGATTGTCTGCAAGGTGGAGATGTTATTTCTGATCTGCACAGACTGTGGTCTTCTGGCGAGGAACTGCAGGGAGGTACTGAGGCCTTTGGAGCTTTTTGTTCAGAACTTTAGGAATTACTGTGTTAAATCTGAGGCATAGTCAATAAACAGCAACCTGACATAGCTATTTGTATTGTCTAGGAGATCAAAGGCTTTGTGAAGAGCCAATGAGAGTGCATCTGCAGTAGACCTCCTGAGGTGATAGACAAATAGCAGTGGGTCCAGGTCCTTGCTTAGGCAGGAATTAATTCTAGTCATAGTCAACCTCTCAAAGCACTTCATTGCCATAGATTTGAGTGCCACTGGACGATAGTTATTTGGACAGCTCACCCTGCTCTTCCTGGGCAATGACATGATTCTTGCCCTTTTGAAGCAAATAGTAAAATCAAAATATAAACTATATTCCGTGTTGCATTCTAAAGTCAGAAGGTCAGAACATGAATACAAGTCCTACCCCAGCAATGGAGCACTACAGACCATCATGGGCTTGTCTCTGGTCATGTTTGCTTGCGCACTGATGTCTCCTATTGCACAGAATGTTTTCACTGTCTTATATAATTCTGATAAAATTTATGCATGACTTATGTTCTTGTGTTGTCTGAATCTGCATGCCTATTATGCCAGTGCAAGCAAGTTTTTCGTTGGACCTGCACTTCACTGCACTTTTGCACATGTCAATGAATTCTACTTGGTCCGACCTGAAGTCAACTAATTGTCCTTTTGTGTTCACTTTGGTTCTAAGCTACTCCCTGTCCAAGTCCTCCCATGCATTTTTACACCAGTGGCGGCGGATAGCATGAGGTCTATCTGTTGATGTTCCACTTTATTCCACCACAAACAAATGACAATGTTGCATATATATCAGAATAAACCCCGTCCCCAAAACATAATAACATACAATGTAACAAGCAACATAAACGGCGAACTTAACAGTCTGGGTGAATTCTGACTAATGAAATTAGTCCCTGCAATACCTTGATGTCACAGAATTGCAGAGTCATAGACATCCATATCACAAAGCCCATGCAATTCCTTGTGCCAATAGAAGACTACAAAAGCTAGGAGGTTACATTCAGTGGAAAAATGTTACCATTGACCTGTGTTTCCCTCAGAATTGTCAGAAGCCGTTTTTCTTCTGCACAACTGCGTAAGTTTCAGGGTTGAAATCAGCAGATTTTCTGAAGCTGTTCCAATCTGTACGCTTCATGCACTTCACGGTTCAGGATTGGAACACAAAGCTGCAGGAATTCACCATCAGGACTGGAGGGGAATGTATTCAAACATCCTGCCCCAGTCTGGACTTGGCATTGGAACTGAGTCTCCATTGATCTGAATGCTAGGAACAGCTAGAATGGAAGAAGGTGCATGTTAATCAGTCTGAAGAAGTTTGAGTCTTTCTGTATGTATGCAAAGAATTTTAAGAGTTTTTAAGTTTTCTTACATATTTTTGAGTTTTAAGTTTATTTTTTTATGAAGCTATTAATAGTTCGAATTGATTTTCAATTCTTTCACTGTTTTGAAAGCAACTAAGGTGCTGGCACAGCTGCCAAAGACTATCTGTAGTTTTATGTGGACAGATTAATCTTCCACCAGCCTTCCGAACAGCTCCTTCCCAACCCATATTCCTGTTGACCCAACTAAATGGGATCTGATTACATCATTAAGTGCCTTGGCAAAGTCTTGGGGAAGTGACTTGTGGGATCCTCTCTCAGAAATGCCAACTAGATAAATCCAGGCATTTTTTAGAGGTTAGCAAATGGTTTTAAATTCTGATCAACATTTGAAAATGATGAGAAAAATAAAATATCTTCTTACTTTTTAAAAATATCCCATATGGAAGAAATAAAAACGAATACAAAACTGCTGCACACAACAGTTTTATTTTTACTTGAGGTTGGATTTCTGGAGAACAGCTATTCTGAACAAGCTACCAGTTTCCTTCAAATGCACTGGATAAATGAGCCGCAAAAAAGACCTTGCCAGGTTTTATGTGCAATATAATTGATTCAGTCCAGGAGGCATTACAATGTATAGTCTATTGAAACAAAATAAGCCCTAACATAGCTACACACCAGAGATTCTGCAGATGCTGGAAATCCAGAACAACACACACAAAATGCTGGAGGAACTCAGCAGGCCAGGTGGTATGTATAGAAATGCATTAACAGTCAACATTTCCGGCTGAGCCCTTTTTTCAGGGCTAGTGAGGAACTGGGAAGACGTCAGAATAAAAAGGTTGGGGAGAGTGGAGGGAGGATGAGCTGGAAGGTGATAGGTGAAGCCTGGTGGGTGGGAAAGGCAAAGGACTGGAGCTACAGTATTCAGAATCAGAACCAGAATCAGAATCAGATTTAATATCACTGGCATATGCCATGAAATTTGTTGTCTGTTGCAGCAGCAGCACAATGCAATATATAATAATAAAGAAAAAAATTTGAATTACAGTAAGTATATATATAATAGTTAAATTAAATAAGTAGTGCAAAAATTAAACCGTAGTGAGGTAGAGTTCATGGGTTCAATGTCCATTCAGAAATCTGATGGCAGAGGGGAAGAAGCTGTTCCTGAATCATTGAGTGTGTGCCTTCAGGCTCGTGTACCTCCCTCCTGATGGTAGGAATGAGAAGAGGGCATGCCCTGGCTGATGGGGGTACTTAATGATGGATGCCGCCTTGTTGAGGCATTGCTTCTTGAAGATGTTCTGGATACTCTGCAGCTTATTTTGATTCTGTGTAGTAGCCTCACCCTTCCCATACCAGACAGCGATTCAGCCAGTTAGAATGCTCTCCATGGTACATGTATAGAAATTTGCGAGTATCTTTGGTGGCTTAGCAAATCTCTTCAAACTCCTAATGAAATATTGCTGCTGTCCTGCCTTCTTTGCTGCTGAATCAATATGTTGGGCCCAGGATAGATCCTCAGAGATAATGACACTCAGACACTTGAAATTGCTCACCCCTTCCATTTCCGATCCCTCGATGAGGACTGGTGTGTGTTTCACCATCTTACCCTTTCTGAAGTCGACAAAAAGATCTTTGGCCTTACTGACATTTAGTGCAAGGTTGTTGCTGCGACACCACTCAGCTAGCTGATCTGTCTTGCTCCTGTACACCCTCTTGTCACCATCTGAAATTCTGCCGACAACAGTTGTGTCACAAGCAAATTTATAGGTGAGCTGTGCCGAGCCTCACAGTCATGGGTGTGGAGAGAGTAGAGCAGTGGGTTAAGCACACATCCTTGAGGTGGCCAGAGTTGATTGTCAGTAAGGTGGAGGTGTTATTTCCGATCCACACAGATTGTGGTCTTCCAGTTAGGAAGCCAAGGATCCAGTTGCAGACAGAGGTACAGAGGTCCAGGTTTTTAGGGCTTTTTGATCAGAACTGTAGGAATGAGTGTTAAACACTGAGCTGTAGTCAATAAACAGCAACCTGGCATGGGTACTTGTATTGACCAGGTGATCCAAAGCCACGTGAGGTGCCAATAAGGTTGCATCTGCAGTAGGCCTATTGTGACAACTGACTCCACAACCTCTCCACTAACTGTTCTGGCACTCTGGTTCCCATCCCCCTGCAACTCTCGTTAAACCCCACTCTGTAGATTTATTATCATAGACATACTATGTCATGCAATGTTTTGTGTTGTGGCCACAGACTACTGCAATACATAAAAAAATGCATGACTCTATAATATATACATACACACATGCATTCACATATACATTATATGTTGATGGATTAACCAGATGGCAGATGACAAAGCTGTTCCTAAAACGTTGAGTGGGTGCGTCATGCTCCTGTACCTCCTGTCTGATGGTCCCCTCAGATCACTCAGTTAGGCTCTGAGCAACATAAAAGAAGAGAAAATGGGAGAAGTGAAAAATTGAGCTTGTGCTTAGGGTCGAAAGGCTGAAGAAGTGAAGGAAGCTGGAAATTCAGAAGAGGTCAGATTAGGGGGATTGCCAAGCAGTTTTAAGGTTCTGCAATTAAGCTTGTCAGGTTCCTGACAAGTTACCTGAAGAGTTTAGTACTCTGAGAGTTTAACATAGAAACATAGAAAACCTACAGCACAATGCAGGCCCTTCGGCCCACGATGCCGTGCTGAACATGTACTTACTTTAGACATTACCTAGGGTTACCCATAGCCCTCTATTTTTCTAAGCTCCATGTACCTATCCAGGAGTCTCTTAAAGCACCCTATCATATTCGCCTCCACCACTGCCGTCGGCAGCCCATTCCACGCACTCACCACTCTCTGTATAAAAAACCTTACCCCTGACATCTCCTCTGTACCTACTTCCAAGCACTTTCAAACTGTGCCCTCATGTGCTAACCATTTCAGCCCTGGGAAAAAGGCTCAGACTATCCACATGATCAATGCCTTTCATCATCTTCTATACACATCTGTCAGGTCACCTCTCATCCTCCATCACTCCAAGGAGAAGGCCAAGTTCACTCAACCTATTCTCATAGGGCATGCTCCCCAATCCAGGCAACATTCTTGTAATTCTTCTCTGCGCCCTTTCTATAGTTTCAAGATCCTTCTGGTAGTGAGGTGACCAGAACTTAACACAGTTCTCCAAGTGAGGACTGACCAGGGTCCTATATAGCTGTAACATTACCTCTCGGCTCTTAAACTCAAACCCACAGCTGATGAAGGCCAATACACCATACGCCTTCTTAACCACACAGTCAACCTGCGCAGCAGCTTTGAGTGTCCTATGGACTCGGACCCGAAGATCACTCTGATCCTCCACACTGCCAAGAGCCTTACCGTTAATACTATATTCTGCCATCATACTTGACCTACCAAAATGATCCACCTCACACTTATCTGGGATGAACTCCATCTGCCATTTCTCAGCCCAGTTTTGCATCCTATCAATGTCCCACTGTAAACTCTGACAGCCCTCCACACTATCCACAACACCACCAACCGTTGTGTCATCAGCAAATTTACTAACGGATCCCTCCACTTCCTCATCCAGGTCATTTATAAAACTCACGAAGAGTAAGGGTCCCAGAACAGATCTCTGAGGCACTCCACTGGTCACCGACCTCCATGCAGACTATGACCCGTGTACAACCACTCTTTGCCTTCTGTGTGCCAGCCAGTTCTGGATCTACAAAGCAATGTCCCCTTGGATGCCATGCCTCCTTACTTTCTCAATAAGCCTTGTATGGGGTACCTTATCAAATGCCTTGCTGAAATCCATATACACTACATCTACTTCTTTACCTTCATCAATGTGTTTAGTCACATCCTCAAAAAATTCAATCAGGCTCGTAAAGCACAACCTGCCCTTGACAAAGCCATGCTGACTATTCCTAATCATATTATACCTCTCCAAATGTTCATAAATCCTGCCTCTCAATCTCTTCTCCATCAACTTACCAACCACTGAAGTAAGACTCACTGGTCTATTATTTCCTGGGCTATCTCTACTCTCTTTCTTGGATAAGGGAATAACATCTGCAAAGCTCCAATCCTCCGGAATCTCTCCCATCCCCATTGATGATGCAAAGATCATTGACAGAGGATCAGCAATCTCCTCCCTCACCTCCCACAGTAGCCTGGGTACATCCCATCCGGTCCCGATGAATTATCCAACTTGATGCTTTCTAAAAGCTCCAGTACATCCTCTTTCTTAATGTCTATATGCTCAAGCTTTTCAGTCCTCTATAAGTCATCTCACAATTGCCGAGGTCCTTTTCCATAGTGAGTACTGAAGCAAAGTACTCATTAAGTACCTCCACTATCTCCTCTGCTTCCATATACACTTTTCCACTGTCACACTTGATTGGTCCTATTCTCTCATATCTTATCCTCTTGCTCTTCATATACTTGTAGAACACCTTGGGGTTTTCCTTAATCCTGTTCGACAAGGCCTTCCCATGACCCCTTCTGGCTCTCCTAATTTCAATCCTAAACTCCTGACATCTTTTTCCTGTCTCATTGGAACATACCTATGTAGAGCACCACACAAATATTCCTGAACACTTGCTACATTTCTGCAGTACGTTTCCCTGAGAACATCTGCTCCAATTTACACTTCCAAGTTCCTGCCTGATAGCTTCACATTTCCCCTTATTCCAATTAAATGCTTTCCTAACTTGTCTGTTTCTATCCCCCTTCAATGCTATGGTAAAGGAGATAGAATTATGATCACTATCTCCAAAATGCTCACCCACTGGTAGACCTGAGACCTGACCAGGTTCATTTCCCAATACCAATACCAGTTTTTCGCCATTAATGCTGTGTTAGTATTGTTCTGCACAGTTCTTTCACTGTTACAGAACAAACCATTAGAACATATGCAGAAGTGTAAAATTTCATGTAAATGCTGTCTGTTGTGTCACATGCAAAAACAGCATCAGCCTTTAATAAAGTGAAAGGGACACGTTTAACGTGCTCATCAAGCTGCAACACTGCCTCGTACCCCAGTCCTGACTTAAGAAGCTCAGACAAACTGTTGTTACATTTAACAACTGGCGAGGAAGCAAAATTAATTCAGCGTCTAACGTATGGCATTTGGCAAACAGGCACACAGATATTAAAGAATAAAGATGCGTCATTTATAAGCAAAGTTCAACCAACTAGAGGCTAGACAATAATGAATCTTTGAACAGCGCCAGTTGAATGGGGAAATAGAGAGAGAGGTGGTGGCATCCGTTAGTCTCGCCAGAACATGGATCTGTGCCTAGAAGGTTTCCAGGGCGCAGGCCTGGGCAAGGTTGTATGGAAGACCAGCAGTTGCCCATGCAGCAAGTCTCCCCTCTCCATGCCACCGATGTCCAAGGGAAGGGCAAGGGCCAATACAACCTGGCACCGGTGTCATCACAGGACTTGCCAGAGCGAGGTTGAAGGCAACCTCAGACAGCCATAGGGACTCCATCTCCGGATTTATCCGCAGGGTTTACTCCTGAAGCCTTTCCCATAAGTGGGTATGGCCGCAAGGCAGCGGAGGTTTGAAATCAGAGTTTTCCCTCTCTTAGGTGGACTGTCTTCCCAGGCTGACGAGCTCCATCTACCCGAAGCACTGGTTTAAAGGCACCAGGACCCGCCTTTGCCCCTTCTCCTGTAAGTAGAAACAGTTCCGCCGGGCTTAGCGGCTAAACTACATGAGAAGGCCAGGAGTTGGACTTGGTTGTCAGAGGCCATTTGAGTTGCATGCCATGAGAAGCACTTTTAGGTAGTGGGAGCTTGTCTCCACTACCACCCCTCGGCTTGACAACCTTAGGAACCGGAGAGAGAGAATGTATAGTTAATTTGTCTGCAGGTACAGGCAAGATGTTGTGTTACTGTCCTCATCTGAAGTCCATGCATACACAGTTCCATTGGATGGGTTGTGTGATGGGTAAGCAGCTACAATCACACCCAAAGTTCTGCATCATTGACCTGGAGACTTCAAGTCCCTCTATGGCAATTGAGGAATTTAACTGGATGAATTTAAAAATATGTTAAATTAAATCTAATCTCAGTCATACTGACTATTGATAGTTGTAAAGACCTCTTTGGCCTACTAATATCCTTCACAGAAAGAATCTACTATCTTTACCTGGTCTGGACTATAAGGTTAACTCTCAACTGACTCACACTGATGGGTAACTAGCAATTTACAATTAAAACACCGGGCTTAGTAATAACAAATCCTAAGGGTGAATGAATAGAAATCAAGCAGGAATGACAATTATGTCAAATTCCTGGTCCTCCATTCAATTCAGTCCTCCCTTGTAACAGCCTGGCTAAATAAGTTATGACCAATGGTCAAACTCAGGACGTCAACGCTCTATAGGGCATTGCATTACTTCACATGATGACTGAAGTTATTAAAACAATAGAATTATCCTGACATCAGTTACTGTGGTAAAGTATTACAATGTAATTTTCTTCAATTAGAAAATAATCTAATTAATTAATTTTAGCAATGGTGGACTTTGCAACCAACAACCCTTTAACTCTCCAAGAGGACCACAACCTTGTTATGGTTTTGTTTGTCATGCCTCAATGGCTCAGACAGCTATGTTGGCTGGAGTCAGGGTCTTGATAGGGTCACCCATGTCAAGCAGGTCAAACGATGGAGAACAGACTAAGTGTAGTCCATTGGTCCTAGAGGTTGGGGGTTCAGCTCAGAGCTAAGAACCCTAATTGGTAAAAGAAAATTGTTGCAGAAACAGCAATAAAGCATCCTTCTACATCTGAGTGTGACGGAATTCAAAGGTTACAGGAGGAAGGCTGGGAACTGGGGTTGAGGTGGAGATAAAAAAAAGGATCAGCCATGATTGAATGGCTGAGCAGACTCGATGGACCAGATGGCCTAATTCTGCACCTATGTCTTATGGTCTAGTTCCTGAGTCTCCACCCAGGACTTGTATGACTAACAGTAGTGAAAACCAAGAGGACATGATGAAGGAAGCCCTGAACACCACCAAAGATGGAGGATCTTCTTTGCTGCCCTAAACATCAGCGGCGTAACAGGCACCTTTTAACTCAAAACTGGATGCTCCAACCATTGAGTTGCCACACATCAAAATTATAAATAAAAGTTCCACATACATTAGATATTTTAGTGGGTACAGAAAATACTTGAAAAGTGGATCTATTGTATAATTAATGCAAATGCAAAACATTTGTAAAAGAATACAGTTCAGGAACCAATCTGTCAGTGCCATAGGCTGGTGTTGGGCATCTCCATAAGTTGACTATTGGACTGGTTGAGGTATTACCTGACTGTGAAGAAGATAACCAGGAGTTGTAAGGTCATGGATGCAGAATTAGGAAAATCGAATAAATCACAAGCTTCTGAAAGCAAACAAACTTCTCGTGGGAAAAATACAGCTGGAAAATGTTGATTATGATGTGAATTCCAGATAACTTTAGCTTGTACAGACTCCTGATTTGTTTCATATAATTTGGAATTTGATTTGGTAAGTGAAATTATCTAATAAAAACTCCAACACAACTAAGGAGGAACAAACTGTGCAAATAAATTTGCTCTTGGTGTTCTATTACGCTCGATTTGGACCTGTGTCAATAGTCCAAATCGCCTATGATCAGAACTTATTAAAATTTAGCAAATCTGTGATCCCAGAGCAGGCTGAAACCTTACCATTTCCCAAAGATACCAATAAAGCGAAAGCTTACAAGTCAACGGGGCTTGCTGAAATTTCCCTTATGGTTTGCAGCTGTCCTTGCAATTTTATGATCTTATGACTTAATTTGTTTGAAAATAATTTAAATGCAGAGAAATGTTTGGAAGGACGCTGACTAAAAGAGAGAATCTTGTGTAAACTCAAACCAGGATTTTTAGCAACATGAAAAATCAGAAGAATTCTTCCCATTCAGCATTGGAGGAGTTGAGTTATGAGGGGAGACTGGACTGGACTGTTTTCCAGGAGTGAAAGTGGCTGAGGGGTGACCTCATGAGTGCTTATAAAATCATGAGGGGCATAAATAAGAAGAACAGTCCCAGGGTAGAGGAGTCTAATACTAGAGGCATAAATTTAAGGAGAAAGGGGAAAATTTTAAAGGCAACCTGAGGGGCAAATTTTTCATACGAAGAGAGGTGGGTAAGTGGAATGATCTGCTAGAGGAAGTGGAAGAAGCAGGAACAATTCCAGGATTTAATCAACATTTGGATAGGTACATGTATAGGAAAGGCTTAGAGTTGGGATTCCCAAACTTTTTATTCAATACACCCCCTACCATTAACCAAAGGGTCTATGGATCCCAGGTTGAGAAGCCCTAGTTTAGAGGGATATGGGCCAAAGGCAGGCAAATGGGACTAGCTCAACTAGGCACATTTTTCAGCATAGAGAAGTCAGGCCGCAGGGACTGCTTCTCTGCTGTATGACACTATAATGAAGCAGACTATTTGGGTTTTTCCCCCCCGGGCACAGTTATATTGAAGCATTTAATAGTGTGTTAATGAATCAACATATAAAGTTAGCCGAGTGTGGTGTCAGGAATGGTTTTACAGAGACAAATTTTACACTTTAAGCTAAATATACTGATGTCAAGCATCTCTTCCCTTTCCACCTCTCAACATTTCTTCCTTTAAGATCTCCTAAAAAACGCAGCTGTTCGACCCTGAGATAATTTTTGCTCAGTGTCAGAGTTTGCTTCATAATGCTCCATTGAGTGTGTTCCTCTTAAGGTACTTTATTATGTTATGTTGAGGTTGTTTAAATATTGACGAGTATTATCCATGTGTCTTGGAAGAGTATGTGGGAATTTGGTAGAACATTCTCCTCAGAAGAAAACTCCTGGCATCATTGGAATGATCACTAAAAAAATATACAAGTGCAGCTGACCCCAAAAGCAGATGCATTGCTGGGCACTCTGAGGACTCTGAGCTAATGCTAAATTTCAATTTTAATCCCCTTCCTGTCCCCTTCCCTCTCCCTCTTGTACTTAAATAATAAAATCCAATAGTTAATTGCAAAAAATGGATTTCTCATAGAATTTACTGGTGAAGTGGGATCTGTAACCTGTAATCTCTATATTAATTTAGTTAGCTCAAGGGTGGGCCTAGCATCAGAAAAAAAAAAACATAAAACCAAATAATGTCAATTAGAGCAGACCACCTACCTACTCACCTCAGGATTGTGTTTCTAATCCCATACATCATCAGGCACGAATGTCCAGTGCAGATTGAAACCTTATAATATACATTCTGACAGGAGAAGATTTAACTTCTGGAAGGACCTGATGTATGTTGATTTCTGATTCACCTCTCTTTTCCTTGATAATGCTAAAGCTTAGCCTGTCTTAAGGGTATCTGGCACAATACAATACAACGGCTTTGTATGGTGGTTGAAGCAGAGATTTACAAAGCATAATTACCCCCTTGTGAAACCTCTGATCAGTCAGATAAATGACAGCTTCCCTTTCCTTTCTCATATCTGTGAATTGTACACTAAAAGTTCTTGGAGTTCATTTGATTGAGCCAGCAGTGCTTTCTAATTTTTTCTGCCATGTTCAGGCTCAACAACTACCATTTGGTTTTGCAGGAATATTGTTGAAATTTGATTATTTTTTGAAAAATATTTCTGACGTGCTGAGTATAATCATTTCCATCTGAATGTATGCAGTAAGGAGGAAGAGGAAAAAGAACTTATTTTGAGATATTTCATGACCTTGGAAGATGAAAAAAGCATTTCATAGACAATAAAGTTATTTTTATGTTTAGTCACCGCAGACAGAAAAAAGATATTTCCTCTGGAGTTTATCTCCTTCCTTCAAGATACTGTGAATGATCTCAGAACTGAGAGTAAGTGCATGAGTGAAGGTCTCCGCCGGTCAGAGTTGGCATAGATATTGTGCCCTACCTGTCTAGATATGCAAGCCCGGGCAAGCTGCTGCCCTTGTAGCAAGCTCCCCCTCTCCATGCATCTGATGAACTCAAAGGAACGGCAGAGACCAATATGGTTTGGCATCAGCAGCATCACAGGAGTTGCCAGTCAGCATTAAACTCAATGTAGGACTGCCTTAGGGATTTTTCCCTAGGGGTTTACCCTCAAAGCCTTCCCCATGACTGGGTATACCCGGAAGGCAGCAGAGGCTTGAGATCGGAGCTTTCCTTCTCCTTGATGAACTGCCATCTATGGCTGCCGAGCCCCATCTGCCTGAAGCAACTGGTTTTAAGGCACCAGTAACCCGATTTTGCCCCTTCTCTTGTGAGTAGAAATGGTTCCACCGGGCTTAGTAGCTAAGCCACATATGAAGGCCAGGAGCTGGACATGGTTGTCAGAGGCTATTTGAGACGCACGCCATTGGGAGCATTTAATCGATTGCGGGTGCTTGTCCCCATTTTCACCCCTGGCTGTAACAACCTTAAGGAGCCAGGACTGAGAATTGAATTGAATTGACTTTATTACTTACATCCTTCATAAACATGAGGAGTAAAAATCTTTACATTACGTCTCCATTCAACTGTGCAATGTGCAATTATAGTAATTTATGATAAATATTATGTACAACAGGATAGACAATATAACATAGATATACAGTTGTGTCAGCATGAGTTAATCAGTCTGATGGCCTGGTGGAGGAAGCTGTCCCAGAGCCTGTTGGTCCTGGCTTTTATGCTGCGGTACCGTTTCCCGGATGGTGTCAGCTGGAACAGTTTGTGGTTGGGGTGACTTGGGTCTCCAACGATCCTTCAGGCCCTTTTCTCACACATGTCTTTATAAGTACAGTATCCTGAATCATGGGAAGTTCACAACTACACATGCACTGGGCTTTCTGCACTACTCTCTGCTGAATCTTGTGATTAAGGGAGGTACAGTTCCCACACCAGGCAATGGTGCAGCCAGTCAGAATACTCTCAATCGTGCCCCTATAGAAAGTTCTTAAGAATTTGGGGGGCCATACCACAGTTCTTCAACCGTCTGAGGTGAAAGAAGCACTGTTGTGCCTTTTTCACCATACAGCTGGTATATACAGACCACGTGAGATCCTCGGTGATGTCTATGCTGAGGAACTTAAAAGCTGTTCACTCTCTCAACTCCAGATCCATTGACGTCCAGGGGTTAGCCTGTCTCCATTCCTTTTGTAGTCCACAACCAGTTCCTTTGTTTTTGCGACATTGAGGAAGAGGTTGTTTTCTTGACACCACTGTGTCAGGGTGATAACTTCTTCTCTGTAGGCTGTCTCATTATTATTTGAGATTAGACCAATCAGTGTAGTGTTGTCAGCAAATTTAATTAGCAGATTGGAGCTGTGGGTGGCGATACAGTCATGGGTTTACAGGGAGTAAAGGAGAGGGCTTAGTACACAGCCCTGAGGGGCACCTGTATTGAGGGTCAGAGGGGCAAATGTGAGGGAGCCCACCCTTACCACCTGTCAGTGATCTGACAGGAACTCCAGGATCCAGATACACAAGGCAGAGTGAAGGCCGAGGTCTCTGAGCTTCTTGTCAAGCCTGGAGGGAATTATGGTGTTGCATGGTGAACTGTAGTCCAAGAACAGCATTCTCACATAAGCATCCTTCTTCTCCAGATGTGTAAGGACGGTATGTAGAGCTGTGGCTATTGCTTTGTCTGTCGATCGGTTGTGTTGGTAGGCAAATTATAGAGGGTCCAGTGTGGATGGCAGCAAGCTGCAGATATAGTCTTTGAACAGCCTCTCAAAGCATTTGCTTATTATTAAGGTGAGCGTGACAGGATGCCAGTCATTCAGACATGTTACCTTGGTCTTTTTAGGTACAGAAACAATGGTGGATGTTTTGAAGCAGGAGGGCACTGGGAGTGGAAGAGATTTAAAATGTCTGTAAATACACCTGCCACATCCTGAGTACCAGCCCTGCATATTATTGAAGGATTCTATGGGTATGAATTAAAGACTGGCAAATGGAGTTAAATAGGGCATGATAAATGGTGAAAAATGTTCAAGAATTTGAGTTCTCTAATTCTTACCCCATAAAAGGTAGGAAAATACAGCTGCCAATTTGTACACAGCAAGCTCTCATATTCAGCATTGGGATAATTAGCTGATAATATGTTCTGATTAAGGGATAACAAAATAGACCAGACACATGTATTAACCATGCCCCAATAATCACCCTCAAAGCCAGTAATGCAAAGCAGCACCAAAGTGGGGTTTTTCCTTATGCCAGGAGTCTCATGTGCTGAGTGAACCCTCCTAATAGTGCCAATCGAAGCGAAATTTATGACAATCATCATGCTCACAGAATAGGGATGACACAAAACAAACATGAGATGGCAAACATTCCCCAGCACTGCAACACCAGGACAAAATCACTGCAGTTCAAGCAATTTCAGTCCCTTTCATTTTTTTAAAAGGACCACTCACTCGTCAATTATCAATTAACCTTAACTTTACCTATTACAGTCAGGGAGAATGGAATGTAAGGTGAAACAGCGGGTCTTCTTTCGTGTCTGACAAAAATCTTTTGTGAACACTTAAAGACCCCATAATCACTAAGGGAAGGGTGTAGTTCTGCTTCTCCATATTTCAGAATATGCTCTGTGGTCAACAGTAAATATTAAGCTTCCAGATTCCTAGTAGGGCATTTTAGTCCATTGTACTTGCTCACATTTCACTATAACCCACTCATTCTCCTACCATCCACCTCAGCTGAGTGAAATTTACAGTAGCCAGTTAAATCGGAAAGGTCAGGTGCAGGCCAAATTTTGGTGGCGGGGTCCAGGCCCCAAAGTGTATCAAAGCAACTGAACCCGATGTTTGGACGACGACTTAAGCACCGGGCCAAATTGAAAAGGTCAGGGCGATGGGGCCTGAGGCAGGGACGGGCCGGTTCAGGTTGCTACTCCGTGAGGTTTACTCAGCTCTGCACTAAATTAAGGCTCTGTGGACGGACTCTCTTTGTGGATTTCCATTCAGAATGCTATTTGGTTGCATTTATTGTTTTTCCCTCTGCACGTTGGTTGTTTTGACGGTCTTTTTTAAAATGGGTTCTTCTGGGTTTCTTTGTTTTGTGGCTGCCTGTAAGATGACCAGTCTCAGGGTTGTATAATGTATACATACTTTGAAAATAAATGTTCTTTGAACTTAACAGCTAGCACGTCTTTGGGGTGAAACCGGAGTACTTGAGGAAAGGGATGTGTAGAAACCCAGGAGTCAAAGGAAAAAAATTGTAAGGTTCGCTTTGACAACACTGAAGGTCGGTATCAAACCTAGATTGCAGGAGCCTTGAAGCATCAGTATTGAGTGTCATGCCACAATGCACAGAAATTATTAACCATACATTTTTATTTTGAATAACTGTTGTCCAATACCATATACGTTTGTACAAGGTTGCTGATGATACCACTGTGGTGGGCCATATCAATGATGGTGATGAATCAGCATACAGAAGGGAGACTGAAAATTTGGCTGTGATGTAATAACAACAACCTCTCACTCTATGTCAGCAAGACCAAGGAACTGATTTGGACTTTTGGAGAAGGAAACCAGAGGTCCATGAGCCAGTACTCATTGGAGGATCGAAGGTGGAGAGGGTCGTTAACTTTAAATTCCTGGGTGTCACTATCTCAGAGGACCTCTTCCTGGACCCATCATATAAATATAATTGCGAAGGAAGCACAACAGCACCTGCACTTCCTCAGGAGTCTGGGAGATCCAGTATGTCATCGAAAACCTTGACAAACATCTCTGGGTGTGTGGTGGAACCTGTGCTGACTGGCTGCGTTATGGGCTGGTATGGAAACACCATCCTTTGAGTGGAAAATCCTACAAAATGTAGTGGATTCGGCCCAATACAATATGGGTAAAGCTATCCCAACCATTGAGCACGTCTACATGAAATATTGTCGTAGAAAAGCAGCATCCATCATCAAACTTCCCCACCACCAATGGCTATGCTCTTTCTCACTGCTGCCATCAGGTAGAAGGTAGAAGTGCCTCAGAAATCACACCACCAAGTTCAAAACAATTATTATCCCTCAACGTCAGGCTCTTAAACAAATGGGGATAACTACACTTTCTATTTCTGGTGTTCCCACAACCGATGATCTCACTTTAAGAACTCTTTATCTTGTTATTTCATTCTCTTGTTATTTATTGCTATTTGTTTATATTTGTATTTGCATAGTTTGTTGTTCATTGATCCTCTTTACAGTTATCGTTCTATAGATTTCTTAAATATGCCCACAGGAAAAAGAATCTCAGTATTGTATGTGGAGACATGTATGTACTCTGATAAATTTAACTCTGAACTTTAAAATTTGAACTCGTCTTTTAATTGTGTGGCACCCTCAATTTGTAAAACTGTTTGCACATATCTTAGAAATAATTACATTATTGAAAATCACCACGTTTGGATGAAGATGGAGATAGCATTTTACAGTACTGATGCCATTCCCACTGACACAATGTTAATGTATCTTTGCTTATCTGTCATTATTGGTAATGTAATTGCAAACTAGAGGCAGATACATTAGGGATAGTTAAGAAGATCCTAGGTAGGCAAATGGATGGCTATGTATGAGCTAAGGGTTAGATTATATTGATCTAAGGGTTAGGATGATTTTACAGTAGGTTCAAAGATTCATTTATTATCAAAGTATGTATGCAGTATACAACTCTGAGATTTGTCTTCTCCAAAGAGTCTGCACAATGTTGTGGGCCTATACTGTGCTGAAGTGTTCTACGTCCTGTTATATAATGAAATATTTAATAAAAAATGCACTTACTTTCTATTCTCAGTTAGTGTATAATTTTAGAAATTATCTTTAAAAAAAGATATATACAGAATTAACAAAGTAATTTGAATGTTAGAATTCAAGCACAATATTACCATCATGGTGCAACATTGTTACCAGGCACCAGGCTTCCTGATGGCTTTTAGTACGTGTGCTGCCTCATATCATACGTGCAACCACCTGAGACATAGAAACCAAGGAAATCCAGCTTAGAAGGTTGGTTTTGACTCAGTTAGCTGATTTCAGATGAGATGACCGTGGGTTTGTTTGGTGGCCCTTAGATTTGTCAGGAAGGTTCAGTTAGACCTCTGCTGGTGAGCAGTTAGAGTAGGAACATAACAGAAATGGCCATACCTATGATGACCTCACAGCTGAATAGTCTTCTGGCATTATCTACTTCAGCTTGCACACACCTTTCAGGTAATTTCAGCATCATTGCCTGGAAGATTTCAGGACAATTGTGGAGCTGTATCCAAACTGAAATCAGATTTTCATATTAAGGACAAAAGCAATTTAGTAACTTGTCATTCAAACAAATCTTTTTGTGATTAAATTACATAGAATTTACAATATGGAAGCAGCTTGGACCTTCACACAGATTTCTCTTTGTCGGGCATGCTACTTTATCCTTTTGTTCCTTTCTTCTTTTATTTAATTAGTTTCCTTGCTTTTTGCTTCAACAAATGCATAGAGTGCCAAGGTCCACTTTCTCCTTTCTTTGAATGAGGAACCGTACCGTTTGTAAATTTATTATTAACTATTTAAAATGATGACTCATTTACAATAGTTGCTAATAAATCCACAAAGGAAATATCTACCTTATCAAACCATTAAGCAGGAAATTCTTCAGCTTTCTATTTACTAGAGAAAAGAGCCAGTCTTCTCTAACCCTCCTGATATTTACTCAGAAGGAGATCACACTAAAAACATAGCCTGTTTTTAATGTGCCGTGCAAAGGAAGCACAAAATTGATTGGCATAAAGCAATTGACACTTTTGCACATAATGTGAAATTTATTGCTGGCTCCATGTACAGTAAATGGTGCATCCACACACAGCAGCTTCTGGCTGCGAAGTGTGGTGTTAACCAGAGTGAAATGCATGTCGGATATTGCTGCTATGACATTGAAACATGCAAGAGTGCTGAAAGAACAGCTTTGATTGGGAAAGCAGCCCATAACACAAGGGGAAAGAGCTGCTTGAGCATGAATTAGTTGGATATTCTTCATCTGAGCCACAGTCAGTAAATCCTCACTTAAAGAGTACAGTGTATTTTAACATAAACAGGCCGTGTGTTCCTCTGCTCCCTAAAGAAAATCTTCAGCAAAATTTAAATAGAATCATTACTTTTCACAAGCAGCACATTTTCCCTAAAAAAAAATCACAGAACATCTCAAATTCATGTACATTTTTACAGCCAGAACATTTCAATTATCTGTTCAGTACATTTCTTAATCTGCTCTTGGAGATATATCAGTGGACAGATTACAGAAATGTAACGTATTCAATGGTTAACCACTGCAAAAGAGTTGGGATAAACAGTGCACTTTCAACTTCACAGTAAGTAACCGGTCTTGAGCTGCAGGGATAGGAGCTGGAGCTTTAGCAATTTATAAATTATATTAATGATTTGGAGGGTAGGAATAAGTGTTCTGTAGCCAGATTTACTGACGGTACAAGAAAAGTTGGATTGGCAAGTCAGGAGGAAGACATAAAGACGTATCAGAAGAAAACCAGCTACGCACAGCGTAGACTTTCCTTTCGGACATCCGAACCCTCCATCCCAGTAAGGACACCCATCATCAGTCTCCAACCCAACTCCCAAAAGAACTTCGGGATCAGCACATGGCATGCTCCTCCATCCCTGCACCCCCACCCCCTGCACAGTGTCCATTATCAGTTGCAAACTAGATATTTTGCCATGACAGTTGCCTATGTAAGCCACTACCTATTTTTGAGCTCAGTAGTGTTCAGACATTGGTATTACATAAACATGTCCTGACCTGCTTGAAAAGTTGGTTGTAAAATCACAGTGATGTGCAGATTGACTTAGCTCATCTATTTTGCACACTTGACATTTCAATGATTAATTCCTTCTTTTAGATTTTAGCTTACAAACAAAGCAAAATATTTCTACCTTTTAACAATATCACCACCATTTCCTGAGCACCGCACATTGCTTGCAAGGCTTCAATTAGTCACACATTTTACTACTAAGGAGTAGGCTGTATTCTCTGTCCCCTTAGCCTGTTATTTTACAGAAAGTGGAGGATTCTAAGTTTGGAGTACAAGAACATTGTGTCAATAAAACATAACAAGGTCATAAGAAGGTCATTTTATCAATCTGGTGTCATCCACAGTGAATGGATTCCTTCGTTTTGCCTAGGTCACTGCAATCGGAGAAGACACTGGAGCCCTTTTTTGGTCACTAAGACTTCTTACTGCTGATCTTGGCATCATCCATTTTTAGTCTTCATTTATAACAAATCAGAAGATAATCATACGAGTGGTGGCTTCATTAGTATTGGGAACTTGAGGTACATTTGATGGAGTGCTCCCATTGCATTTTGCATAGTGTCTTGGTCAATCCAAAATTAATTGCTAAATCAGCATGGTCCCACACAACATCCGTTCTCTGTGATTGATAATACAGGCTATCAGTGCGAAAATATTTATCTGTAAACATCATATCTCATAAGCATGAGGAGAGTTTGAGAAACAACATAGGTGACAAGCAGGCTTCGCTCCCAAATGAACTCAATGCTTTCTATGCTCGCGTTGACCATCAAAACACGGAGGAAACATCACGATCGTCCGCTACCCCAGTTACCCTGCAATTTCAACCTCTGAGGCTGATGTGAGAGCATCCTTCAGGAGAGTGAACCCATGGAAAGTTTGTGGCCCAGACTGGGCAGCTAAAGACCTGTGCTGATCAACTGGCTCAAGTGTTCACTAACTTTAAACCCTTGCTTCAGCAGTCTGAGATATGCACCTGCTTCAAGCAGGCTTCAATTATATTGATGCCAAAGAAGAATGTGGTAACCATCCTCAATGACTATCATCCATTAGCACTTCCATCCACTGTGATGAAGTACTTTGAGAGGTTGGTGATGAAACATACAAACCCATTTCCAGAAAAGTTGGGATATTTTCCAAAATGCAAAAACAACAAAAATATGTGATATGTTAATTCACGTGAACCCTTATTTAACTGACAAAAGTACAAAGAAAAGATTTTCAAAAGTTTTACTGACCAACTTAATTGTATTTTGTAAATATACACAAATTTAGAATTTGTTGGCTGCAACACACTCAACAAAAATTGGGACAGAGTTAAAATAAGATTGAAAAGTGCACAGAATATTCAAGTAACACCGGTTTGGAAGACTCCACATTAAGTAGGCTAATTGGTAGCAGGTGAGGTATCATGACTGGGTATAAAAGTAGCATCCAGCAAAGGCTCAGTCTTTGCAAGCAAGGATGGGTCGTGGCTCACCCCTTTGTGTCAAAATTCATGAGAGAATTGTTAGTCAGTTCAAAAGGAACATTTCCCAACACAAGATTGCAGAGAATTTAGGTCTTTCAACATCTACAGTACATAATATTGTGAAAAGATTCAAAGAATTCAGAGACATTTCAGTGCATAAAGGGCAAGGTCAGAAACCACTGTTGAATGCGCGTGATCTTCAAGCCCTCAGGCGGCACTGCCTAAGAAACTGTCATGCTGCTGTGACAATTATAGCCACCTGGGCTCGGGAGTACTTTGGAAAACCATTGTCACTTAACACAGTCCATCGCTGTATCCAGAAATGCAACTTGAAACTGTATTACGCAAGGAGGAAGCCATACATCAACTCTATGCAGAAACGCTGGCGAGTTCTCTGGGCCCGAGCTCATCTCAGATGGACCGAAGGACTGTGGAACCATGCGCTGTGGTCAGATGAGTCCACATTTCAGCTAGTTTTCGGAAAAAACGGGCGTCGAGTTCTCCGTGCCAAAGATGAAAACGACCATCCTGATTGTTATCAGCGAAAGGTGCAAAAGCCAGCATCTGTGATGGTATGGGGGTGCATCAGTGCCCACGGCATGGGTGAGCTGCATGTATGTGAAGGTACCATTGACTCTGAGGTGTATATTAGGATTTTTGAGAGACATATGTTGCCATCAAGGCGACGTCTCTTTTCGGGACGTCCATGCTTATTTCAGCAGGACAATGCCAGACCACAATCTGCACGGGCTACAACAGCGTGGCTTTGTAGACACAGAGTGCGTGTGCTTGACTGGCCTGCTGCCAGTCCAGATCTATCTCCTATTGAAAATGTATGGTGCATCATGAAGAGGAGAATCAGACAACGGAGACCACGGACTGTTGAGCAGCTGAAGTCTTATATCAAGCAAGAATGGACAAAATTTCCAATTATAAATCTACTACAATTAGTATCCTCAGTTCCAAAACGATTAAAAAGTGTTATTAAAAGGAAAGGTGATGTAACACAATGGTAAACATGCCTCTGTCCCAACTTTTGTTGAGTGTGTTGCAGCCATCAAATTCGAAATTTGTATATATTTACAAAATACAATTAAGTTGGTAAGTAAAGCTATTGAAAATCTTTTCTTTGTACTTTTGTCAGTTAAATAAAGGTTCACATGAATTAACATATCACAGATTTTTGCTTTTATTGCATTTTGGAAAATATCCCAACTTTTCTGGAAATGGGGTTTGTATAAACTCCTACCTGAGAAGCGACTTGGATCCACTCCAGTTCAGTTTGCCTACCAGTCCATAACACGTGCCATTTCAGTGACTCTTCTCTCAACCCTGGAACATCTGGACAACAAAGTGCATACATCAGGATGCTCTTCATCAATTACAGCTCAGCATTCAATACCATCATCCACTCAAAACTAATCAATAAGCTTCAAGAGCTTGACCACAATTCCTCCTCATGTAACTGGATCTTCAATTTCCTCACTTGCAGACCCTGGTCAGTTCAGATTGGGAACACCACCTCCTCCATGATCTCCATCAGTGCAGGAGCACCACAAGGCTGTGTGCTTAGACCCCCTACTCTACTCCATTTATACTAATAACTGTAAGGCTAAGCACAGCTCCACTACCGAATTTAAGTCTGCTGACGACACCACTGTCAGCTGGCTGATTCAAAAGTGGTGAGGAGTCAACATTATAGGAGGGAGATTGAAAATCTGGCTGAGTGGTGCCACAACAACACAATGTCAGGAAGCCCAAGGAGTTGACCGTTGATTTCAGGAGGAGGAAACAAGCGGAGGGATCAGAGATGGAGAGGATAAGCAACTTCAAATTCTTAAGTGTTATCATTTCAGAGGGGTTGTCCTGGGCCCAGCACTTAAGTCCAATTATGAAGAAAGCATGGCAGTGCCTCTACTTCCTTAGAAGTTTGCAAAGATTCATCATGACAACTAAAACTTTGACAAACTTCTATAGATGTGTAGTGGAGAGTATATTAACTGGCTGCATCACAGCCTAGCATGGAAACACCAATGCCCTTGAATGGAAAATTCTACAAAAAGTAGTGGATACTGTCCAGTCCTTTATGGGTAAAGGCCGCCCCTTAACTGAGCTCATCTACACAGAGCATTCACATAGGAAAGCAGCATCTATTATCAGGGACACCCCACCACCCAGGCCATGCTCCGTTCTCACTGCTGCAATCAGGAAGAAGGTACAGGAGCCTCTGGAATCACACCATCAGATTCAGGAACAGTTATTACCCTTCAATCTCCAGGCTCTTAAATCAGAGGGGGTAACTTCACTCAACTTCACTTGCCCCATGATTGAACAGTTCCGACAACCTATGGACTCACTTTGAAGGACTCCTCATCTCATGCTCTCAACATTCATTGTTTATTTATTTATTATTTTTATTTCTCTTTATTTATTTTGTTGTGTTTTGCACGTTGGTTGTTTGTCCATCCTGTTGCGATCAGTCTTCCATTGATTCTATTATGTTTCTTTAATTTACTGTGTATGCCCACAAGAAAACAAATCTCAGGGTTGTATATGGTGACATTTATGTACTTTGATAATAAATTTACTTCGAACTTTCAACTTTGAATGTAATGTAAAACCTGAAGATTGCAGAATTACAATTGGACCATTACAATGGGAAAGAAATAATGCTTAATTTCATTCAAATTACATTCAAATTCATAGCATCATATGCTGCAAAACAGTAATAAATAGACAGTACCCAAATAATAAAGCAGTGGTTTTCAGACTGAATTCAACAGTGAAGAAGTTTTCAAGCCCTTGAAACATTGGCATTGTTTTTCTGAAACTTTGATAAAGTTTTACAAAAGCCATGAAAATTAAATTATTCTGTATTTATCCCACTGGAGGACTGATGCAGGGCTGCTCCCCCTGAAGGGACAGAGTTTACAATGTCATCCATCAGTGGTGACACAGGCTGTACTGTGATTGCTAAGGCTGCGCTGACACATGACCCACTGTGCAACCATAAATCAAAGAGCTGGTGAAAGCTGCAAGAAAACACCATCTGAATTATTAGCATCCCAACATAAAACCTTCCCAGACTTTAAGGATCAAAAAGTAGACATGTGTGAGCTGAGCTCATAATACACCAACAGCCCGAGTCTAACGGACAACAAAGATGTTCTTGTAGAATTCTGGGTTAGTCACTTCAAAACTGAGTGCAACATCACACATGAAATAAGAAACAAGGAACAATATGGTTTCTCAGAAGTTGTGTTGGCAGTCATATACTTACTTCTTGATGGTTTAAAGAGGTTTATCTTTTGGAACAAATACTTTTTCATTATTTAACTGTTTTGACCATCACAAAAATTGATTGTCAGTGCAGTAATTAACATTTCAGTGGTTACAGATGTCTTTGTCGATTCAGCTTGGAACTTTTGAAAGTGGAAGTGAAAGCCTTTTGTTCAAACCCTCTTTTTGGAATCGGAGTTTGTTCCGCATCCAAATCTGTAAATGTGGATTATGGGAAATGTACAAACATTTGCATTCAGAGCAAACCAGGAGGCAAGGGTTGGAGGGGGTGGGAATTACCAAGCAACCTGCATTTTGTTTACTCTGTTTTATTTGAGGCCACAAGCTTGAGGCAATTGTATCCGGCACTGTAATCTTGACCTATTTCTGAGCAATGTGCAATCGCACCAAAGTGTGAGTCAAGAAAGTTCAATGTACTACATCAAGAAGCGACTCAGCAACAAAAGCAAAAAACCTCTTACAGACTCAAAAAAATTTAACGTTAATGTAATATGTGGATCTAATTTGCTAATAATAAATTATGTCCGTCTGTGAACTGATTTAAGAATACTTTAAGGGGAAGTCGTGGGTCCAGTTCTAACTCGTGTATATGTTGTGACTTAAATTATATATTTCCTTGAAAACGCAATGAAGTATGTTTTGGCTTAAGCCCATGAAAAACGATCAGAGCAACTTAGGCCCCCAACCTGGGGTCCACAGACCCCTTGTTTATTGATATCAGTCCATGGGATTAAAAAAAGGTGGGAAACCCTGCTATAGATTATTTAAATGTAAAAAAAAATCTGTGAGATAACAACTCACAATGTGACAGTTTATGCATGATATATTTGTTTTAACGATGATCTTGTTACTGTCTACATTGGATGAACTATTCAAAGAAGCAGTGACCTGAAAGTTTATATAAATAACATTGCTTTCTTTTGAGCCCTGAGCTCATGAAATTTAATTATTTTCAGTGTAGAACACTAGTAAAGTGGTTTCTTAAAGTAAAGTATTTGGAGGGTGAAACAGCATTGCAGTTCTCTGTATCAGAGAGAGAAAAACTTTCTAGAAGAATCTCACTAAACATTGTTACGTCATATGCAGACAGCCACTACCTACATGTTATTATTTCTATACCTAAAAGGGGTAACATTACATAAGGTACATGCATTACGCTTCTGACCATTATTTGATAGCCCTCCATGCAACCTACAGACAGGGCTTCACTCATCAAGCTATCTATGATTTTCCTCATGTACTCTATAAAGGCACAACCCATGAAGAAAATGTGTAGGGGGTCTCTTCATAGTCCTCAATGCCTTGGGTCCCAGATACTAATGAAATCACATTTGTATGGTTATGATCAAAATGATCCTCAGCATGTTACTCACACTACCCAAGCTCAGGGGGTTTCTTTACCCACTACTATCTTGCTGATACCTTTTGCAGATCTGTCAAAGCATTGGGAGGTAGATGGGGATGTAAACAGCAGGAGCAAGAAGAAAGGGAATTCTTTTTGATTGACAATGCCATTGCTGACAATGATGAGAAGAAGATAAATGAGGAGTGAAGGTCACACAACACTCCTGAATAAGAGGCACTCCTCTGTTTCACTCTCCTTGCTGTGAAAGATTTACCTTTTCAGGTACTTTAACTAAAGGGTCTGTACATAAATACAAGGAACAGAAACTGTTAATAGTGATTAACTTTCAAAAGGTGGAGTTAGTGGATGATTTATCTCATGATGAATTTTAGACTTGTGTTGATAATCACGTGACTTCAATGAGGTGGAATGTGTGCTGATTGGCTGCATCATGGCTTGGTATGGGAACACCAATGCCTTTGACCGGAAAATCCTACAAAACATAGTGGATTCAGCACATTACATCAGAGGTAAAACTTTCCCAACCATTGAGCACATCTACATGGAGTGTCGCCGTAGAAAATCAGCATCCATCATCAAAGATCCTCATCAAACAGGCCATGCTCTTTTCTTTTGCTGCCATTAGTTAGAAGGTACAAGAGCCTCAGGCCTCGCACCACCAGGTTCAAGAAGAGTTATTACTCCTCAACCATTAGGCTCTTGAACAAAAGGCATCAACTACCCTCATTTAAGGACTCTTTTATCTAGTTATTTCATGCTCATTATTGCGATTTATTTATTATCTGCATTTGGACAGTTCCTGAAGTTTATTGTTTACAGATCCTGTTAACAGTTACTGTTCTATAAATTTTCTAAGTATGTAAGCAGAAGAAAAATCTCAGAGTTGTATATGATGACATGTATGTAGTCTGATAATAAATTTTATTTTAAACAATTACTGTTTAATTCATGTATTATGGTAATAATGAGGGATTTACAATAAATAAAGGAACAGTAAGCAAATCAAAATGTTACATTGTATCATTTGCATTTGTTGTTGCTGAAGTAGTTTCCTCTTCAAACTAATACAATCACCTTGAAAATTTACATCCTGCCTGGAGGGCCTGTACTGTGCTGTACTGTTCTATGTTCTGTGAACCAGCTGGACAAGGCTCTCTATTACTGTAGAGTGAGGAATAAGTGACCATTGCCGTTGGAATCCCATGGCTTTAGATTAAACACCGAGCAGGCAGATTTCTATTGGTTGCCGCCTAACTGATGCATTTTCCTGTTGAACACTTGGGAGAAGAACTACAAGAGTTCAGATGTTCTCAACACCTTGCAACTCCTTAATATTTCAATGTACCTGCTCATCCTTTGCTAAAAACATGACGAGCTGGATCAAGCTTCTCGGCAAGCACCCACAGCACACGCCGGAAGTGATTAGAGCAGTTAAGTGAGAGTCCTACACATTTTAGCCCAGGTTCGTGAAATTGCTGCGGGCTTGATATGGACAAATAATAAGGATCCTGTAGGGGCACGGTATAAAAGAGTTGTTGACAGCACAATGCTTACTTGCCTGCTTGTCTCTTTAATTTAAAAAAAAATTATGTGCCTTTGCTGATCAAAATCGTTTCATTGTAGACTCATCAGGTATCTTTGTCAATGTGGTTGGAGCACAAAAGTAAACAGCAAAGAAGACAAAAAAAAAGAGAGGAGTGGTTGGATGTTGTACAGTAACCCAGAATTGGGATCTTCAAAGAACACTAGTCCTACTTCAGTCTTAGCCGAGGAGCAATCTATCAGGCATCTCTTCATATCTATGCAGCTTGAACCAAGCTGCAGCACCTGCAATAGCCACAGACAATACTTTTTTGATGGTGATGGATTTTCAAAGGAACAACATAATTTATATCAGTAACTATCTCCTGCTTATTATAATGAGATTCAAAAGATTTCTCAATACACATTATGGTGCATTGCCTAAGAATTATTGTCCAATACATAACTGGGCAATGAGCATTTTGAGAGTGTGGTGTAGTATTTGTTCACCATGCTTTCTGTGATTACAAAACTACTGGAGAGTGAAATTGGAGTTTAAACACTGATACACTCAAATTGGGTGGGACATCAATTTTGCAGCCAAACCAGTGATTACAGGAGGTTAAACAGGAGATTGGGAACAGAGTTACACTATTTCCTTCTTAAAGTCTCTGCATAAAGGAAATTATAGGCTAGATAGCCTGAAATCAGTGGTTGGAAAAATGTTGGAGTCTATTATTATGCCCGAGATATCAGGGTATTTGGAGGCACATGATAATTAGGCCAAAGTCAGCATGGTTCTCTAAAGGGGAGATACTGCCTGGCAAATCTGTTGGAATTTTTTGAGGAAATAACAGGCAGGACAAACAAAGGAGAGTCAGTAGATGTTGTTTATTAGGATTTTCAGAAGATCTTTGACAAGGTGCCACACATGAGGCTGCTTAAAAAGATAAGAGCTCATGGTATTACAGGAAAGATACTAGCATGCATTGAGGATTGGCTGACTGGCAGGAGGCAAAAAGTGGAAATAAAGGGGTCCTTTTCTGGTTGGCTGCCGGTGACAAGTGGTGAGCTGCTGGGGTCAGTGTTGGGATCTCTTCTTTTCACATTATTGATTTTTGTCATTATTGCCATTGATTTATACAAAGGAATTGAGGGCTTTCTGGCCAAGTTTGTCGGTGGTACAAAGGTAGGTGGAGGGGCAGATAGTATTGAGGAAGCAGGGAGTCTGTAGTAGGCAGATTGGGAGAATGGGCAATGGAGTGGCAAATGGAAAATAGTGCAGGGAAGTGTTTAATCATGCATTTAGGCCAAAGGAATAAAGGCATGGACTACTTTCTAAATTAGGAGAACCTTCAGACATCATAGGTGCAAAGGGGCTTCAGAGTCTCATGCTGGATTCTTTAAAGCTTAACTTGCTGGTTGAGTCGGTAGTAGGGAAGGCAAATGCAATGCTAGCATTCATTTGAAGAATACTTGAATACCAAAGCAGGGATGTAGTGCTGAGGCTTTGAAGAGCATTGGCCAGACCACAGTAAGAATATTGTGAGCAGTTCTGGGCCCCTTATCTAAGAAAAGATGTGCTGACATTGGAGGCGGTCCAGAGGCGGCTCACAAGAATAATCCCAGGAATGAAAAGGTTTACATATGAGGAGCATTTGATGGGCCCTGGGCCTGTATTAGCTGGAGTTTAGAAGAGTGAAGGAAGATCTCATTGAAACCTAATGGATATTGAAAGGCATTGATAGATGTGAATGTTTCCTATAGTGGGAGAGTCTAGGACCAGAAGGCACAACCTCAGAACTGAGGGACATCTATTTGGAACAGAAATGTGGAAGCATTTCTTTAGCCAGAGGGTGGTGAATCTGTGGAATTGATTGCCATAGATAGCTATGCATGCTAAGTCATTGGGTATTTTTAAGACAGAGGTTGACAGGTTCTTAATTAATCAGGCTGTGAAAGGCTACAGGGAGAAGGCAGGAGAATTGGGTTGAGAGCAACAATAAATCACGTATGTTGGAACGGCGGAGCACTCAATGGGCCAAATGGCCTAATTATGCTCATGTCTCTTACGTATGATTTTATTACAGCTAATGCCCAACACCATAGTAAACTCCAGATTTACCAGGTATTACGCTTCTCTGGGCAGCTGCGTTCGTGTTTAACAATTTCCTGTGCACAGATAAATCAAGCGATTCATCTTGCATTCTTTAGTGGGACCATTGATTTAGTTAACTTCAATCCTGATCTTTGTGTGAGAGCAGTGGAAATCAACAGAATTAGCACACATTTAGAGGCTCAGAATTGTACTAAGGTTGACACTTTGTTGAAGTCATTCTGACAGTGTTTTCTGTCACTTGAGGTTTTACAATGCTGTGCAGACCAATAATTATTACATAAAATTTTCCATGTACCTTTCACGTTAAGGCATGCTTCATTTTTAAATTCGTAAGAACAAATTTCATCATGTCAATGATAATAAACCTGATTTTGATTTTTGTGGGTGTATGGTAGGAGAGGCTAACAACTTTGATAGCCGTATGCAAACACAAATACAAGCAGGGTGTGCCTGGGCATACGCAGAACTGAATGCCACACATTCTACACTCTACTGGAAATCAGTTCAATAAATTTCATCAGTGAAGTGCAATGATCAACTCTACCATATAATACATATAATGCCAAAATTAGAGTCAGAACCAGAATCAGGTTTAATATCACCAGCATATGTCATAAAAATTGTTAACTTAGCGGCAGCAGTACAATGCAATACTTGATAATATAGAAAAATATAAATACATAAGTAGATTAATTACAGTAAGTATAGATATGTATATTAAATATTCAAATAATGCAAAACCAGAATAAAAGTGAGGTAGTGTTCATGCATTCCATGTCCATTTAGGAATCTGATGACAGAGGGGAAGAAGCTGTTTCTGAATCGCTGAGTGTGTGCCTTCAGGCTTCTGTACCTTCTTCCCTTAATGATGGATGCAGCCACTGAGTAGAGACAAATATCCAATGTGCAAAAAAAGGACAAATCATGCAACTAATACAAAAGTAAACAAATAACACCAAGTACCAGAAAGTGAGTCCACAGACTGTGGAATCAGTTCAGTGCTGAGACAGGTGAAGTCCAAGACTCCGATAGTTGTAGGCCAACAACTGTTCCTGAGTCTGATGGCATGGGACCCGAGCCTCATACACCTCCTGCTGATGGTAGTAATAAGAAGAGAGCAAGGTGGGTCAAATGCAGACACCAGAGTCAGGCTGAGGTGGGGGATCTTGGCTGGCACAGAGTAGTGGGGCTGAACAGTGGTTCACTTTCTGCTCTCAAGCCTCGATGCTTTGATCTATCTTGATGTCCACCAATTGCATTTAAGTAGCGCATGGTATTATATAAAAGATCAGTGCTGAAGAGCATTGTATTGTCACTCATTGATTCCAGTTTCAAGTTAATGATGTGTACAACACTCAAAGGTTTGTTCGTGGGTTTACACACGATATTCGCACTTGACCACAATACAGAGCCCAATATATGGATGTAGGAACAGAAGAGCAGCAAGAGGGGATTCAAGTTCTTAAGCCACTTATGATAATCATATAGATTGTAATTAATTTATATTTTAACTCCAAATCCCTTATTACCTTGCTAAAAGATAATCAACAAATAAAAGTTTATATATTTTCCATTGTCAGTGTAAGTGAGAGAGAGAGAGAGGAGATGAAGGAGAGAGTGATAAGGATTCGGGGAGAGGGAGAAAGACAGAAAGAGAGAGAGAGACACACACACACACAGACATATACAGTGACAGACAGGGGTGGGGAGCTTGAGACTTGCATCTAATATTAAGGTTATGATTCCTAATTTGGTTCTGGACAACTTCACCAGGAGAAATGTCTTTTACTAGTCAAAACTATTTTGAGAACCAAACCAAATACAATGGCAGCTATATATTGTGGAACATTGCTGCAGCAAAGTGATGCTTTCTGCCTCTACAGCTGTTCAGTAAAGCAGGCACGTTGGCAAAGTAACTTCCTACAACTAGTCCTGGCATTTTTTTTTTGCACTAACTTCTCTCTGCTTCTAACTTTTAATTATACTTCAAGCAATACCTGAATCATCCACCTTAAACTGGTCTAACTCAGGCAACAAAGACTGGTGAAATCTATAGGATGACCATCAGAGATATACTCTGTAAGATCAACCCAAATCTCAGCAAAATGGGATAAACATTTCAACATTGCCATTTGGTTCACTTTGCTGGATTTTGCTGTTTGTTCCACCACAGGTACAGAGGGCACAGCTCCTGCACTGTGGGATTGAAAGGCCTAGCGCTGAATCTAGGACTGCTATAAAAGAACAGGGTTGCTAGGTCATATAGAATGTGAAAAAAAAACCTTATATCCTCTTGTAATCAGTTCAAACCATTGAAATGCCATTGACGCATTTTTCAGAACCTTCAGAAGTTTTAAATCCCTTAAGGCTCCATGTAGTGTTTGACTCCAGCAGCAGCTCACAGGATCCCAGGGCCCGATGATCAGCTCTGTTACATAGGCAGATACACACTGAAGACTGGCCAAAAATGTTTAAATCAAGTTGACCCCAGCTATTCACCATGGTTAATGCTGAGTTCATCAAGAAGGCGAAGTCCTGTTCTGCCAAAGTTTCTTCATCAATCTTGCCTTGATCCAATAGGCTGATATTCTAAAGATAACTTAAAAAGGCTGTGAACCTCTCTTTGGAAACTAAACAAGTTCTTTTAATAGAAAGTGTTGCTCCAACATGCTGTACTTTTGTATCTAAATCTTTATATGTTTATTATTGAATGGTATTAAAATAGATCTGGATGGATAAACATATTCTAACTAAAGATGCACAGCTTTTGATTGCAGTATTTTTACCATGCAGTTAAACTGTTCTGAGCAAGATTCCTGCGACTTTTGATTAAATTTCTCATGGATTTAGGACTACTTAAAAAGTGGTATTTTGCTGATGATTTTGATAGAGAGCAATTATTAAGCATTCTATGTCTCCAAAGAAAAATACATGTTTTTTAAAATATATTTTGGTTATGTTTCCCTCAAATTCCTCTCTCAGTTGCTATAAAAGAACAACATTCTCATTTAATTCTCATTGTTGCCGTGTATTTGGCACACAGTTTATTAAATTACCAGGGTTCCGCGATTGTTTGCCGACCAAAGCCTCCTGACAAGTAATTATTTCTTTCATCCCCAATGTCACGCTTGGCAGAATCATCCAGTGATTGCACATTGCTAAGTGATGAAGCAACTTCAACAGAACACTATTCATTCGGAATAGAAAATTGACAGTGTCAAGTCAGAAGGGGAAAGGCTCAGAGCGAACAGTTTGGCAGCTCCTACAGTATAACATCATCTCAGACCTGAATGAATCCCCAGCACATTGCATTCTCAGATACACGGAGCATAGAATCCTTTTTAAAAAAAGAGGCACTTTGAAAATCAAAGCCTTTGCAAACTAAGAATATGTCAGAAGAATGTTCCCGGATACTGGCACATATTAAGCAAAAATTATGTGGTTGTTCTTTCACTGCTCATTTCCATTTTCACATTCATGCATGGAATCCCTACTTTGGCTATTTTTTGAATCCGTCTTTATTTTCTGAAGGCAATATCAGCTGCTATAGTTTTTATGTATCAAGTAGTGGCAATTCAAGGCAACTGGACTTGCTGTGTTGTCTAGAAGCCATTTTGCCACTCGTCCGAGAGGCTTCTTCGGTTCTGATCCAGGGTGGGTAGTTTTCCGGCTTATAAACTCTGTGAGTAGTTTTAAGGTAACGCAATCACATGAGGGTTGTTAAGCATCATATGTATCTACAAGAAGGGTCAGAGCCGTCTCTATTTCCTGAGGAGACTGAGGTCCTTTAACATCTGCCAGATGATGCTGAGGATATTCTATGAGTCTGTGGTGGCCAGTGCTATCATGTTTGCTGTTGTGTGCTGGGGCAGCAGGCTGAGGGTAGCAGACACCAACAGAATCAACAAACTCATTCGTAAGGCCAGCGATGTTGTGGGGGTGGAACTGGACTCTCTGACGGTGGTGTCTGAAAAGAGGATGCTGTCCAAGTTGCATGCCATCTTGGACAATGTCTCCCATCCACTCCATAATGTACTGGTCAGGCACAGGAGTACATTCAGCCCAAGACTCATTCCACTGAGATGTAACACTGAGCATCATAGGAAGTCATTCCTGCCTGTGGCCATCAAACTTTACAACTCCTCCCTCGGAGTGTCAGACACCCTGAGCCAATAGGCTGGTCCTGGACTTATTTCCATTTGGCATGATTAACTTATTATTATTTAATTATTTATGGTTTTATATTGCTATATTTCTTCACTATTCTTGGTTGGTGCGGCTGTAACGAAACCCAATTTCCCTCGGGATCAATAAAGTATGTCTGTCTGTCTGTCTAATGAGAGGGTCATTAGTCTTACCTTTGTATGAATGGAACTGTGAACTATTTGTGGAGATGCCGGGAGAGAGATGTTAGGACTACATTGTAAGTAGCTGATAGGTGATGTCATACCCCACCCCCTCGGTTCAAGGATGGGTTTTCCAGTTTGACAAAGATGGCTCTTTCAAACCACCTGTCTTCCCTGTCCAGCATGTGCACATTGTTAACGACCCTCTTGTGATTGCTATACCTTTAAACAACACAGAGTTTATAAGCTGAAAAACTACCCACCATGATCAGAACTGAAGAAGCCTTTCGGATGAGTGGCAAAATGAGTGGCACAACACAGCAAGTTCAGTTACCTTGATTTACTACTGCTTGATATACAATGATGTGGATGACTGAAAACCTTCATAGGCGTGTCGCTCTTATGGTTCTGAACCAGAAGGCTGAATGATTTTAAGTCCCACTCTAGAGAATGAAATACAAACACCCAAACTAATACTGAGAAATTTCTGTACTAATGGAAGTGTTGCATTTTGAGTGAAACATTAAACCAATCCTTTCAAATTTACTCAGATGCTCATAAAAAATTTCATAACAATTTTTCAGATAAAGACAAAGGGCAAATTAACACGGTGAATAAAATCATCTGCTCTTTGCTATGTAGCTGTCCATAATAGTTTGCTTCACACAAATTCCTATATTGTTTCCTACACTCAGTGGCCACTTGATTAGGTACACGTGTATACCTGGTCGTTAACACAAATATCTAATCACCCAGTCATGTGACAGCAACTCAATGCATAAAAACATGCAGACATCGTCAGAAGGTTCAGTTGTTGCTCAGACCAAACAAAAGAAAGAAGAAAGGTGATCTAAGTGACTTTGACTGTGGACTAATTGCTGCTGCCAGAAACTGCAGATCTCCTAGGATATTACACCAGACTGTAGAATTTGCAGAAAGTAGTGTGAGAAATGAAAAAAATATCTCTGGGAGGGAGATTAGTGCGGAGGGTCAAGGGAATCACAGAGGGTGCAATTCACCTGGTAAACAGTGAGTGGGTGAGGGGGAGGTAAAGAAATGCTTGGCAGTTGTGTGGGCAAAAATGCCTTGTTAATGAGAGAAGTTAAAGGAGAATGGCCAGGCTGGTTCAAGTTGACAGGAAGGTAATAGTAACTCAAATAAGTATGCGTTACAACAGTGGTGTGCAGAAAAGAATCTCTGAATGCACAGCATGTTGAACCTTGAAGTGGATGGGCTACAGCAGCAGAAGGCCAAGATTATATACTCAGGGACCATGTTATTGGGTGCAGCTGATACCTAATAAAGTGGCCACTGACTGCATGTACAGCATATAACAACAGTAACTACTAAAGTATGTTATTACAGTAAAATGCTTCTACTTTCATGGAGATTGTCCATGAAAGTAGAAGCATTTTATTTATATATATGAGAAAGCATATATGAGAAACTGGCATCAGTGCTGGACTTCGGGGTGAGAGGTCCCGAGTTCGAATCCGGCCGGCTCCCTTGCACGCTCTCCATCCGTGCCTGGGTTGAGTGTCGAGCCAGAGACTCGACCTCGTAAAACAAAATCCTGGAGAGGGATGGGCTCCGCCAGGTTTCAGATGCCCAAGACACGCCGTACGATGAGCAATCACCAAGAAGATGGGTGCAAAAAGCTCGTCATGACAGCGCCCCGATGACTCCACCAGGAGTTAAGGGCGCACACACATACACATATTTACATAAATCTTTATGCAAATAGCTATCTTTCTGTCTTTTCAGTAATACAGTCTCAAGGGTAGCCATTATCCATGGACGTTCCTTGATATCTGTTATCACCTCCAACTGGCTGTTTACTACCTTTCATTTGTCATCCTTTATTTGTTTATTAAAAACAGATATGGCACAGTGGTACCATTTATAGAACCACTGCTCCACAGTACCAGAAATATAGGTTCAATCCTGATTGGGTGCTCTCCGTGTGCAGTTTATGCATTCTCCCTGTGACAGTCTGGGTTTCTCCCCAGATGCTCCAGTTTCCTCCCACATCCAAAAGGTATGTGGATTAGTACATTAATTAGCCACTGTAATTTGCCCCAGTGTGGAAGTGAGTGGTAGAATCTGGGAAAGGTTGTTAGAAATATGGGGAGAATAAAAAGGATTAGTGTGAACAGGTGGCACAAATTTGGGGAATGAAGTGTTGTCTATAACACACATCTGATGGATTGGTATACCTAAACAGCAAAATCATCTGCTAAGCCTTTCAAATATGTCCCAGAGAGCGTCTATGTGCCAATGCCATCAGAGGTCGAATCAATAAACATCAATGTGAAGATAATTTTTTAAAGTGGACTAAATAGCAACATCAAAGTCTTGTCAACATAAAATTCTTATCACTGTAAATGTATTATTCCCTGTTAGAACTTAACAAAACTTTAATAAAGGAGATAAGAAAAATAAAGCATAGAAAAGAAAAAGATTGGAAAAGCATATAGGGAACTCTCAATATTTTTGCAAATAGTTTAAGGGAGGCTGATGCTGACTGCATCGCAAAAGAATGGAGATGGAAATTATGGGTGAGGTACTGCATGAGAACATTGCATTTATCATCAGTGAAAATACTATTGTCAATGTCCTGGTGAGGGTGGAAATGATAAATGCATTGTTAAGGTAATAGTAGGTTAGAAAATGTGCTTAAATTACTTGCATTTACATTATATAAAATTATGAGAGATGTAGATAGTGTAAGTAGAATCTTTCTCTTAGCATGGAAGTGTCAAATACTAGAGGAAATAACATTAAGTCGAGAGGGGTAAAGTTTAAAGAAAACTTGCAAGGCAATTTTTTCCCCCCAAGAGACAGCAATACTTACAAATGTTTGGTACATCATGCAGGAAGAGTCAGCATATAGTTCTCACTGCAAACTGAATTACAGAATATTCATTGATAAAATGGTTTTAGTCTTGAGGTGATTACAACACTCTCTAATGGGATGTATATTGCCACAAAACACTCGAAACTTGTCCTTTTCCTTCTTGGTTCTAAAATATTTTCTTCCACGTCCAGCCTTTATTCTCATTGTGTCAAAGTCCAGGATCATCTTTCACTTCAAGTGATCTTTTCCAGGAACTCAGAGTTATAGAACTTAGCATCCCTCCCCCACCCCGTCTTTCCCTCAAACCAATAATAGTCTCTTAAATACATAATACAAAAAACTCTGCAGATGCCGGAACTCCAAAGCAACACACACAAAATGCTCGAGGAACTCATCGGGTCAGGCAGCATCTATGGAAATGAATAAACAGTCAACGTTTCAGGCAAAGACCCTTTTTAAGGACTGGAAAGGAAGGGGGAAAGACACCAAAATAATAAAGTCAGAGGGGAAAAAGAGGACAGCTAGGAGGTGATAGGTGAAGTCTGGGGGGTGGAAAGGCAAAGGACTGGAGAGGAAAGAATCTGATAGGAGAGGGGAGTGGACCGTGAGAGAAAAGGAAGAAGGAGGGGCACCTGTGGGAGGTGAAGGCTGATTAAAAGAGGTAGAAGGCCAGAGTGGGATATAGAGGAAGAGGGGAGGGGGAGGAAAATTTTTTTACTGGAAGGAGAAATTGATCTTCTTACCCTCAGGTAGGAGGCTACTCAGATGGAATATAAAGTGTTATTCCTCCACCCTGAGTGTGGTCTCACAGTGGCACAAGGGGAGCCATGGAATGACATGTCGGAATGGGACCAGGAATAGGAAGTAAAATGGTTGGCCACTGGGGAATTCCGTTTTGGCAGATGGAGTGGAAGTGCTTGACAAAATGGTCCCCTAATTTATGACGGGTCTCAGCAGTGCAGAGGAGGTCGCATCGGGAGCACCAGATACAATAGACAGGCTTGCAGATAAAGTGTTGCCTCACCTGGACGGATTGATTGGGGTCCTGAATGGTGGTGAGGGAGGAGGCGAATGGGCAGGTGTAGCATTTTGCCTGCTTGCAGGGCTAAACTCCGAGAGGGAGAATAGTGGGGCAGGACAAATGGCAAGGGAATCACAGCGATCCCTCTGGAAAGTGGAGAGTGGGGTGAGGATACGTTTGGTGGTAGGATCCCGTTGGAGATGGTGGAGAATGGTGTGTTGGGTGGCGGAAGCTCATTCGTAAATCTGTAACTGTTCGTCACTCTGCCGTTATGACTTCATTCGTTACAGCTTCACTCACACCTACTTCCTCTTTGGTTGTGTCCATCCTTAAGGTTTCTCATCCTAAGTCTAGAAATCTAAACAGGATTCTAAATATTCCGTTAGTTTCCATAAAAAGCTACTCAGGCATCGGAGAAATTTCTGCAATCCACAAGGGAATGGCAAGCACACAGTTTTTTGTCACAGTTAATTTCACAGTTCACTCTGATTGAGCTTGACAGCAATTTGTTGTGTCTCTTACTCTTCATAGGTTTTCTAAAATTTTAAATGAAACATATTGTTTTTCAATATATCCTGTGGATACCAGATTAGTTGAATCAGATTGACTTCCTGTCCGAAGCCACATTAACATCTCATTACGAGTACATGAGAGTGTAAACATTGGCAGATTTACAACATCTTGGTAAACAGCCATCTCACATTTTCACACAGTAACCCTCACATACCATCTCCAGGGGGCTGGAGATCAGAGAGGCACAACAACCAAATGTGGATGTGGTCCAGTGTGTAAAGCTATAGATATCCGTATACAACCACAATATCTTAGATGTTAATTCTAAAATATATGAGCAGCCATCCAGATCATTTAGACAGTTATTGGGCAAAACCAGTCCTTGTAAAGGACACTCAAGTGTAAAATTATACCTTGATAGGCACAAAACCTGACCTCATATGCATAATGTAAAATGCCAAATTAGTTATCAATTTCTGGCAGCTTATGTGTATTTTTCATATCATGGGAATAACTACTCAAGGCAGCTTGTGTTATATCTGAGTAATGTCTGCTTCTGTGTGAATGAATTAGAATGAAACTCTCTGTCTTAGCAATGTTTACCTGCAGCACAACAAAGCAACATTATGCCTCAATTATTTTAACACAGCTACAATACACGTGGAATGTTTCCCATTTGAAAGAAACTGTATTGGAATATGATAAAGCATAATTGAAAATCCAAATTAAAATGGTTTTGTCTATCATTTTATATTAAAAGTAGGTTAACTTTCTTATTTATTTTCATTAGTTGTCATCCAATAACCCACATACTTGGCCAAGGAAAACTGACTGAACAATGCTACACTCACTACGAGGGGTGATTGATAAGTTCGTGGCCTAAGGTAGAAGGAATCAATTTTAGAAAACCTAGATCATTTATTTTTCCTGCATTTACACACTTAGTCCAGCGGTCGTGGAGCATACGAATCCCTTCTTTGTAGAAGTTGGTGTCTTTGACCTCCAGAAGTGGTCCACAGCTGGGGGCGGGGGGGGGGGGGGGGTGATTGATAAGTTTGTGGCCTAAGGTAGAAGGAGATGAGTTATTAACTTCGAACTTTCTGCATTTTCACAAAGAGTTGAGCTGCACAGCATGTAATGAAATCTGTATAACTCACCTCCTTCTACCTTAGGCCACGAACTTATCAATCACCCATGCTGTGGACACTTTCTGGAGGTCCAAGATCTGTATGCTCCACGACTGCTGGACTAAGTGCGTACATTTTAGGAGGGGACTATGTTGAAAAATAGATGAGCTAGGTTTTCTAAAATTGACTCCTTCTACCTTAGACCACAAACTTATCAATCACTCCTCGTAAGTTAACAAAATATCTATACATGGTGTAGGTAGGAGGGATTAGTGTTCGGGTGTTTCTGATTTGCTTTTTAGCTGGTTCAGCACAACATTATGGGCCAAATGGCCTGTTTCTGAGCTGCACTCTTCTATGTTCTATGTTCTATTTTGTAAAAAACAAGCAAACAATAAGACATTTCCTCATCTTAAGGTGGTGTTTATAAACAGGAGCCTTAAGAACTTTTAACACAGATCAAAGATGTTGTTCTCAGCAAGGTTGCAAAAGATGGTCCCCCTGGTATAACAGCACTAACTGAGCTGATTGGACTGAATTTTGCCAAATCATTGTTACATAAGTTCTGCTCTGACAGGGGAAATGGGATAATAAATTATTTTTGCGCAGTACCATTTTATAAACTTTCTCTGCTGATGCAAAGGTGAATATTGACTTTCATTGCCAGGTGAGAAGTAGATTTGGGGTCAATTTCATTTCATAAAGTTTATTTAGATAGTAAAATGAGTGATGGAAATGCTACCGCCTGTTTTCCACTGGGCAATAACAGAAGGAATTTACCTCTAAAGATGTCCCATCACTGCACTAAGTCTGGTTTAGGTTATATTTATTGAGATGACAGATGTAACAAAACACATTGATGAAGGTAGAGCAGTGGATGTAGTGTACATGGATATCAGTAAGGCATTTGATAAGGTTCTGCATGTGAGGCTCATTCAGAGAGTAATAAGACATGGGACCTAAGGAGACCTTGCTTTGAGGATCCAGAATTGGCTTGCTCACAGAAGGCAAAAGGTTTTTGTGGATGGTTTGTATTCTGCATGGAGGATGGTAACCAACGATGTTCCACAGCGATCTGTTCGGGGACTCCTCCTCTTTGTGATGTTTTTAAATGACCTGGATGAGGAAGTAGAAGGGTGGGTTAGTAAGTTTTCTGATGCCACAAAAGTTGGGGATGTTGTGGATAGTCTGGAGGGTTGTCAGAGGTTACAGTGGGACATCAATAGGATGCAGAACTGGGCTGAGAAGTGGCAGATGGAATTCAGCCCAGATAAGTGTGAAGTGGTTCATTTCAGTAGGTCAAATTTGAAGACAGAATATAATATTAATGGTAAGACTCTTGATTGTGGAGGGTCTGAGAGATCTTGGAGTCTGTGCTGATAGAACACTCAAAGCTGCAGCGCAGGTTGACAGTGTTGTTCAGAATGTGTATAGTGTGTTGGCATTCATCAACCATGGGATTGAGTTCAAGAGCTGTGAGGTAATGTTGCAGCTATATAAGACCTTAGTTAGACCCCATTTGGAGTATTGTGTTCAGTTCTGGTGACTTCATTACAGGAAGGATGTGGATGCCAAACAGAGAGTGAGAGGAGCTTTACAAGGATGTTGCCTGGATTGGAGAGCGTGCCTTATGAGAATAGCTTGAGTGAACTTGGCCTTTTCCTCCTGGAGCGATGGAGGATGAGAGGTGACCTGATAGAGGATCAGAGATAAAATGATGAGGGGCATTGATCATGTGGATAGCCAGAGGCTTTTTCCCAGGGCTGAAATGGCTAACATGAGGGGGCAGAGTTTTAAGGTGCTTGGAAGTTGGCACAAGGGGGATGTTAGAGGTAGGTTTGCCACACAGAGAATGGTAGGTGCATGGAATGCACTGCCAGCAAAGGTGGTAGAGGCGGCTATAATATGGTCTTTTAAGAGACTCTTAGATAGGTACATGGAGCTTAGAAAAATAGAGGGCTATACGGTAGGGAAATTCTAGGCAGTTTCTAGAGTAGGTTACATGGTCAGCACAAAATTGTGGGCCGAAGGGCCTGTAATGTGCTGTAGATTTTCTATGTTCTATGTAATTGACGTCACTGAGTTTATTGGTATTTAGATGTTGGGATGTCTTGTAATCTGCCAGTTTCCTGACTTGCTCTTTGACTCCTGCTGGAGCAAATTTCTACAGGTAGCATGAGCTAGCTGGCATCTTGCTCAAATGCCATCAGATTTCCGAATGAACATTGAACCCATGAACACTACCTCACTACTTTTTTTTTGCGCTACTTATTTAATTTAACTATTATATATATATATATATGTATACTGTAATTCATAGTAACAAATTTTCATCAAGATAATATTTTACTTGGATTTGGCTAACTTTTGTATTGAATCATAGCAAGTAAAACTTTAATCAGAAGTGTTTAGTATTCCATTATGCTTTAGTAATCCCAATATGCTTTGAAAGAGAAAAATATGTTTTATCTTGGCAATATTACAATTAAACAATTCCATTCAGTACCATTAAGATTTTTATTAAGATTCATGATTCATTTACATTTGAGACAAAAATGTTATTTTTTCTATTGGCAACATAAAATCTCCAGAAATCAGTCACACTATGGGTGGAATTATTTACATAAAAATGAAGCAGCTGGATTTCTGGAAATGTGTGTTCCTTGTGCAATGTTAATTTAGTAAAGATTATTTAAGTAATCAAAAAAAGCAATCCAACCATTTGGATACCACTGATCACTTTAATAAACAATGTAAGATTTCATTTGCTAAATCTACCACAAAATTCTGTACTTCATAGCATAGTCCAATGTTGATCATCTAAAAACTATTCAGAATTCTGCTCTTGACTGAATTAGTCCAAATGTGTGGATGTTATAGTTTTCAGGAGAAAAAGTGGACAAAAACCAATCAGGAGTTCCAACTGTTGAGAATATATATTGGCCAATGTTGTTCTGTGGACAGTAAATCAGGAGAGCATGAGGTTAACAAGTTTGTTTACATGGAGGTTAACACGTTTGTTTACATGATTAAATATCCTTAATCCTTAGTTTTAAGACTAATCCTCAGACACTATCCCATATAGATTCAACCTTGGTCCTTCTCCAGCAACATTTATAGACACTTGATACCTTTTGACTAAGAGTACGCTTTAACTTCCTACAGTGTTAAAGCATCTTCTAAAATATTCACTTCCTCCATTCACTTTCAAGAAGGCACCATTAAAGACCCTCACCATCCAGAACATGCCCTCTTCTCATTAGTACAACCAGGGGGAGGTACAGGAGCCTGAAGAACAAAACTCAATGTTTTAGGAACAGCTTCCCCTCTGCTATCAGCTTTCTCAGTGGTCCATGAACTCATGAGCACTACCTAGTTATTTCCCTTTTGTAACTGTTATGCCAGCAATGAACTGCAGCCACAAACAGCAATCAATCTGAATCTGATTCTAATTCACTTTCCTTCCCCGATATCATGAAGCAAGTCGCACGACCTCTTTCCTAGATGCATATCAAGAGATAGTTACCTAAATTATTTCACATATTTAGTTTATTATTCTATTTTGTTAAATATGATGTTCTGTTTTATCCACCATAGTCAATATAATAAGAACATATGAAGCAGAAACACAAGTACATTAGTCAGTCCCTCAAGCATACGCAGTCATTCAATAAGATCCAGTTCAACCTCTTTGTTCAACTATTAATAATATGATTAAAATAAGTAGAATATATATAGAACATATTAATAACAGCTGAACAAAGAATCCGGTCTACACAATTGCCTTATTCAAAATCATAAGATGTTACTCAGTCACATAATTCATATTTTCATGCATTACTACATTGAATAGGGGAGTAAACCATGAATCCATTCTGCGTTGCAATAATTAAATACTAATCTGCTTTTAGGGCTGTTGGTTAGGAGCTAATAGTATAGAGAATTTGATTTTCATTTACCTATAGTATCATGAAATATTCTCTAGGAAACCTCAACTGACAGACTCTTCCTCTGGCAGTGTAACATTCCTTTCAAGTAAATGAAAGTATCAACCTTTAATATATGCTTTGCTCTCTGGTTTGGGTCTTGAACAAATAGATTTATGATTCGAAAATTAAGAGCACCACTGCCAGTCCAACACAAACTATTGTAAAATACATAGCCATAATACAAAATATGTTTATTCATTAGAAAGTCCCCATTAACATCTCAACTGATGTTAATTTAGCCCATATTCTGAGAAGTGAAATTTCTTATTACTAAAATCAAATTGGAATTGCTGTAATTGACTTGTAAAATCATTAACAAATATTTATTTTTGACATTTTATTATTTCTAAGAAGCTTTTGGGTAGAACAAAGCTATATGTTAATATACAAGAGTAAGTCTGCAGATGCTGGAAATCCAAAGCAACACACACAAAATGCTGGAGGAATTCTGCAGGTCAGGCAGCATCTATGGAACTGAATAAACAGTCGACATTTTGGGCCAAGACCCTTCAGAACTGAGAAGGATGGGTGAAGATGCCAGATTAAAAAAGTGAGGAGAGGGAACAAGGGTAGCTGGAAGGTGATGGGTGAAGCCAGGTAGGTGGGAAAGGTCAAGCGCTGGAGAAGAAAGAGCCTGATAGGAGAGGAGAGTGGACCATGCGAGAGGAGAGTGGACCATGGGAGAAAAGGAAGGAAGAGAGGGCCCGGGGGAGAGGAAGGTGGAAGTGAGAATTTGTTTACCAGAAGGAAAAATCAATATTTGTGCCGTCAGGTTGGAGGCTACATAGACAGAATATACAGTGATATATTTCTCCTCCACTCTGAGGGTGGCCTCATCTTGGCACAAGAGGGGACCATGGACTGAAACATTGGAATGGGAATGGGAATTAAAATGTTTGGCCTCTGGGAAGTCTCACTCGTGGCGAATGGAGTGGGGGTGCTCGACAAAGCGGTCCCCCAATAATCTACCTCCCAGCACTCATCCCTACAACTGATGTAAGTTCTACACCCTCCCATACACCTCCTCCCTCATCTCCATTCAGGGCCCTAAACCATCCTTCCAGGTGAGGCAGCACTTCTCCTGCAAATCTGGTGGGGTCGGCTATTGTGTCTGGTGCCCCCAATGCATCCTACTCTACATAGGTGAGACTCGTCGTAAATTAGGGGGTGTAATGTTGTAAGCTATACCAGGAGAATAATCAGGCAACAAAGAGCAACAGAAACTTCCCAATTAATAATTCAATAATAAATTAAATGTGCTTCAAAATGCTGTTGGTTTATTATTAGTTTAACTGAGCAGCTGCAAGCTGGAGAACTGAAGTGACTGGAAACTTGTGGGTGGGACACTTGGTCCAGCAGAATGAGGTCAAGTTCAAAATATGAAGTACAGAGTAAATTTTTTGTCAAATTACCTATATATCACTATATACAAGCCTAATATTCATTTTCTTGCAGGCATACTCAATAAATTCAATAACCATAATAGAATCAATGAAAGACCACACCAACAGGTTAGACAACCAGTGTGCAAAAGACAAACTACTGTACAAATAAAATTTTAAAAAAAAGAAATAATAGATAGATAGATAGATAGATAGATAGATAGATAGATAAGTAAGGAAGTATTGAGACATGGTATGAAGAGTCTTTGAAAGTTAGTCCATAGGTTGTGGGATCAATTCAGTATTGGAGTCAGTGAAGTGAAGTGGTTATCTCCTCTGGTTCAAGAGCCTTATGGCTGAGGGGTAATAATTGTTCCTGAAACTTGGTGGTGTGGGACCTGAGGCTCCTGTATCTTCTTCCTAAAGGCAACAAGAAGAAGAGAGCATGATCTGGATGGTGGGGTCCTTGATGATGGATGATACTTTTCTGCAACAGTGTTTCATGTAGATATGCTCAATGGTGGGAAGGACTTTACCCCTAATGGACTGAGCTGTATCCACTATTTTTGTAGCCTTTTCCATTCAAGGGTATTGGTGTTTCCATACCAGGCTGTGATGCAATTAGTCAATATACTCTCCACTGCACATCTACAGAAGTTTGTCAAAGAATTAGATGTCATGTCGATCTTCACAAACTTCTAAGGAAATAGAGGCACTGCTGTGCATTCTTCATAATTGTACTTACGTTTTGGGCCCAGGTCAGGTCCTCTGAAATAATAACACCAAGGAATACAAAGTTGCTGACCTCTGACTCCCCAAAGTGGAGTGGCTCATGAAAAACTGGTTTCCTCCTCCTGAAGTCAATCATCAGCTCCTTGGTCTTGCTGACATTGAGTGAGAGGTTGTTGTCGTGGCACCACTCAGCCAGATTTTCAGTCTCCCTCCTATATGCTGATTCGTCAGCACCTTTCTTTTGGCCAATGACAGTGGTGTTGTCAACAAGTTTAAATCTGGCATTGGAGTTGTGCTTAGACTCACAGTCATAAGTGTTTACCATAAGATGAATGAGGCCATTAGCAGCTTCCTTCAGTAATGGAAAACCTGCAGTTATTGACCAAGAAATTATTTTTGTTGGTATAAAACATTTGTGAAAATGTGTAATTTGTACAAAGATAGAGCAGGATCTATACATATATCTTCCTTATTCCTGCAATGTATTAAATTAACAACAATTTCTACCTTTCTCTGGATGCAATGGTGGTACTGCAAAACTTCTTGTTAGTCTGTGTCAAACATTATTACTACAGGCAAATTATTAATTCTAGTTACTCCTATACTAAGGGAATTTTGTTTTAATTGTCAGCAAGAGTAACAACCACAGATTATTCAGGGCATTATTATGCTGAAAGGTCATTGAAATTAAAAATGCTAATTTGCTAAACGTTTCACAAATGTTCTCCTTTTACAGGAGTCCTTAAGGTACAAAATGGAAACAAGCCCTTCAGTCCATGCAGACTACCAAGCATTCTTCTTTACCTGTATCCCATCCAGACCCATTTTGTTCTCCATACCGCACACCCACCCACCTTCCTAAATAACCAGAGCACCCTGAGGAAAGTATGATGTAACAGAAACAAACATGCAAATTCCACACAGCCACCCAGATTAGTGAACCCGTGAACCAGTGCCTCTAGTAAACTATGCTACCTTGCCCTAAAGACCAGATTTAGGAGTTTTGTTACTTACAGGAGACTCTTACTTAAGCCAAAAACAAGAAGACAAATATGATTGCAATACAACTGCAGAAAAAGAAAATGGACCATTTAGGTGAATTTGTCCACCGGTTCTCCAGGTTCAGGGGTTCCACTCAGGACTAACAACTTTGACAAGTCAAAAAAACAGTTGCGGAAACAGCAGTGAAGAATCCTTGTACATCTGAGTGTGATGATATTCCTGACTCTCCAACCAGATTTGTATACTAACTGTAGTGAAAACAGAAGGGAAGCTACTGACACTGTGAAGGAAGCCCTGAACACTAGAGACAGAAGACCTTCATTGCTGCCCTAAATGCCAGCAGCATAGCAGGCAGTATGCAAGTAAGTTTTACAAGAAAAGGACTTTTTATCTGAGTATTATTAATATCAATTAACAAGTTGAATGTACATATAACAGAGAATAGTACAAAATAGAAACAGATTCTTTGGCCAATGATATCAGTGCTGACCATCCTGCCACACTAAACTATCTCCACCTTCCTGCGCATGATCCATATTCTCACGGGCAGATTTGTTAGAGCTGTTGGGGAGGGTTTAAACTAATTTGGCAGAGAACTGGAGTGAAGGAGCTCAGGAAAAGATGGATGGTAAAAAAGTAAAGATAGCGCACAGTCGGATTTTCTGGAAGGGCAGGCGGGTGATGGGACTTAGTTGCAGCCAACAGGCTGAGTATCAAATCATGAAGGATGCAGAGTCAGAAAGGACAGCAAATAAGGTACTCAAGGTGTTGCATCTAAATGCACGTAGTATAAGAAATAAGATGGATGATCTTGTTGCAATATTACAGATTGCTAGGTATGATGTTGTGGCCATCACTGAATCGTGGCTGAAGGATGGTTGTAGTTGGAAGCTGAATGCCTAAGGTTATACATTATATTGGAGGGACAGGAAGGTCGGCAGAGGGGGTGGTGTGGTTCTACTAGTAAAGAATGGCATCTAATCAGTAGAAAGATGTGACATAGGATCGGAAGATATTGAATCCTTGTGGGTTGAGTTGAGAAACTACAAGGGTAAAGGGATGTTGATGGCAGTTATATACAGGCCTCCCAACAGTGGCTGGGAGGTGGACCACAGGTTACAACAGGAAATAGAAAAGGTGTGTCAAAAGGGCAATGTTATGGGAGTCATGGGAGATTTTAACGTGCAGGTCAGTTGGGAAATTCAGGTTGGTAATGAATCTCAAGAAGTTTGTTAAATGCCTAAGAGATAGATTTTTAGAGCAGTTTGTCATTGAGCCTACCAGGGGATCAGCTGGATTAGGTGTTATGTAATGAACTGGAGGCAATTAGGGAGTTTAAGGTAAAAGAACCCTTAGGAACCAGATATCACAATATGATTGTGTTCAATTTGAAATTTGATAGGGATAAAGTAAGTCTGATGTAGCAGTATTTCAGTGGAGTAAGGGAAATTACAGTGACAGAGGAGCTGGCCAAAATAAACAGGAAGGAGCTGCTGGCAGGGATGTCAGCAGAGCAGCAATGGTGTGTGTTTCTGGGAAAAATGAGGAAGGTGCAGGACATGTGTATTCCAAAAATGAAGAATTACTCAAATGGTAAATTAGTACAACCATGGCAGACAAGGGAACTCAAAGCTATTGTAAAAGCAAAAGAAAGGGTATTCAACAAAGCAAAAATTAGTGAGAAGATAGAGGATTGGGAAGTTTTTGAAAACCTACAGAGAGCAACTGAAAAAATCATTAGAAGGGAAAAGATGAAATATGAAAGCAAGCTAGCAAATAATATCAAAGTAGATAGTAAAAGTTTTTTCAAGTATGTTAAAAATAAAAGAGAAACAAGAATGGATATAGGACTGCTAGAAAATGAGGCAGGAGAAATAGTATTGGGGACAAGGAGATGGCTGATGAACTAAATGAGTATTTTGCATCAGTCTTCACAGTGGAAGACACCAGCAGTATGCCTGATGTTGCAGTGTGTGAAGGAAGAGAAGTGGGTGCAATTACTGTTACAAGAGAGAAGGTGCTCAAAAAGCTGAAAGACCTAAAGGTACATAAGTCACCCGGACCAGAGGAACTACACCCCAGGTTTTTGGAAAAGGTAGCGTTAGAGATTGTGATGGCATTAGAAATGAACTTTCAAAAAACATTGGACTCTGGCCTGGTGCTAGAGGACTGGAAAACTGCAAATGTTACTCCTTGAGAAAGGAGGAAGACAGAAGAAAGGAAATTATAGACCAGTTAGCCTGACCTGAGTAGTTGGGAAGATGTTAGAGTGAATTGTTAAGGATCAGGTTGATGGAGTACTTGGTGACACAGAATAAGATAGCACAAAGTCAACATGGTTTCCTTCAGGGAAAATGCTGCCTGGTAAACCTGTTGCAATTCTCTGAGAAGATTACAAGTAGGATAGATAAAAGGAATGTAGTGAATGTTGTATATTTGGACTTTCAGAAAGTCTTTGACAAGGTGCCACTCATTTTTTTTCTTTAGCAGTTTGAACAGGGCACGACTGCGCAAGAGTGTGCAAGTCGGCCCGTGAGGCAGCAGGAGAATTTAAAAAGCGAGCAGATTAATGGAGCGGGCAACGGAGTAGTGGGAGACAGAGTAGGAAGGCTTTGGCTCGAGAGGCTTCAGCGAGCAGAAGCTGAGGACGAGCTTGTTCCCATTCAGGTAAGGCCGGGTAAGCTCCTTTAATTAATCTAATTAGCTTAGGAGTAGGTAATGGAGGCAGCAGATAGGGCAGTCGAGTGCTCCGTTTGCAGTATGTGGAAAGTCAGGGCGAGCACAGCTGTCCCTGATGATTACACCTGTCAAAGGTGCATCCAGCTGCAGCTCCTGACAAACCGAGTTAGGGAACTGGAGCTGGAGCTGGATGAACTTTGGATCATTCGTGAGGCAGAGGCAAAAATAGACAGGAGTTATAGGGGGACAGTCACCCCTAAGAGACAGGAGACAGGAAGCTGGGTGACTGTCAGGAGAAGGAAGGGGAATAGACAGAATGAGCAGAGCACCCCTGTGGCCATTCCCATCAACAATAAGTATACCGTTTTGGATATTGTTGGTGGGGATGACCTACCAGGGACAAGTTGCAGTGGTTGGGTCTTTGGCACCGAAATTGGACCCTCAGCTCAGAAAGGAAGGAGGGAAAAGAGGAGAGCAGTAGTGATAGGGATTCGATAGTTAGGGGGACAGATAAGAGGTTCTGTGGAAGAGATCAAGAATCCCGGGTGGTCTGTTGCTTCCCTGGTGCCAGGGTCCATGATATCTCAGATCGAGTTCTCAGTATTCTCAAGAGGGAGGGTGAGCAGCCAAATGTTGTGGTCCATGTAGGGACCAGTGACATGGGTAGGAAGAGTGAGAAGATCCTGAAAGGTGAGTTTAGGGAGTTAGGCGCCAAGTTAAAGGAAAGGACCTCCAGGATAGCAATCTCAGGATTGCTACCAATGCCACGTGCAGGGGGGTTTAGAAGTAGTAAGATAGCGCAGATCAACATGTGGCTGAAGACATGGTGCAGGAGGGAGGGCTTCAGATTTATAGATAATTGGTCAGGTGGGACCTGTTCCGGCAGGACGGTTTACATCTGAACTGGAGGGGGACAAATATTCTTGCAGGTAGGTTTGCAAGAGAGGCTCCAGTGGATTTAAACTAGATACAAAGGGGGGGGGGGGACCAGAGTGTAGGAACATATGTGTGGGAGAAGGAAGAAAAAGTAGATAGTAAAGTTGTTTGCACCGTTAGTGATAAACAGAGAATAAGAGGTGGAGAATTTCTTAAATGCATTTATTTTAAAGCTAGGAGCATTGTAAGAAAGGTGGATGAGCTTAGAGCATGGATTGATACCTGGAAATATGATGTTGTAGCTATTAGTGAAACATGGTTGCAGGAGGGGTGTGATTGGCAACTAAATATTCCTGGATTTCATTGCTTCAGGTGTGATAGAATCGGAAGGACAAGAGGGGGAGGTGTTGCATTGCTTGTCAGAGAAAATATTACAGTGGTGCTCTGGCAGGATAGATTAGAAGGCTCATCTAGGGAGGCTATTTAGGTGGAGTTGAGGAATGGGAAAGGTGTAGTAACATTTATAGGGGTGTATTAAAGACCACCTAATGGGGAGCGAGAATTGGAGGAGCAAACTTGTAAGGAGATATTTGTAGTAAGCACAAGGTTGTGATTGTGGGAGATTTTAATTTTCCACACATAGATTGGGAAGCCCATACTGTAAAAGGGCTGAATGGTTTGGAGTTTGTAAAATGTGTGCAGGATAGTTTTTTTGCAGCAATACATAGAGGTACCAACTAGAGAAGGGGCAGTGTTGGATCTCTAGTTAGGGAATGAGATAGGTCAGGTGACAGAGGTATGTGTTGGGGAGCACTTCGGGTCCAATGATCACAATGCCATTAGTTTCAATATAATTATGGAGAAGGATAGGTCTGGACCAGGGTTGTGATTTTTGATTGGAGAAAGGCTAACTTTGAGGAGATGCGAAAGGATTTAGAAGGAGTGGATTGGGACAATTTGTTTTTTGGGAAGGATGTAATAAAGAAATGGTGGTCATTTAAAGGTGAAATCTTGAGAGTACAGAATCTTTATGTTCCTGTTAGGTTGAAAGGAAAGGTTAAAAGTTTGAGAGATCCATGGTTTTCAAGGGATATTGGAAACTTGGTTCAGAAAAGGAGAGATATCTACAGTAAATATAGGCAGCATGGAGTAAACGAGGTGCTCGAGGAATATAAAGAATGTAAAAAGAATCTTAAGAAAGAAATTAGAAAAGCTAAAAGAAGATACAAGGATGCTTTGGCAAGTGAGGTGAAAATAAATCCAAAGAGTTTCTACAGTTATATTAATAGCAAAAGGAGAGTGAGGGATAAAATTGGTCCCTTAGAGAATCAGAGTGGACAGCTATGTATGGAGCCAAAAGAGATGGGGGAGATTTTGAACAATTTCTTTTCTTCTGTATTTACTAAGGAGAAGGATATTGAATTGCGTAAGGTAAGAGAAACAAGTAGGGAAATTATGGAAACTATGATGATAAAAGAAGAGGAAGTACTGGCGCTTTTAAGGAATATAAAAGTGAATAAGTCTCCAGGTTCTGACAGGATATTCCCTAGGACGTTGAGGGAAGTTAGTGTAGAAATAGCAAGGGCTCTGACAGAGAAATTTCAAGTGTCATTAGTAACAGGGATGGTGCTGGAGGATTGGCGTATTGCTCGTGTTGTTCCATTGTTTAAAAAGGGTTCTACGAGTAAACCTACCAATTATCAGCCTGTAAGTTTGACATCAGTGGTGGGTAAATCAATGGAAAGTATGCTTAGAGATGGTATATATAATTATCTGGATAGACAGGGTCTGATTAGGAAAAGTCAAAATGGATTTGTGTGTGGAAGGTCATGTTTGACAAATCTTATTGAATTTTTTGAAGAGGTTACTAGGAAAGTTGATGAGGGTAAAGCAGTGGATGTTGTCTATATGGACTTCAGTAAGGCATTTGACAAGGTTCCACACGGAAGGTTAGTTAGGAAGGTTCAATTAATATTGAAGTAGTAAAATGGATTCAACAGTGGCTGGATGGGAGATGCCAGAGAGTAGTGGGGCATAACTGTTTGTCAGGTAGGAGGCTGGTGACTAGTGGCGTGCCTCAGGGATCTGTACTGGGTCTAATGTTGTTTGTCATATACATTAATGATCTGGATGATGGGGTGGTAAATTGGATTAGTAAGTATGCAGATGATACTAAGGTAGGTGGTGTTGTGGATAATGAAGTAGGTTTTCAAAGCTTGCAGAGAGATTTAGGCCAGTTAGAAGAGTGGGCTGAAATATGGCAGATGGAGTTTAATGCTGATAAGTGTGAGGTGCTACATTTTGGTAGGACTAATCAAAATAGGACTGTCACAAGGGGACAGGAGGCTGGACCCAAGTGCAGGACACAGGCACTGAAGTACTAGGGGCAGGACAGGAATAACTAAAAGGTAGAACCAGATGGGGAGACCAGGGTGTGCAAAAAAGTCAGGGCATGCTAGGTAATCCTGTGGTTCAGAGAGAGTTCGTGGCTAGGCTGGGTCCCGGAGTTCGTGGCTAGGTAGGAGAGCCCCTGGGCAACTGCATAACTCCTGGGCAAGTGCAGGCACAACCCATAGGGAGCAAGGGGTAGGAAGGGGCAGAGACCTCAGGGTGGGCCACATACTCCTGGGCAGGGCCACTTCCCAGGCAGGAACTCAGAGGCCCAGGCAAGACACAGGACACCTGGGCAGGTAGTAGGCACAACCCATCAGCAGTGAGGGGTAGGAAGGGGACAGAGTCCACCAGGCAACAGCAGTCCAGCCTGCTACCCAACAAAGGGATCAGGAGGGAACTTGGTCCAGGGTGACTCCAAGGCTGACTCACAGAACTTGGGGATGAAGCCATGGGCCCTCCAAGCCAGGACAACCAGAGCCAATCAGACAAAACACCTCAGAACATGGCAAACCAGCTCATACAGGACAACTCCCCAACTAGGCTCAGTCCCAGAGTCCCTTATATCCATCTGCCAGCTGATAGGCAACAGGTGCACCTTCTTAAGCCAAGATGATCCTATTTGGCTTAAGGGTGACAGGAGGGATGGCTGTAAGACCCAGAGTCCGGAGTCCGTGGACCAGATCAAGACCCAGAATGCGGGCTCCGGACTGGACCATAACAAGGACATACATGGTAAATGGTAGGGCATTGAAGAATGCAGTAGAACAGAGTGATCTAGGAATAATGTTGCATAGTTCCCTGAAGGTGTAATCTCATGTGGATAGGGTGGTGAAGAAAGCTTTTGGTATGCTGGCCTTTATAAATCAGAGCATTGAGTATAGGAGCTGGGATGTAATGTTAAAATTGTACAAGGCATTGGTAAGGCCAAATTTGGAGTATTGTGTACAGTTCTGGTCACCAAATTATAGGTAAGATGTCAACAAAATAGAGAGAGTACAGAGATTTACTAGAATGCTACCTGGGTTTCAGCACCTAAGTTACAGAGAAAGGTTGAACAAGTTAGGTCTTTATTCTTTGGAGTGTAGAAGGTTGAGGGAGTGGGCTTGATAGAGGTATTTAAAATTATGAGGGGGATAGATAGAGTTGATGTGGATAGGCTTTTTCCATTGAGAGTAGGGGAGATTCAAACAAGAGGACATGAGTTGAGAGTTAGGGGCAAAAGTTTAGGGGTAACACGAGGAGGAACTTCTTTACTCAGAGAGTGGTAGCTGTGTGGAACGAGCTTCCAGTAGAAATGGTAGAGGCAGGTTTGATGTTGTCACTTAAAGTAAAATTGGATAGGTATATGGACAGGAAAGGAATGGAGGGTTATGGGCTGAGTGCAGGTCAGTGGTTCTAGGTGAGAGTAAGCGTTTGGTGCGGACTAGAAGGGCCAAGATGGCCTGTTTCCGTGCTGTAATTGTTATATGGTTATATGAGGCTGCTTACCAAGTTAAGAGCCCATGATATTACAGGGAAGTTACTAACATGGTTAGAATAGATATATTTATTGCCAACTTTGCAGATGATTCGAAGATTGATGGAGGGGCTGGTAGTGTTGAGAAAACAGGTAGGATGCAGAAGGACTTAGATAAATTAGGAGAACAGACAAAAAAGTGGCAAATGAAATACAATGTTGGAAAATGCATGGTCATGCACTTTGGTAGTAGAAATAAATGTGCGGACTATTTTCTAAACGGGGAGAAAATCCAGGAATCTGAGTTGCAGAGGGACTTGGGAGTCATTGTGCGGGACATCCTGAAGGTTAACTTGCAGGTTGAGTCAGTGGTGAGGAAAGCAAATGCCTTGTTAGCATTCATTTCAGGAGGTCTAGAATACAAGAGCAAGGATGTGATGCTGAGGCTTTATAAGGCACTGGTGAGGCCTCACCTTGAGTATTGAAAACAGTTTTGGGCCACTCATCTTAGAAAAGATGTACTGGCATTGGAGAGGGTCCAGAGGAGGTTCACAGTAGGCAGCACGGCACATGGCAACAGTGGCCTTTTGGATCTGGTGCTACTTTAATTTAGTTTTTTAGTTTAATTTTAAGGCACAATTAGGGTTCAGGGCAATGGATAACAGAGCGGCTATCTACCATCGCCAGATACTGCTACAATACAACGGATGCTGCCCGACCTGCTGAGTTCATCCAGCTTTTTTGTATGTCTTAATTTGACCACAGCATCTACAGTGTACTTTGTGAGGTATTAATGTAGGTCTTTCCTAAAAGCGAAGTGGCATAAAGTGAACTTTCGTAAAGCGGGGGATACCTGTACAGCCCAAGAGCTGCCAGACGTTCCTCATACAGTAACCCTTTCATTCCTGGAATCATTCTTGTGAATCTTTGAACCCTCTCCAATGTCTGTATATCCTTTCTAAAATAAGGCACCCAAAACTGCACACAATGCTTCAAGTGTGGTCTCACAAGTACCTTATAGAATCTCAACATCACATCCCTGCTCTTATATTCTATACTTCTAGAAATGAATACCAACGTTGCATTCGCTTTCTTCACAACCAACTCAACCTGAAGGTTAACCTTTAGGGTATCCTGCACAAGGACTCCCAAGTTCCTTTGCATCTCTGCATTTTGAATTCTCTCCCCATATAAATAAGGGTCTACCTGTTTATTTCTTCCACCAATGTGCATGTCCACACATTTTCCAACATTGTATTTCATTTGGCACTTCTTTGCCCATTCCCCTAAACAGTCTAAGTCTCTCTGCAGGTTCTGTTTCCTCAACACTATTTGCTCCTCCACCTACTTTGTATCATCAGTAAATTTAGCCACACATTCATTAATCCCATAGTCCAAATCATTGACATATATCATAAAAAGCAGCGGTCCCAACACCGACCCCTGTGGAACTCCACTGGTTACCACAGCCAGCCAGAATAGGATCCCTTTATTCCCACTCTCTGTTTTCTGCCGTCAGCCAGTTCTCCACCCATGCTAGTAACTTCCCTGTAATTCCATGTGCTGTTATCTTGCTAAGCAGCCTCATGTGTGGCACCTTGTCAAAAGCCTTCTGAAAATCCAAGTACACCATATCCACTGCATCTCCTTTGTCTACCCTGCTTATAATTTCCTCAAAATATTTCAATAGGTTTGTCAGGCAGGATTTTCCTTTCAGGAAACCATGCTGGCTTTGGTCTATCTTGTCATGTGCCTCCAGGTACTCCGTAATCTCATCCCGAACAATCGATTCCACCAACTTCCCAACCACTGATGTCAGGCTAACAGGTCTATAGTTTCCTTTCTGCTGCCTCCCATCCTTCTTAAATAGCAGAGTAACATTTGCAATTTTCCAGTCATCCGGTACACTGTTAGAATCTATCGATTCTTGAACGATCATTGTTAATGCCTCCACAATCTCTCCAGCTACTTCCTTCAGAACCTGAGGGTGCATTCCATCAGGTCCAGGAGATTTATCCATCCTCAGACCATTAAGCTTCCTGAGCACCTTCTCAGTTGTGATTTTCACTGCGCATACTTCACTTCCCTGACTCTCTTGAATGTCCACTTGATGCAAAGTACACATTCAGTTCCTCTGCCATCTCTGTGCCTCTCATTACAATATCTCCAGTGTCATTTTCTGTTGGTCCTATATCTACCCTCGACTCTCTTTTACCTTTTATATACTTAAAAAAGCTCTTAGTATCTTCTTTGATATTAGTCGCCAGCTTTCTTTCAAAATTCATCTTTTCCTTCCTAATGACCTTTTTGGTTTCCTTCTGCAAGTTTTTAAGACCTTCCAAATCCTCTATCTTCACACTAGCTTTGGCTTCCTCGTATGCCCTCTCTTTTGCTTTTGCTTTGGCTCTGACTTCACTTGTCAGCCACAGTAGTGTCCTTCTTCCATTTGAAAATTTCATCTTATTTGGAATATATCTGTCTTGTACTTCTCTCATTTTTTTGCAGAAACTCCAGCCATTGCTGCTCTGTTGCCCTTCCTATTAGTGTCCCTTTCCTGTCAACTTTGGCCAGTTCCCCCCTTATGCCATTGTAATTTCCTTTATTCCACTGAAATACTGACACATTATATTTTAGTTTCTCCTTCTCAAATTTCAATGTGAACTCAATCATATTGTCATCACTGTTTCCTAAGGGTTCTTAACCTTAAGCTCTCTTACCACCTCCAGATCATTGCACAACACCCAATCCAGCACAGCCGATCCCCTAGTGGGCTCAACAACAAGCTGTTCTAAACAGACATCCCTTAGACGTTCTAGAAATTCTCTCTCTTGAGGTCCAGTACTGACCTGGTTTCCCCAATCCACTTTCATGTTAAAATCCTCAATGATTATCCATTGCCCTTCTGACACGCCTTTTCTATCTCCTGCTGTAGTTTCCCAGCTGCTGTTTGAAGGCCTGTATACAACTGTCATTAGGGTCCTTTTACACTTGCCATTTCTTAACTCAACCCATAGAGACTCTACACCTTCTGATCCTATGTCATCCCTTTCAAATAAATTAATATTATTTCTTATACACAGGGCCACACCAACCACTCTGCCTACTAGCCTATCGTTCTGATACACCGTATATCCTTGGATGTTCAGCTCCCAATGGCAGCCATCTTTTAGCCAAGTTTCAGAGATGGCAACAATGTCATACTTGTCAATCTGTAGCTGAATTTCAAGATCGTCCATTTTATTCCTTATGCTGCATGCATTCAAATACAACACTTTCAGTCCAGTATTTGTTGCTTTCTAACTGCACCATGCCTCTATTGCCCTGTAACTCATGCAACTGGCTGTGATTAAGCCTCTTCTGTTCTTTCTATAATCTCTGTTACACACTATCTTTGATTTATTCCTGTTTTCCGCTTCCTCAGACCTATCACCCTGGTTCCCATCCCCCTGCCAAATTAATTTAAACCCTCCCGAAAAGTTCTATTAAACATGCCCGCTAGGATATTGGACCTCTTTGGGTTCAGGTGTAACCCATCATTTTTGTAAACATCGTACCTCACCAAGAAGAAGCTCCAATGATCCAGGAATCTGAAGCCCTGCCCCCTACACCAGTCTCTCAGCCACACTTATCATGCTATTCTCGTACTCGTTAGCACGTGGCACAGGTGCTAACACCTCTATCTGGTCACCTCTTATCCTCCGTCACTCCAAGGAGAAAAGGCCAAGTTCACTCAACCTATTCTCATAAGGTACGCCCTCCAATCCAGGCAACATCCTTGTAAATCCTTGTAAAGAAGCAAAAAGAAAAAGAGGAGAAGGATAAGGGTATGGGAAAAAAGACAAACATTTTGAAAAAGTGATCAATTTTGTAATTGCCTGACTGAATAAAAATTTCTAATAGATCCCTGATAATGATAATGGATTTATTTTGATAAGAGTGGCACAGCATACAGCTGGTAGATCTGCTGCCTCATAGCTGCTTCAACATAAATTTGATTGATCTATGGTGATGTCTGTGTGCAATTTACATCTTCTCCTTGTGACTATATGGATTTGCCCCAAGAGCTCCAGTTTCCTCCCACATCCCAACCTATAGATTTCGGCACAATGCGATGAAATAAATAGCAGTGATCTGAAAGATTGCTATATCACAGTGAGATTTGTGATAAAGCTTTCCAAAACTACCTTGTCATATTAAATTGAATCGCTTTCTGTCAAATCTCTTATCTGTAATGAACAGTGCGCACAAAAATCTTGTGCTGTGCAATTTTTTGCCCAGTGACAACAACATGTGCACTGAATTTTTAAGTGAAGTAAACTTCAATAAAAACAGTATAAATAAACCGGTTCTAAAATCTGCAGACCAATCATTGCCAACTCTACATTGTCAACGCTGTCCACATCAGAAACTGGAAAAGGAAATGTGATTGTGTACAATCGTGAAATATACTTAACATGCCAATGAGGTAGAGGGTGACAACCTTTTGTGTGCAATTTAAATTCCTTTGTGTGCTAGTAACAAAATGTATGTGCGTGCGCACACACACACACACACACACACACACACACACACACACACACACACACACACACACACACACACACACACACACACACACACACACACACACACACACACACACACACCCCCTACCTTAGAGTGAACATTGCTTTCAGCTTCCTGTTGAGAAAATGTCCTCAGCTGATTTAACAAGCTTTGGGAATAGGACATTACACATAAAAAGGCTAAATTTGCTTCCTCGTCAGAGAGTCCAAGGAAATAAATTATTGATGATGGATTATTATTAACAAGCAGCAGGAAACATTCCAATCCTCCAGCAAAATTATTTCAAAATTAATTAACTGGAAGAAATAAATTCATGTTGATATTTAGTTTTAATTATAACTATTTATCCATAAAATTAATACATTTAATAGTCATATTTTCTGTATATAATGTCGAAATACAGTTTCAAGTTTTCTGCTTTAGCTTTGGCCTGTCAGAATTCTTGTCTGTACAAAGTCCTGCTGGTTCTAAGGCTCAGCAGTCAGGAGCCTTACAAATCGTATTATCCACATCTGGGAAGACGGGGTTTTGCAGATGCCCTAATCTTGACCATTTTACTGAAAGGGGACAAGTCCAAGTGTGGTACTCCAGGGTGGTCTCCACGTTGACTACATCAGGGAAAATTGTCAACAGTGTCCCCTTCAACCTCCTAGCAAATGGCTAAAGAACTATGTCCAAAACTACAGTATGGACTCTGTCCATCTGGATAGACATGACTTTCACTACATGATAACTCTAAAAGAGGTGCAGAGAACAGCCCCAGTGTTGTCTTTATTAACCTTCCTAAAGCCTTTGTCTTTGGAAACCAGGAGGGACTTGCTTTCTGTTCTTAATATAAGGCTTTAGTCTAACAGTAGATTCAAACTCCCAACTTCGATCTTTAAAGATCTTCACAGCTCCAGGGACCCAGTTCAATCCCAGCATTGGGTTATGTCTGTGTGCAGTTTGCACCCTTTCCCTGTGACGGTGTTGATTTTATCCGGGTGCTCCAGTTTCCTCTTGCATTCAAATGATGAGCTGTTTGGTATGGTAATTGGCCACTGTGAATTGCCCCAGCTGTGTTGGTGAGTGGTAGAAGTGAAGGTTCAAGGAGGGGACAGATGTTGATGAGAATGTGGGGAGAACATTGAAAAAAATAGGACAAATTGCCGTTGGTATAAATGGGTGGTTCATGGTTAGCATGGACTTGATGGGCTGAAGAGCCTGTTTCTGTGCTGTATCTAGACTCTATTCCTTTAAAACTCTATTGCTGGACAAAACTACACTCAACGAGCAGAGCAATTCCATGGAAAATGCAGAGAGGAAGATTAGGACTTTGAAAGAATGGGTCAAAAGTCAGAATACACATAATAAATGGAAAGGAGAGGTACAGGCCAAATCGAAGTGACAGGGTCTGGGCCACATTGACGAGGTCAGGATGTCGGGGCCCCAGGTGAGGAATGGTCCGGTTCAGCTTGATTGTCCGGGACATTTACTCCGCTCTGCACTGAAATAAGAGTCTGGGGACACACTCTCCGTGGGCTTCAGTTCAGAATGCTATGCTTGTGTTTATTGTTTGCATAATTTGTTTTTTTTCCCTGTACATTGCGTGTTCGACGGTCTTTTTTTATGGGTTCTTTTGGGTTTCTTTGTTTCGTGGCTGCCCGTTAGGAGACAAATCTCAAGGATGCATAATGTGTGCATACTTTGATAATGAATGTGCTTTGAACTTTGAAATGTTAAGTTGTACCTAGCAGAAATATACATGTTGGATATTGGATTGATTGGAGCTCAGGAAGCTGGGAGGAGAGTATTGCCGAAGTCACATTCGAATTAGAAAAGGTGTAGAGAAGCATCCTTCACTTCCTCAGGATGCCCCAAAGTCAAGTTGGCTAATAAATTACTTTAATAGCTGTTTACCTTAAACAAAAACACATAGCAGCCAGCTTTCAAACATTAGCATCTCAGAAGTTGTAAGAAATTAAATGGCCAGTAAATTTATTTTATTAGGATTGGTTGGGGGATAAATGTTGGCAAGGAAACTGGAAAGTCCCACTATCGTTTTATCCAGATAGTGCAGTGGAATCTTACACCGATAGCCTTTGATTAGCCCCTCATCCAGAAGATGGAACCTCTTTAAGTGCACTGTGGCGGACTGGACTGTCAGCATATATTGTGTGTGCTGTGTCTGAACACCCATTCTTACTTATTCAGTAATAACAATCTTTTTTTTTAATTTCCAGAACATTCCTGTCAAAGAGTAACAAAAGCAATACAAGACATTGGAATGTGTCTGCTGCAATGTGTTTAGTTTCATCGCAGCCCATTTTCTGTTTCGTTCAATATGCAAACACTATTAAATAGCAACGTGCTCCACCCTCCAGAGTGTGGCTTGAACCCATGACCTTGTGATTTAAGAGCAAGTGTACATCCATCAAGCCAAGGGTGACATTTTACAACTGTTGCTATGCTGATTTCGGCAGCGGTGGGGTTGAAACGGGCGGCAGGCTGAACTCAGATTACTTCTTGCCACACTAGCTTCATTTGTTATCACTGAGGCATGTTTCCTGCTCGCACAAGGCACAGGGATTGCATTCTGCTAATCCAAACCGTGCCAGCATTCAGGACCAAAGTCAAAATGGGAGATTAGTGCATGATGTTGCTTGGAGGATTTAGTCTTGTTAACATTATGGACATTGATATTTTAATGTGAAACATCGCCACATCGACAGGAAAATTAAGGTAGCACTGGGGTGTAATCTGTTACAGATTGTACTTAATTAAAGAATTTTAATTAGTTTTAATTAACCAACACTTTATTAAAGAATTACCAATTATTTCCATTCCAGAATTTGCTCATAATGTAAGCACCTGTGAACTGTAGTGTGAATCTACTGAGCAAGCTGGAGGTCTGATACCAACATAACTAACTTCCTAGTCACTCAAATTTACAACTGAGTTGAGAACCAGGTACACTTCTTATCTATGAAGATTAGTGCCAGCCAACCATTTAAAAGAGGTTATCAGGGCTGAGTTTGATGATGATGATCTCATTGCTGTAGAGAAGATCAAGAACAACTGATACCTTTCAAAGAAGGGCATTTGGAAATGGATCTGGATCAAGATAGTGGGAAGATGTTTGCAAGTCACACAAAAACATAAATAACATGAATGTCAATTTAATCATTACTAAACTCCTGGCAAATTATAAATTCAATCTTGAGACTTCAGAATTCTAAACTTTGGAAAGCATCACGATGTATGCCCTGTCCCTACTAATACCACCATATATGATAATCCAATTTCCAAGCACCCTGGAAAATCTGATTTAATGAGTTCATTAGCACTGAGATGGTTACAATGTTATCTGATGTTGTTTCAAAGATTTCCATACCACAAAGAAATTTCATTATTGGGATATTTTGATTTTCAAATGAATTTTTTGCAAATAGTTAAACTGCTGAGATTTAGCAAGCAATGTCTATTTCAGCGTAGTTTATTTGTCTGAAAGGAGTAAGAATGGGGGAGTGTGCATGTGGGGTAGAGTTGGAAAGGCCTGCTTATTGCAGGGGGCATTGTCGAACTGTCAGTTTATAAATAATGCCATACCTTCATTGTACCATTCCTCTGAAGACAATGGCAGAGATTTATAAAGTAGAAGTGTCTTTGCTCTTTGGGTTGCTGTTAAAATGATTTTGCTTCATGTTATAATGACCTGGCAAATCATTTCACTTGAAAAATAAAAAAATAGACATCGGAAATCTGAAAGAAAACCAGAGAATCCTAGAAATATTCAAAAAAATCAAACAGCATCAGAGGAGAGATGAAAACAGGGTTCATGCTTCAGGCTGTTGATGTAGCAGGCTGAATATGTTTTCATTTCAATCAATAGACTTGTGTAGTAACTAATCAAAAGATGTCATAATTAATCTCAGAGCTATTGAACAAATAAAAGTTCTGCTAAATTCTTATTACAATTGTGATTTAGCAAACTTATTAAATACCTGAGAATTAATGAAAGCACCCAATGTGTGTTACATCTGGTAGCAATTAATAAGGGTTAATTATTTCACCCACATGAACACCATTAATGACATCTGAAACTTTTATTACGACCAAATTCATTCTTCCACCAAAAATAATATTGTCTCTCATTGAGATATTTAAGATGAGGAATGGATATGATTAGGTAGGTATGGGAAGATGTCACCATGTGCGGTTGAGAAAACAGGGACCATTATCATCGAATGATCATCAGTACATAGGGAATCCAATTCAGACAAAACTACTTTATTCCGAATGCTCTTAGAAAGTGGAACAGGCCACCACAAGAAGTAACTGAGATTAGCAGCAGTAAAGCATTTTAGAGGAAGACAGATATACATGTGAGGGGGAAAGAAGAATAAGATTATGCCTACAGAGTTGGATGAACTGGGGTGAGGGATTTGAAGAAGGCTGCATGGATCTATGGAATTGAATGGTCTTTTTCACTATCGTCTTACAAATGTAGTCCATGTATTTGAAAATAAGGTCAATACTTAAATACAATCTTCAGTGGCAATACTGAGGCTGGCACTCTATTGCTAAATGTTACTAGACTCAATTATTATGACTTCTGAAATAGGTGTGTGTGGATGTGCCCAATCTGTGCTAATCTGTTGTTGCCAGTACAATCTTCTATGCAGTGGTGTGCTGGGGCAATGGCATTGACATGGGTGATGCCAACAGGCTCAATAAACTGATTGGAGAGGCTAACTCTGTTATAGGAGTCAAACTGGACACACTGAAGGAAGCGGTAGAACAAAGGACCCTGTGAAAAGTCCTGGCAATTCTGGACAATGTTTCTCACCCTCTGCAAGCCACCTTGGCTCAACAGAGGAGCACCTTTAATAATAGACTAAGACAACTGCGCTGCTCCAAAGAGCGCTATATGAGGTCATTCTTACCCTCGGCCGTTAGGCTCTGTAATGAGTCAATCTATAGCTGGAGTCCTGTTAGACTGTTTGACGTAACTTATTTTTAATTCTTTCTTACTTCTCTTTGTATATTTGTATATCTGTGCAATTGTATGCTACTGTGACATTGTAATTTTATTTGGGCTCAATAAAGTATCTATCTATCTACAAACAAGAGAAAATCTGTAGAGGCTGGAAATCCAAACAACACACACAAAATGCTGGAGGAACTCAGCAAAACAGGCAGCATCTATGGAAAAAAGTACAGTTAATGTTTTGGGGCCAAGACCCTTTATCCTGCTGAAGGGTCTCGGCCCGAAACATCGACTGTTTACACTTACACTATCTAACTATCAAGCACGCAGTTGCATTAATTGTACCCTAAACCATTATGTTACAACTTTGTCCTCCACCCCCAGACTTTACCACTCATCGACACATTGAGGGTGATTTATGGAGGCCCATTAACCTACTAACCCACATATCTTTGGGACATGTAAGGAACCTAGAGTTCCATGAGTAAACCATACCGTCACAGGGAGAATGGGAAAACTCCACATAGGCAGAGCCAGAGATGAGAGTCAAACCTGGGTTGCTGGACCTATGAGGGAGCAGTTCTACCAGCTGTGCCACTGTGCCACACACTTAACTGTATATGCAATATAGGAAATGCTGTTATTGTATGTGCAACGTGCATTGAATAAATGGCAGGAAGCATCAATGGGACCAAAATTTAAATACACGGGAATTCAGAGTGCATTTCTATAACGTAAATAATTAGCTTGTTGAGTAGCCTTCAAACCACTGACAGATGTAATTACAAAATACAAATTCTTTCAGTGCTACAAAGCCTCTCATTCTCCTGAGGACAAAGACTGATGTTTTGTGGTCTCATTTGTCAATGCGGTAACGGGTCCACCTGCACTCAAACAAACCTTTGTTTGGTTTGCGGTGGTCAGCTTTCAAAAAAGAGCTGCACTTGACTAATGGTGTTAGGACAAGGCTTTAGTTGGAACAAAAGCAAGAGAGGGGAAGGGTAAGGTGTTAACACTCTACCTTCCCCTTGAACAGACGTATGTATCGCCGGCATTGAAAAGAGCACTTTGAAGACCTGAAGCCTGTGGGCACCAGCGTTTCATCAATGACAAGTGTGACATGGCTGAAAGAAGTAACAAAGCTGCAGTGACAATGACTGAAACCACAACTTGTTTGACTTTTCTTTTCTGTCCTACGTCAACAGGTGATGAGAGCATATAGGCATTGTCAGGAAGAAGCGACCTTTCATGTTTCTTATCAGCAGTTTATTAATGCAGCCGTTAGCTCATGCGGCAAAGTGGTTTAATTTGTTCAAATAACTGGTAACTCAAAACACTATCAGAGAAATGTGAAATGCTTTGTTGAATTTACCTGCAAACGGGCAGAGATGGATGAAGAGAAGCTGAAAAGTATCTAAACACGTAGTTAAACATTGCATAATTAAGGAATGTTTTATTTATATATTTATCTATCTGTTTGTTTGTTTACTGAGATACTGTGTGGAACCCTTCCAGCCCTTTGAGCTGCACCCCCCAGCAACCCCCAGTTTAATCCTACCCTAATCACGGGACCATTTACAATGACCAACCGGACTGTGGGAGGAAAGCAGAGTAAACCCACGCAGTCACCGGAAGAGTGTGCAAACGCCTTACGGACAGCATCGGGAAATGAATCCAGGTCACCATTGTGTTTACCCTGACCGCTTCAACCTACATTGAGCTGTAGCAGGAGGGTGAGGAATACTGGGGGACAGCCAAGCTTCGACAGAATCTTCCAGAGAACATCATGGTTGACTGTATCCAAGGCCTTGGTCAGGTCAATGTTAGATAGTTAGAGATTCCCCAAAATTCTTGGCTGCTCCATGGATCAGCGTTCTCCAACAGTCTGTCACAAGCCAGCTGCTGCCACTCACTGACCTCTATATTTGCCTGAGAGAGCTGCTGTTTAAGTTGGTCTTGCATGGGGCACCACGATCTCTCTTGCCCTGAGAGCTCTCCGTAGAGTACTGCTTCCGGTACGCTGGAGTTGTCCTTGAGAGACACGTCGCCCGTCCAGCAGAGCTGCTAGAGCAGCAAAGTGGCTTTGATGCTTGGACGTTGAGCCTCCTCCAGAACTTTGTCATTGGAGGCACAATCCTGTCAGCTGATACCCATGATGGAGTGGAGGCAGCGTTGATGGAAGCATTTGAGCAACCGGATTTGCTTGCAGTACAAGACACAGGCTTCGGAGCCGTATAGCAGTGTCGTGAAGATGGCAGACTGTACACCTGTATTTTTGAGGACAGCCGCAGCTGGTGGTTCTTCCACACCCATTTCTGGAGGTGCCTGAAGGCACTGCTGGTTCCAGCGAGTCAATTGTCAATGTCCCTTACTACTATGGTAGCATTGTTGGAGATGACTCAGCCCAGGTAGGTGAACTGCTCAACTGTGGTGAGAGCGTGGTCATCAGTGGTGATCTGAGGTGGGTTGTAATGCCTTGAGGGGGCTTCTGATGGAGGATCATTGTTTCCTTCAGATGGACTGTTAACCCGAAAGCCCTAGCAGTCTTGGTGAACTTTACTGCAGCCTCTGTGTGCATGAGAAGAGCACAGTCGTCCACATATAGTAGCTCGAGAATGGGTTCTTGCATGGTTTGGTGGCAGAGGTTGAAGATACTTCCATCAGTGCAAAATGTAGATGCCCTCCAAGGTGGTTCCTTTCATTTCCTGTAGCATCATGCTGAAAAAGCTGGCAAAGAGCATTGTTGCCAAAACACAGCCTTGTTTCCCACTGGTACTGATGGGGAATGAGTGTCTACCCTGACCGCTTTGGCCTGGATGGAGCTGTAGCAGGAGGGTGAGGAATATTGGGGGACAGCCAAGCTTCGACAGAATCTTCCAGAGAACATCATGGCTGACTGTATCCAAGGCCTCGGTCAGGTCAATGAACACCACGTACAGTCCCATGTTCTGTTCACAACACTTCTGTATCTGGTGCAGGATGAAGATCATGTCAGATGTGCCTCTGTTTTCTCTGAATCCCTGTTGACTCTCTGTGAGGTTGGCTTTGGCAATGGTAGGGATGATTCTGTCCCAGAGAATTCTGCTGAGGATCTTCCTGTGGTGGACAATGGGGTAACATCTCTGTAGTTTGTGCAATCTGATTCCTCCCCTTTGTTCTTGTTCAGGGAGACTATTACAGCACTGCTCAGGTCATTTGGGACTGAACCAAAGGGCAGAAGGGGTATAACGTTGCTAAATGTGAGGTCATCCATCTTGGAAGATTAGATTATTATTATTTAAATAGTGAAAGATCGCAGTTTGCTTGTGTGTGGAGAGATTTGGGAGTGCATGAATCACAAAAGGTTGGTTTGCTGGTGCAACAGGTTATCTAGAAGGTAATTGGAATGTTGTCCTTCATCACTAGAGGAGTAGAATTTAAGAGCAAGGAGGTTATGCTACCACTGTACAGAGTACTGGTGAAGTTGCACCTAGAGTACTGCATTCAGTTCTTCTCTCCTTACTTGAGAAAAGACATGCTTAGTTTGGAGGGAGTGCAGAGAAGGTTCACAAGGTTGATTCCAGAGATGAGGGAGAGATTAAACTGTCTGGGATTAAGCTGTCTGAGATTAAGCTAACTGAAATTTAGAAAAATGTGAGGAGATTTTATAGAAATGTGTAAAATTATGAATGAGATAGATAAGATAGAAGCAGGAAAGTTGTTTGCACTGGTAAGTGAGACTAGAACTAGGAGATATAACTTCAGGATTCAGGGGAATAGATTTAGGATGGAGATGAGGAGAGTCTGCTTTTCTCAGAGAGTAGTAAACCTGTGGAATTCTCTGTTACCTCATTGCATATACAGTATTTAAAATATAGTGAGATATATTTCTGCATAACAGGGGAATTAAGGTTTATGGGGAAAAGGCAGTAGGTGGCACTAAGTCCGTCCTTATCTTCTATGGTCTTATTAAATGGTGGATCAGGCTTGATGGGCTAGATGCCCTATTCTTGCTCCTATTAACACACACAAAACGCTGGTGGAACACAGCTGGCCAGGCAGCATCTACAGGAGAAGCACTGTCGACGTTTCAGGCCGAGACCCTTCGTCAGGACTAACAAAGAGTCCTGACGAAGGGTCTCGACACGAAACATCGACAGTGCTTCTCCTTATCGATGCTGCCTGGCCTGCTGTGTTCCACCAGCACTTTGTGTGTGTTGTTTGAATTTCCAGCATCTGCAGATTTCCTCGTGTTTGCTCTTGCTCCTATTAGTTATGTTCTTATATGAGATAGCCATGATCTTGTTGAATGGAGCAACAGATTCAAGAAGACAATGGCTTGTTCTTGCTTGTGGTTTTAATATCTTGTTCTTTATATCTCTAAACATAGAGCACAACATCCCCAAAGGTTTTATATACATTTTCTCAACCAACATTGAGGCCATCAACACATATGAAACCTCAGATTACACTGTTCCCTACTATCTAAGAATTGTGCCCTCTAGTCTCTGCTTATTCATCCAAAATATAGCATTTTGCAATTTGCCATAGCTCTGCCCATTTTACCAGCCTGACTACATCTCCTTCAACTCTTTTAATATCTGCTTCATAGGTCACCACACCTCCTGGTTTTTGTTACTGAACTATGATATACAAACGTACAAATAACAGGAACAAATTTAAGGTATCCTGTCAGCACAATACTGAAACATATCTCCAAAGCAACAATGGCAAATATTATAGAAGGGACTAAGTTCACAGTGTACCATCCAAGCACAAACTCTCAAAATTATTTATTTATTGTTGCATATCTTGCTAGAATATGCCAAAGGGAAAGCATGTTTTCTGCATTATCTTTATAAAACTCAAGTATTTTTGTTCATTTATTCACAACAAATTTACTTATGACAAAAACAAGATTATTTTAAGTGCGTATAATAATTATATTTACTATGGCATGGGTATTGATGATCTATCCTTCATATTGAAGTTACGTGTAAAGATATTACAATGCACTGCTCTTGATCCTGCTGTGCTCCACAAGACTTTGCTCCACATTTATTCCAGAGTTTAATGAATGCTACACGTTCCTTCTTGAGGGAATGCTAGCTATTTAAGAAACATCCAGCTAATTATAAGTGTAGAAAACCCGTGAAGGGAAATAAAACTAACAAGTTAATAGTTGAAAAGATCACAGTGATCTTTGGAATTTGTCTGAGAAATTTCTACTTAACTATTTCTGCAGTCATTAGCTGCAGTTTTGATGAAGCAGCTTCAATTACTCATAAGAGATAATGAGATGAAATCAAGGGAAAACTATAAGGAAAGTTAGTTGAAAGTTACTATGTGGAGTCACTGATTGGCAATCTAATTGATCTGATTACAAGGATTGTTTAAAAATGCACAATTTTTGAATGATATTTAAATATTCAGGAATTTTAGTGTTTACTCAGTTCAGATTAGAAAGTAACATGGAGGAAAGCAGTTTCCATGGAAACTATATGAATAGTGCTGAACAAAGGCTGCAGTCAATGAGATGCTGTGTAGATGCGGATGGATGTAGATGTTCGTACAGCTGTGACCTGATGCACAGCAGCAGTGGGGTGACCCCGGAGAGGGGTCAGCTCGTGAAATCAGAGAGTGCTTCTCCAAACACAGCTGTGCAAGTCACTGCAGGAGGTGCAGGCTGATGCAGGGTAGTTACCAAGGTAGTGCTTTGAATCAAACCACCATTTTATTGCCCAAAATGAGTGCCAGTATAACTATCGTAACAAGTTTCAGTGCACCAGAGTCAAATTAATTATCTTTGATAGTGGTAACATCAAATAACTTTATTCAATCATAAAATATGTTGATGGCATTCTCACTGAAAATACTTTGCTGATTGAGATTTTACGTTCAACTGATGCCAAAAGGTGTACGTTAATGGATTAATAGTTGTACTACATGCGATGTTTTAACATTGGGGGCGTTTGCAAGTGCAGAGATTCTTCAGCCGATTATTCTGGAGAAAGGACTTTACAATGGCAGTTGTGGTATGAAGTTTGAAAGCATTTCAATGGCAAGCTTCAGCCGTGGGTAATCCTGTTAAAGTGCTCTTATGAGAGCAAAAGCCTATTGTCATATTATGAGCACCTTTCCTAACCTCAGGATGCTACAGGGTACTTCACGGGCAATGAAATATAGTTACCAGAATATAGGTAGGAAATTCAGTAGCTAATTTTTACAACATAGAGTGCTGAAAGAAATGATCGGGTCATCTTATTCATTACTGACATTGATCTGAGTGATCAGCGTTGACAGGAGACCAGCAAGAACTCCTTAAGTGCATCCTTCTCAGGGTGAAGGTGAGGGCCTATGTTTAACATCTCCTCTGAATGTCAGCACCTCCTGCGAAACGTAAAAGAAGCCAAATAGCGATGCCGGTGAAACATTGTGCACCAGTGGTTTTCCATTTGGCACTGACGTACTAATCTGTCAGCAGTCTCATGACGATAGTAATCAAGTTTGAAGATTGTTGTCTGGATCATTATTTGCTGAGGGGGTTGGAAATAGTGGCAATGCGGGCTTTGAATTAAACACGCAGCAGTGCCATAATTTTAACATTTTCTTTCTGAGGAGTAAATCTCTGTAAAGATTAACCAGTGTTTGTTAGTTGAGAGTCTTTGTTTAATAGTGCCTACGCACAATATAGCTCGATACATTTCAGATTCTGCAAATAGTATATAAATCCCAAAATGTTCCGATTTGCCAGTAATTGAATAAGGGATGTTCTACATCCACAGGGCCATCAGAGGCACTGTTACCTCTCAGCTGTGTGGGTGCACGGCCACGCAGTAACTAAAATGCTCCCACACACGCAAGCTTTGTTGCCATGCAGCTGGGATTTTCTTTTATATGTTTTATTAAAGTGCTGCACAGTTTTCTAGCCGTGTGAAAATCCTCTGCTCAGAACAATCATTGGTCTTGCACAGCTGTAAAAAAAATAGAGGGAGCATTGCTTTTCCAGTTTTAGTAAACGGAGTAATTCAAACTCAAAGTTAATACCTATTCCTTTTTGCTTAGGTAGCCTGCACTTCAATAATATATTTAAACATTACAGATCCCACGATTCTGGTTTTAAATTGACTGTTGAAGTACATTTCATTTGCAGTTTGTTTGTGCAGTTTATCCACCCACCACATTCTCTCTCTAATGATACTGTTTTATTTCTTGATTTATTTCAAACCCAAAATTAATCTTAAATTATGATTCAAAGGAATGAGATGTGGGGCACTAGCTTTTCAATAACCATTGTTCAGCAGATCACCTCTCCTTTCTTTATTAGATGATCACCCTTTGCCCATTTTATTACAGCAACATCAACATTATCACCTCCTCCCTCACCTCCGTTCAGGGCCTCAAACAGTCCTTCCACTTCACCTGCATATCTGCTGGGATTGTCTTTTGTGTCCGGTGCTCGCAATGCGGCCTCCTCTGCATTGGTAAGACCCATCGTAGATTGGGGAACCACTCCATCGAGCACCTCCACACCATCGCCACGAGCTGGACTGCCCGGTGGCCAAACACTTTAATTCCGATTCCCATTCTTATTCAACGTGTCGATCCATGGCTTCCTTGTGGGCCAAGATGAGTCCACCCACAGGGTGGAGGAGCAACACCTTGTATTCTGCTTGGTAACCCTCCAACCTGATGGCATGAATATCAATTTTGCCTTCCAGTCAACAAGTAACACACACCCCTCTATTCCCCACTCTGACCTTTCACTTCTTCTTACCTGCCAATTATTTCCCCTGGGTCCCTTCCTCCTTCCCCTTCTCCTATTGTCCACTCTCCTCTCCTATCAGATTCTTTCTTCTCCAGCCCTTGACCTTTCTGATCTACCTGCCTTCAGCTGTCACCTCCCCCCACCTTTTTATTCATGCATTTTGTCCCTTCCTTCTCAGTGTTGCAGGCGGGTCCTGGCCTGAAACATCAACGGTCTTCTCTTGTTCATAGACGCTGCCTGACCTGCTGAGTTCCTCCAGCATTTTCTGTGTGTTGTTTAACACTATCATAAGACCATAAGACAAAGGAGCAGAAGTCGGCCATTTGGCCCATCGAGTCTGCTCCGCCATTTTATCATGAGCTGATCCATTCTCCCATTTAGTCCCACTCCAACCATACTGGAATGTTCCAACCCTACTCTGATGGCTGTCCCGCACTTTTCCTCTTCTATATCAATGACTGCATTGGTGCTGCTTCCTGCTGCTATGCGGAATTCATCAACTTCATCCACTTTGCCTCCAACTTCCACTGTGCCTCAAATTTACCCGGTCTATTTCTGACACCTCCCTCCCCTTTCTCAATCTCTCTGTCTCTGTCTCTGGAGACAGCTTATCTACTGATGTCTATTACAAACCCACGGTCTCTCACAGCTACGTGGACTATACCACCTTCCACCCCGTTCCTTGCAAAAACACCATCCCCTTTTCTCAACTCCTCCATCTTTGCTGCATCTGCTCTCAGGATGTGGCTTTTCATTCCAGAATGAAGGAGATATCCTCCTTCTTTGAAGAAAGAGACTTCTCTTCCTCCACCATCAATGCTGCGCTCAACCTCATCTCTTCTTTTTCATGAACATCTGCTCTTATCCCATCCTCCCACCACCCTACCATGGATAGGGTTCCTCTTGCCCTCACCTACTACCTCCATGTCCAGCATATAATTCTCCACAACTTCCACCATCTCCAATAGGATCCCACCGCCAAGCACATCTTTCCCTCCCCCCTACTTTCTGCTTTCTGCACGGATCGCTCCCTGCGTGACTCCCTTGTCCATTTATCCCTCCCCACTGATCTCCCTCTTGGCACTTACCCTTGCAAGCAGAACAAGTGCTACACCTGCCCCTACACCTCCTCCCTCACTACCGTTCCGGGCCCCAAAACAGTCTGTCCAGGTGAGGCAACTCGTTCTCCTGTGAGTCTGTTGTTGTCATATACTGTGCCCTGCGATCCTGGTGTAGCCTTTTGTATATCGGTGAGACCTGACGTAGATTGGGAGACCGTTTCATCAAGCACCTACCAGAAAAAGCGGGAACTCCCAGAGGCCACCCATTTAATTCCATTTCCCATTCCCATTCCGATATGTCTATCCATGGCCTCCTCTACTGTTGTGACGAGACCACACTCAGGTTGGAGGAGCAACATCTTATGTTCCATCTGGGTAGCCACCAAACTGATGCTATGAACATCGATTTCTTGAACTTGTGGTAATGGCCCTCCCTTTCCTTCACCATTCCCCATCCCCTTTTCCCTCTGTCACCTTATCTCCTTGCCTGCCAATCACCTCCCTCTGGTGCTCCTCCCCCTTTTCTTTCTTCCATGGCCTTCTGTCCTCTCCTATCAGATTCCCCCTTCTCCAGCCCTGTCTCTCTTTCACCAACCTTCTCAGATCTTTACTTCACCCCCTCCCGGTATCACCTATCACCCTGTGATTCTCCCTCTGCTCCCCCCACCTTTTAACTCTACCCCTCATCTTTTTTTCTCCATTCCTGATGAAGGGTCTCAGCCCAAAATATCAACTGTAGTCTTCTCCATAGATGCTCGCTGGCCTGCTGAGTTCCTCCAGCATTTAATGTGTGTTGCTTGGATTTCCAGCATCTGCAGATTTTCTCTTGTTTATATTGGAATGGTTGCAGGCATGAAAGACTTTGGTTCTAAAGTTTAGACAGGAAAAGCTAGGATTTTACCCTTGAGAAGAATGGGAGGTAATTTCATTCATATGTGGCTCGGCAGGCTAAATGTTGGGGCAATGCTTCCATAGTGTCTAGAATAAGTAGTCAGAGATTTAAAACGACTTTATCAGGACAATCATGATCTGACTGAATGACCTACTCACACTTCTGTTTTTAATTAAACATATTTTGCTCTCTGGAAACATGCAAGTAACCTCCATTTTGTAGTCGGCCATGAGCTGGTGCAGGTGCTTCCAGCTCTGGGGGGGCGGGTGGGGAGGATGCAGCCCATGCATATAAGTGAACGGCAGCTATAGGCAATCCAGTCTGAACCCTGCTCTAAGATTAGTGTTGTGGCTCAAGTCGATCATGTTTTAGCAGGAATCCACTTACTGAATAATAGGTGTGTGGTACATTCTTCTCTGCTGATTTCTGGGTGGCACCACTGATGCACCATCAATAACTCTCTCTGAGACGTGAAGACAAGATATAGGCTTTTATTGACTGGAAGAAAGAACAAGCAGTAGTTGACCACCATACTACATCCTGGAGACTGAGGGCCGGGCTCAGGAGCCACGAGAGCAGTCAGCAGGGGGCGTGTCCAGACAGGTATATGTAGTTCACCACATTCACCCCCCCTCTTGGTTTTAAAAGAGAGTCCCCATGTGGCGAAGTTTCTTACAAGTATATTTACAGGTTAAGTCTATCAGGTGGTCGAATCTGTCGCTGCGATCTACGTAGCACCGGCTGTGATTGCACAGGTGCCGGTGGTGATTGCACAGGTGCCGGTGGTGATTGCACCGGAGACGGTGGTTGTGCTGGTTCCGGCCTAACTGGAGGTGTCAGCCCACTAGGCGTCAGTGATCCCTCATGCATGTGCGAGGCGCCTGGTATATGTGCGTGCGAGATGCCCGGTATAGGAGTGTTGTGAGGAGTCTGGGTGTGGCACGGTGTGCGCGGTGTCACCTCGGGTACAGGGTTCATAGTTACCGTGGAGTGTTTGGGGTAGTGGTCTGCTGCTCCTGCGGGTGCCAGGTCACGGACGGAGACCGTGTCCTCCCGCCCATCAGGTAAGACCACGTAGGCATACTGGGGGTTCGCATGTAGAAGGTGAACCCTCTCGACCAGCGGGGAGTATTTATTGCTCCTCCCATGTTTCCGGAGCAGCACTGGCCCTGGGGACGTCAGCCAAACTGGTAGGGTGGTCCCAGTGACAGACTTCCTGGGAAAAGAGAATAGGCGCTCGTGAGGGGTGGCATTGGTGGACGTACATAACAGGGAGCGGATAGAGTGGAGTGCCTCAGGGAGGACCTCCTGCCATCGAGAGACCAGCAACCCTTTTGACTTAAGGGCTAAAAGTGTGGCCTTCCACACTGTGGCATTCTCCCTCTCCACCTGTCCATTTCCCCGGGAGTTATATCTCATGGTCCGACTAGTAGCAATGCCCCTAGCCAGCAGGTACTGGTGCAGCTTGTCACTCATAAAGGAGGACCCTCTATCACTGTGGATATAGCAGGGATATGCGAACAGAGTGAAGAGCTGGCGCAGGGCTTTTATGACGGACATGGCAGTGGTGTCGGGGCAGGGGATGGCAAAGGGGAACCACGAGTACTCGTCGATAATGTTGAGAAAGTAGACATTGCGGTCGGTGAGGGAAGAGGACCCTTAAAGTCAACACTCAGTCGCTCAAAGGGGCGGGTGGCCTTGATAAGTTGCGCCTTTTCAGGACGGTAGAAGTGCGGTTTGCACTCAGCGCAGACTTGGCAGTCCCTGGTCATCGTCCTGATGTCCTCAAGGGAGTAAGGCAGGTTCCAGGCTTTCACGAAATGGTAAAATCGGGTGACCCCCGGGTGGCAAAGATGTGCATGGACGGCGTATAGCTGGTCAAGCTGTGCGCTGGCACACGCTCCCCGGGATAGGCATCAGGGGGCTCATTGAGCCTTCCGGTCCGGTACAGGATATCATAGTTGTAGGTGGAGAGTTCTATTCTCCACCGCAGAATTTTATCATTTTTGATTTTGCCCCGCTGTCGGTTGCTGAACATGAACGCAACCGAGCGCTGGTCGGTCAGCAAGGTGAACCTTTTGCCGGCGAGATAGTGCCTCCAGTGCCTAATAGCTTCCACTATGGCCTGGGCTTCTTTCTCCACCGCGGAGTGCCAAAGTTCAGAGCCTTGAAGGGTGCAAGAAAAGAATGCTACTGGCCTGCTTGCCTGATTGAGGGTAGCAGCAAGTGCGAAATCGGAGGCGTCACTCTCTACTTGGAAGGGAATGGTCTCGTCCACTGCATGCATCGTTGCTTTGGCAATGTCCCCTTTAATGCAGCTGAAGGCCGTGCAGGCCGCGGCAGAGAGGGGAAATGTGGTAGACTTGACCAGGGGGCGGGCCTTGTCTGTGTAATGGGGGACCCATTGGGCGTAATAGGAAAAGAAGCCCAGGCACCGTTTGAGGGCTTTGAGAGTGGTGGGAAGAGGGAGTTCGTGGAATCGCGACTGGCAGCGGCGTTGGTGAATTCGCTCGCGGGAACCGGCGGCGGCAGGGTCTGAGGTGTCCACGGAACCGGCGGGGGATTGCGCAGCTGGACAGCATAAGCGTTGTGCAGAGCAGCCTCCAGCGTGTCGGCCGTCTCGATCACCGAACGTCAGGTAAGATCGGCATTTTCCAGCAGCTGCTGGCGCACGTACACTCACCTGATCCCTGTAACAAAGGTGTCTCGTACAAGGAGCTCCGCATGCTGTTCCGCCGTGAGAGTTTTGCAGTCGCAAGTTCGCACGAGTGTCTGTAGGGCTCGGAGAAACTCAGCGCTCGATTCTCCAGGCCGCTGTCGTCGCGTAGCTAAGTGATGTCTTGCGTAGACGGTGTTCACCGGCCGCAGGTACTGTCTTTTGAGGATGTCCAGTGCCCCTTGGTAGGTCGACAGGCCTCTGATAAGTGAGTAAACTTTCGGGGTGACCCTCGAGAGGAGAATTCAGTGCATAACAGTGGGTTCAGTCGCACTAACCTCCTCCAAGTATGATTGGAAGCATGCAAGCCAGAGTTCAAAGGCAAGAGCTGCTTCAGGGGCTTGGGGGTCCAAATCCAATCTTTCCGGACGTAAAACGCTTTCCATGTTTTAAAAGTTCCAGTCAATAAAATTGATGCACCATCAATAACTCTCTCTGCGACGTGAAGGTGAGATATCGGCTTTTATTGACTGGAAGAAAGAACATGCAGTAGTTGACCACCATACTACATCCTGGAGACTGAGGGCCGGGCTCAGGCCTCAATCGCCTTTATACAGGGGTCTGTGGGAGGGGCCACAGGAGCAGTCAGCAGGGGGGGCGTATCCAGACAGGTATATGTAGTTCACCACAACCACTCAGCCAGGTTTCAATCTGTTCCTCTGTTAAAGATATGGCTTCTCATTGAGGACCCTTCTTCTGTTTGCTTAGATCTCTGGATCCCCTGCTCAATCATCCAGACATGCCAATACTTGGAAGTCCAGATGTATCTAGGAATGTAACTTCTGCCGAATCTAGTTATCATTCAGCATTTACTTATCATTCCTGTAGACATTAGCAACTTTGAAGAGCTCTAGAAACATCAAATCTCTACCCAAAACATAAGCCAGTAGCCATCATTTAACAACTAATGGCAGGCAGTGAATGTTCACTTTAAGTAGTACTAATGTTTCTTGAGAACAAACATGTTTTTAATCTGCGCAAATTTAAGGAAGCTGCCAGCTGAAAGAATGACATGTCCTCCATAATGATGACACCAAAGAATTTAAAGTGGTTGACCCTCTCCACTTCCGATCCTCCAATAAGGACTGGTTCATGGAACTCTGGCTTCATCCTCCTGAAGTCAATAATCAGCTCCTTGGTCTTGCTGACATTGAGTAAGAAGTCGGTGTTGTGGCACCACTCGGCCAGGTTTTCAATCACCCTCCTGTGTGCTGATGCGTCACCACCTTTGATTCAGCCTATGGCATCAGCGAACCTGAGTGTGGCAGTGGAGATGTGCTTAGCCACAGAGTCCTAAGTGTAAAGTGAGCAGAGCAGGAGGTCTAAGCGCACAGCCTTGTGGTGCACCTGTGCTGCCGGAGATTGTGGAGGAGATGTTGCCAATCTGAACTGACTGGGCTCTGCAAGGGAGGAAATTGAGGATCCAATGCACAAGGATGTATTGAGGCCTATACCTTGAGGCTTTTTGATTAGTTTTGTGGGGATGATGATATTGAATACTGAGCTGTAGCCGATAAAGACACTATGCTGTCCAGATATTGCAGGGTTTGTGCAGGTACAATAATAACCTATAAAGGACAGTTACACAGGTACATAGATCGGAAAGGTTTATAAGGTTATGATCCAGATGCTGGGCAAGTGGGACTAGCTTGGATGGTTGTCTTGATCGACGTAGAGTTGTTGGGCTAAAGAGTTTGTTTCCATGTTGCAAGACACTATGACTCTCTGTAGCCACTTAAACTGTGTACAGTAAAATGGCACTAGCATCATTAGTGACTAGATGATCTTTGTTTTTAATCCAGGACATTGGAAGATTGCCACTCTGCAGGTATTTCACTGGAGCTTTGATCCCGGTTTGATATCTTACACAAAGCCTTCAGCAACACAAAGCTCCTTAATTATGTGGTCACGTCTCTAGTCTGGTGTTTCTCACTTGATAGTTGCCAGTAAACCACAGATGTTTATTCAATGTCACTTTCACCACAGTAACTGGGATTAGCCTTTTAATTCTGCTGGTTTCAAAAGAGCAAATGGGGAGTGTGTGGTTTTTCCGTTCCTGAGCTCACCAAAGATAATTTCCTGCCATTAGTGGATGTATAATGGCAAGTGCTGAGATAGAAAATGCAGTCTCCTGTCACCACATCAGATGAATTGACAGTGTTGGAAGTGGGTTGATGTGCTGATGAACTATAGAGCACTACTAGTTTTACGCGTGGCACTGATCCAAGGATCTGTCAAATGCTCACTCTTCACAGTAATTACAGGCTTGTGACCAAGTCTGGAGTTTTGTAAGTATTGGGTCAGATAGATGAGAAAACATGAATCAGTCTTCATCTTTTCCCCCAAACTGATTTTCTCATTCTCCCTTTATTTCCTTTTCAATTTCTCAGAAACAAAAGTCAAAGTATATTTTTTATCAAAGTCTGCAACCCTGAAATCCACCTTCCTCCGGACAGCCACAAAACAAAGAAACACCATGGAACCTCCTCAGAGAAAACATCAAACACCCAACATGCAACAGCAAAAGAATAAATCATACAAACAGCAAATAGCAAGTAGATAACACACAGAATATTAAATATCAAACCATAGAGTCTTTCTAAGAATGTTCAGTTTAGTTCAATTTAGCGCTGTGTTGTTTGTTCACTGCAGGCCACAGAGCCAGCACCCCTTTATTTCAAGGGAATCTTGGTTCTGGAACCAAGGTACCCAGGATACAGAGCTGCTCATAGAAAGTCTGAATGCATTTAGTTGTCAATTTATTCTGATTAATTCAATCCAGTGCCTTCCATTTATTCAATCACAGTATTTATTATCCATTGTAGGTGTCCTTGAGACAGCGGTGACCAGGTCAATGTGGTGAAGAGACTCTTCTGGTTTTGTTAAGCATGGAATTGCAGAATTTATTTAGACCAAGTGATACATAAAACATAGAATATTCAGCATTACTGCGAAGTACAGGCCCTTTGGCCCATGATGTGGTGCTGACCTTTTAGCCTATCTAAGATGATGGTTGAAAGTTCAAAGTTCACCATTCAAAGTAAATTTAGCATCAAATACATAAATGTCACAATACATGAGCCTGAGATTCATTTTCTTTTGGGCATTCACAGTAGGTACAAAGAAGCACAATAAAATCAATGAAAAGCTACACAGAAGGACGAACAACCAATGTGCAAAAGACAACACATTGCGCAAACAGAAAAAAGCCCAAAATAATGCTATGTAAATAAGTAATAAATAATATTGAGAGCATGAGTTGTGGAGTCTTTGAAAGTGAGGTTGTGGAATCAATTCAGTGTTGGCGTGAGTGAAGTTATTCACTCTGGTTCAGGAGCTTGATGGTTGAGGGGGTTCCTGAACCTGGTGTGGTGTGGGATCTGAGGCTTGAGTGCCATTGTCCTGATGGCAGCAGTGAGAACAGAGCATGGCCTGAAGGGTGGGGGTCCTTGATGATGGAAAAGAGATGTATTTCAATGGTACTATGGTATGCAAACTGGGATGGTTCTTTGGAGATGGTGACATTCTTGAAGCTATGACAGTTCAAATACTGCCAGTTGACACTAATAAGACACAAATCAGCCCCCAGAATGGTCAGTGAAGTGGCAGATGGAACTGAATGCAGAAGACACGTGTAAATGCATTTATACTTAATGCATTTGAATTGTGCAGGAGCAGAGTGCACAGGGGTTTATCTGGATGGAACTTTGAAAGGCCAAGACATACTTAGAATGTAATTAGCACCACAAAAGAGATGCAGACTCCCTAAATTGAGGAATTGAGTACCAAAGCAGAGAAGTTATGTTAAGTTTGGTCATACCTAGATTATTGCACCCAGTTCTGGTCACCACAGTTTAACAAAGATGTTTAAGACTTTGTGAGGGTATAGAACAGTCTGAAGGAACAAGATGGGTCACATAAACTGGGATTATTCCCTACAAGTAAAAGAGAGAGAGAGAGAGAGAGAGCAGTTTACTGGGAAATCAGTGGAGTGATGGGACTGATAGGGCTGTACTAAGAGCCATCATCAACTCGATGGGTGGAATAGCCTCCTTCAATGTTTTAACACACTCATACCCAGAGTTTGCAGCTATTGAGGGTTTTAGAAGTGGAGATTGTGTCAGTGATATCAAAAAGAAATTAGATGGGCATTTGAGAGAACAAACTCACAGGTTTCTGAAGGGATAGAAGGAAATGGGACTGATTCAATTTCTCTAACTAGCTGTCATGGACTCAATGGGCCAAATGGTCTCGCTCTGTACCATCATATTTCTAAGTCTAGGGCCTATGCTCAATAGCTGGGGCTTCTCCGACTGATGTCTGATGCTTGAGAGCTCCAGGAATGAGTAGGCAATAGCTGAATTTTATTTCTTGTGGTGTCAGTGGAAAGGTGTGAAAAAAGAATAGCCCTCTTTCTCCCGGCACCTCACATCTCACCGCTGTTTTCTTCAGGTGGTCAATCCACTTGCTTTCCTGCCAGGCTACAGGAGCTTCCCAGTTCTGAGCAGGTGTCTAAAACTGAGCCACAAGGTAGCTGTAACTGGGAAATAAAAGTCTTTATTCACACAGTAAACCTTCAGAAGAGCGAGTCCGAGACAATTTCACTCTCTTGACACAATGTTTTATACATTACAGCCTGAAACATCAATATTTTTTCCCCTCCATAGATGCTGCCTGACCTGCTGAGTTTCTCCAGCATTTCATGTGCGCCTCACAGAATTTCCAGCACCTACAGAGTCACTCGTGTTGTGTGGTGAACTACATATACCTGTCTGGACTGCTCCTGTGGCTCCTCCCACAGACCCCTGCTGACTGCTCCTGTGGCTCCTCCCACAGACCCCTGTATAAAGACGATTGAGGCCTGAGCCCGGCCTCATTCTCCAGGATGTAGCGTTGTTCATTCTTCCAGTCAATAAAAGCCGATATCTCGCTTCTTACGTCTCAGAGTGAGTTATTGATGGTGCATCAATTTTATTGACTGGAAGTTAAAACATGGAAACCGTTTTACGTCCGGAAAGATTGGATTTGGACCCCCAAGACCCTGAAGCTGCTCTTGCCTTTGAACTCTGGCTTGCATGCTTCCAATCATACTTGGAGGAGGTTCGCGCAACTGACCCCACTGTTAGGCACAGAATTCTCCTCTCGAGAGTCGCCCCAAAAGTTTATTCATTCATCAGGGACCTCTCAACCTACAAAGGGGCGCTTGACGCCCTCAAAAGACAGTACCTGCGGCCGGTGAACGCTGTCTACGCCAGACATCGCTTGGCCACGCGCAGACAGCGCCCTGCGGAGTCGTCCGCCAAATTTCTCCGAGCTCTACAGGCACTCGTGCAGACTTGTGACTGCAAAATGCTCACGGCGGAACAGCATGCGGAACTCTTGGTACGAGACGCCTTTGTGACCGGAATCAGGTCAGTGTATGTGCGCCAGCGGCTGCTGGAAAATGCTGATCTTACCTTACGCTCGGCGATCGAGACGGCCGACACGCTGGAGGCTGCTCTGCACAATGCTGACGCTGTCCAGCCACGCGATTCCCCACCGGTTCCGTGGACACCTCCGACCCTGCTGCCACCGGTTCCCATGAGCGAATTCGCCAACGCCGCTGCCAGTTGCGGTTCCACGCACTCCCCGAACCCGACCAAGCGAAAGCTGTGTTATTTCTGTGGGCTTGAGAAACATCCTCAAAACCGTTGCCCAGCTCGAGAAGCGACCTGCTCCAGCTGCGGAAAACCGGGCCATTTCGCCAGAGCCTGTAAGTCTAAACCGCGCGCGGGGTCGAGCAGCGCTGCGTTTTGAGACGTGGGGGCCGCCATCTTCCATGCTCGGATGTGGGCGGCCATCTTTGCCGGCGACACCATGCCCCGCCCCTACCTACCCGTTTGAGACGTGGGGGCTGCCATCTTGCATGCCCGGATGTGGGCGGTCATCTTTGCCAGCGTCACCATGCCCCGTCCCCGACTCGCCGGTGTTTACCGGGCACCAAGATGGCATTTCAACTCTGGCCACCGTAACCCTCGACCAAAGCGCTCCACACCAGCTAGCAAGGTCAATGATGGACATCCTGGTGGAGGGACACAGGACTAGCTGCCTGTTTGACACAGGCAGTACTGAGAGTTTTATTGACCCGGACACGGTGCAATGCTGCGGACTCGTGACACGGCCGTTAAGCCAGAGGGTCACCATAGCTTCTGGGTCGCATTCCACAGACATCCGGGTGGGTTGTGTAGCGACATTGGTGGTGCAGGGCACAGAATATCGGAACTTTGCGCTACTGGTCATGCCTCGACTGTGCGCACCTGTGCTATTGGGGCTGGACTTCCAGAGCCATCTCGAAAGTGTGACTATGGCATATGACGGGCCCCTCCCACCACTCACTGTCAGGAATCCTCAGTTTGGTGGGACTTCGCCATATACCCCGTTACCGCACACACATACACACCGAACCACACATCCCACCTGGCACCATGCCGATAGCTGTGCTACTGACACTACTTGCAACCTATCCACCCTCAAGATCCCTCCCCCATCGCTGTTCGCCAACCTGACCCCCGACTGTAAACCTGTGGCAACTAAAAGCAGGAGGTACAGCGTGGGGGACAGGGCCTTCATTCAGTCAGAGGTGCAGCGGCTGCTCGGGGAGGGGATCATCGCGCCAAGCACAAGCCCTTGGCGGTCCCAGGTGGTTGTTGTTCGGACTGGGCAGAAAAATAGGATGGTTGTGGACTATAGTCAGACCATCAATAGGTTCACGCAGCTTGACGCATACCCCCTACCCCGCATTGCGGATATGATCAACAAGATAGCTCAGTACAAGGTGTACTCGACCATAGACCTGAAATCCGCTTATCACCAGCTCCCCATCCGCCCAGAGGACCGCCCCTACACCGCCTTCGAGGTGGGCGGCAGGCTCTATCACTTCCTGCGCGTCCCATTTGGTGTCACCAATGGTGTCTCAGTCTTCCAGAGGGAAATGGACCGGATGGTGGACCAGTACAACCTGAAGGCCACATTTCCCTATCTAGATAACATCACCATCTGTGGTCACGACTGGTCGGATCACGATGCCAACCTCCAACGATTTTTCCAAGTGGCCAAAGCCCTGAACCTTACCTATAACAGGGACAAGTGTGTGTTCGGAACCACCCGACTCACTATCCTTGGGTATGTTGTGGAGAACGGGGTCATTGGCCCTGATCCCGACCGTATGCGCCCCCTGTTAGAACTCCCTCTTCCCACCACCCTCAAGGCCCTCCGGCGGTGCCTGGGTTTTTTTTCCTATTACGCCCAATGGGTCCCCCATTACGCAGACAAGGCCTGCCCCCTGGTCAAGTCTACCACTTTTCCCCTCTCTGCCGAGGCCTGCGCGGCCTTCAGCCGCATTAAAGGGGACATTGCCAAAGCAACGATGCATGCGGTGGACGAGACCATTCCCTTCCAAGTAGAGAGTGACGCCTCAGACTTCGCGCTGGCTGCTACCCTCAATCAGGCAGGCAGGCCAGTAGCATTCTTTTCTCGTACCCTTCAAGGCTCTGAAATTCGGCACTCCGCGGTGGAGAAAGAAGCCCAGGCCATAGTGGAAGCTATTAGGCACTGGAGGCACTATCTCGCCAGTAAAAGGTTCACCTTGCTGGCCGACCAGCGCTCAGTTGCGTTCATGTTCAACAACCAACAGCGGGGCAAAATCAAAAATGATAAAATTTTGCGGTGGAGAATAGAACTCTCCTACAATAACCTACAATTATGATATCCTGTACCGGCCTGGAAGGCTCAATGAGCCCCCTGATGCCCTATCCCGGGGAACGTGTGCTAGCGCACAGCTCGACCAGCTGTATGCCCTTCATGCCCATCTTTGCCATCCGGGGGTCACCCGATTTTACCATTTCGTTAAAGCCCGGAACCTGCCGTACTCCCTGGAGGACATCAGGACGATGACCAGGGACTGCCAAATCTGCGCTGAGTGCAAACCGCACTTCTACCGTCCTGACACGGCGCAACTTGTCAAGGCCACCCGCCCTTCTGAGCAACTGAGTGTTGACTTTAAGGGCCCCCTTCCCTCCACCGACCGCAATGTCTATTTTCTCAATATTATTGACGAGTACTCGCGATTCCCCTTTGCCATTCCCTGCCCCGACACCACTACCACGTCTGTCGTAAAAGCCCTGCGCCAGCTCTTCATTCTGTTTGGATATCCCTGCTATATCCACAGTGATAGAGGGTCCTCCTTTATGAGTGACAAGCTGCGCCGGTACCTGCTAGCTAGGGGCATTGCTACTAGTAGGACCACGAGCTATAATCCCCCGGGAAATGGACAGGTGGAGAGGGAGAATGCCACAGTGTGGAAGGCCACACTTTTAGCCCTTAAGTCAAAAGGGTTGCCGGTCTCTCGATGGCAGGAGGTCCTCCCTGAGGCACTCCACTCTATCCACTCCCTGTTATGTACGTCCACCAATGCCACCCCTCATGAGTGCCTATTCTCTTTTCCCAGGAAGTCTGTCACTGGGACCACCCTACCAGTTTGGCTGACGTCCCCGGGGCCAGTGCTGCTCCGGAAACATGTGAGGAGTAATAAATACTCCCCGCTGGTCGAGAGGGTTCACCTCCTGCTTGCTAATCCCCAGTATGCCTACGTGGTCTTGCCTGATGGGCAGGAGGACACGGTCTCTGTCCGCGACCTGGCGCCTGCCGGAGCAGCAGACCACTACCCCGTACACTCCACGGTAACTATGAACCCTGTACCCGAGGTGACACCGCGCACACCGTGCCACACCCAGACTCCTCACGACGCTCATGTACCGGGCATCTCGTACGCGTATATTCCGGGCGCCTCGCACACACGTGAGGGATCACTGACACCTCCAGTTAGGCCAGAACCAGCACAACCTCCGTCTCCGGTGCAATCACCACCACCGGCACCTGTGCCATCACCAACTCCGGCACCTGTGCAATCACCACCACCGGCACCTGTGCAATCACCACCACCGGCATCTGTACAATCACCACCACCGGCATCTGTGCAATCACCACCACCGGCATCTGTGCAATCACCACCTCCGGCACCTGTGCAATCACCACCTCCGGCACCTGTGCAATCACCACCACCGGCACCTGTGCAATCACCACCACCGGCATCTGTGCAATCACCACCTCCGGCACCTGTGCAATCACCACCTCCGGCACCTGTGCAATCACCACCACCGGCATCTGTGCAATCACCACCACCGGCATCTGTGCAATCACCACCACCGGCACCTGTGCAATCACCACCTCCGGCACCTGTGCAATCACCACCTCCGGCACCTGTGCAATCATCACCACCGGCACCTGTGCAATCACCACCGGCATCTGTGCAATCACCACCACCGGCATCTGTACAATCACCACCACCGGCATCTGTACAATCACCACCACCGGCATCTGTGCAATCACCACCTCCAGCATCTGTGCAATCACAGCCGGTGCTACGTAGATCGCAGCGACAGATTCGACCACCTGATAGACTTAACCTGTAAATATACTTGTAAGAAACTTCGCCCCATGGGGACTCTTTTAAAACAAAGGGGGGGGGGTGAATGTGGTGAACTACATATACCTGTCTGGACACGCCCCCCCCCCCCCCCCCCCCCGGCTGACTGCTCCTGTGGCTCCTCCCACAGACCCCTGTATAAAGGCGATTGAGGCCTGATGCCCGGCCTCATTCTCCAGGATGTAGTGTTGTTCATTCTTCCAGTCAATAAAAGCCGATATCTCACTTCTTACGTCTCAGAGTGAGTTATTGATGGTGCATCATGTTGATAAAATGATTAACTACAGTTTTAATTGCTATAATTACCTACATAGCTTTAACATACAGTTAGGTAACTTTGCAGAATTAGATATTTATACTGGTTGCACATCCCAACCACCAGTACCCCTTTGAATATTCAATACTGGTGTCAGTTCTGAAAGCTTCTGAGCATAAACTCCAACACCCAAAGTATGACCCTTCTGCAGCAGTGTTGAGGGATGACCCCGTCAATATACGACTGGCCGGAATGTTAAGTGATGATACAAACCTGCCCTGAACTGTGCATGAAGTGGCAGGGATCTGTCTTTAGCAATGTGTTTATACAAGAATCGACCACCCTGATCTCATTCTGAAGTTTTCAATTTATCTACAGTCTTCCCCTATGTAGTTTCAATGGTACAGAATCAGAATATCCCACAACAATGATTGTTTTAACTAGCCTCAATGTAACAGTTGAAGTTAAATTGTGAAAAGGTTTCATGAAGATTGGCTCTCATTCTAATTGATCCATAATTATGCGATCCATAATTTCATAACTCCAGAATTACCCTTAACAACATTCAGTATCTTCAGGGCAAACCAGACAAGTTACATTATAGAATGGCCCACTTTCAACCACAGCCGATTTGTGCTTTACTTAGACAGCAGTAATTTATTTGACATCATTCTGAAAATGGTCCTCTTGGAAAATGGGGCTGTTTTCTTATTAGACAAGTGATCAGTGTTATGTTATTCTTTCCCTATAATCAAAGCAGAGATCGCAATTCAGGATTAAAAACAGGAAGTTCCAGGCTGCGTCTGTGGAACTGAGTTAGTATTACAGGTGTATGAACAGGGAAAGTGAGGAACAATTCTTTTTAAAGCTGCAGAGTGATGTAGGGGTGGAAGGGAAAAGTGGGAATGCCTGTGTTTGGGAAGAGATAAGGCTTTTGATCAAAGGTGCTTTTTGTGGAGCAAATGACTTGTTTTGCTACAACGATTACTTTGTATTCAGCAAGCAGTGTCAAAATATTGTAATGTCTCGATACAATTACATCATTCGGACTTCAGACGGATGGCATAATGGAATGGAATTGTAACTCCCTGTGCCAAGGTTGCCAGGGAAATCTGGCTGCAGTAAGGATCTAGAGCAAGAACAAGCTCAGTGTGGTAACCTTTAAACATTTCCAACATTTTGTACGTGGGTCAAGAGGCAGCCTCCACTGCCTAACTGGCCTGATATCCTCCATAAGATACGAGCCAACTTTGGGAAGAGATCCTCAGATTCCTCACACTGCTCTTCCATCACTATTTACAACCAGGATTCAGATTCCTACCTTTATTTTCTAGCAACTCAGGCTAATATGATGAGGAAAGTTAACGAGGCACTGATTAATGAGTCCCGAAAGCCTAAAAAGCCACAGCTTCTCAAAAAGTTCTAACAATTAGGACTTTGTACTTCATTTAATGTGTTAAAGTGTTGAAGGATCTATAGCTTGTACCCTCCTTACTAATCACAATGATTTGTCTATCTACTTTGGTCAATATTTGTTCCTTCACCCACCTCTGGTGAAGTAATACCAAGAGCTGTGTCAGCCTATGACATTTTCCTGGTGGGGCAGGAAATGAGAACAGTAAATGTCTTCAGCAGCTGTCATTACTTCTGATTCCCCTTTCAGTCCCAAATAACTGTGGTGCCCTGGGGTGACTGGGAACACTTTAACAAGCCTGTTTACATAATGGGTAGAAACTTGGAAAAAATTACAGATGCGTGAAGGGAGAAACCCAAATTTCTAAGGCCTTTCTCCCCACTCCCAAAGGTTAGTCATGTGCTAATTCATAGTAATAATGGGTTCAGTTAAAAGTGTCCAGATTATTTAAATTGAATTAACAAACTTAGCATTTAAAAATAAAATCCAATAATTTATAGGTAATTGATTCAAAGAGAAGAACCTTACCGCTATTGTAGCTAGAGGAAATCTTTTGTAAATTTTAGAGAATTGTTTCCAATATCCAGGGACTCCTGCATTTAACTTTCTCTTCTCAGTATTGAATATTGACCATTTAGAAATGTCTGAGCGTCTAACACGCACTTACACTTAGGTATCACTACCTTGAGGCAAGGAAACACTGGTTTGATGTACACTTGTGTAAAAGTCGCAAGGTAGCTCAGCAAGCCATCAAACACCACAAGGGTCTGAATTCCCCTCAATATTTTTGCACATTGGTTGGAGGTTCCAGAAAACAAATTGTTAAGCACACTGCCTAAAACTCAAGTATTGCCCATTTGCAAGCAGAAGAAGATTAAGTACTGGTTTATACAAGTTTGATAGAACATGTAGGTTGGAGAGCCAAAACCATCCAGATCAATTAAAAAATTGATAAATCAGTATCAATAAAAATCCATTCAATATCAATAAATCAACACACACAAAATGCTGGGAGAACTCAGCAGGTCAGGTGCATCTATATAAATGAATAAATAGTCAATGTTTCGGGCCAAGATCTAATTGTCAGTCCATGCCCTCCTCTTGGTGTCAAGGTGAGGCCACCCTCAGGGTGGAGGAGCAACACTTTATATTCCATCCGGGGAGCCTCCAACCTGATGGCATGAATCGATTTCTCCTTCCAGTGAGAATGTCTCTTCTCCTCCCCTCTTCTTCAGTTCCCCACTCTGGCCTTTTACCTCTTCTCACCTGCCTAATACCTCCTCCTTCCCTTTCTCCTATGGTCCACTCTCCTCCCCTATTAGATTCCTTCTACTCCAGCCCTTCACCTTTCTCACCCACCTGGCTTCACCTATCACCTTCTAGCTATTCAACTTCCCCTCCTGCCACCATTTTATTCTGGCACATTCCCACCTCCTTCTCAGTTCTGAAGAAAGGTCTTGGCTCGAAATGTCAACTGCCTGTTGATTTCCATAGATGCTGTCTGACCTGCTGAGTTCCTCCAGCATTTTGGGTGCGTTGCTCGGGATTTCCAGCAGACTTTCTCATCTTTAATATAAATGTTAAAGTTAAATAAAAAGTGAAAATAGAAAATGATATTGAATAAACATACACAATACTATTGCAAAAATTGCACAGCATGTACACATTTTAACCTGGACATAATTGTTAACCATAACATGATAACCAGAGTTCATGCTGTGATGTAATTCTATAATCATCATCAAGCAAATTTATTAAAGATTGAACTGATAACTTCTGTTGTTATTGCTGCTGAGAACCACAGCTGTTCAGATACTCCCACACACGAGCAAGGAGCATTTAAGGTCACGGGCTGGAACTGCAACTGCTTGGAAGTGTCTGTTTTCAATGTAATAATATATTTTAGCACAATGCAAACAGGAAGTTCAGGATTTATGCATCTTGACATCTGCATTAGCGCAATTACTGAGTTTAATCTTGGTTTTTAAATAGTAGTGGGATCCCTAGATTGTACAACACATGCCCTTTGTGGGGCAACAGCTGTGTCATGTTCAGGTTCAGTGTATTATGAATTGTAAAGCACAGTGGGTTTAAGGCAGCCTGGGGTGTATCATCTTCCTCCACGTTAATATGTTTACCTTCAGTACCTCATCATTCTTCCACTGACTGGCAGGTTTCATGACATAGAATACTGTTCAAAAGTCTTAGGCACATGTGTATAGTGAGGGTGCCTAGCCATCTGACAGAGTGTATTGAGTCTTCATACTGAAAGTGAGGTGGGGAAATGAGGGGAGTGTGGTTTGGGGGGATAGATGGAAGAGTGGCTGGTGGGCGAAGTGATTGGCAATAGTAAGAACAATGGTTTGGGGAAGTGACTGAGGATGTGTATGACTTCTGGGCAAATGGTGATGAGGTGGTGATGGTGGATGTCGGATGTTAGACAGGTAGCATTGGTTGTGGGACAGGGGAAGACAGGCAATGGTCAGCAGTGAGATGTTCAACTTAATTGTTTAAATCAAGCGTAACTTCGTACAATTTATGTTATGTTAGCTTATATTTGTCCTCATCTTGTAATGTGCTGGTGCTGCCAAACCTAATTGCCATTGCATTTATGCCCTGTGTATTTACATATGCCCTTGACAACAATAAACTTGACCTTGGAGACACAAGTGACTGCAGAAGCTGGAATCTAGGGAAACACACGAAGTGTTGGAGGAACTCGGCTGGTCAGGCAGCATCTATAGAAGGAAAAGTACCGCTACCATTTCAGGTAAAGAAGCCGAACAATCTCAACCCCGGCTGTCTGCACTCAGTTTCCCTCCTCGGGGGATGAGCTTGAACTTATTTAGCTGATCATCACCTGCTTGTCTTTAGTTGGGATCTGCAGTGGTTCCTTTGCAGACCGTTTTATCGGCAGCTCAGCCAGCTTAGGGAACGCATCCCTCAGTGAATGGCGCAGAAAGACGGCCGAGCTCCTCACAGTCGTACGTAAGTGTACGAGCATGTCTAAGCCAGTCTAGCCTCTTTGGTCTTTATCATAGATCAAGCGTCTGGGTGGCAATGAATAGATTATTTTTGGCTTTCACAATGGAGGCTGGGAAGGCCACTCAGTTCTTGGAATATAGAAAACCATATTTCTTGACCCTGGGGGAAATTCTGGCCTTGTGGTAAACTTGTTATAGAATCTATACTAAAGTTGTTAACTACTCCACTGCGTTAACATCCAAACAATGAAGATGAAAACAGTTCCACAACACACTGCTTGTATCACCTTTCTTTTCCACTCAAGGTTCATTTAATACTTTTGATGCAACTCTAATTCTTTTTTTGTAACACATTTTTACTTATTATTGATATACTAATGTGCGTCCTGTTTTATGGATTATAGAATGGAGCGTACAATACTGTGGAAAAAGTCTTAGGTACGTATATATATCTAGGGTGTCTAAGACTTTTACACAGTAATTTTATGTATTGCACTGTACTGCTGTCACTAAAACAAATTTCATGACATCTGTGATTGATAATGAACATGATTCTGATATGGGTCTCTATTGTGGACTGAGCGTGGGAAGGGGGGCAGGGAGAAGGGAATCATGGCTGGGAAAAGGAAGGGAGCGGGAAGCACAAGAGAGACATTCTGTAATGATAAATAAACCAATTGATTGGAATCAAATGAGCTTGCCTGGTATCTCAGAGTGGGATGGATCTGCGCCCGTGCCACCCATTGCCCCGACATTCCTTCTGTCCCACCTGTCCCACACCCCTTCTGCAGCTCTCCACCCTTACTATTCCTACATCCTTTGCTCTTACCAGATTTACAAACTCACTCCCCACTCCATGTTGATAAATACAGCACTGTGCAAAGCTCTTAGGCGCCCTACCTATATATATGCGCCTAAGACTTTTTCATTGTACTGTACATTCTATTCTACTGATATATTAATCTATATTCTAATGTGTATGAGAATTCTTTTCTATTTTGATTTCAATTTTCTTCTCAGAATGCTGAGGACTGCGGGCAAACCGACATAGAGCAGCTGAAATTTCATTATCCTCATAAATAAAATCATTTACCATTAAATCCAATTTGAAAGTTTTGTTTTAATTATGTTGGATAGTTGGAGGTAGCCGCTTGTAAAGATGAGTGTTTGCTCTGGGAACGTGATGTAGCTTCTCTCTTTGAGTTACTGTAGTCTTTATGTTAGTAGACACCTCCATTGTGGGAGTTCTCAGAATTGGGTCAAAAAGGAATGAAAAAGTGAAGTTGGTAAGTTGTGCAATTGAAATTTGGAGTGATCCCTTGAAGCTGGCATATTTTACCCTAGAAAATTGTTTCCAATCCTGTTTTAAAACATTTCCTTACCGGCCTTCAGTATTTCCCTTTAGATATGAGCACTCTAAACAAAGTGCCAATTAGGTTGGCCACTCATGGCATATGCTCTGCTCATTAACAGTCCGAAAGTGTATCAGTGTTTCATGGGCACCAATGAATTCAGATTTGGAATTGCGAGAGTTCCACGTTCGTTTCAGTGGAAGCTCGAACGACCCATTTCATAACGCCAATATATAAAAGTCAAAGCCAGGGCTGGAGCGCCATCTGATGGCAACACGGGTTAATGGACACCAGGTCCTTGGTGCTGAAATCATTTACTTCATTTTGTCGGTTGTAATAATTCACAGTGAAGATAAAAGAATGTTGATATTTATTAATAGGCTAATAATTCAGAATATGATCATTTTAATATATCTTAGATGTTTCTTTGAAGCTATTATTTTGATATTCACTTATGATAACACATGACTGTTCAGGTTCTGTTTTCATCCATCACCCTCAACTCCACCTTTCAGTCTCCCCATACTCCTCTTCACCTGGCTCCATCTGCCCATCATCCTTCACTCTACCTAGATCCATCTATAAATCCCTATCTCACCCTTCCTCCTCTCCCCTTTATTCTCATCATCTCTCGAAGCTCAGTCCTGATGCAAAGTCTCAATTGGAAACGCTGGCCATTTCCTCCCCTCCACAGATGCTGCTCAACCTTCCGAGTTCCTCCCACAGTAAGTCCTTCACTCCAGAAACCAGAAGCTCTCATGTGACCATTCAGTTTCTCACTTCCTACTGCATCTCCTCAGATTTTATTCCACCTGTGTTAACATTTAGCTAATCTTGAGAAAGTAAGTCTTTCCAATCTGAAATTGAAATTTTGCTTAATAAAATTTCTATCTGCAGGCTGCGTTTGTTCAACTGACCAAAAATAAACCTGGATTTATTTATCATATTTAATCTTTTTCCCCAGAGTGGGAAATAAACCTCCCTGGTGAGAAATAACATTTCACCATGAAATAATATTTGCAGTGGCCTATTGCCTTTCATGATCTCAAGGTATTCTTAAAGCAGGTTGGAAATGGTGACAACCTTTTGAAACAACCAAATTTGCACATTCAGACCCATTAGGCAGTAATTAGACAGACCAGATTATGGGCAGTATGGTTTATGATGTCACAATCTACTATGCAAATCTGTTTACAAGTACTGCTAAATTGTGGACACAGAGATTGTATCTCCTGATGTGTTAATACAACACTGTTTATTTGGCTATTGAGGAAATTATTTAAGAATATCTGAAATAAACTGTTCATATTTTGATTGCAGGTGTCTAGTGGCTTCTCATGTTGCTGTTAGATGATTTATTTATGAAGCAGATCACAATTTTTAATCGGGTGCTATCAACATGTCTTTACTTGAAACCATTGAGAATGTTACCAGCAAGCTGGTGTACAGTGCTTAAAAGTTTCATCATAGGATTAATGTAAGGAACCTATTCCACTTCCACAGCTGATAGTTGACTCTACCTGCATGGAGGTCACTAGTTACCAAATCAAACAAACAATTAGCTTTTAAAATTCATCCAATGGTAAATTCTGACTAGATTGAAACTTGAATTTGTTTCAATCAATGCTACCAGGCATGCGGATTTTTCCTTTCCTTTTTACTCTTTCATTACTGAAATTCATTAAATACTGAAATTACACACTCAGTGGCTACTTTATTAGGTATACCTGTGCATTAATACAAATGTCTAATCTGCCACTCATCTGTCAGCAGTTCAATGCATTAAAGCATACAGACAAGGTCAAGAAGTTCAGTTGTTGTTCAGACCAAACATCGGATGAGGAAGAGATGTTATCTAAGTGACTTTGACCGTGGAATAATTGTTGGTGCTGGATGGGGTGGTTTGAGTATGTCAGGAACAGCTGACCTCCAGGAATTTCTACACACAAGTCTCTCGATTTTACAGAGAATGATGCAAAAAGGTGGCGGGTGGGGGGGGGGGTGCGTGGGAGGAGCTAAAGATGGTGCCAGAGGTTTTTGAGACCTGGGCAACTTTGAGTGGACTGCAAAACAGTTTAAATCTCCTACTGTCACGTCCATTTCAAGGTGGCTGGGGTCCTGTCGGAGTCCGTGATCTACAGCTGCGCTCAAACTGCTTTCCTCGCCGACGGTGGGTTCACGCCCTTTTGGAGCTTGCTAACTGGCCTACATTCCACGATCTCCAGGAGTGGCTTGGAAGACGTGTGTGCCTTTGGGTGTGAGCCGAGGCCAACCCGATTCCTCGCCGGTGTCGTTAACTGAAGCGTCGCAGGAGATTGGAACACCGAGACAGGGCTGTCGGGGCCCTCTGCAGTCAAGTGGTTGCTGTCTCTCTCTCGACGGTGAGAGAGAGAGTTTGCTGCTGACTCTCAGGTCAGGGGAGCTCAAAGTCAGCGATGCTGCAGGCTGTAACATTAAAGCAGCGAGCTTTGGCAGAAGCGATCTCTCTCACTCTCTCTCTCTCCCTCTTTAGTGAGAGCCTGTGGGATGTCAAGGTGTTAGGATGACAGTATTTTTTTGATGGTTTCTAGGGGCTTGGTGGGTGGTGGGGGAGCCTGATGTCTTTTACTGGATCAAGTGGGAGGAGGAGGAAGGTTTGCTGCTCATTGTGTGTGCGAGGGGGAGGGGTGCCTTGGGATTCTAAGGTTTTTCTGTCATTGATTCCTTGGGTTTTATTTTCCTTCTGTTTTATGGATGTCTGAAGAGTAAGGATTTCAGATAGTATACTGTATACATTCTCAGACATCAAATTGAACCATTGAGCCAGTGAAAACCAAAAACTACCCAGTGAGCAGCAGGAAAAAGTGCCTTGTTAATGAGAGAGGTCAGAGGAGAATGGCCAGACTGGTTCAAGCTGACAGGAGAGCGACAGTAACTCAAATAACCACAGGTTATCACAGTGGTATGCAGAAGAGCATCTCTGAAAGTATAACATTTCAAGCTTGAAGTAGATGTGCTACAACAGCAGAAGACTGTGAACATACACTCAATTGCCTCTTTTTTAGATACAGGAGGCACTTATTATTGAGACTCCTGAGTATATATTCATTCAATACATATTTTCTGTCAGAAATAATCCTACACTCTGAGTCTCAGCAAACTGCAAAGCGGCAAAGCTTTATTTTTCACGAGTCTGCAGAGTCGGACCCAAAACTGCTCCAGCAGTATTGAGCCCAGAGCATTACATTTCATTTCCTTTTATACAGTTTCAAGTAGGTTATCACGTGTCCCTCAGTTGCTGTATCATTCCTACAATTATTCATAGTCAGCTCCACTCTCCCCCTCCCCACAGGCTTGTACATTTCGGGGGTCACATACACATTTTCTCATATCCTCTGTCCTTGGAGTTAGCCATCCGCAGAGCCATGTCTGCCAAGTTTTCAAACACTTATCGGCCTTGGAGTTAGCCACAAGAGTACAGCTTATCTCCATCTGTTTCATCCACCTCCGCTCTCAGCTCCTAGCTTAATGACTCCCTTTTAGTTCTTCATGATTACCACAAGGTACAGATTGTACCTATACAGTTTTGCAAGAATCTTATATCCTTATTTAGCAATGTGTCAGCATATGTTTTGTAAGCTTAGATCTTAGCACAGTCTAACCTTAACCCTTTCACTTCTTACAATTCCACCCTTTTTCTTTTTAGAGTGTGCTAAGGATTTGTCCAGGGATTCCACTCTTCCAGTTCTCTGCCTCGTTGCAACAGCATTTTAGCCGGGTCAGCTGGGTTCCCTGGCTGCATTACCTGTACTACTACTCGCGTTATTAATGCTCTCAAGCAGGGTATTAAGCATGGTAATATGATTATCATTATGAGTATTCCGCCAAATATTAACAGGGCTATTCGCCACCAGCTTCCTCCCAGCAGACTATCCAGCCAACTCAGGTTCCCTAAGGATCTCCAAGTTTGTACTGGCACATGGGCCAACTTCCGAATTTTGTCGGATATTTTCAACACTGCCTTTCCATTATCATTTATCTTTAGGCAACAGTTTGTCAGATTGAACTTTCCACAGACCCCTCCCTCGGAGGCCAATAGGTAATCCAATGCTAATCGATTTTGGTATATGGCTGTTCTCATCTGGCTTTGCTGCTCAGCCAGCAATTCCAGAGCCAATGCGGTTTGGTTGGTGATCACCTCTACTACAGCTTGTAGGCGTATTATTCGATTTAACATATATACCGGGGTTCGGTAACCCCATGACCCATCCTGGGCCCAAGTTGCTGGTCCGTAATATTCAATGATGCGTGCTGGAGGCCACTCGTCGCCCCATTCTCCCACCTTTATCTCCCGCTTCTCCCTTCTCAGTGAGTCAAATAACTTGATTCCCAATTCCCTATCTTCATCCTGGGGTAGGAGGAAGAACTCTGGCCTTATAAGGCCTAAGAAACAAACTCCTCCCCATCCTTTCGGCAATTTGGTGTATGCCTGATTCCCACAAATCCAGAACAGACCTTCTGGAACAAATCCTCCTTTCTTTGCTTTCCGCCAGGCTTTCCAAACACTGGGAATTCCTTCGTACGGGTTATGCCCACTGCAATTCCAGATTCCCGAATTGTTTCCCATAGCCGTACAATTGTCCTTTGCCCCTTTAGTTATGTACCAAGTCGGCTCCTCGGGCCACCAAGTGGCATTATTTTTTGTTTTAGCCAACTTTATACTCTGACATGGGCTTTCTCCTACTTTCACCTTCCCTTTTCTTTCTACACATACTTGTCCTTCCGGATAGTTTGTTAACTTCCATTCTTGCGTCCTCCCAGTCCTTTTCTTATCCCAATCATGAGCCAATAGCTCCCACACACTCAAACTCTCACCTATCCATGGCCATTGCTCGCTCATGTGGGGTCCCCCACAAACCCAACAGTCACTTACATTTAAACTTGTAGCTATTCGAGTTGCTAAGTCTATAAACAGGTTTTCCTTCATTTCCGGTCTTGTTTTTCCATAGGTTCCCCATTCTTCTCTGACTCCACCAAACTCTGCCCTTCCTTTTTCTTTCCTTTCACATATCCATTCTGTCTCAGGGCATGTACTTTCTCGTACACTCCAACTTCTCCCTTCTCCTTTTTCTTCTCTCACTGATCCACCGGGGTATCCCCTGTTCTTTTTCAGGGTATATTTTATTCCTCCCTCTTCACATTCCTCTTTTTCTTTTCCATAACATTGGTCATTTACATGTGAATGTGACACAAGGGCCCCGGGTCGTTCTTTTCCTTTCTCCAAAACTCGGTTTCTACACTTGTCACATTTCCCTTCTATTTTTCCCACATACAGAATTAAATATATTACAGTCAATAATGTAACAGTCCACATTGAGTTCATTTTTGTTGCCTTTTCAGTTTCACCACCAACGGTTCTTCACTGGGAACACAGGTCCACTCCGTGTGTCCCTCAGGCTTAACTGGTCCCTTTATTCTGGATGCGTGGGTCCACCCTTTCTCTTTTGTTCGTACGGCCGCCTCGGTGGTTAACAGGACCTGGAAAGGGCCTTCCCACTGTGGTTGTAACTTCTCCGGCTTCCAGGTCCGTACCAGAACCCAATCTCCAGGCACGATCTGATGTAAAGCAAAGTCGAGCGGCGGAGTCTGGGCCAAGAGACCCTTCTTCCGCAGTTCTGCAAAGGAACGAGATAGTGCCAGTAAATAGTTCTTTATAAAAATATCACCCCCTTGTAGCGTGGGGTACCCTTCTACCTTATTCCAATACGGGAGTCCAAACAGCATTTCATAGGGGGAGATTCCTATATCCTTCCTGGGTGCTGTTCGGATTCTTAACAGGGCGATGGGGAGACACTTAGTCCAGGGTAACTTGGTTTCTAGCATTAATTTGGTCAATTGCGCCTTTAAGGTACTGTTCATCCTTTCCACCCGTCCCGAACTCTGGGGATGCCACGGGGTATGGTATTTCCATTGGATACTCAATGCATCACAAATCAACTGGTGCGTCTTGGAGGCAAAGTGTGTCCCTCTGTCCGAGTCTATGGACCCCATGATCCCATATCTGGGGATTATGTTTTCTAGTAGTATTCGGGCTACTGTAGGCGCATCGGCCTTTGTGGTCGGGTATGCTTCCACCCAGTGGGTAAAATGATCCACTATTACTAACAGGTACTTCCATCTCTGCACTGAGGGTAGTTCGGTAAAGTCGATCTGGACTCTATGGAACGGTCTCATGGCCAGTGGCTGGCCACCTCTTGGAGTGGATCGCATCACTTTCTTGTTTATCCGCTGGCACGTCGGACATCCAGTTATCTCTTGCTGGGCCAGTGTGTATATTCCTTTGCATACATAGTCCCTCAGAATTGTGTCGCACATGGCCTGTACTCCCCAGTGGGTTTGATGGTGCAACTGTTGGAGGATGTTGCGGGTTACTTCCTTATTTAGTACCTGTCTCCCATCCGGGACCGTCCATTTACCATCAGTGTCTTTTCGGGCTCCTAGTTGGTTCATGCTATCAATCTCTATTTGGGTAAACATAGGTTGTTTAGTAAGTCCTTCCCTCACTGGTATCAAGGTCAGGAGTTGGATCGGGTCTTCAACGGCTGCTCGTTTGGCCTCCCCATCGGCTAGACGGTTCCCTACTGCTTCAGGTGTTGATCCTTTTTGGTGTCCGGGTACATGTACTACCGCAATCTCAGTTGGTAGGGCCAGGGCTCCCAATGTCATACTTATCATTTGCTCGTGTGCCAGTCCCTTTCCTCTGGCCGTTATCAGTCCTCTTTCTTTCCATATCTTCCCAAAGGTATGTACTATCCCATAGGCGTACTTAGAGTCAGTGTATATTGTTCCGATCCTCTTTTCCAATATCCTCAGAGCCCTCTGGAGTGCGTATAATTCGCATGACTGGGCCGACCAGTTTCCCGGTAATCTCCCGGACTCCACTATTCTTTCAGTCTCTCCGTCAATGATGGCATATCCGCTGTGCCGTACTCCATCAATACATCGTGAGGATCCATCTATATACAATTCCTGTCCTTCTCCCAGGGGAACTTCCTGTAAGTCCTCCCGGCTCTTTGTTTGCAAGTCCAGCAATTCAATACAGTCGTGTTCTGACTCCTTTTCTTCTAGTCCTCCATAGAGGAACTGGGCTGGGTTGCAACTGGAATCCTTTGCGAAGTTTAGGTCTTCTCCGGTCATCAGTATAGTTTCGTACTTTAGAATGCGGGAGTCAGTGAGCCACCGATGTGCCTTCTGGGCTAGTAGGGTGCTGACCGAGTGGGGAGAATGCACTGTGATCTTCCCTCCAAAGGTTAGTTTCCGGGCTTCCTCTACCAATACCGCTGTCGCTGCCACTGCTTGGATACAGGTGGGCCATCCACGCGATACCGGGTCTAACATTTTTGACAGGAAAGCCACGGGTTGCCGCTTTCCTCCTCTTAGTTGGGTGAGTACCCCTTGGGCCATTCCTTCGGCATTGTTGACGTACAGCTGGAATGGTTTTTCCAGGGCTGGCAAGACTAACACCGGAGCACGGATCAATTGCCCCTTGATATAGTTGAATTTTTGCTCCTCTTCCTTTGTCCATTTTACTGTTTGCTCATCTTGCCCGAGTTTATCATACAGAAATCTCACCAGGGGAGTATAATTCTCAATCCAGATTCGACAATACCCCACTAACCCCAGGAACTGTCGTATCTCCTTCTTGGTACGAGGTAGCGACATCCCTGTTATTCCAGCTATCCTTTCTGGGGTAATGCTTCGCTGTCCCTTACTGACCCGGTGTCCCAGATACCTTACTTCCTTTTCCACGAATTGTAACTTTTTCTTGGAGACCCGTAGCCCCTTTTTCCCTAGGAAGTTCAGTAATCTGATGGTATCTTCCTGCACCCCTTTCTGTGTTGGCCCGGATAGTAATAAATCATCCACATACTGTAGCAGTTGGTTCTCTGGAGCACATTGGAATTCCGCTAGTACTTGCTCCAAGACCTGCCCGAATAGGTTAGGTGACTCAGTGAATCCTTGCGGCAGGACCGTCCATCTGAGTTGTCTTTTCCGCCCTGTTGTAGGATTTTCCCATTCAAACGCAAACATGTCCCGACTGCTTTCTTCTAGCGGGCAACTCCAGAAAGCATCTTTTAGATCTATTACACTGAACCATTCATGGTCAGGGGAGATTTTACTCATCAGGGTGTACGGGTTGGGTACTACCGGGTATCGGGTCTGGACTACTGCATTTAGACCCCGCAGGTCTTGTACCATCCGATAAGTCCCGTCCGGCTTTCGCACCGGGAGGATGGGGGTATTATATGGCGACATACATTCTTCCAGCAGTCCATCTGCGATCAGCCCTTCAATTACCGGCTGCAGCCCTTTTCTTCCTTCCATCGCAATGGGATACTGCTTCCTCCTTACTGGGCGACCGTCCGGTAGCAAGGTGATCTGTAGAGGGCTGATGTTCAATCCTCCCCTATTTCCCTCTCTATACCACACCTCGGGCTCTATTTTCTGGTCGTCCTCTTCTTTTAATGCGAATAATTTTACTATTATTTCTCCATTGTTCGGCACTGTTCCAATGCCCAGTTGCACTTGCAGGTCCCTTCCTAATAGGTTGAATCCTGCCGAGGGCAGCAGGAGAAGGTCTTGCCTTGTTGCCCTATCTTCATATCCGACTTCCACATTGTCCACAATGGGCACTTGTATCGTTTTTCCTCCGATACCGGATACCTTCATTACTCTTGTTCCTGTTCGGGCGCCGGGAGGTATCTGGATTACACTGGATCTTTCAGCACCCGAATCTACCATAAAGGTTGTATCTGACCCTTGGGGACCTAATTTCAGATTTACCAGGGGTTCCTGTCGATAGTTTCTTCTCCCCAAGGGTAGGAACCCCCGACCCCCCTAGTCTTCGTCCTCCATCATGGCATATGACCTGACCTCTCGCCGATACTTAGGACATTCCCGTTTAAAATGTCCTTCCTCGTTACAGTGGAAGCATCTTAGAGTCCTTCGCGTTTTCCTTCCTAGTTCTTGGCCATTGCCTCGGTCTGACCACGTTCCCCTCTTTTCCCTGTTTTCTGTGGTTACTTGCCGTACTGTCTGAACCATTATCCTAGCGGTATTTTTCTGTTTCTCCTCGTCTCTTCTTACAAACACCTTCTGCGCTTCTCGCAGTAATTCACTCAAGGGTTTTGAATTCCAGTCCTCTATCTTTTCTAGTTTCTTCCGAATGTCTGGCCAGGCTTTCGATACAAATTCTACCCTAATTAGCTGTTGTCCCACCTCTGTCTCCGGGTCTACCCCCGCATATTGTTGCATATTTTTCCGAATTCTATCCAGGAAGTCAGTTGGGGTCTCATCGGGGTTCTGGTGGCTTCCGAACGCCTTAGTGAAGTTATGACCCTTGGGGACCGCTTGTCTTATTCCCTTTATCAGGAATTCCCTCATGTCTCTCATGTTTCCTTGACCTTCTCCGGTCTGCTTATCCCAGTTCGGGTTTAACAGGGGAAACTTAGGTTCCCCGGCATTCCCCTTCTCCTTTCTCTCTCTCCTCTTCCGCCTGCCGTTGCGGATCATCCGGATGCGGAGCACTAGCAGCTTGTTCGGGCTGCTGGGGCCGGGGAACATAAGGGGGAGGTAGATGATTCAACACTTCCCAAGGAGGCTCTTCCTCCTTAGTTTTAGTTTCTAGTTTAAAACTTCTTGCGGAGTCTCCTGGTCCGGGAACCCAGCAAGAGGCATACTCATTTTCTTCCTCTCTCACATTTGGTTTAGAGTTTACATATATGTTTAAGGCCTGTCTAACCCAATCCTCATCTGACCCAAATGGTGGCCACCATACCGAGGACCCTGTTATTGGCTGTTTGGACCATAATTTGCAATATTCTACCATTCTCTTTTTCTGCTTTCCCTTTGTTCGTCCATATCCCCATCCTGCAAACATTCTACCGAGGGGGCTATCAGGAGGTACCTTCGGGAACAAACCCGAACTCTCCGGCTCCTCTTCCTTTGAGCTTCCCCCTCCCATTATTCCCTTCCCGGCCCGGTTCTTTTTACTCTAGGTGTCGTCACACCTAGTTTACCCGGTCACACCCACCTAGATCTCAGTTAGCTAGTCTCACTTACCCGGTGTGCCGTAGAACCGTCTCCTTTCCTCCCTGCTTTGCCGCCTTGCGCTGTCCGGATCTCACTCGCTCAAGCCGTTTCAGACGACGAGCAAGGAATCAGGGACTGCCGAACTCGGCAGGGTGCACCTTCTCCGATGTCCTTCCTCTCGCCCTCCACGACCGGAGTGGGGATCCCGGACGAGACCCCCAGCTGTCAGAAATAACTCACACCATGAGTCTCAGCAAACTGCAAAGCGGCAAAGCTTTATTTTTCACGAGTCTGCAGAGTCGGACCCAAAACTGCTCCAGCAGTATTGAGCCCAGAGCATTACATTTCATTTCCTTTTATACAGTTTCAAGTAGGTTATCACGTGTCCCTCAGTTGCTGTATCATTCCTACAATTATTCATAGTCAGCTCCACTCTCCCCCTCCCCACAGGCTTGTACATTTCGGGGGTCACATACACATTTTCTCATATCCTCTGTCCTTGGAGTTAGCCATCCGCAGAGCCATGTCTGCCAAGTTTTCAAACACTTATCGGCCTTGGAGTTAGCCACAACAGTACAGCTTATCTCCATCTGTTTCATCCACCTCCGCTCTCAGCTCCTAGCTTAATGACTCCCTTTTAGTTCTTCATGATTACCACAAGGTACAGATTGTACCTATACAGTTTTGCAAGAATCTTATATCCTTATTTAGCAATGTGTCAGCATATGTTTTGTAAGCTTAGATCTTAGCACAGTCTAACCTTAACCCTTTCACTTCTTACATTTTCAATACTGAAATTCAAAGCGTGAAATAATTCAAAATTTTAACCAAGTTAGTGATGACCTATTCCTAGTTTAATACCTTAACGTCTCAACACACCAGATACTGGCTTGAGGTGGGTGCGATGGGCAGGAAACTGCTAGCAATCTCTTTCTGGAAAAAGGGTGCAGTGGTCTTTGTTGAGGTTTGTACGTTACACCCCAGGGCCCTTGTGTTCTAAGGAATATACAGCAAGATAAGCAATAATTGCTGCTGGAGGATTAGCAATCTGGTGAAGAATGCAACACATATCAGTTGACCAAAATCTTCTGGTGCAAAAGCTGCAGGCAGACCTGTTTCGAGGTCCAGAACTGGGTGCTGACAGTACTGAAACTCAAGTCAGTCACTGCAAAGGCGCTAATGGGGAAAGGCCACAGGCTAAGACCTTACAAATTTGCTGATGATACAACCATTGTTGGTAGAATCTCAGGTGGTGACGAGAGGGTGTACAGGAGTGAGATATGCCAACTAATGGAATGGTGCCACAGCAACAACCTGACACTCAACGTCGGTAAGAAGAAAGAGCTGACTGTGGACTTCAGGAAGGGTAAGACGAAGGAACACATACCAATTCTCATAGAGGGATCAGAAGTGGAGAGAGTTCAAGTTCCTGGGTGTCAAGATCTCTGAGGATCTAATCTGGTCCCAACACATTGATGTAGTCATAAAGAAGGTAAGACAGCAGCTATACTTCATTAGGAGTTGGAAGTGATTTGGCATGTCAACAAATACACTCAAAAATTTCTATAGTTGTATTGTGGAGAGCATTCTGACAGGCTGCATCACTGTCTGGTATGGAGGGTCTACTGCACAGGACCGAAAGAAGCTGCAGAAGGTTGTAAATCTAGTCAGCTCCATCTTGGGCACTAGCCTACAAAGTACCCAGGACATCTTTAGAAGGCGGTGTCTCAGAAAGGCAGCATCCATTATTAAAGACCTCCAGCACCCAGAGCATGCCCTTTTCTCACTGTTACCATCAGGTAGGAGGTACAGAAGCCTGAAGGCACACACTCAGCGATTCAGGAACAGCTTCTTCCCCTCTGCCATCTGATTCCTAAATGGACATTGTACCTTTGGACACTACCTCACTTTTTAAAATATACAGTATTTCCATTTTGTACATTTTTAACAACCTATTCAATATATGTAATTGATTTACTTGTTTATTTATTATTATGTTTTTTTATTATTATTTTTCTCTCTCTCTGCTAGATTATATTGCATTGAACTGCTGCTGCTAAGTTAACAAATTTCACGTCACATGCCGGTGATAATAAACCTGATTCTGATACTGATCCCATCATTGCACAGTCAGGCACTGCAACTGAGCAAACACTACTGACTTCTTGATCATGGACTGAATGTGAAAGTAACATTAATGTCATTCTGTTTTAGTGCTGTAGTGGCATATCAATGTGCTGAGTTTCATGTTTTGTCGATTTTATGAATAACGTATATTTTTGGAAGCAAACAAAAACCTGTCACCCTGGTTCTGTCTCAGGCTATCCAAATAGTTGTTGGATTCCTCCATACTCTGCTGTGCTGTGTTTCGTGTATTTATTTTATACATAGATCCCATCAGTCCAACCCCTGCGCTCCTCCCGTTTGTCATCATTACATTTCTACCAATGGGAGAAGAACTGGACGAATTGGATAGATGGGCCAAATGGCCTCCTCATAATTCTTACTGGTAAAATGGGGTAAGCTCCATGGACAAAGTAAATGAACAAAATATTGATCATCTAGTTGAAATAAAAACTAGAACCAAATGTTTGCATATCAGGATTTAAAATATTACCAGAATTCTATTGTCAGAAATAAACAAGGTTTCAAGAATGATGCAATTCAGAGAACACACAGCAGATGGCATGGGAAACATAAACATGAAATGCTGGCAGCTCATCTCAGGTTCCGCAAGGCAAGCGATTCTGTTGAAATCCTAATATTAAATGATAAACCTATTATTGTTTCATTAACATACATCTCCTTCAAATGACAGTAATTTAGATTTAGATATCAAAGTTCAAAGTAAATTTATTATCAAAGTACATATACATGTATGTCACCATAACAACCCTGAGATTCATTTTCTTGCAGGCTTACTCAATAAATCCAATAACCATAATAGAATCGATGAAAGACCGCACCGACAGAACAGACGGCCAGAGTGCAAAAGACAACAAACTGTGCAAATACGCAAAGAAAGGAAAAAAGTACAAATAATAAATGAGCAATAAATATTGAGAACTTGAGATGAGGAGTCCTTGAAAGTGATCCCATAGGTCATGGGAACATTTCAATGATGGGGCAAGTGAGGTGGAGCAATGTTATCCCATCGGGCTGAGGAGTAATAACTGTTCTTGAACTTGGTAGTGTGAGTCCTGAGGCTCCTGTACCTTCTTCCTGATGGCAGCAGCGAGAAGGGAGCTTAGCCTGGGTGATGGGATTCCCTGATGATGGGTGTCCTGCGACAATGCTTTGCGTAGATGTGCTCAGTGATGGGAGGGAATTTCTGGGGCAACCTCTGGGGTGCCAGCGAAAGAGGTGACCCCTGCGAGCAGTCTGATGGATACCATCAAATGATTCCATTCCAGCTCCAGCTCAGAACCACATCTGCATCTGAGGTCTGTACGGTTCATAACGACGTTTTAATGCGACTAAAAAAATCTATCACCACACACAAGCGATTGAGCAGATTGATCTGCTCACTGGTATTGGCGCACTTCCCCTTGAAGGTGGCGGAAGAGGGGATGCAGAGCTGGAATAAAGTTTTGTTTAAGAAAACGAGGCTTTTAACCCCCAAAACCAACCATCTGCCTGGCAAATGTACAGACACTGCTAAATAAAATTGAAGGCCTCATAGCTAGGGTGCTCGATCAGAGAGACATTGGGACCACTTACACCTTTTCTTTACGGAATCTTGGTTAACCCTTTCCATTCCAGTAGCAGTGATTCTGATAGATGGATTCACAATACACTGAGGTAGGACTGCTGACTCTTTCAAAGGCAGGGAGGAGGAGTAAGCTTCATGATCAACTCCTCATGGTGTACAAACCTGGCGGTGCTGTTCAAACCTGTTCAGCGGACCTGGAACACCTCGCGATAAAATGCCGTCCAGTTTACCTGCCACGGGAGACTTCAGCGATTATTTTGGCAGAGGCGTACAGCCCACCACAGACCAATGACAAGCAGGCTCTAGGCGAGCCATGCAATCTGATCAACAGGCACGAAACATCACATCCTGAGGCCTCCTTCTTCATTTTTGGGGATTTGAACCAGGCCAGATTGAAAAAGTCTCTAAATAATTATTAACAACAAATCACTTGTAGTACCCGAGGAACCAACACATTGGATCACTGTTACACCACCATCAAGAGTGCTTACCGTGCTATCCCACCCCCACACTTTGGAAAGTCTGATCACCTGGCTGTACTTCTACTCCGAGTATAGGCAGAGACTGAAGACTGCAGCACCAGCAGTGAGGACCAAGAAGGTATGGACAAGCAAGCTAAGGAACAATTCCGAGTGAGGTTAGAGGTGACATTGGATGCTCCTGAACTCTGGCAGGGTTTACAGGCCATTACTTCCTATAAAGCGAGAACCATCATCATGAATGACAGTGATGCTTCACTCGCAGATGAGCAAGTCAGCAGGTCCTGATGGAATACCTGGTAAGGCTCTGTAAACCTGTGCCAACCAACAGGGGAGGGGAGGGAGGTTCAAAGATATTTTCAGTCTCTAATTGCTACAGTGGGAAATTCCAACCTGCTTCAAAAGGGCAACAGTTATACCAGTGTCCAAGGGGAGCAGGGTGAGCTGCCCTAACAACTGTCACCCCGTGGTACTCCTCTATGGTGATGAAGTACATTGGGAGGCTGGTTATGAGAATCAACTCCTGCACAACTCCAGCAAGGATCTGGACCCACTGCAACTTGTCTATCACCACAATAGGTCTACGGTGGATGCAATCTTGCTGGCTCTCCACTTGGCCGTAGATCAGCTGGACAATACAAACACCTGTGTCAGGATAATGTTTATTGCCTACAGCTCAATGCTTAGCACCATCATTCCTACAGTCCAGATCGAAAATCTCCAGAACCTGGGCCTCCGTACCACCTTCTGCAACTGAAACCTCCACTTCCTAACCAGAAGATCACAGTCGGTGTCGACCACGACCTCGGTGACAATCAACACTGGCACACCTCAGGGATGTGTGCTTAGCCCACTGCTCAACTCTCTCTACACCCATGACTATGTGGCTAGGCACAGCTCAAATGCCATCTATAAATCTGCAGGTGATGCAACCATTGCTGGCAGAATCTCAGGTGGTGGCAAGGGCAAGATATACCAGCTCGTTGACTGGTGTCGCAGTAACAACCTTTCACTCAACATCAGTAAGACCAAACAACTGACTGTGGAGTTCGGAAAGGTTAAGATGAGGGGACACACACCAATCCTCATAGAGGGATCAAAAGTGGAGAGAGTGAGTTCCTGTGTGTTAATATCTCTGACCACCTGGTCCCAAGATATCGATGCAGCTATAAGGAAGGGAAGACAGCGGCTATATTTCATTAGGAGTTTGAAGAGATTTGGTATGTCACCTAAAACACTCGCAAATTTCTACAGATGTACCATGGAGAGCATTCTAACGGGCTGCATCTCCGCCTGGTATGGGGGGTGGGGGGGCTACTGTGCATGATCAAAGTAAGCTGCAGACCTTTGAAAATGAGTTAGCTCCATCATAGGCACTAGCATCTGTAGTATGCAAGTTATCTTCAAGGAACGGTGCCTCATAAAGGCAGCTTCCACCATTAAGGACCCCCGCCACCTAGTACATTACCTCTTTTCATTGTTATCATCAGGAAGGAGGTACAGAAGCCTGAAGGCATACACTTAACTATTCAGGAACAACTTCTTCCCCTCTGCCATCCGATTTATGAATGGACATCAAACCCATTAACACTACCTCACTACTTTTTATTTCTACTTTTTCACACACTTAATCACACACACACTATATATACACACATAGACATATAAAATGGACATCTGTTTACTGTAACTCAGATTTTTCCCTCTGTTATCATGTATTTTTTGTACTGCTGCCATGTTAACAAGTTTCACGACATATGCCGGTGATATTAAACCTGATTCTGATTCTGATTTTAAAGTTGCTCACCCTCTCCACCCAATGAGGACTGGCTCATGGACCTCTGCTCTCCTCCTCCTGAAGTCAATAATTAGCTCCTTGGTCTTGCCGACATTGAGTGAGAGGTTGGTGTTGTGGCACCACCCAGCCAGATTTTCTATCTCCCTCTTATATGCTGATTTATCACAGCCTTTGATTCAGCCTGCGACAGTGGTGATATAATCTCTATGTTTTCAAACGTTGATAATGTTCCCGTGAAAGGCCAGTGTTTTACTGCTTAAAAGAGATTCAACAGGTTCAAGAGATTCAAGCTTGGTTAAAAACATTTCCAGTACACAAGTGAAAAGGAGAGTTAAATAATTGTTACTCTGGATCCGATGCAGCAAAAAGCAAATAAGATCAAAATAACTGATAAAAAATCACCATAAAGATAGCATATATACATAGATTGATTGTATGTCCATGAAGAAATGCTAGGCACAGAAGTACATAAGATGACTGATAGGAAATGGTAAAGTAGTGGTGCTGGTGGATGTGGAGGTGTTGAGCAGCCTTACTGCTTGGGGAAGGTAACTGTTCTTGAATCTGGTGGTCCGGATGTTAATGCTACATAGCTTCCTCATTGATGGGAGTGGGACAAACTGTCCATGAGCAGAGTGAGTGGGATCCTTTATGATGTTATTGGCCCTGTTTGGGAACCTTTCTGTGCAAAACACAAGCTGTTATCTTTGATTATATCAAATAAAAATATGTTCATTCTTGTATTTTATGTCATGCAACCTTTATGTTTGCATCAAAAATATATACCAGTCTATTACAAACGCAGTTGTAAATTATAGTATGTACATTAGAGATTAAAAACTAATAAATTCAATTTGTGCCAAATCTTGCCTCTTTACTCCAGGCTTTAGCTAAAGGTTGCTAACTTTTAAGTGTGTATATAGAAGTTGTTAAATGTAGGCTGTGTTGAAGTGTGCTTTATAATCACATGAAGGTCCCTCAGGTAAGTCTATTGATCAATAAATACAACTTTCACCAGTTACTTTATGAAAGTTAAATAAAGATATTTTAAAATTCACCATTTTGAAGGTTCTTCAAAATCTATCATCAAATGTTAATAAAGATTCAAGTCTTTTTGATGCCTGAAATTTACAATTTCTTATTTGTTTAAATAATCTTTAAATATGTTGCTGCTTGTTCTGAGTAAGAGAAAAGTATTTTTCTCCATCATGACTTTTCTCGTTACTTCAAGTATTGCTATTTAACCTAACTAAATAAGTTTCATTAGTATTATTTTTCAAACACAAAACAATGTACAGATTTAGCTCAGTACAAATTTGTACATCACATTTGGAGGTTTAAAAGGTCGGAAGTGAGTAAGCACCTCTGTGCAAGCCCTCAGCAAACTTATAAACTCAGTCTGAGATAGATGTAAAGAATAGAACATGTATCCCTAGACCTTCATCTTTTTCCAGCCAATCCATCACTCCTCCCCATGCACCATCACCATTGTTTAAGGATGATCAGGACTATGTATGCAGTGAGGCAAGATTGAACTGGTCACACCTCACCTTAGAAACAGGGATACTTTGGCCACATGGTAGGAGATCCCTCAGGATAAACATTCAGTCATACCCATACAAGTGGCCTCATTCTTGACCTGGCAATCAGGAAACATCTTTTGAATATTACCATGCCATTTAGTATAGTCTTCACTCATCTTGCTCTCCCTTTTTTTAGAGATGCTTGGATTACGATGTTCCGACAAAGAATCTGTGACAAGCAAGATCAAATGCACTTGAAGGAAATCACATAATTAAAGGAATATCAAAAAACAAATTCACTGAAAGATAGAAGCTGTTTCATTAGCTCCTAAAAATCAATAGGCCTGCGCTTTGAATTAAGCCCTTTCCCTGCATCTGATGTTGTTTTACATAGTGCAGTTAAACTAACAATCACACAATTTAATGAAGAGAATACAATAAGGAAATTTGGCCCTCAGCACACCAGATTAGCCTTGGGTGATAAGCTACAGGCTGCAAACATTTCAACCCATCTCCCTAAACTTGTGTCAGGTGCCAAACTGAAAAGCATCCCATTACCAGTGACCCCTGAAATAAAGATTCAAAGTGCGTTTATTATCAATGAATATATAAATTATATAACCTTGGGATTTGTTTGCTTAACAGGCAGTCGCAAAGCAAGAACCCGAAAAAACCCAGTTAAAAAAATAAGAGCAACCCTCAGCACCTACAGAGAAAGAGAAAAAAAACAAATCATGCAACAATAGAAGTCAACAACAACTACAGCGTCCCGAATCAAACTGGGTTCTTAGATCCAAATCCCTAGGGCATCTCAGAGTAGGCCCTAAGCCTCAGTATTCAGTTCATTATATTAGTAGTGCAAGTCAAAGTAAAGTTCACAGACACAAAGCTCAGCAGCTGGGGACAGTCTCATAGCCTTAGAGTCATGGGGAGAGGAGCTCCCAGTCTATCTGGGCCATTGGTTAAATTGTCCAAACCTCACACCAGGAACTGGGCCCACTGCAGCAAATCACTCCCAGCCTAGACGTCCCTGCCGGAGAAGTCAAATCAGTGTGCCTCCGGTCAGAGAGGCAACCCTCTACCACCACCCTCTGGCTTCTCCCACAAAGCCAATGTCTAATCCAATTTACCACCTGACCAACCTCCCATACAGGACCTTGTGAAATGGCTGGCTAAAGTCCATGTAGACAGCATCCACTACCTTTCCTTCATCCACCTTCCTGGTAACTTCCTCGAAAAACTCCATAAGATTGGTTAGACATGACTTATCGTGCACAAAGCCATGCTGACTATCCTTAATCAGTCCATGTCTATCCAAATACTTCAATACCTTATGCCCCTTAGAATACCTTCCAATAACTTTCCCACAACTGATATTTTTGTACTTTGCACAGTTGTCTTTTTTTGCACATGGGTTGCTTGTCAGTCTTTGGAGTTTGAATGAATGACGTAAGAAAATGAATCTCAGAGTAGTACGTATTTGGTGCAGTATATGTGCCTTGATAATAAATTTATGTAGAAGTTAACATTTTTGAACTTTGGTGTGATATGTGATGAGCATCTTCCTATGAGTGCCATGGTGTTCTAACTAAGAGAGGAGTATTAGAACCATACAACACTACAGCACAGTACAGGCCCTTCAGCCCTCCATGTTGTGCCGACCCATATAATCCTTAAAAAAAGTACTAAACCCACACTACCCCATAACCCTCCATTTTTCTTTCATCCATGTGCCTGTCCAAGAGGCTCTTAAATACCTCTAATGTTTTAGACTCCACCACCATACCTGGCAAGTCATTCCAGGCACTCACAACCCTCTGTGTAAAAAACTTACCCCTAATGTCTCCCCTAAACTTCCCTCCCTTAATTTTGTACATATGCCCTCTGGTGTTTGCTATCGGTGCCCTGGGAAACAGGTACTGACTATCCACCCTATCTATGTCTCTCATAATCTTGTAGACCTCTATCGTCCCCTCTCATTCTTCTACGATCCAAAGAGAAAAGTCCCTGCTCTGCTAACCTTGCTACATATGACTTGTTCTCCAAACCAGGCAACATCCTGGTAAATCTCCTCTGCACCCTCTCCATAGCTTCCACATTCTTCCTATAATGAGGTGACCAGAATTGAACACAATACTCTAAGTGCGGTCTCACCAGAGATTTGTAGAGTTGCAACATGACCTCTCTACTCTTGAACTCAATCCACCTGCTTATGAAGCCTAGCATCCCATAGGCCTTCTTAACTACCCTATTAACATTGATTAATGTACCAGCATCGATTAATGAATTAAACTGTGCTGCATTTTTGTCTTTCTATGTATATGAATGTCATGCGCAGCATCAGGAGAATTGTTAAAAATCACATGATTGGTAGGGGAAAAATTAAAGGAAGATACTGCCAGGTGACAGCTGAAATGTTGCTTAGAGACTTATCCAATTCAAAGAAGAAAGCCAATGAGCAGGAATATTAAATCTAAGTGTAAATACTGGGGAAGTTAGATAAAATATTTAAATGAAAGAAACTAACATTTTGGATCTCACAAGTGAAAACATTGCAAAATGAGTCTTAATGGTAATACATTTACACAAGGCAATGATAAATCACTGTTGGAATTGTGCAGAGTTTTAAATGCCAACTGTGGAATGGTTGCTCATTCTGATACCCAGAGTAAGAAACCATAGTTATAACAGACTTGAGACATGGATAAGAGACAAATGAGATTTAAAGGACGTTTTTAGCATGGTAGGTAGGGAAGCAAAAAGTCATCGATTCATTGGTTTCATTAAGAGAAGGAGACCAGAAATTTGGAGTTGAACTTATACCGCAGGGACCTATTAAGCACCTGGAAAATTTTAAACAAAGGAAATATTAAGTCTGTAAACATCCTTTAGAGAAAAATGGTGCACATTTTATGCAGAAGATTTAAATAGAATGTCACAACAACTACTAAAGGTGATTTTGGTCCATCTTTATCTGTTTTACTTTGGTAGTTTGGCTCCTTTGGAAGGCCCCTAATGGAACTAATACCAGCTTCTCATATTCACTGGAAGAACTTTAAATATTGCCTCAATTAAGACTCAGTGTTTGAGGCCAGTGCCCTCAGCTCTATACCACCACAATCTCTGCAGAACTTTTGACTTGATGCTACTATCCACTAGAACCTTAGCACAGCCCTTTGACTGCAACATCTAAGAGAAGTTTGGTTCAGTACATAGATGGGAGAGTATGGAGGGCTATGGTCCAGGTGCAGGTCGATAGGACTAGGCAGGATAACAGTTCGGCCCTTCAGCTCACTCTATCCATGTGGACTATTATACCTATCTATTCTAATCCCATTTACTCATGCTTGGCCCATAATCTTCTGTGCTTTGGCAATTTAAGTGTGTGCCCAAGATCCTTTGTAATTGTTGTGAGAATCTCCACTTCCACTGACTTCTCAGGCAGAGCATTCCAAATTTCCCGCACTGAGTGAAAAAAAAAATTCTTCCTTATATCCTAGCTAAAATTGGGTGTCTGTGAAAGGTGAGCTTTTCTGAGTGAAAGCAAGGCATGAGTGTTGAGTTAGGGACCAGCTATCTGTGGTTAAGGCTGGTATGACAGAGATTTGAATGGGGGAAGGTTCAGAAAAATGAGTGTGAGATGGAGGGCCTGAGGGAAATCATGTAAATAAATAAACTAAAGAGGAGTTGGGTTCCCTGTGTTAGACTGGGGCCTTTTCAGGGAAGGTGCTTTAAACATCACCCGACTCACTGCCAAGAAAACCTGGTTGGAATGAGAGTTCGACAGTAAATATGCTTCAGCAGAACACCTCCTAATTTCTCCATGGGAGAAGACATGATATGCGTTTGCAATACAGAAAGCCATGGACTTGCACAAGGAAGACCTGTTAGTAAACACCTGGACAACATTTAAAATAATGATACATTGAAAACTGTTGCAATCACATTCAGTTTGGGGAACCATCAGTTTTCATGTGCACAGCACCTGAATTTGTAAACAATGAACTGCAAACTTTCCAATTCTTCTGATACAGATTGTTGAGAGATTTTATCTGGAAAGGCATAAACATGATTTTTCAACATCCTTACCCAGCTTTACAGTTTGCTATTTGTATAGCAATGCGCAGTATGATCTAACAGAGCTTGCAACTTCATCCTAATATGATTTGACAGAATATATGGCTATCCAGGAGACTTACAGAGTTAAGCATATCAAGATTGCATCCAAACTAATTATGTTGCCATATTGTGTGGTCATCACTGATCTTTCTGAAGAGGAATTTGTACAGAAGGGCCAAAACAGATGAATTCCACTCTCCTTAGAGCAAGTTAAAATGATTTCCAGGCAAACATATTTGCATTACAAAGACATTGTCACAAAATATTAAGATCATCCTCAGTACCCACCAAAACAGATGGAATTTCTCAAAGTATTCTTGAAGAGTGATAATCATCTCATTGCAACGAGAAATATTACCCCTGCTCTTTTTCAGTCAAGTGCTTTGCAATAGAAACAGTGTAACTATTTCTTGAAAGTTTTAACCTAAATTTTGAAAGAAAAATCTCTAGTTTCATTAAAGAAATACTTCAAGGAATATCTTTGCCTGCCGTCCACCAGCTAAGAGATTGCCTGCAGTTTGAGTCACAATGTGATTGGAACATGTGATTGAACTGGTGAGGATGCAGACAAGATTCACCAAGGTGTTGCCCAGATTGGAGTGTTTCAGTTACAAGGAGAGACAGGACAGGCTAGGTTTGTGTTTACTGGAGTGGAGGAGGATGAGGTGACTTGATGGAGGTATACGAAATTATAAGGGGGATTGATAAGGTGGATGTAGTTGTTTTCCCATGCAACGAGAGAGCACGGCTTGAACGTGAAAGGCAGGAGTTATAGAAGGGATATGGGTTGGGGGTGGTGTGAAATAATTTCATTCAAAGAGTGATTGGAATCTGAGGAGTGTTGCACAAGGAGGTGGTGAACATAAAACATAGAACAGTACAGCACAGGATCAGGTCCATCAGCCAACGATGTGCTAAACTAAATAAATGAGTACAGAAGTGTCCAACTAAACACATCACTTTCGCCTACACAACCTTCCATTTCTTACACAGTGAAGTGCCTATCTAAGAGCCTCTTGAACACCCCCATTGTATTTGCCCCCATCACCACCACAACTTGCCCCACACATCTCCTGCACTCACCTTAAATGCACATCTACTGTATTAGACGTTTCTACCCTGGGGAAAAATATACTTTCCGTTTACTCAATCAGTGCCTCTCATAATCTTATAAACCTCTATCAGTTTTTCCCTCTGCCTCCACCGCTCCAGAGAAAATATCCCAAACTTGTCCAACCTCTCCTTATAGCGTATGCCCTCTAATCCAGGCAATATCTTGTAAACCTCTTCTGCACCTTCTCCAAAGCCTCCACATCCTTCCAAAATGAGATGACAAGAACTAAATGCAACACTCCAAATGCGACCAAACTAGATTTTATAAAGCTGCAGTGTAACTTCCTAACTCTTGAATACAGCTCATTGGCTAATAAAGGCAAGCATGGCATATGCCTTCTCAACCACCTTATCAACCTGTGTAGTCACTCTCAGGGAGCTATGGACATAGACCCCAAAATATCTGTATATCTCAACACTGCTAAAGGTCTTGCCATTAACAGTGCACTCATTTTTTACATTTGATCTCCCAAGGTGCAAAGCTTCACATTTGGCTAGGTTAAACTTCATCTGCCATTTCTCTGCCCACATCTGCAAATGATCTATATCCCATTGCTTCCTTTGATGATTTTCTATGCTATCCACAACATTACTGATCTTTGTGTTATCTGCAAACTTACCAAGCCACCCATCAATGGTCTCATCCAGGTCATTTATATAAATCACCAACGGCTGAGGTCCCAGTACAGATCCCTGCGGAACACCCATGTCAGAGACCTCCACCCAAAATAAGTACCATCGAGTGCTACCCTCTGTCTTTCATGGGCAGAACAATTCTGAACCAAAATGACCATTTCATTGTGGTTCCCATGAATCTTATTCTTCTGGATGAGCCTCCTATGAGGACCAATCAGGGTAGATCTTACACTGTGAATGGTAGGATACTGAGGATTGTGCTAGAACAAAGGGATCTGGGAATACAAGTCCATTATTTGTTGAAAGTGATGTCACAGGTAGATGGGGGTCATAAAGAAAACTTTTGGCACATTGGCCTTCATAAATCAAAGCATTGAGTACAGGAGATGGATGTTATGTTGAAGTTGTATAAGATGTTGGCGAGGCCTGATTTGGAGTACTGTGTGCAGTTTTGGTCATCTACCTACAGGAAAAATATAAACGTTGAAAGAGTACAGAAAAAAATTATAAGGATGTTGGTGGGTCTGGAGGAAATATTGAATAGGTTAGGACCATATTCCTTGGAACATAGAAGATCAAGAGGAAATTTGATAGAGGTATACAAAGTTTTGAGGGGCATAGACAGGGTAAATGCAAATAGACTTTTTCCACTGAAGTTGGGTGGGACCTCAACCAGAGCTCATGGGTTAAGGGTGAAAAGTGAAAAATTTCAGAGAAACAGGAGGGGAAACTTCAGTTTCACTCAGTGAGTCGTGAGAGTGTGGAATGAGCTACCAATGCAAGTGGTGCATGCGAGCTCAGTTTCAATGTTAAAGAGAAGCTTGGATAGGTACATGGATGGTAGGGACATGGGGGTCTATGGTCCCTGTGCATGTCAATAGGATTTAAATGATTTTGGTAAGGACTAGATGGGCCAAAGATCCTATTTTTGTGCTGTACTTTTCTATGACTCTATGATTCTATGACCGTCCCTCAGCCAGCTCTTTGTAATAGCCACAATGTGCTCTAAGTTCATTATCCTTATTCATAATATTCCTAACTGTAAATTGCACACACTTCAATCTGTCTGTCCCATTGTGTTTATTATTTTGCTTCTGTCTGTTCTTACTAATCATGATATCTACTTTCCTCTCAATGTGCCCATTGCCACAATAGGTCTACAGTGGATGCAATCTCACTGGCTCTCCATTTGGCCTTGCTCTACAACTGGATCCTTGACTTCCTCACTGGTAAACCAGAATACATACAGAACAGAAATCGCATCTTCTCCTCACTTTCAACAAACACTGGTGCACCTCAGGGATACAAGCTTAGCCCAGTGCTCTACTCTCTCTACACTGACAAATGTGTGCTTAGGTACAGCTCAAACGGCATCCATAAATTTGCTGATGCTTGCAGAATTTCAGATGATGATGAGGAGACATACAGGAGCAAGATATATCAGCTGGTTCAGTGGTATCGTAGTAACAACCTGGCACTCAACATCAGTAAGCCCAAGGAATTGACTGTGGAATTCAGGAAGGAGAAGTCAGGGGAACACACACTAGTCCTCCTCGAGCGATCAAAAATGGAAAGAGTGAGCTGTTTCAAGTTCCTGGGTGTCAACATCTCTGTTGAACCTGATTCAGATCACTCCACTTTCTATGGTACTCTGGTCAAGAGGGCAGGGGAGAAGAGAAAGGGTGAGAGGACCACCAGAATGGGAAAAACAAAAGAATGAAGGGGGTGCCATAGAGGGGAGTGGTTAGAAAAATCAATATTCATACCATTCAGGTTAGAGACTACCCAGATGGAATATGAGGTGTTGCTCCTCCAACCTGCATTGGCCTTATCATGGCAGCAGAGGAGGCCATGGACGGACATGTTGGTGTGAGAATGCACCTGACTTAAAAATGAACCTCCAAGTGTGTCTGAACATCTGCGTCCAGAGTTGTAGACAATCATAGTATTCTGCTGATACCAAAGCATGTAGCAGAACATCCCAATTGCTTTACAGATTGGTAAGGTCAAGTCAGCAGCAAAAGTTGATCAGCTGCAATCTCAAGGAGGCCATTTAGATCATTGTACCACTGCCAGTCCACCTAAAGAGTATGCAATTACTGTCACATTCCCGTTTCTTCCATTTGGTCTGGCATACAGACTAGAATCAATTTATTCATTCATTTTATTCTGACAGAGCCAACATTTATTGCCCATTGAGGAAGTGGTAGTAGGAGACCTTCTTGATTCGTTACAGTAGTTCTCATGAAGGCATTCCTACTGCGCCATTAGGTAGGGAATTCCAAGAGTGAGACTCCACAATGAACAAGGGACAGCAAGTACTTCAGTCAGGATGGTGCACAACTGGAGGAGAACCTGGGGGCGGTGGTGTTCCCATTTACACATTACCCTTGTCTTTCTCATTTATTTATTTCTTTAGACTTAGAGCATGGAATAGACCCTTTCAGCCCTTTGAGCTGAACCATCTATCAACTTGCAACAACCCCAACCTAACCCTAACCTAATCATGGGACAATTTACTATGACCAGTTAACCTACTTGGTACATCTTCAGAATGTGGGAGGAAATTGGAGGACCCGGAGAAAACCCGCATGTACTCTGAACTCCAACTCTCCGAGTCTTGGCAGTAGAGTTTGCAGGGTCAGGCATTGCCATAAGTGTAACATCTGTTTACATGTATTAAACAACATGGAACTTTGAGTTCACTACAGAAGCAAACATTAAGACAGAGATAATGTGGAGAAGCAAAACAGAGTAACGTGCACCTATACCTCCACAAGCTTTAATTCAGACTCCCCTCTCCACATGGCTGTAATGAATTAAAGATCTAAATAAATGTTTTTTCGCTTTAAATACAAATCTCGTTCAATTTTATTGCAAAAAGATTGCCTCAGATAGTTAAAATTGTATTAATATCTTCATTGCAAGTTTATAACCATTTAAAGCATCCTTTACTGCTGATTTATTTTGATGTTATGCACCTGATGGGAATATAGTCCAAATTTTTATGACACATTTATCAATTTGGAAAATTAAGGATTTATCAAAGCAGTATGTTGAGACAGATTATGCTTAAAAATCTTTGTCTGATTTGTCAGAAATCTATCCAAAGAGAAGTTTGTACGGTAAGCTTGTTACTTTCATGAACTTCATAAAAAGTGCATGTGTAACTCAGGTCTTGACACTTCCTTTTTGTTGTGGAGCTATGAGGAACTCCATGAATAGCCTTTGATGTATTTGCTGCTTAAGCTTGTATAACCCTACCTTTTTTTTGAGTAAAATTAGCCTCATATTATGCCATACGCATTTTAAATTTTAACTTTTTTTTCCCCTTCTGCGCTAGAAGTGCTCTTTGGGATCTTCTGAGTCTTCCGTGACCTGCTTTTCCACCCAATCATTATATTCTCAAGAGATGCTTCTACCAACCAGACTTACCTCAGGGCAGAAGCCATGTCCTTGGGAATCTGGCATTGTTTGGGTCCTTGGCTAATTCTTACTGATGCCATTCTCACCAGTTTTCAGAAACTGGATGTACTTTAAGGCAGTAAATTGTTTATTTTATGATGCCACAATAAACCAGCCACCTTGTAAGCATTCCAGACACCAAGCCAACTGCAAGGTAAAGGCAACCCGTTTGAGTCGCTTCCAACTAGTTTGCGAACTCTCAAAGTTCTGGCCTCTGTAAAGAGAAGATTAAGAAGAGACAAGAGAGAGACTTTTAAACTTGTGAAAGTTTTGGATAAAAGGGCAGTGACTGAGATGAGAGTAAAGGGCATAAATAGAGGATATGCTGAACAGATCAAATGAAGAATTCAGCAGGAATTGCTTTAAAAGAGTACAGTCAGAATAAGGAACTTGCTGTCACAAAATGGATAACACAGCCCGCATTGAAGCAGATCAGGGACAGCCTCATGTTGATGGAAGGTAAAAAGGGAACAGAGGCATATGAAGGAAAAATGGAAAATAGGAAAGGCGCAGGTTTGAATGGACGGTAGGTAATAGCCCAGGCCACTTGCTTCTTTGCTCTGTGGTATAGTGCACCTAACAATTTGTAAAGTATCTTGAGAGAAAATATCTGTAACTACGATCAAGAATGAAAGCGATGATACACTGAAAACCTAACAGCTGTTGGACGCTGCTTTCAGGGATAAAAAGAGGTCAGTTATAATCATGCAGATAGAGATTACTTAGACAAAATTGTGCCCAGAGTAATGCATTTCAATTACATGTATTTTGTAATTTGTAAATATAATTTATTAGCTTACAAAGGAATAATTCTGAAAATCTTGATATTGAACAGTATCCAAATGTATGATAAAATTAGCTTTAAATTCTGGCCTGCTCTTTAATATATATTGTTACTGTCTAAGGAGGAAAAGATGTTAGTCTTTTGCCTTGTCTGTATTCCCTTCAACATGCTGTATATCAAAGGCACTTTTTTAATTTGTTGTTTACAGTGTTAAGTAAAAAGTGACTAAAATGTCAAAGGAGGAAACACATATTGCTTCTGTAACTCCTGATTCAGATTGACTCTAATGGCCGCTTGTGGTGAATATTTTACAGCTCCCGTAGGCTAGATGGAGCATATTGTAAATTTTACGCCAGAACACTTCGCCTAAAGAAATATGAATGTACAATCATGATGGGTGAAAGTTTGAGCCTGACTGGGTAACTTTAAATAATCTAAAGGGATGATTGGAGCTTGTTAGTTATTTTTGACAAGGAAATAGCCATACCAACCATATGGCTCAAAAATGTATTTTCAAATCTACTGAGCTTTAGCAATATTAAATTCCAGTTCCTTCATCCCCTTGGGTTTTTTTCCCTACTCTCTGAAGGGCATGAGTCACATCAGGTTAGAGTTTCTCAGGAGTAAGCCATACTTTTACAGTGGTCATAAAGGGACATTAAGAACAGGATGAAGCCATTCAGCCCATCATTCTGGGTTATGGTAGTTCTGGACTTTAACCCTACGTACCTTTCAAATGAAACTCTTGAACTAACAAAAAATATCTGACACTATCTGTCTTCATTCTGCCTCAGTTATTTTGCAGCTTTACAAAACTCTGGTTCGGCCTCTGGAATGGTGCATTCAGTTTTGGTCATCCCTTTATAGAGAGGATGTGGAGATTTGGAGAGGGTTCAGAAGACGTTTATTAGGATGCTGCCTGTGTTAGAGTGCATGTGAGTTTGGAAAAAATAGGGTTCTTTTCTCTGTATTGATGGAGACTTGATAGGATTTATAAAAATATTAAAAAAACAGTGATAAGTAGACAGCTAGTATCTTTTCCCCAGGGTCAAAATGTAAAATAAAAAACGGTGTGCATTTCAGGTGAGTGGGGGGGCGGGGGGTGGGGGAGTTTGAAGGAGATGAGCAGGGCATTTTTTAAATACAGTGAGTGGTAGGTGCCAGAGTGCTGTTGGAAATGGATACAATAGAGGCCTTTAAGAGGCCCTTACACAGGCATATGAATATGCAGAGAATGTACGATACGGACCATGTGCAGGCAGAAGGGATTAAATAGCATTGGCTTAATTAGCTCAGCACAACATAATGTGACAAAAGACCTGTTCCTTTGCTGGACTGTTCTGTATTATACATCCCATTTCATAGTGAACACAGCAGATTATTGTGTGAAGAGAGAATTCCAGAGTTTTATTGCTGTTTAGTCTGGAGAAGTGTTTCCTATCATCCAGTGTGTAAACAGGATTGTCATTACCATTGGTTGTAGTTTCCTAGAGACCCCCATTGTTTCTATATATCATTCCTTGGAGGGAAGTTATGGACTCCTAATTTCAATGTCTGTAAGTGTGCTACAAGTCTTTTTACTGTGCTTCCGGGATCACCTCTGATGGACTGAAAGGCCTTATCCTGTTTATAATGTACCTTGCTGACCACTATAAAAGTACAGCTTGTTCTTGACGTGACTTACAAACAAGAGAAAATCTGCAGATGCTAGAAATCCAAGTAACACACTCAAATTGCTGGAGGAACTCAGCAGGCCAGGCAGCGTCTATGGAAAAGAGTACGGTCGATGTTTCAGGGTGAGATGTCTCCTGTACTCTTTTCCGTAGATGCTGCCTGGCCTGCTGAGTTCCTCCAGCATTTTGTGTGATGTGACTTACCCCCTTTAGAAGGAAGTAAACAAAACTTATTGTTGCCCTTCATAAGGTTAACTAACTTTGTAGGAATATATGATACCAGACTGAGTGAATCTGAAATCCATAGCTTTTGAAAGACTTTAGCAGTAAGAGCTCCTATGACGGAATCACCTGAACACGCTTCTCTCCTCAGCAGCACGCACAAAATGTGCCTCGGCCCAAAATGTTGACCGTTTATTCACTTCCATAGATGCTGCCTGACCTGCTGAGTTCCTCCAGCATTTTGTGTGTGTTCCTTTGGATTTCCAGCATCTGAAGACTTTCTCGTGATTATAATATACTTATATGCTTCTTTTCTCTCTCCACAGATCCTGACTGACCTGCTGACTTTTTCAAGAACTTTATGTTATTATCTCATATTTTCAGTTTGACACTGGAAGAAGTAGTTTTTCAGATTGGGTATCACCAACGAGGTTAGCATCATCGCCCATCACCACTTGCCACTGAGGAGGTGCTGTGAACCATCTTCTTGAACCGCTGCTTTCCTTAAAGTGCCGATATGGAGGGCATTCCAGGTTCTAGATAGACCCAGCAACAGTGACATATTTCCAGATCTATAAATTTGCTAATGATACAACCATTGTTGGTATGAAGACAAGAGATTGTACAGGAGTGAGATATGCCAACTAGTGGAGTGGTGTCGCAGCAACAACCTTGCACTCAATGTCAGTGAATCGAAAGAGCTGATTGTGGACTTCAGGAAGGGTAAGACGAGGGAACACATACCAATCCTCAAAGGGGGATCAGAAATCGAGAGAGTGAGCAGTTTCAAGTTCCTGGGTGTCAAGATCTCTGTTCGTAACATATCAATGCAGCTATAAAGAAGGCAAGACAGCAACTATACTTCATTAGGAGTTTGAAGAGATTGGGTATGTCAACAAAGACACTCAAAAACTTCTATAGATGTACTGTGGAGAGCATTCTGACAGGCTGCATCACTGTCTGGTATGGGGGGGTGGGGTTACTGCACAGGACCAAAAGAAGCTGCAGAGGGTTGTAAATTTAGTCAGCTCCATCTTGGGTACTAGCCTACAAAGTACCCAGGACATCTTCAAGGAGCAGTGTCTCAGAAAGGCAGCATACATTATTAAGGATCTCCAGCACCCAGGGCATGCCCTTTTCACACTGTTACCATCAGGTAGGAGGTACAGAAGCCTAAGGGCATAAACTCAGCAATTCAGGAACAGCTACTTCCCCTCTGCCATCCGATTCCTAAATGGACATTAAACCCGTGAATACTAACTCACTTTTTTAACATTCTGTTTCTGTTTTTGCACGCTCTTTTAACTATTCAACATATGTATACTGTAACTGATTGATTTATGATTTTTTTTCCTCTTCTTCTATACTGCATTGAACTGCTGCTGCTAAGTTAACAAATTTCACGTCACATGCCAGTGATAATAAACCTGATTCTGACTCTGACAGACGATTTGATAGGGAGCCTGTAAGCAGTAGTGTTCCTGCTTTTAACCTTATTGATGGTAAACCCTACGCACTTGCAAGGTGCCGTTGGGAAAGTGCAGGTAAGTAACTATTATAAATGGCACCCTTCAGCCACCTTGCACCAGTGTTGAAAGGAACATTCATACAATTGATCTGTTATTATTTTCTATGCATCACATGTCTGGAGGAGCTGAACCTTTCTCCTAAGGTCAGGGAAAGCTAGATTAGATACAAGTGTTCAAAAGTGGATGCTTTTGATAAAATAAATGAGGGAAAACTGTTTCCAGTAGAAGAAAGATCAGTTCACAGAGATCCTAGAATTTAGGCGATTGGTGAAATGTGCAGAAGCAAAATGTGGAAACATTTATGTTAAGTGGTGAGCTATGGTCTGGAATAAAATGCTAGTAAAGTTGTTGGAATGGATTCAATATTAACATTCAAAAGAGAAGTGGATAAATACTTCAAGGGAATAAGGCACAGAGCTACAGAGGAAAGGAGGAGCAATGCGCTAAGTAGGTAATTCTTCTTAAGTGCTCACGGAGGCTTGACTTGACAAAAAAAGGTCTCTTTTTTTGCAGAACGACAAGGAGTTGAAATGGTCATATGACAACTAAAAAACAAAGCATCCGTGCAAATGGCACTCCTGCCGTGCCTCTAAAAGTCAGCAGTGAGGAGCTTCAGTCATTAATCCACAACCACCTGCTTAACTCTGCCAAGAGGAGAACATACAAGGGGGTCCCAAAACTATAAACACAAGAGATTCTGCAGGTGCTGGAAGCCTTGAGTGACGGGCACAAAAATGCTGGAGGATCTCGGCAAGTCAGGCAACATCTATGGAGGAGAATAAACAGCCGACGTTTTAGGTCCAGATCCTTCACCATTACCGGAAAGCCAGAATAAGAAGGCTGGGGCGAGGGGAATGAGTACAAGCTGGCTGGTGATAGGTGATACCTGGTGAGGAAGAAGGAGGGAAGGTAGGGGAGAGGGATGAAGAAGCTGGGAAGGGATAGGAGGAAGAAGTAAAGGACTGAAGAAGAAGGACTCCAATTTTCTATTCCCCATTCTGGTTACCCACTCATACCTTCTCTTGCCCATCACCTCCCCCTGGTTCCCCTACTCCTTCCTTTCTGTCCATGGCCCCCTCTCCACTCCTTTTAAATTCCTTTTGGATCATCACCTCAAAGACTTCACTTGAGCTCTCCAAAAATCTATCCTAGATTAATTTACCATCTCTAACCTTTTCCCCGATCACACAAAACTCACCAGTGATTTTGCACCCAATTCCCCCTCAATGATTCCTCACCTTTACCTGCTTATTATAACATCATGAGTACCATTCCCTTTCTAGGTATCCTGGTGCATTTATTTAATCGAGTTTATTCATCTGAAAGAAAAGGAACTTGAATTTTCAAAGTATCCTACCTAACTCAGGATATTGCAGTGCGACCTTTGATGAAAAATTTAATCAAAATGTTACAGGACACCAGCTATGGAAGATTCCAAGATTTTGATGCACAAGCTCCCCAGGGTACAGATAACTGTTGCAACCCTGTTAAGGGTTCAGGACAGTCCTGCTAATTGGTAATCATGTTTCAAGCACCAAGAACTGAGTATTTAAGGAACACCTGAATTGTGGTTTGGTGCTCAATTGTAAGCCTACTAGTAATATTGCCTAGCGTTTGTTGTGTGCTCAGATGCAGTCTGACACCGTGTCTCGAACCTTGCTTTGGATACCCCAGAATTTAGGTCCAAACCATCCTCATTAAGAACTCTTGTCACAGTATGATTGAGCCAACATGGAACCAGTGGGGTATCAGAGCCTTTCATCCACTGTGGCCAGGCACAGTGAGAAAATTTCCAGGTAGAGCCTGGAGGTACATGACCTCCAGGTAGCCGTGTGCCAACCATTGCAGGGAAGAAGCCAAAGTCACTCAGTTGAGGCCGTCGGTCGCTCTGTGAAGCCAGTCCATCTCCCAACACCCGAGAAATTTATTGGCAACCGAAGTTCTTACCACAACTTCTTTGTCCAATGCTCATTAGTGTTTGAACTCCAGCCTTCCCAGTTCCCTTCGGAGCGCGACAAGGTCTCCTTCATTATCTCTGTTCTGACTGGGAGAGCACTGCCCTGGGTCACCGCGCAATAGGAACGTAGGTCGGAGATTTGCTCGGATCAGAGGAATTCAGAGCCGCCATGAGGAAGGTGTTTCATTACACCGCTGGAGCTAGCCAAGCCTCGGACTGAATGATGAAGATTCAATGGGAGGACAGTCAGCAGCTAGCTAAATGATCGAATTCTGGATCTTGGCCCAGGAGGGTGGTTGGAACGGGGAGGCCTTGGGCACACTAAATCACCATGGACTCCAAGCTGAACCGGAGGATGGCCTTGCCTTGGGAGAGCCAGCAGAGAACTTAGAGATTCTGATTGACCAGTCCATCGGTCTTGATAATCGTCTGGCAGAGCAAAAGTGGGACCATGACATGAGGTCAAAGAGAGCTGGTCCCTATGTGTCGCAGTTCCGCTCCCAACCTCAGACCATGACCAGCCCGTCACCTGCCGAAAATCCAGTCAAACACATGCAGGTCATTGGCACTGGACTATCCGGCGATGAGAGATCCCAGCGTTGGAGTCAAGGTCACTGCTATTCTGCGGGCTGAAGCTGTGGCCACCTGGAGAACAGCTAAGACTGTTCAATGTCGAAAGGACTGTGATGATGGCAGCCACTACACCCAAACACAGATTCTGGTTTTGTGCTGAAGGCGGAACTCACCTGGGGTAAGAATTTGAGACAGGTAGAGGCTTTTGTGGACTGAGAGACAGCGGGCAATTTTCTGGATTTAAGAACCACCTATCAGTTCGACCTACCACTGTGAGAGTTGAGCCAGCCCACGCCCGCAACTGTCCTAGACACAGCTGCCCGCTAGGCTCCAGGCAGATCCAGCACCAGACTGTGATGTTGCAGATGAGGATAGGGGATCATGTGGAAGACATTAGTTTCTACATTATTGACTCTCCACTCATAATCCTCAGGTCCCCTTAGTTGTCTCAACCAAACCTATACGTGGAGCGGAGGGAGGGGAGAGTCATTGCTTGGTCCAGTCATTGTAAGAGAGTTTGTTTGCTGGTGTTCTGACATGCAGATTCCCCCACAACCAACAACCAATAAGGAGGCAGCCATCAGTGTGAGGGAACCTACGACCTTCTGGAGACCTAGTCCTGTCCTCGAGCGGAGAAGCCAGCTCCAGCCAGTGGGACTGTGTGAGGCCTGACACTGTCTAGTTCAGGAATGTTCTAAGGAGATGCCCGAGCAGTTCAGGAAACTTGCCGCTATGCTTAAGGAATCCAGCTGCCAGGTCTCAAGGAAGGGAGAAACTTGTGTACACCGATCCTTGAAGTCTGTTCATGGGGGGGTGGGGGGGGTGGTAAGGACCCTCTGTAATGCCTCGCTGCCTTTACCTGAGGATATAGACAGGCCTTCAGACTCTGGTTTGGCCACTGTTCTACAAAGGAATTTTGTGAACATAGGAAGAGGACTCACAGGTCTGTCAAATCACCCCATCACCTAGGAAACCTCAGGAGTTGTCCTCGAAGGGAGATCCGGAGGAGATACAGACACCCAGACTGGTCGAAATCCCTTCTGTTTACAAGGACTTGGAGGAGGTCTTCAGCAGGGGCAAGGTCTCAACTCTTCCACCACACTGACCCTACAACTGTGCCAGAGACCTACTGCCCCATGGGGTCGTTTGGTCAGGCCCAGAGAGAAGCACAATGGAGGAGTATATAAAGGAAGCTCTTGTAATGGCCTTCGGTCAGCTTTCCACCTCACCTGCCGGCGCAGGCTTCTTCTTTGTACAAAAGAAAGATGGGAGCCTATGGCCTTGCATTGATTATAGGGGATTAAACCACATAACAGCCAAGAATCGCTATGCCCTTCCACTCATGAATATGGATTTCGAGATGCTCCAAGGAGCAAGGGTATTCACAAATCTAGACCTACAAAGTGCAGATAATTTGGTCTGTTTTTGGGCAGGCAATGAGTGGAAGAATGCATTCAGTAAACTGACAGGGCACTATCTAGTTACGCCCACGGCCTTGCAAAAGCTCCAACTGTTTTCCAAGCCTTCATAAACAATATGCAATGCGATACTTTCTGTAAGCATGCCTTTGTCTACTTGGATGGTACCCTAATCTTCTCAAAGTCCATGCAGGAGAACATCAGCCACATCAGGGACATTTTAAAGAAGCTTCTAGACCGTGGACTTTACGTCAAGTTGGAGAAGTCAGAGTTTCACATGATAACAGTGTCATTTTTGGGTTTCATCATCTCCGATGGCGACCTCAAGAATGACCTTACCAAGATTGAGGCAGTCAGATTGAGGCCACCACTATTTAGTATCTAACAAGTCCAATGATTCATGGGGTTTACTCACTTCTACCAGAAGTTCATCAGGAACTTCATCTCAGTGGCATCTCTGCTGACGGCGCCAACTAAGAAATCCATAGGCCCTTTCATCTGGATGATTGAAGCAGAGGCTGTTTTTGCAGAGGTTAAGCAGTAGTTCACAACAGCTCCCAACTTGGCTTCTCCTAACCTGGACTTTCCCTTCATCATGGAAGTGGACGCCTCAGACATCGGAGTGGGTGCTGTCTCTTCCCAAGGTCCTCCTTCGAATGGAAAAATGCACCCGTGTGCATTCCTCTCCAGGCAGCTATCCCCAGCAGAGCAGAACTATGACATTGGGAATCAGGAGCTTCTTGTGGTTAAGTTAGCCTTGGAGGAATGGCATCACTGGCCAGAGGGGGCCAAGAACCCTTTTTATTGCTTTGAGCGACCACAAGAACCTGGCTTATATTCAGGAGACAAAAGAGGCTGAATTCCAGGCAGGCCAGGTGGGATTTGTTCTTTAACTGCTTTGAATTCATCCTGGCCCACCGGCCGCGGTCAAAACCCCAGAAGCCAGCTGCCCTGTGTCATCAGTTTGAACCAGAGTGAGTAGCAGCCTATGACCATTTTGCCCCAGACCAACGTGGTAGTGCCAATTCGTTGCGGTATTGACACTTCTGTTCACAAGACCCAAGCACAAGGGGAGATTCCTAGGAATAATCCTCTGGGTAGGCTGTTCATCGCAAGTTCTGTCCAGTCCCAGGTACTCCAATGGAGACATTCGTATAGAATGACCGCACACCTAGGGGTTGCCATGACACTTGAGTTTATCAAGAGGAGCAATTGGTGACTCAGAATGACAAAAGAGGTTTGGCAGTGTGTGCAGGCATGCGAGGTGTCTGCCCCGAACAAGGAACAGTGTAGTTGACCTCAAGGGCTTCTCCACTGCCTACCTGTTCCAGAAAGACTTTGGGCACACACCTCCATGGACCTTGTCATGGATCTCCCTCCATCCAAGGGGAAGTTGGTCATCTTGGTAGTTGTTCAGTTTTCAAATGCCTGCTAGTTCTTTGCCCTGGGGAAGCTACCGAATACGGCAGAGTCAGCTGAGATTGTCCAGGACCAGGTCCTCAGGATCCACCGATACCAGTTGCACATTGTCTCGGATTGTGGTTTACAATTCACATCACACTTCTGGAGGCCGTTCTGCAACTAATAGGGGAACGGCAAGCCTTTCCTCTGGATTCCACCTACAGTCAAATGGCCAGACGGAATGGACCAACCAGGATTTAGAATGTACCCTAAGATACCTGACCTCGGAAAGACAGGACCTGTGTTGTGACCATTTGATGTGGGCAGAGGTCACCCACAAAAACCTTACAGCATTTGGCACATGGGATGTCACCATCTGAGTGCTGGCTTGGCTATCCTCTGCCTCTCTTTCTGGAACAAGATGCAAAGGTTGGAGTCCCTGTGGCCGAAGATCTCATCCAATGCTCCAAACAAAGGTGGATTAGGGCAATAGAGATTTTGCTGGACTCTACCAAGGAAGTGGAGACCAAGGCAAACACAAAGGTAAGTCAGGGACCTGATTTACAGCCTGAGCAACAGGTCTGGCTCTCCACTCATGATTTGTCTTTCCAAGTGGAATCTAGATAGTTGACGCCCAAGTTCATTGGACCCTTTGAAATCCTGACGAAAGTAAACCCAGCGGTTTACACCCTGAAGCTTTCCCGGAACCTAAAGATCAATCCTACCTTCCACATTTCTGAATTAAAACCTGTCTGCACCAGCTCCTTAGACCCACCACCTCTCAGTTTACTGAGGTCTTTGCAGTGAAAAGACTTTTGGATTCACATACTCTTCGAGGGTTTTGGCACTTCCTCGTGGACTGGGAAGGACTTGGACCCAAGGAGAGGTGCTGGTGACCTGAAAGAGACATCTTGGATCTAGCCCTCATCCATGATTACCATCACCAACTTTCCCCGCAGCCAGAGCCATCAGGAGTTGGCCATTGAAGAGGGAAGTCCTGTTAAGAGATGCCCCCAACTACACCAGCTTCCAAGATTTAGACACTCAAACTCCCTGGAGTACAGATAGCTGGCGTGGCCCCTTTAAGAGTTCAGGATGGTCTCGCTAATTGGTAACCATGTTTCAAGTGCCAAGAATTGAGTATTTGGTTCAGTGCTCAATCATAAGCTTACTAGTGATATCGTCTAGTGTTTGTTTTGTGCTCAGATCCACTTTGATACTGTGTCTCAAGCCTTGCTTTGGATACCCCAGCATCAGGGTCCAAACCTTGCTCATCAAGGACTCTCGTCACTCAAAGTGAGATCTCAGACAACGGTTAATGATCAGATCTGCTAGTATAATGATGCAGACCGTGAAATATATTCTAGCCAGGACACCTGAGAGAACTTCCCCGTCCCTCTTTAAATTGGACTTTGGTATCTTTAGTATTGGCAAAACATTTTATCCAACATGACAGCACCCAGGAATGCAATGTTTCTCATTTCCTTCTTAAGTTTCAACTTACCTTTTGTGCTCAAGTCTATGATGTGGGACTACAAATATAGTGGTTTTGAACAAGAAAGTTTCCACTGAGTGAAGGAGAAAGCTTGAGATAGCAACAGGGCTAATGTCCTGCTTTACCTTCTCTTGACTGAACAGGGTTGCCCTATATTGCGGCCTCGTGATCTCAACTCAGTCGCCAAGAGGATCTTATCTCTGACACTGATGAATTACATGCACTTTTTCACTCTGGTATTCCATTCTAATTTTATGTTTAGTTTTCACATTGAAGATCACAGTAAAAGATCTGAAAAGAAACTGAGCAAACACGAGGAAATCTGCTGATGCTGGAAATTCAAACAACAACACACACAAAATGCTGGTGGAACACAGCAGGCTAGGCAGCATCTATAGGGAGAAGTGCTGTCGACGTTTCGGGCCGAAACAAAGGGTCTCCTGATGAAGGGTCTCGGCCCGAAACATCGACAGCGCTTCTCCCTATAGATGCTGCCTAGCCTGCTGTGTTCCACCAGCATTTTGTGTGTGTTGCTGAAAAGAAACTGAAGTGGAATTGCAAGATTTATCATCTGATTGTGGAGCAGATGGGTATTTTTCCCAAATCTTAATAGACTTTTCCTCCAGAAATCTCCCCAAAGTAAACCATTAGATATTAAATAAAACTTACATTAAATATCACTCCATATCTTTTGGTAGATTGAAAAAAATTCTAAATATAAAAGCTCAGTGATCTGTCCACTTCAGTGGATCTCTGGTTAGGTACCTGTTTTTGTTAGTCTGCGGAGAATATTCAAAATTATGTTGGATACCTGAATGTTCACTTTGTATTTTTAGTAAAAAAAACTGTAGCTTGCCCAAGGCATTTTTCATAGATTTGTTGCGATTTGGTTCGTGCTTATTGTAGATACAAATGAGATATGAGAGAGAATAGAATGCGGACTGAGGCTGTAATCTTTAAGTCAGTTTCTGGGAAGGTTTCTTGTATCCAGTGATCTAGAGCAGCAAAGAAATCTTGATTTGCTGGTCAGTGACAAAAAGGATTTGGAGCTTAGATCTCAGCTTTTTACAAGATATATATAAAGCATATTATCTTTGCCTGGAAATAAAGTAAATCCACATTGGTAGATAATACAAAATTAGGCATTGAAATTCTGAAGAGGGTTGGGGAAATATTAGATAAATAGACTTGAGCCCAAGTGTATAGAAAAAATGGAAGCCACTTAGCTATCAGGATCAGGATGGGATAAAATGCATATAATGGAAAGAGGCTTAGCGTATAACAATAGGGGACTACTTCTACAGTTGTACATAATGCTAAAGACACCTTATTTTAGATTGTCAAACTAGCACTTGTGGGATGTAACCATCAACTAGTATTGTGACACTATAACCAACATGTTGCAGAGGGGATCTTTATGCAATGCAAAATTCCTTCCTGTATGCTTAGTTGTGGGCTCCTTACCTTAGGACAGAAAACATCTCGGATGAAACCTGAAATGAAGAGTCCAAGTTATAATCCAAGTAGATAGACTTGTGCCCTTAAATAAAATCATGGAATGATCTGAAAAAATAGGATATGTAATAGACTGAATCAAGATGGACTCTGGTAACAAAATTTATCACGTGATAAATCTAATGTTTGTATATTTCATTTCCCCTGCTCATAGCTCCACCAGTCTATTCACCAGTATCAGTTCTCCTCTTCCAGTGTGTTAAATGAATTGGCACTGTTTACATGAATCACTTTACATTATTCTTTCCCAGACTCAAGATACAAGTTGGCATCAGACAAGCTTCCTAGTCTATCTTCGTTCTCTGGGCATCAAGCTTCAAGTTGGAGAGAGAGAAAATAGAGATGGAAGTTCAGAGTTACAGGGAGCAGTAGGTTGTTACTTGGGCTAGAGAGAACAGGCACTGAGAAAAGAAATATTGCATTTAAAAATATGTAGGAACAGCTGAAAGCCATGAGAAGTAACTAAGCAGGTCTGGCTGATTACCAGAAGAACAGCATACCTACAAAAACTACATCCAGAAGAAAGATTAGATCATTTTGGATTTAGCAGAGTGTGGACAAAATATATGAGCGATTCCCCTTAATTAATTTCTCTGCCTACCACATAATTAATTTTTAGGGACTGGCACCCTCCTGCTACTCCAAAGATGCTTTCTGTACTATTTACTTCCTGTTTTTCTTCTCTCTGACGTCAACATTATAAATATTTTCAGTCTTTTCCTTCTTTCCTTTGAAAGTCAAACCAGCAGATCTCCAATATGCAACTCATTCACCCAGTCCCTGAAGAGAAAGCTAAAAAAAGGTCTGTATAATTCTCACCTCCTGCAATACTTTTATTCAAACTTAAAATAAATGGGAATTAAACTGGAAGTGGTGTAGAAGCTGAGGAAGGGTAGTTGAGAGCTTAAGGTCTAGTCACTTGAAGGCTTGGAAGGCAATGGTGCAGAGATTAAAACCTAAAGATGTGCAAGAAGTCAAAACTGAGGGAGATGAAGGATTCCAGAAGCTCCTAGGTCAAAGAAATTCTCAGAGATAAGGAGAGGTATGATTATAGAAAAAAGATCAAGGATTTTAAAATTAAAAACTGAGGTGTAGATAAAAAGCCTTAATTGTTAGTAAAACTGATAGCAGCACTAAATACTTTACATTGTAAAACCGCAAATGGATCCTGATTATCAATTGAACCTAACTATCCAACCACATCTTCTATATTGTTGAATTTACAGATACATCGCTAAGTACTGCAGATCAAGGTTTTGAAAACCTAAACTGTGTGCATAACTCCTGTTAAAAAAATTAATTCACTGGTGTCCGCATAGGGAGTCATGGAAAATGTTGTATGAATTACTCTGTCAAATGCACAAGCTATCACATTTAGTTGATAACCTTTAGATCCCGCTAACAATTTTACTCATATGGAATAACCTTACATAAACTACTCCCACATGGACAAATTGATCTGGTGCATGGAATAATCACACGCATGTGAGACACTTAACAGGCTTCAAAGGAGATCCCAGCCTTTAACTACCTAGAACATTTTTCATGCTAAATAGTCCCTATGGTCATCTTTAATTTTAACCAGAGCCTTACGCAGTGCTAGTTAATGGAATCCACAACATGCAATTAGTCCTGATACATTGTGAAAAGAGCCACAACTACAATCAATACCAAACTTTTACTCTTGCTGAAGCAGATAAATATTTCAATGTTAAGATAAGTTACAAGTAACTTAGTCACTTGAAGGTTCAGTTTGCTCCAATGACAATAGTTCCGTCTCCAAGCCAGCAATTTACAGGGTTCAGATCCTAAACCAGGTAATGGAGAGCAGAATCTAAACCAACATTTGAATACATTTCTAATGGAATATTATTTAGGAAATGCTTTTCTTTATGGAGAAGTGTTTTTGTTTTTATTTGTTTCCTCGATATTTTATAAAGAATCCTGTTACTGTTTGAGGATGAGTGGTGGGGTTATTTTAATCTTCTCAATTATCTTCAAATAATATTCTAAAGCTGACCCTGTTGTAAGTCGTGAGGCCTTTTATAGAAATCATTGTGCAGTTAGGTTTTAATACTAGGGACAATAACTGAGCAGAGCCATAGCAAATCATAAACACAGGATATTCTGCAGAGGCTGGAAATTCACAGTAACACTTATAAAATGCTGGTGGGATGCAACGGTTCAGGTAGCACCTATGGAGAGGAATAAAGAGCTGATATTTCAGGCCGAGTCCCTTCATCAGGAATGGAAAGGAAGGGAGAAAAAGCTGGAAAAATGTGGGGGGGGGGTGTGGGGGAGGAGAGGAAGAAGTACAAGCTATAAAGCGATAGGTGAAACCAGGTGAGGGGAAGGTAGGTGGGTGGAGGAGGGAGGCATGGGGTATGAAGTGAGAAGCTGTGAGTTGATAGGTGGAAAAGGTAAAGGAGTGAAGAAGAAAGAATCTGATAGGTGAGGAGTGTGGAGGAGTGAGGAGCGGGAGCTGTAGCAAAGGACTTTGATTAGTATTGGGACAAATAGTGCAAATCCAGAATCAAAGTGATTTAATGACATAGAAATAAACTAAGCCAAAAGTGAGATGGAGGACAATTTAAAGTGGGTGAATTCAAGAACAAATCAGTGACAGAAAGAGAAATAAAGAGCAGTGAAGAATTAGATTAAGAGAGAGAGAGAAAGGGTGGGAGAGGGAGAGATAGTTGGAACAGTGAGAGAGAAGATAAAACCGCTTGCTGGTTGTCAATCATGAAGTAGAATGATACCTAATTCATTAACTATTACATTTACCTGCAGACATCTTAACAGAGAATTACTAGAGAAGGATCAGAAAATCACATTAAAGGTGATGGCTTTTTCAGAAAAACAAGTTTTCTAAAAACACTAGTTAACAATCTACAATGAATCGTAATTCATGGTTACTGTATGTTTTTCTCCCCATGTATCTTGCATCCATAATAAAGTCAATAAGCCAATTTTTCAGTTATATCTGACACATTGAATGATGGTATATATCTTAATTCTTATCTCTGTATGCAAGTTTGGATTTAATTTTTTTTAAAATCAACAGCAGTGAAACAAATTGGTTTAAGTGTGCTATATTAATGTCAGCACATTACTTTATCATCATTTTCTTTAGAAGGGATACTTCAATAAGCATGGATCACTAGAATGCTATCATACTTATTAAGAGATCATCTTGAAATTCAGATTCAGGTTAGCATTATTTGTCACATGTACATTGAAACATTGAAATATACAGTGAAATGCATCATTTTTGCATCAAATCAAATCAGCGAGGATCAGCTAGGGGCAGACTGCCACATTTCCAGCACCCACATAGAATACCCTGAATTTACTAATCCTAATCACACATCTTCGGAATGTGAGAGGAAAACCTCACGGTCTCAGGGAGAACGTACATACTCTTTACAGACATCAGCGGTGATTTTTGGCATTGTAAAACGATTACACTAGCTGCTATGCTAAGCCACCCACTTCAGAAAAGTTTTTTAAAAATTCAAAGAAGCAGCTGGTCTCAGACCTAGCACATTCTCAATCTACTGGATGGAAAGATTTTCCCCAAAAGGATCTAAGCAATGAATTCCAGTTCATTCAGATTCTTAGTTCACATGAACATTTTTGCTTATCCAACAATTTTAAATCGCAGCAAGAGACGGAGAGGGAAGAGGTAAAAGAAGCTCGGAGAGAAGCTTTTTTTTTAACTGATCATGGAAAAGGGGCTAGACTGCACAGGCGCGTGACGTAGCTCGCCAAAGGTTTAAAAAGAAAGACCGCCATATACAGCGGCCATCATCGTAGTGGCCATTATCGGAGTGGACTGAGGCAGAGTGGGTCGGCTTTGGCTCAATCAGGTTTTGGCGAGAACAGGCAGAGGCAAGGTTTGAATGGGGCACGACTGCACAAGCGCATGAAAGTCAGCCCGTGAGGCAGTGGGAGAATTTAAAAAGCGAGCAGAGGCTGAGTACGAGCTTCACTCCAGGTGAGGTAAGGATGGGTAAGCTCCTTTAATTAATCTAATTAGATTAGGAGTAGGTAATGGAGGCAGCAGTTAGGGCAGTTGAGTGCTCCGTTTGCAGTCTGTGGGAAGTCAGGGTGAGCACAGCTGTCCCTGATGATTACACCTGTAAAAGGTGCATCCAGCTGCAGCTCCTGACAAACCGTGTTAGGGAACTGGAGCTGGAGCTGGATGAACTTCGGATCATTCGGGAGGCAGAGGCAGAAATAGACAGGAGTTTCAGGGAGATAGTCACCCCTAGGAGTCAGGAGACAGGTAGTTGGGTGACTGTCAGGAGAAGGAAGGGGAATAGACAGGAGGAGCAGAGCGCCCCTGTGGCTGTTCCCATCAACAATAAATATACCGTTTTGGATACCGTTGGTGGGGACGACCTACCAGGGACAAGTTTCAGTGGTTGTGTCTCTGGCACTGAGACTGGACCCTCAGCTGAGAAGGGAAGGAGGGAAAAGAGCAGAGCAGTAGTGATAGGGGATTTGATAGTTAGGGGGACAGATAGGAGGTTCTGTGGAAGGGATCGAGAATCCCAGATGTTCTGTTGCCTCCCTGGTGCCAGAGTCCACGATATCTCGGATCGAGTTCTCAGTATTCTCAAGAGGGAGGGTGAGCAGCCAAATGTCGTGGTCCATGTAGGGACCAATGACGTGGGTAGGAAGAGTGAGAAGGTCCTGAAAGGTGAGTTTAGGGAGCGGTGTCAAGTTAAAGGACAGGACCTCCAGGATACCAATCTCAGGATTGCTACCAGTGCCATGTGCAGGTGGGTTTAGAAATATTAAGATAGTGCAGATCAACACGTGGCTGAAGACATGGTGCAGGAGGGAGGGCTTCAGATTTATAGATAATTGGGCAGTTTTTCAGGGAAGGTGAGACCTGTTCTGGCGGGACGGTTTACATCTGAACTGGAGGGGGAACAAATATTCTTGCAGGTAGGTTTGCTAGAGAGGCTCCAGTGGATTTAAACTAGATATGGGGGGGGGGGGGGGGGGGAGGGGAACCAGAGTGTAGGAACAGATGTATGGGAGAAGGAAGCAAAAGAAGGCAGTAAAGTTCTTTGTACTGTTAGAGATAAACAGAGAGGAAGAGATGGAGAATTTCTTAAATGCATTTCTTTTAATGCCAGGAGCATTGTAAGAAAGGTGGATGAGCTTAGAGCATGGATTGATATCTGTAAATATGATGTTGTAGCTATTAGTGAAACATGGTTGCAGGAGGGGTGTGATTGACAACTAAATATTCCTGGATTTCGTTGCTTCAGGTGTGATAGAGTCGGAGGGACAAGAGGGGGAGGTGTTGTGTTGCTTGTCAGAAAATATTACAGTGGTGCTCTGGCAGGATAGATTATAGGGCTCATCTAGGGAGGCTATTTGAGTGGAATTGAGGAATGGGAAAGGTGTAATAACACTTATAGGGGTGTATTAAAGACCACCTAATGGGGAGCGAGAATTGGAGGAGCAAATTTGCAAGGAGATAGCAAATATTTGTAATAAGCACAGGGCTGTGATTGTGGGAGATTTTAATTTTCCACACATAGACTGGGAAGCCCATACTGTAAAAGGGATGGATGGTTTGGAGTTTGTAAAATGTGTGCAGGATAGTTTTTTGCAGCAGTACATAGAGGTACAACTAGAGAAGGAGCATTGTTGGATCTTCTGTTAGGGAATGAAATAGGTCAGGTGACGGAGGTATGTGTTGGGGAGCACTTCGGGTCCAGTGATCACAATGCCATTAGCTTCAATCTTATTATGAAGAAGGATAGGACTCAACCCAGGGTTGAGATTTTTGATTGGAGAAAGACTAACTTTGAGGAGATGCGAAAGGATTTAGAAGGAGTGGATTGGGACAATTTGTTTTTTGGGAAGGATGTAATAAAGAAATGGCGGTCATTTAAAAGTGAAATTTTGAGAGTACAGAATCTTTATGTTCCTGTCAGGTTGAAAGGAAAGGTTAAAAGTTTGAGAGAGCCATGGTTTTCAAGGGATATTGGAAACTTGGTTAGGAAAAAGAGAGATATCTACAATAAATATAGGCAGCATGGAGTAAATGAGGTGCTCGAGGAATATTAAGAATGTAAGAAGAATCTCAAGAAAGAAATTAGAAAAACTAAAAGAAGATACGAGGTTGCTTTGACAAGTAAGGTGAAAATAAATCCAAAGGGTTTCTACAGTTATATTAATAGCAAAAGGACAGTGAGGGATAAAATTGGTCCCTTAGAGAATCAGAGTAGACAGCTATGTGTGGAGCCGAAAGAGATGGGGGAGATTTTGAACAATTTCTTTTCTTCGGTATTCACCAAGGAGAAGGATATTGAATTGTGTAAGGTAAGGGAAACAAGTAGGGAAGTTATAGAAACTATGATGATTAAAGAGGAGGAAGTACTGGCTCTTTTAAGGAATATAAAAGTGGATAAATCTCCAGGTCCTGACAGAATATTCCCTAGGACCTTGAAGGAGGTTAGTGTAGAAATAGCAGGGGCTCTGACAGAAATATTTCAAACGTCTTTAGAAACGGGGATGTTGCCGGAGGATTGGCGTATTGCTCATGTGGTTCCATTGTTTAAAAAAGGTTCTAAGAGTAAACCTAGCAATTATAGGCCTGTCAGTTTGACGTCAGTGGTGGGTAAATTAATGGAAAGTATTCTTAGAGATGGTATATATAATTATCTGGATAGACAGGGTATGATTAGAAACAGTTAACATGGATTTGGGCGTGGAAGGTCATGTTTGACAAATCTTATTGAATTTTTTGAAGAGGTTACGAGGAAAGTTGTCAAGGGTAAAGCAGTGGATGTTGTCTATATGGACTTCAGTAAGGCCTTTGACAAGGTTCCACACGGAAGGTTAGTTAGGAAGGTTCAATCGTTAGGTATTAATATTGAAGTAGTAAAATGGATTCAACAGTGGCTGGATGGGAGATGCCAGAGAGTAGGGGTGGACAACTGTTTGTCAGGTTGGAGGCTGGTGACTAGTGGTGTGCCTCAGGGATCTGTATTAGGTCCAATGTTGTTCGTCATATACATTAATGATCTGGATGATGAGTGGTAAATTGGATTAGTAAGTATGCAGATGATACTAAGGTAGGTGGCGTTGTGGATAATGAAGTAGGTTTTCATAGTTTGCAGAGAGATTTAGGCCAGTTAGAAGAGTGGGCTGAACGATGGCAGATGGAGTTTAATGCTGATAAGTGTGAGGTGCTACATTTTGGTTGGAATAATCCAAATAGGACATACATGGTAAATGGTACATGGTACATGGTAGGGCATAGAAGAATGCAGTAGAATAGAGTGATCTAGGAATAATGGTGCATAGTTCCCTGAAGGTGGAATCTCATGTGGATAGGGTGCTGAAGAAAGCTTTTGGTATGTTGGCCTTTATAAATCAGAGCATAGAGTATAATAGTTGGGATGTAATGTTAAAATTGTACAAGGCATTGGTAAGGCCGAATTTGGAGTATTGTATACAGTTCTGGTCACCGAATTATAAGAAAGATGTCAACAAAATAGAGTACAGAGAAGATTTACTAGAATGTTACCTGGGTTTCAGCACCTAAGTTACAGGGAAAGATTGAAAAAGTTAGGTCTTTATTCTTTGGAGTATAGAAGGTTGAGGGGGGAATTATGAGGGGGATAGATAGAGTTGACATGGATAGGCTTTTTCCATTGAGAGTAGGGGAAATTCAAACAAGAGGACATGAGTTGAAAGTTAGGGGGCAAAAGTTCAAGGGTAACACGAGGGGGAATTTATTTACTCAGAGAGTGGTAGCTGTGTGGAACGAGCTTCCAGTAGAAGTGGTAGAGGCAGGTTCGGTATTGTCATTTAAAGTAAAATTGGATAGGTATATGGACAGGAAAGGAATGGAGGGTTATGGGCTGAGTGCAGGTCAGTGGGACTAGGTGAGAGTAAGTGTTTGGCATGGACTAGAAGAGCTGAGATGGCCTGCTTCCATGCTGTAGTTGTTATATGGTTATATATGGTTATAATAAGACTGTGTAAACGGCACAACCTGGGCAGTGGTATTGCAGTGAACAATGTGATCTCATCATCCAAGGCCTTTCAGGATATCTCAAAGCACTTTGGAGACAATGAAATATTTTTTAAGTGCGACCCTATTGTAAAACAGAAAATATGTCAACCAAAGTGCACTCAGCAAATATTGATGTGAAAAAGAGCGGATTTTGTTTGAGAATCTTGACTGTTGGATCAGCATTGATGGAGCACATCAGTAATTCCCACATTCTACTGAGTTTTGTGCTATTTATCTCACTACCTCACCTGTATGGAAGTTGCCTCTCACACATGGAACACTAATTTTCCTGTAATGACAACAGAGGCGAGGAAAGGGGGGACAGGAATCCACAGCACAGATGCAACTGTTTAAGGAGAGGAACTGGTGAACTCATCATCAAGTTCATCCTGAATGCCCAGAGTAGCACCATGGAGTCTGCAACTTAACATTCCATGTATGGAATCAACATCTCCTTATGGTCTACCTATTTTCCGGGTCCAGATGATATCAGGCCATGACCTCCAACTGGGATCTATACGATGTGGGGCCAAAATCATATCCAACAACAGCCCAAAGCATATCTGATCTCAGGCCCGGGTAAAGGGAGTGCACCAAAAGACAGGCAGAGTTTGAAAGGAAGGGATGAGCCAGATCAGGAACAAGGCTGGATCAAGGCAGAAGTGATTAAATAAGAGATGGGGACCTGGAACTGGCCTGATGACTGCAGATGAAATTGAACCTGGTTTCCAGTTACGCACTGAAGACCAGCCACAGCCTGAGTGCTAGGAACCATTGGGGCAATGGTACGTCATCTGGGCCTGAGCACTACGAAGCTGGCCACGCTGGCATTAACTGAAGCTTCATAAATCTTCAAGAGAGTTGTAACGGACACCATGGGCCACAAGACTTTTTGAATTACCATCCCTGCTTTAATATCCCTTCAAGATTTTACTCTAACTTGTTAGGGAAAGACAAATTTACATGAACTTGAAGGACTCCCGGACAAAGCTGATGTCCTGAAGGATAATGACCTTTAAAGACAGAAAAAGTGCCCAGCTTCCTGAACCAAAAAAAGCTTGAGAATATTTAACCTTTGAGCATAAAGTGTGAATAGCTAGCTTTTCAAAACAAGACATTTTTAAAATCAAATGCCCTTGAGTATTGCCTTTAATGGTCAGTTTAGGAATGTGTCATTGGCAGATATTTTCCCCCTCATCCTTATTTAATAGCATTTCATACTTTATCCCTGATTATGAGAAACAGACCTTGCACCCCAGACCTTAAAGATGCGCACTGAGTTTAAAGGCGTAATGAAAGTGCTTTTTGATCATGGTTTTAAACCCTCCCTTCGCACTCCTGCCGATTTATGAATCAAGCTTAATACTGGAAAATATAAGTGGTTTAAGTCAGTGAAGGAGGCTGAAGCATTTGTGGCAAGTCTTCTGGCTATCCAGTCATCTTCGGAACCCGATCGGATCTCCTAAAATGGTGGATAAGTACTTCTCGTAGTAAAATTACTTTTTCTGGACTCAGACTTTACTTGAATCACTCAGACATTATTCATTGAAACTCTAAAGGCTGTTGACAATCTCTCCCTGGATTTGGTGTGTCTTTTTTAAATAGACATTCTGTGCTTAATGTTTCCCTATGGACGTTTAAATAGTACTTGTGTAATCTATTTTATTCTTGTATAATTTTATCTATAGAGTTCTACAACTGACTCTAACTTATTTTGGAGGTTTGAAGTCTTTAGTGAAGGCCTCCCTGCTTGTTGGTTCACAGTTTAATTGCTGATTTATTTTTTCTTTTTTTTATTATTTTTTTCTTCACCTTTTTTTTAGTCTCTGATTTTTTTTTCTCCTCTCTGTAAATGGTTGATAAGTACTCTTCTTGAATTTATAATTTTCCCCTTCCTCACCTTTTTTTTTCTCCCTTTCTCTTACTTTACTCTTCTATAATTTTTTGCGGGTAGGTTAGTTTTGGTTTTCTTCCAATTTTCTCTGTATTAAGTCTCATATTTCTGCAGATGTTCCAATTTGTAGTTATGTTTTCTAGTGCATAAACTAGTTACTATTTGCTATAGCATTTATACGGAACTGCTGTTAATGACACAGATCTGGAAGTTGTATGTGGGTTAATTTTTTTGGTAGAGCTAGCTGCTTTTTTTGGTAGCCGTCTAGTTTTGGGTTGTGTGGGTGGGGTGTATTTTCCAGTTCCAACATCACTCACTGTATTTATTGTTTTTCTTTATTGCTCAGGACATGTTTATGTTTTGATTTTATGAATCTATGTTTACATTTCTGCTCCCAGACTGCTATTGTATTGCTTGACTTTTTATACGCCTGCTGCCTTTTATGCATTAGTAATTGATAATGGCTAGTGCACTTAAATTCGTGAGCTTCAATGTAAAGGGATTGAATCACCCTGTTAAAAGGAGGAAGGTATTCTCACACATTAAACAACTCAAAGCTGACATTGCTTTCCTTCAAGAAACTCATATTTGTTGTTTTGATAACTCCCGGCTTCTGTCAAAGTGGGCGGGTCAGCATTTTCATTCATCTTTTGCCGCTAAAGTTAGGGGAGTCTCCATTCTTATTAACTCAAATATTCCTTTTGAACTCCATAATAAAATATCTGAAACAAATGGCCATTTTATTATTGCTTCTGGTAAACTATATAACACTAAAGTTGCACTAGCAAACCTGTATGCCCCCAACTTTGATGATGTTAACTTTTTTGAACGTTTTTTTCCCTCACTACCAGACTTAAACTCATACTCTCTTATACTGGGTGGTGACTTCAACTGTTGGTTAGATCCTAATCTGGATCGATCGTCCTCTGTTACCAGATCACCTACTAAATCTGCCTTAGCTATCCAATCGTTTCTCTCTAACTTTGGTATCTCTGATATATGGCGTTTCCTTCATCCTACTGAGAGAGATTATTCTTTTTTCCCACATGTTCACCATACCTTCACTAGAATTGACTATTTCTTACTCGATAACCAACTTATTCCATTTGCCCACTCTTGTGACTATCAGAGTATACTGATTTCTGACCATGCCCCAATTACTCTCTCTCTGAACTTTCCTGGTCTCCCTCAGAGGAATAAACACTGGTGGTTTGATTCAACTTTATTATCGGATGATGATTTTTAAAAATTTATTAAGGATCAGATAACCTTTTATTTTAACACTAATACATCACCTGAAGTGCCATCCCAGATTGTCTGGGATGCCATGAAAGCATATCTGAGGGGTCAAATAATCTCTTACACAGCAAATCTCAACAGAAGATCCTGTGCAGATCGATTAGACCTCATTAACCAGATTAAAGAATTGGATCAACTATATGCTCAAACTAAGAACCCTGAACTATACAAGAAGCGCGTTGAACTCCAAACTAAATTTAATCTTCTGTCTACTCAACCTGTCGCACGCCAACTTCTCGAAAGCAAGAGTTGCTTTTACATTCATGGGGATAAGTCTGGTAAATTTCTGGCCAATCAGCTGAGGCGTTCCAAAGCCAAACAACATATTACAAAGATCTGGAAGGAGAACGGAGACCTTACATCGGATCATTTAGAAATTAATGACGCATTTAAAAATTTTTATTCTCGGCTTTATTCCTTTGAATCTTTGAATGACAATATCTCTGTTGATCAATTTTTAAAGAATCTGAATATTCCTTCACTTTCATCTGATTTTAAAGCCAAACTTAACGCGCCTATATCATCAGAAGAAATATCTTTTGCAATTTCTGCACTGTCCTCAGGGAAATCTCCTGGACCTGATGGGTTCCCTGTAGAATTTTACAAATCATTCTCTTCACTTCTTTCTCCTCAGTTACTTTCAGTATTATCTGACTCGCTTAATTACGGCAAATTGCCACCCTCTTTCAATGTGGCATCTATTATTCTTCTATTAAAAAAGGGCAAAGACTCAACAGAGTGTTCCTCGTATAGGCCGATTTCTTTGCGCAATGTTGATGTAAAGATCTTAGTTAAAGTTTTGGCTCATAGATTAGAAACTATTATTCCCTCCATTATCTCTGATGACCAATCAGGTTTTATTAAAAACTGTCTCCCTTTTTTTAACATTTGGCGTTTATTCAATATCTTATACTCACCTCCAGCTGGGATTCCTGAATGTGTTATTTCCCTCGATGTGGAGAAAGCATTTGATCGTATAGAGTGGAACTACCTTTTTGCAGTCTTAGAAAAATTTGACCTCGGTCAAAGTTTCATCTCTTGGATCAAATTGCTGCACCTGTGTCCTACTGCTTCTGTTTTAACTAATTTTCAGAAATCCCAAGTATTTAATCTCAAACGTGGCACCCGTCAGGGATGCCCCTTAAGTCCCTTTCTCTTTGATTTGGCTATAGAACCTTTGGCAATAGCATTTCGAAATTGTCCTGAATTAACCGGGATTTGGAGAGGGGGTGTTGAGCACAAAGTTTCTCTTTATGCTGATGACTTATTACTCCTTCTCTCAAATCCGTCTACATCCTTACCTCTAATGTTCTCACTTCTTGACCAGTTTAGCCAGATCTCTGGCTATAAACTCAATTTACATAAGAGTGAACTTTTCCCAATTAATAAAGAAGCACAAGAACTAACATTTCGTGATCTCCCTTTTAAAGTAGTCCATAATCAATTTACTTATCTTGGAATTACAGTCACAAGGAAGTTTAAAGATCTCTTTCGTGAAAACTTTGCCTATCTTTCATATACTATAAAACAGAGTCTGGTACAATGGTCACCTCTATCTATGTCTTTGGTAGGTCATATTAATGTTGTTAAAATGTATGTTCTCCCCAAATTTTTATACTTATTTCAATCTATCCCAATTTTTATTCCTAAATCTTTTTTTGATTCCTTAGACTCTATTATTTTGTCATATCTGTGGAAGAATAAGCGCTCTAGAATTAATAAAATCCATCTCCAAAAATCTAAAAAAGAGGGTGGCATGGCTTTACCTAACTTTTGTTTATATTATTGGGCAGCTAATATACGTTGTGCTACCTTTTGGTCTTTCTTCCACGGCCAACCCGAGTGCCCTAATTGGGTGACAATGGAGTTGAGCTCCACTAAAGAATTATCTATCTCTGCAGTTCTTGGCTCTGCACTCCCTAGTAGTCTGTCCAGATTAATAGCTAATCCTCTTGTTAGACTCACTTTGCGTATATGGGCTCAGTTCAGGAAATGCTATGGCTTCCAGGGGTTTTCCGTTTCCAGCCCTGTCACACATAATCACCTTTTTTTACCTACTACGTACGATTCAGCATTCCATGTTTGGTATAGGAAGGGCATTAGACATTTTGAAGATCTTTTCATTGATAATCACTTCACTTCTTTTCAGCAGCTCTCTGTTAAGTTCAATCTGCCCAATGCTCATTTTTTTAGATATCTCCAAATTAGACACTTTATTGCTCCTTTAATTCCTAACTTTCCTGAAATGCCTGCGAAAAATGCTATGGACTTATTTCTTTCCATTAATCCACTAGGTAAAGGTTTAATATCAATTATTCGAGATAAATTAGCAGCTTTACGACGGGCCCCTGTGGATAAAATTTAAATGGCCTGGGAGCAGGATTTAAATACCTCCTTATCCGATGAGAGCTGGGACTCGATTCTCAAATCGGTTAACTCAACCTCTCTTTGTGCTCGCCATTGCCTTTTACAGTTTAAGATTGTTCATAGAGCCCATATGTCTAAATCTAAACTATCTCGATTCTACCCTAACATTAGTCCGTTCTGTGATAAATGCAAGAGGGGCGTGGCCTCTCTCATCCATATGTACTGGTTCTGTCCTAGCTTGGAGAAATTTTGGAAAGATGTCTTCACTATGTTATCGTGTATTCTGAATCAGCACCTAGAACCAAACCCCTTAATTGCTTTGTTCGGTTTCTGGGGCGAGACAGATTTACGGCTGGGTCCGACCAAATGCCGAATATTATCCTTTGCCTCTCTCCTGGCTAGACGCTTGATCCTCCTTAGATGGAGAGATGTTGCCCCGCCCACTCATGCTCAATGGCTTAACGACATCATGGCCTGCTTGGACCTCGAAAAAATTCATTATTCAGTTCTTAATTCGGATCTAAAGTTCCATAAGGTCTGGGGACCTTTTATCGAGTACTTTCATAACCTTCCTCTTGACTAGGGTTTTATTTCCTTTTCGGTCCCTTGCTTTCAGCTCCCTTTTTTTTTCTGGTAGTAGGCATTATTATCCTCTGCTGCTAAGTGTATTCACAGTCTGGGAGTTTGATTGTCCTGATTTATACTCTCTATATTGTGTTGTGGTTGGTCTGGAGTTGTTTTTTTTTGTGTTCTGGGGCTTGGGGAGGATACTAAGTTTACTTGTCTTCAATTTAGGTGCTTTTTTGTCAATTCTCTTCCTTTGTAACATATTGTCATTGTATGCTTAATTTTGCACTGTATTAATGTTCCTCATTGGGATTTGGGGTTTTTAATTTGTAAAATGTATAGAAAAACTAATAAAAATAATTTATTTTAAAAAAGTTAATACTAGAAATCTAACTTAAAGCATACACTGAAAATATTGAATACGGTACATCAGTTTGGACGAATGTGAGTGAATCGTTGCTCCAGCTGGTTTGGGTCCCTGTATGGTTAAAAGGGAAGAAATGAAAGAACAGGTGTTACACTTACTGTGGTTGTATTGCAAAATTGTAAGATGGGGAGAGTTCAGTTCAGATGAAAGTGCAGACCAGAGAGTCGCGAAATAAGTGATCCCTTTGAAATGCAGAAAGGTGGCAGAAGGAGAAGATGCATCCGGTATTAGAATCTTGTTGAACGAGGCAGAAACTCTAAACAAAGACTGAACATGAAAGCTTGTGGGGATAGAAAGTAAGAACCAGGGAAACCACAGCTTACTCTGTCCAACAGAGCATCGCAAAGTCACTTGTTTCGTCATCAAAACAATTACCCCAGAGGTGGAGAAACGGGATGATATCCTTATGGGACTCATAAGGATAAGTATATAAGGATAAGTATAGTTCAGGTAGCTATAAGAGTCTGTGATCTTGTAATTGACGTTTATGATTGTCCCATGAGATGGAGACAAAGTGACCCAGATGGAAAAGGGAATAGTCAATGCTGGACCATGTAAAGGTGACTGCAAAGTAGAAACTGGCAGCTCACTTTCAGTCAACAGGATGAAGTTTTCATGGTTTTCTTTGTATTTTCCTAAACTGTTTTCCTTAGGAACAAGTCTCAAGGTGAGTAAATGTATGCCTGGGTGGTGGTCATCCTATGCTTCACAAAAATAGTTCTTCACACTCTGTCAAATAAAATAAACTACAAAATGTCAAATTGTAAAACAAATTTTTCTCTACAAATGTTATAACGACTGCCTAAATGGGGATTAGATAGGACTTTCATTAGTTATAACAAAACCCAACCTAAATTAAACATCAAGGCCCAATATGAAACCAAAGACAACTCTGGAGGAGTTAGGAAGAGCTGAACAACACATTTACAACACAAAATGTCTGCATTGATTTTGTTCTGCATTGAAGTTACAACATCCACCATTAGCCAAAATCAGTTACCCACTTGTTTCACTGTGCTGAGAGATTCTATTGGCTTGAAGAGAATACAGAGAGTGTGAGTCATTTAAAGCTGAACAAAATGATCTTCATAATCTGTATCAGAGAACAATCTGGGTTATTTTATAGAAGCGTATAATTTTGTCTGGGTTTGCAAAGTTCACAGATACCAGTCCATTTTGAGGGGCTGATGAGTATTTCTGAAAACTGGATAACATGTGTTATCAATAGGGAGCTTGGAATGTTTTATATTAATATAATTCTTCAGGCTTTTCTAACAAAGACAAAACAATGTATAAATGGGTGCTAGATTCATCTGACAGAGACATAACATTATGTGGGTGACTCACAGTACTACAGGAAAATACTTAGTGAATATGCTTATCTCATTATTTAAATCCATTCGTCCTCAGTCAAGTTGAAAATAGATTCTCAATAGAATGCCCATATACTAAGTTAAAGATTATTCTCAAAAATTATTTTTTCTTTTCTGTCTGTAGATACCAGGTAAGTATATCAATTCAGTGCCTGTATGTTACTTGTTAATCAGTTTGGCTCTCATTTGCTAAACAATTCGATTACAAACCTTGCATTCATTTCAGTTACCCAATGTTTCTGGGCCGGCAGTTGTCTTCGATTTACTGAAGAGTAAACAAGTTCCATCAGAACAGTGGAAGCTGGGAGTGACAGCCATATCCCAAACAGAACATTTCATTGTACTTTCAAATTGTACACAATCATGTCCTGCAATTGTCAGACTACTCTCACAGAAAACCAAACAGTTTCTAAGCAGTCTCATCCTGCACCAGTCTCACTCAGAGCATCCAAGGTGGATTCCAAAGAAGTCTGTTGACCTGTTGAAACATAACACTGCACCCTGGTCAACAAACTACCTGATGATTGATGGATTGATTCTTTGCCAGAACATTTGCAGAATCTTGGTGAACGGATGTTTCCAACTGGAACTAAATGCTTAATAAGGTTGATGATGCTCACAGAAGATCAGCTTGTAACAACCCAATGTTTTTCCATTGATGCCAATTTTCCTATCAGCCCCAAGATGCAGAGTTATATCTAGGTGTCGCTGAGGTGCAAAGGGATTTGGGAGGCCTTATGCAGGATTCCCTAATTTTCAGATTGAGTCTTTGGTAAGGAAGGCAAATGCGATGTTAGCATTCTTTTCAAGAGGTCAAGAATATAAAAACAAGGCTGTAATGTTGAGATTTTATAAAGCACTGCTGAGGCCTCACTTGGAATATTGTGAGCAGTTTTGGGCCCCGTATCTTAGAAAGGATGTGCTGAAACTGGAAAGGCTTCAAAGGCGGTGTACTAAAATGATTCCAGGATTGATTGGTTTGTCGTATGAAGAGCGTTTGATGGCTCTGGGCCTGTAGTCACTAGAATTCAGAACAATGAGGGGTGACCTCCTCGAAACCTATTGAATGGCGAAAGGCCATGAAGAACAGATGTGGGGAGGATGATTCCTTTGATGGGAGAGTTAAAGACCAGAGGACACAGCCTCAGAAAAGAGGGATGTCCCTTTAGAACAAAGATGAGGGGAAATTTCTTGAGTGGTGGATCTGTGGATTTCTTTGCCACGTGCAGCTGTGGAGGCCAAGTCTTTATGCATACTTATGTTAGAGTTTGATAGATTCTTGATTGGTTAGGGCATGAAGGGATATAGGGAGAAGGCAGGTGATTGGGGCTCATAGGAAAATTGGATCAGCCACGATGAAATGGCAGAGCAGACTTGATGGGCCAAATGTCCTAATTCTGCTCCTATATCTTATGGTCTTATGGACATTCCTAAAGGTTTGAACACCAGAAATATTTGGTGTAATTAGCATTACCACTAGGTTGCACAGTTGGTTACAAAGAGCATGTAAGAAGTACCAGAGCCAAGGTCCACATACAAAATATAATGTTGCAAGAACTCATTAATCCCAAATGCTCAGGGCATCCTTCCTCTTCCCTGCCTGCTTTAAGAGAACACTTAAGCTGCATTATACAAAATAACATTTTAGTATCAGAATAAGCTACCCAAGTCCATCCACTTCCAAACCAATAGGACAAGGAGTTCTCCATCATCATGAGTAATAGATGGTCACAATGATCTGCATATACAAGAGCCATCTGCATCCCTCGCCTCCCATCAAGAAATGGCTTAATGTCCTCTTACATTGACCACACCATTGAAATCAGGCAGAACCAACTCCTAACAGGAATTACTCTACTGATTAGAGTAGGCAAAAGCACATCATGGAATGTGGAATCAAATTTAAATTGGGTAAACTCCCCCATCTCTGATCGTTCTTACTAGTCTGCCTTCTAGCAAGAAGTTCTGATTGCTACATCTTGCTACCACAATTTTTGATGTAAATTTCCATTGCTTGCACTAGAGCCCTCACTGGAGGAAAGCGTCAACAGCTTTAAATTCCTGGGTGTTACTATTTCAGAGGACTTGTTCTATGCCCAGCACGAAAGTGCAATTGCAAAGAAAGCACGACAGTGCCTGGACTTTCTTAGGAGTTTGCGGAGATTCAGCAGGACGTCTAAAACTTTGGCTAACTTCTATAAGTGTGTAGTAGAAAGTATATCGATTAGCTGCATCACAGACTGGTATGGAACCATTAATGCCTATGAATGGAAAATCCTACAAAAAGTAGTGGATTCAGCCTTGTACATTAGGGATAAAGCTCTCCCAACCGTTGAGCTCATCTACATGTAAAGCTGTTGTAGGAAAGCAGCATCCATCTTCAGAGATCCCCAACTTCCAGCTCATGCTCTCTTCTCACTGCTGCCATCGCGTAAAAGGTATAACAGCACCAGGACTCACACCACCAGGTTCAAGAACAGTTACTACCCCTCAACCATCAGGCTCTTGAATAAAAGGAAATGACTACACTCAACTTTATTTGCCCCATCATTGAAATGTTCCCACAACCAATGAATTCATTTTCAAGGACTCTTCATCTCAGTATCTCATGTTCTCGTTATTTATTGCTATTTATTTATATTTGCATTTGCACCGTTTGTTGTCTTCTGCACTCTGGCTGATCTTCATTGATCCTGTTATAGTTACTATTCTATAGATTTGCTAAGTATGCCCGCAAGAAAATGAATCTCAGGGCTGTATATGATGACGTATATGTACTTTGATAATAAAATTTATCTTGAACTTTGACAGTGCATCCTCGCCTCTCATGAAGAGACAGCTTAATGTCTTCACATGCCATTAACCACGCCATTGAGATCTGGCTGCAAGAAAAGGAGAACCAAAGTGACGAAGGTACTGATTAAAGTAGGCAAAGCACAACATGTAATGGGGAATCAAATTTAAACTGGGTAAACTCCTCCATTTCTAATCTTTCTTACTTGTCTGCCTTCTAGCAATAAGTTCTGCTTGCTATTGTATCTGCCCTGGGACATCTTACTACCATAAGTTTCATGTAAGTTTTCATTACATATACTGTAATTTGTAAGTTGCTATTATTATTAGTCATATTCATGACTTTTGCTCTTTAAAAGAAGCTTTGCACATAGTAGTGACACGAGAAATTCATATTTCAATTTGCCTTGGCTTGAGATGGAAAACCACAAATGAATTATTAATTCAAAGCATTTCATTACGAATTGGGTTCAAAATTCCCATCCTAAAATAAACTATTTAGAAATGAAGTGCTGATGACATTTTGAAGTTTGAAGAATTGGTCTGAAGACCAGGAGGGGTTGCAAACAATTAGTATTATTTGCAGTGCTGGCTTGATTTTCCTTCACAGGGACACTCGTAACTAGAGACCGCCAACATATAAGAATTTTGTTCATATGATGTAACTGACACATTCTGCCAAAATTCATGCCAACCTTGCCACTGGCAAAATTCTGTCCGAATATGTTGAAAATCTGATCAGCATGTAAATGTAAAACCTTTTGTGAAATCAACTTAAACAACTGGGGCCTAAGGAAAGCACAAAACTTCTTTTATGTATGAAAATGAAGATCTGAAGCCTTCACATTATCCCTTCAGGCATTAGGTATTACATTTTAAGAAAAAGTAATTGTGGAAGTTTTTCAATTTTTAATGTGAGTCATCTGTTCAAAGATCCATTTTATACAGTGAAGGTCTCAGGAAAGAGAAAAGTTATTAATCACCTTCAACTGCATTGGGGCTCTAAATCCCTCTCAGAATGAGAGTCACAGTAGGAAACTCATTCCAAGTCTTTGGGATGGTCAACTGACTTGCTCATAAGTTTGAGCAGATCAGCTCAAAAGAAAGCAGAAATAATGAGAACAAAAATTATGTTAATAGAAGTATGGATTTAACTACTTGGCTGAAAGGGTGTGATTAGCTGCAATCAAAGGTATTATCCAACCATTGATGGTCCCAAAATAATCAAAAACTAATTGGAAACTCAACTTCAATTCTTTTGATTCAGAATAATTCCATAGCGTTGACCAAGAAGGATGAGAATTCTGAGAATAATTTCACTGACACTGAGAGAAAATTATATCCAATACTGTTGAACTATGATAGCATTGTGAAGTTTAAATAGTGAAATAGGATGCCATATGCAATTTAAAACAAAATATGACAAAAAATAATTGGCCATTTGGCCATTCATTTTTGTTCTACCATTCAATAAAAGCATCCGACACTTCTAATTTAGTGCCACTTACCTGCAATGAACCCAGATCCCTGATGCTCTTAATATCTAAACATCTATTAGAACCTAGAACAGAACAGCACACAAACAGACCCTCCATTGCCTGAAATAAACTAATTCTCTTCTGCTTGTACATAATCCATGTCCCTCCATTTCTTGCCTATTCCTACAGTATGTCTAGCTAACAGCCTCTTTAATGTAACCACTTGTGGTGAACTACATATACCTGTCTGGACACGCTCCTCTGCTGACTGCTCCTGTGGCTCCTCCCACAGACCCTTGTATAAAGGTGGTTGGAAGCACTGCTCCCCCCTCAGTCTCCAGGATGTTGTGTGGTCGTTTCTTGCAGCTAATAAAAGCCTGTTGTTTGCCTCCCGTCTCCGAGAGTTATTGATGGTACATCACCACTGTATCTGCTTTCACCACTGTTCCTGGCAGTCCATTCTGGGCACCTAATTTTCTCTGTCTCAAAAACTTGCCCCACACGTCTCCTTTAAACTTTCCTCTGCTCCCCTCAAATGCATCTCCTCAATTCCTACCCTGGAAGAAAGAGATTCTGACTGTCTGCCCTTACTATGCCTCTCATAGTTTTATAAACCAGTTGTGTGAATATGCTGATCAATTGAGAAGGTATATAAGAGTGAGAGAGATGAATGGTTGCAATAACACCTTGCACGGAAGGCTCAGTTCACTGGATACAGTATTTCAAACACGATTTTAACAGCAGTACATGATTTTCTGCAGTTATGTGGAAATTCACTCATTTTATATCATCACCTAGATGTTGAGCCTTGTCTTGGCAAATTAAAAAATGACAGAGATTGGATTGGTTGGAGAAAGCAAGTGTCTTCACTGCATCTCCTCACTGGGTCTTACTTCCTTTCGAGCTTTTCTCCATGTCACTTAAAACAGTTGAATGGATACCAATGCCCTGTCCATCCTGCTGATGAAATTGAAAGCAATTAAACCTATCAGCAAAGTTAGCTGCAGGCTGGTTTTAGGCTCAGTTGGAAGCTGACACAACGCATAAAATTCTCCTCTCTTAACCCGCGGCCATGGCTCAGCTCAAGTATTGATCCTTCCTGCTGATAGGAATTGTCAATAAATGTAAGCGAAATGGGCCTGTTAATGTTACTGTATAATCAGGCCATCAATAGCGCTTTACAAACGGCTGCTCCCATCATTGCTGACGGCTGCACATTTATCACTTGAGTGAATAAAATAAATCCAGTGTTTTTTTTCCTATTTGAATTTTCTCCCCTGTTTAGATTCCACTGACATGGAATCAAACCTATTCTGGAACAGATCAAGTCTGGATTTAATTACAAAATAATCTTCAGTTATTGATGTTGAGGTAATATGGATGAAGCTATACGACACAATCAGAAATGTGATTCAGGTATAACACTTTGTTCAAAATCATGGCTTTCATGGTAAAAGTTAACAACAAACTCAACCACTATTACATTGCAATGAGCTTTTGTGGAGTGACAAATGATTTTGTCGTCATGGAGCCCAATTGCTTGTCTGCAGTCTCCTACTTCAAAGTCAGTTTTAGAGAGAGCTGGCAATGGGGCAGGTGTATTATAAAAAGATATAGATCTTCCTGACAATGTGAGTAACAGCAAGCTCATAAAGAGGATTGGTTAGGGAGTCAAGATGAAGAGTTTCTCCATTAAACTTAGAGTCAGACTTACTTAGTTATTTCCATAATTTCTAATCATGAAAACCAACTCTGGAGCATCCAAGCACACAGCTATATTGTACAGGCACACTGATAGAGTGGCAAAAGTGCAGAAAGAAGTGACTTGCTTCTGCCATAATAAAACACTTTGTGGTATCTGCTGCCCAAAACCATAATGGGTATTGTATACTATCGTCCAGCATTGCTAGGATATAAATTACAAGCTGCTTTTAGATGTACTTCCATTATAGTTCACGTTGCATTCTAGAATAAACAGACATGCTACAGGCCACAAAGGAGACAGGAAGTGCTGGAAAATTGACTTATGCTTGTTCCCCAGGTAACTCAAGTTGGATATCCATCCTTTACGTCATTTTGGTTATCTCCAAGTTCGTCTGTTGGAGACAAAAGGTTTTTTTTCCCCAAGTCTCTTACTTATAAGGACCTCTCTCTTGACAAGGAAACAAAATGAATAAAATCACAATGTTAAAAAACATTAGATTGTTTCCAGCAACAAAATATCCTTTTCCCTATATTTTTATGTTAACACACCAGAACAAAATCTCACATATTCCAATCGCTGATGTTAATTATCATTATGAAGTTGTCATCTGCTATGATCAGCAACTCTGTCATCAAGGTCTTACTCCAACTCTGAACGTCTTGCAAAAAGAGAGAACAGTGCAAGTAACGAATGCTCAGTTTTCAACTAATATGATGCCCAGTGACAAATTGTTTTTGGCAAATCTCACAGCTGATTAGTCATATTGCTTGAAAAATCATTGCTATCATTGCATAAGTATCATGAGATGAGACATCTTTGAGGCAAAAGGTAATAAATGTAACCACTGGACCACAATAATATTTGACAGACTGCCATCCTACCAATTCTGAATTGGTTATCTTGCTATGAGGCTGTTATTTTCATTTAATTATATTTGTATAAAATAGATCCATAAAACATAAGTTATAAATCCTAAGTATGGAATGAGTGAATCTCCAACCTATTCAAAGCCAGGGAGAATTCTAAATCATTTCAACAGCAGGTGTGAAACATTCATCAGTTGCAATGGTTCTTGTACCCATTTGCAATTCTTGATAAGTGAAGTAACCCACTGTCATCCAGCTTTGATATGCCAGATATTCCACTACTCAGTACTCAATTCTGGTTACAGAAATTGTGCAAAGATTGACTTTAAATGATTGACAGTGCAAGTCAAATAACGTCAGCCAAGAGTAAATTATTAGTTTTAGACTAGTGGACAGGTAGGACTTTGTAAGAAGTTCAGTGTTATGGTAAGATCTTGAAGACAGAGTTGCTGATGATAACAATAGATAACAACTTTCATATAATAATTAATGTCAGCAAATGGAATATTTGAGATTTTGTTCTGGTGCATTAACATAAAAATGTAGGGAAAAGGATATGTTGTTGTTGGAAACAATCCATTTCTTTCTCAATAAAACAAACTGCCAGTTCCACTCCACCACCATCTGGCAGAACTGTTCCTCACCCTCATAAATTTTCCTTTCAGCTCCTCCCATTTTCTCCAGACTCAGGAGGCAGCCATGGGCACTTGTATGAGCCCCAGCGATGCCTGCCTGTCTGCCTTTTCGTTGGCTACATAGAACAGTCCCTATCCCAAGCCTTCCCTGGTAATGCTCCCCAAGTCTACCTCCACGATATTGATGACTGCATTAGTGCTGCTTCATGCATCCACACTGAGCTCATCAATTTCATCAACTTTGCCTCTAACTTCCACCCTGCCCTTAAACTCACTTGGTCCATTTCTGGTCCCTCCCCTTTCTTGATCTCTCTGTCCCTATTTCTGGAGGCAAACTGTCAACCGACATCTTTTGTAAATCTACCAACTCCTACAGTTATCTTGACTTTACCTCGTCCCGCCCTGTCTCCTGTAAAAATGCTATTCCCTTTTCTTAGTTCCGTTGTCTCCACTGCATCTGTTCTCAGGATGTGGCCTTCCTTTCCAGGATATCAGAGGTATCCTCCTTCTTCAAAGAACAGAATTTCCCTTCCTCCAACGTTATTGCTGTCCTCAATTGCATCGACTCCATTTCCCGAACATCTGCGCTCACCTGATCTTCCCACTGCCTTAACAGCAACAGAGTTCCTCTTGTCCTTACCTACCACCCTACAAGCCTCCACATCCAATACATCATTCTCCATAACTTCCACCATATCCAAAGAGATCCTATCACCAAACATTTCTTTACCTCCGCCCCCACCCCCTCCCCAATTTCTGCAGGGATTGCTCCCTCTATGATTCCCTTGTCCATTCATTCCTCCCAGCACTAATCCCTCCAAGCAGCTAAGATGCTACACCTGCCCATTCACCTCCTCCCTCACCTCCATTCAGTGCCCCCTGCAAATCCACTGGGGTCATCCACTGTGTCTGATGCTCCAAATGCAGCCTCCTCTACATTGGTGAGATACATCGTAACTTGGGGAACCACTTCGTCGAGCACCTCTGCTCCATTGCCAAACATTTTAATTACCATTCCCATTCCTGATCTGACATGTCGGTCCATGGTCGCCTCTTGTGCGACAATGAGGCCACCCTTAGCGTGGAGGAGCAACAACTTATCCATCTGGGTAGCCTCCAATCTGAAGGCATGACTATCGGTTTCTTCTTCCAGTAAAAAAAATCCCCTCCTCCTCACTCTTCTTCTATTCCCCACTCTTACCCCTTCTTACCTGCTGATCACCTCCCCCTTTCTCCTATGGTCCACTCTCCTCTCCTATCAGATTCTTTCCTCTCCAGCCCTTTAGCTTTTTTGCCCACCTGGCTTCACCTATCACCTTCCAGCTAACCTCCTTCCCCTCTACCCATCTTTTTATTCTAGCATCTTCCCCATTCCCTTCTAGTCCTGATGAAGGGTCTCAGCTTGAAACATTGTTTATTGACTGTTTATTCACTTCCATGGATTCTGCCTGACTCCAGTATTTTGTCTGTGTGATTTCCAGCATCTGCAGAATGTCTCATGTTTACTATTTTCTAATATTGTAGTTTTACTCATTTTTGTTTCCTTGTCAAGAGAGGGGATCTTTTAAGAAAGAGACTTGAAAAAACTTTTATCTCCAACAGATAATCTAGGAGAAAATCAAACTTGCATAAAGAATGGGTATACAATTTGAGTTACTTTAGAAGGTAGGCCTGAGATGACCTGAAGAAGTGCAATGAGGAAAATGTAGGGAAGAAGTTCAGTTTAGAATAAAACCCAGAGATGATCAATACTGATGATATTTGCATGACTTGGGCAAGATATTCTCAACAGCAGAGGTCAACATGTATGGTAACATGTTACACAAGCAGCGTGGAAAATCAACAGTAAGAACAACCCATTATTCTGCATACATTTTCAAGCAAACCTTTTGACTGAGGGAGTAAGCACAAGTCCTAATTATTACAAATGCTGCCCCCCTCCTTCCCTGAAAGAAAGAATTTCAGAGGGAAATTTGGATTATTGTACATTGACTGCTGTACAGTGGATGCACTATTGGATAAACTGTGCTATCACAGGAAAGAATGCTGAATGTACACAATATAAAGCCTTTTCCAGTAGAGAGAGCAGGCAATATTCTACATTCCTTACGTAGAACATCAAAAAGAATATAGAATATAAAGCAGTACAACACACAAACAGTCTCTTCAGCCAACTATGATGCCAATCCAAATTAATCCATCTGCCTGCAAGTGTTCTCCATCCCTCCATTCTCTGCGGGTTCATGAGTCCATCTAATGCCTCTTAAACATTGCCACTGTATCTGAACTCCACCACTTTCCAGGCACATGCCAATCACTCTGAGCAAAACAACCTGCCTTGTAAATCTTTCTTTAAACTCCCACCCTCACCTTAAAGCTATGCTGTCTAGAATTTGACATTTCCATCATGGGAATATACTCTGACTCTCTACCCTATCTATGCCTGTCATGATTTTGCACACTTCCATCAGGTCACCTCCCCCCCACCCCCCAACACCATCAGCCTCCAACAATTTAGAGAAAACTATCCAAGTTTGTCCAATCTCTCCTTACTGTCAATGTCCTCCAATCCAGATGAGCTCCATCTTCACCCTCTCCAAATCCTGCACATCCTTCCTATAATGCTATGGCCAGAATTGCACACAATACACCAAATGTGGCGTAACTAAAGATTTATACGGCTGCAACCTGACTTCACAAATTTATATTCAACATTTTATATGGTGTAAACCTTCTTTACCACCTAACTACTGGTGCCACTTTCAGGGAGCTATGGACCTGCAACCCAAGATTCCATTGTACATCAGCACTCCTTCGGGTCCTGTTATTTAACATATTCCTCTTGCAACACTTCACACTTGTCCTGATTCAACTTCATCTGCAATTTCTCTGCCCAAAATTCCTTCAAATCTTCATCATGTGGAATCTTTTGACAAGCTTCTTCACTATCCACGACTCCGTTAACTCGTGTTGCCTGCAAACTTAATTATCAGCCTTCCTACATTTTTGTCAAAATCATTTCATATCACAAACAACAATGTCCCAGCAGTAATCTCTGTTGCACACCTCTGGTCAGACTAAAGCCACCACCACCCTCAGTTTTCTATGAACAATCCAATTTTTAATCTAATCTCTTTAGTTTCCATTGATCCCATGTGCTTCAATAATCTGAAGTAAACTACACATGAGACACTTTGATGGAAGTTTTCCATATAGACAACAACCACTACCTAACCTCATCACCTCTTCAAAAAACTCAGTCAATTTATTAAAATATACTCTATCCTCTGCACAAAGCCATGCTGACTATAATAAGTCTATGCTTTTCAAGATACAAATAAATCTGATCCTACCCTCAAGATTCTATTCCAATAATTTCCATACCACTGAGGTAAGACTCGTAGCCTATAATCTCCTGGTTTGTCTCTGTTCCTTTCTGAAGTGAAGGAACAGTTTTGGCTATTTCCCAGTTTTGTGGGACCTTGTTTGTGACTAAAGAGCATTTCTATCAATGACACACCAATCCCCTTGTGTCTCTCAAACAGACAAATTAAGAATCAAATAAAAACTTTCAAATCAATTAACACTTTCAAACTGCAGGTAAAAAGGTGGCATTAAGAGGCTTTTAGATAGACACATGAATATGTATGAAATTGTGGGATACAGGAGAGCAGGCATAAGAGATTTAACTTAATTAGGCATTATGTTCAGCACTGATATCATGTGATGAGGCCTTTTCATAAGCTGTGCTGTATTCGGCTCTATGGTCTATGTTTTTCTGGCAGCTGATAACTTCCACTGGTTTCATTAGGAACATCGCCCCATTGGAGTCCATAGGCAGTCTAGCATTGCAGTGCATAGTCAGGGGCACTGCCAGCAGTGGGCAGAAGATGCCACCACCAGATGCACACCACTCATCATCATTCAAACTGACTGCAGCTGTACCAGACTAAGAACCCCCAAAACTGTATCAATGAACAAATCTTCCCCACAGAGACACAAGAAACTGCAGATGCTGGAATCTGGAGCAACAAACATTCAACTGGAGGAACTCAGTAAGCTGAGAAGCAAATGTTAGCAGAAAATAATTATTGGAATGAAATTTCAACAATTCTTATTCCCCTCACTGACACTGCTAGACCTGCGGAGATCCTCCATGTAATGTCAACCATATTTGGTTTCAGTCCCTTCCCCAGCTTTGTATCTGACCATAAAGTTCAACAACCTGTTCAAAAGCAAATTTAAGGATTTGGATTTTCACTCCCTACAGAACAAATTGAATTGCAATATAAAGTTTCACAACATGAGGGACGACCACGCTTCTGAAGGTGGGATAAAAACATTTGGTCCAGTTTTTGCCAGCAGTTCCATATGGCAACTGTTGATATGACTTGCAGAGGTCCTGGAAATGAATCACACAGGCAATTTCTCAGCTGTGCTCAGTGGCTGATCTTCCCATAGTGCTTAGGAGTAGAGCAGATACTTGACAAGGCTCCCAGTGTCCACCATTGGGGTGCTTAATCATTTCAACAGTGATTCAGAGGACCCGAGAAAGAAAGGCCAAAATTCAGTAGGTTACTTTTTTTTAATTGTTCATGTAAAATCACAGCTTTTAAAGTTTATTTTCAAGAATCTGAGAATCACTGCTAAACACAGCATTGATAAACCAACTATAATTCCTCTTCAACTAAATCATTTTAAAGTCAATAGCTTTGGTAGGTCTTGAGTCAAATGTAGGTCAGGCCAAATATGAATGGTAGATTCCTCCTCCCTCTGCTCCCAAAAGCATGCTTTTTCATTCATATTATTAATAATTAGTTTATTTTTCAAAATTCCAGATTCAACTTCAATTCAACCACCTGCCACAATGGGATTAGAACAATGTCCTCTGGATTGTCAGTTCAGGGCCTCTGCATTATTAGTTTCATAATTTAACGCTATGCCATCACCATACCCAAGTCAGGCTCTGCTGACTGATAAAGACTTCCAGGGAGTATGACAGGCAGGATTTAGTCTGGCCTCCACACATCACTTCATGATGATGCCCACAGCCCTGTCACTGCACATTACGTTCCTTAGTTCCAGAACAGTACAAGACAAGGAGGTAGGCTTTCCACACCCAGCAAAGACAAATTGGAGAGAATGGAAAAACTGTCCTTCACGTCTGATGATGACAAGCGACCTGTACAGTAGAGTTTTTAAAGTGGAACAGCCTGAGAAGTCTGAGTCCAATGGTATGAACAAGCATCACAAACTGGGGTTTGCAGTGGATGACCATGACATCTTCCAGTCTTTCCACAGAGAGGGACCATCATTTTGTGCTCCACGGAGTGTGGCAGTCCTGCCTCCTGGGCCACTGGATCTCACTGTTGATCTCACCTGCCCAGTCTGCTGGAGCTGACTTTACATGCTAGGATAGACATGTTCCTGTCTCACTGGGGTATGAGGCCACCGGCTACCCTCACGTGGTTTAGCTGCCTGTCGAAGCGGTGTACTGTCACATGTAAACAGCTACTTGGAGCCACAGGTGAGAGCTGAGTGATCAGCATTGACCAGCATCCAATCCAGACACCTGAACTTTGGAGAGGAGGGTCCACCAATCAGGTCCACTGCCCAGGGATAAAAGGCAGCAGCGGGTTGCGGCAAAAGAGCTTTGGCCAGCAGCCAATCAGGACCTCGGAAGTTTGGAGAGGATGGGTCTTCAATAGAGTTCACTGCCTGAAGTGAAAATGAGCTTTGACCGGTGACCAGTTGGTGTTTCTGACTGATTAGCATTTGCAACTTAAAGGAAGGCAGGTGCAAGCACAGCGGCCACCGTCACAACAGCTGAAATCCGAGTGGGCATTGGGTGGTGATCTTGAGGCTTTAGCCCTTTGAGGCTTCTCTCAGAGAAAGCAAAGGAAAGAAAAGCTCGTATTTTCCTTCTCTTCTTTGTATCTGCTCAGCTAGGACAGTAGAGATGCCAGGCAGGATGGTGAAATGCTCCTCTTGCGGGATGTGAGAACTGCGAGAGCAGTTGTAGCTCTAGCTTCTAACAAACCATGTTGAGGAGTTGGAGCTGGAACTGGATGAACTTCAGATCATTCGGGAGGCTGAGGGGGCGACAGATAGAACATATCACGAGGTATTTACACCCTAGGTGCAGGACACTGGAAAATGGGTGGCAAACAGGAAGGGCAAAGGGTTTAAGGAGCCGGTGCAGAGTACTTCTCAGGCCATTCTCCTGAACAACAGGTATATCACTTTGGAGACTGTTGGGGGTGGAAATTCACAGTGGTCGGGTCTCTGGCACTGTGTCTGCCTCTGTGACTCAGAAAGGAATGGTGGGGGGAGAAGAGGCACACTGTGGTGATAGGGGATTCATTAGTTAGGGGAACAGACAGGAGGTTCTGTAGGTGAGATTCTCAGATGGTATGTTGTCTCCCGAGTGTCAGGGTCCGGGGATATCTCGGATCGAGTCCTGAGCATTCTTAAGTGACAAGGTGGACACCCAGAAGTTGTGGTCCATGTTGGTACCAATGACATGGGTAGGACAAGTGATGAGGTTCTGCATAGGGAGCTCTGGGGGATAGGTGCTAAGTTAAAGGGCAGGACCTCCAAGGCTGTGATACCCACGCCACATGCTAGTGAGGCTAGAACTGGGAAGATTATGCATTTTTAATCTCTCCCTCTCCCAGTGTAAAGTGCCCTCCTGCTTCAAAACGTCCGCCATTGTCCCTATACCTAAAAAGACCAAGTTGACATGTCTGAACGACTGGCATCCTGTCACGCTCACCTCAATAATAAGCAAATGCTTTGAGAGGCTGGTCAAGGATTACATCTGCAGCATGTTACCACCCAAACTGGACCCCCTACAATTCGCCTACCAATTGACATACAACACAGTAGACACAGCTCTACACACAGTCCTTACACATCTTCAGAAGAGGGATGCTTGTGTGAGAATGCTGTCCTTGGACTACAGTTCAGTATTCTATACTATAATTCCCTCCAGGCTCGACAGGAAACTTAGAGACCTCGGTCTTCACCCTGCCTTGTGTATCTGGATCCTGGAGTTCCTGTCGGATCACCAACAGGTGGTAAGAGTGGGCTCCCTCATCTCTGCCCCTCTGACCCTCAATACAGATGCCCCTCAGCCTGGGTACTAAGCCCCCTTCTTTACTCCCTGTATACCCATGACTGTGTTGTCACCCACAGCTCCAATTTGCTAATTAAATTTGCTAACGATACCACACTGATTGGCCTAATCTCAAGTCATCACCCTGACACAGTGGTGTCAAGAAAACAATCTCTCCCTCAACATCGCAAAAACAAAGGAGCTGGTTGTGGACTACAGGAGGAATGGAGACAGGCTAACCCCTATAGACATCAATTGATCCGGGGTTGAGAGGGTGAACAGCTTTAAGTTCCCCAGCATAAACATCACCGAGGACCTCATGTGGTCTGTACACACCAGCCGTGTGGTGAAAAAAGCACAACAGCGACTCTTTCACCTCAGACAGTTGAAGAAGTTTGGTATGGGCCCCCAAATCCTAAGAACTTTCTACAGGGGCATGATTGAGAGCATCCTGACTGGCTGCATCACTGTCTGGAATGGGAACTGTAACTCCCTCAATCGCAGGACTCTGCAGAGAGCGGTGCGGACAGCCCAGCACATCTGTAAATGTGAACTTCCCACTATTCAGGACATTTACAAAGACAGGTGTGTAAAAAGGGCCTAAAGGATCATTGGGGACCCGAGTCACCCCAACCACAAACTGTTCCAGGTGCTACCATCTGGGAAACGGTACCGCAGCATAAAAGCCAGGACCAACAGACTCTGGGACAACTTCTTCCACCAGGCCATCAGACTGATTAATTCATGCTGATGCACTGTATTTCTATGTTATATTGACTATCCTGTTGTACATAATATTTATTACAAATTACTATAATTGCACATTACATATTTGAATGGAGACGTGACGTAAAGATTTTTACTCTTCGGGATATGCAGGATGTAAGTAATAAAGTCAATTCAATAATATTAAAGAGGATACCAAAAGCTTTTTTCAGATACATAAAGTGTAAAAGAAGAGGCAAGAGTTGATATCAGACCACTGGAAAATAATCCTGGAGAGGTAGTAATGGGGGACAACACAATGGCAGATGAACTGAATAAGGATTTTGCATTAGTCTTCACTGTGGAAAACACTAGCAGTCTGCTATAAGTTCCAGCTGTCAGGGGGCATGGAGTATGTGAAGTTACCATGACTAGAGAGAAGGTTCTTGAGAAACTGAAAGGTCTGAATGTAGAAAAGTCACCTGGATCAAAGGTGGCTAAAGAGATTGTGGAGTAATAATCTTTCAAGAATCTCTAGATTATGGAAAGGTTCAGGAAGACTGGAAAATTGGAAATGTCACACCACTCTTCAAGATGGTAGAAAGGCAGAAGAAAGGAAACTATAGGCCAGTTAGTCTGACCTCAGTGGTAGGGAAGATGTTGGAGTCGATTATTAAAGGTAAGGTCTCAGGGTACTTGGAGACACATGATAAGATAGGCTGTGTAGTCAGCATAGTTTCCTCAAGAAAAAAATCTTGCCTGACAAATATGTTAGAATTCTTTGAAGAAATAAAAAGCAGGATAGATTAAGGAGAATTGGTTGATTTTATGTACTTGGATTTGACAAGGTGCCACACATGAGGCTGCTTAACAAGCTACAAGCCTATGGTATTACGGAAAAGATTCTAGCATGGATAAAGCAGTTTCTAGCATGGAGAAAAGGGAGCCTTTTCTGGCTGGCTGCCGGTGACGACTGGTGTTCCACAGGGGTCTGTGTTGGGACTGATTGCTTTTATGTTATATGTCAATGATCTGGATGATGGAATTGATGGTTTTGTTGCAAAGTTTGCAGACAATATGAAGATAGGTGGAGGGATAGGTAGTTTTGAGGAAGTAGAGAGGCTACAGAAGGACTTAGACAGATTAGGAAATGGACAAAGATGGAATACAGTGTGGGGAAGTGAATGGTCATGCACTTTGGAAGAAGAAATGAAAGGGATGACTATTTTCTAAATAGAGAGAAGTTACAAAATAACTGAGGTGCAAGGGAATTTGGGAGTCCTTATGCAGGATTCTCTAAAGGTTAAATTGCAGGTTGAGTCTGTGATGAGGAAAGGAAATGCAATGGTAGTATTCATTTCAAGAGGACTAGAATATAAAAGCAAGGATGTATTGTTGAGACTTTATAAAGCACTGGTGAGGCCTCACTTGGAGATTTGTGAGCAGTTTTGGGCCCCTTATCTTAAAATCTGAGACTGGAGAGAGTTCAAAGGAGGTTCACACAAATGACTCCAGGATTGAATGGCTTATCATAAGAAAAACATTTGATGGCTCTGGGCCTGGATTCACGAGAGTTCAGAAGAATGAGGGGTGACCTCATTGAAACCTATCGAATGGTGAAAGCATGTGATAGAGTGGATATGGGAGCAGATGTTTCCTTTGGTGGAAGAGTCTAAGACCAGAGGACACAGCCTCAGAATAGTGGGGCATCCTTTTAGAACAGAGATGAGAAGCAATTTCTTTAGCTGGAGAGTGGTGAATCTGTGGAATTCTTTGTCACAGGCAGCTGTTGAGGCTGTCTATATGTGTATTTAAAGTAGAGTTTGATAGATTCTTGATTGATCTTGGCATGAAGGCATTTGGGGAAAAGGCAGGAGATCGGGGCTGAGAGGAAAATTGAATCAGCCATATTGAAATGGCAGAGAAGACTCAATGGGCCAAATAGCCTAATTCTGCACCTATGTGTTATGGTCTTGTGGAGTGCCCAGTGGAGGACCAAAGAAGAACGAGCTGCCCTTCAATAGATGCAACCTCCCCTTTTACCAGAGGTGCTACCCCTTCCTGGACACCCCATTCACCTGCCCGAGATTTATTCCAGGAATGAAAGGATTACCATATATGAGAATGATTCCAGGAATGAAAGTGTTACCGTATGAGGAACATCTGGTGGCTCTTTGGCTGTATTCCCTGGAGTTCAGGAGAATGAGGGGGGATCTTATTGAAACATTCTGAATGTTAAAAGGCCTGAACAGATTAGATATGGCAAAGTTATTTCCCATGGTAGGGGAGTCTAGTACAAGAGGACACAACTTCAGGATTGAAGGATATCCATTTAGAACAGGGATGGGGAGAAATTACTTTAGTCGGAGGGTGGTAAATCTGTGGAATTTGTTGCCATGAGCAGCTGTGGAGGCCAAGTCATTGGGTGCATTTAAGGCAGAGATAGATAGGTTCTTGATTAGCCAGGGCATCAAAGGGTATGTGGAAAAGGCAGGGGAGTGGGGATGACTGGAAGATTTGGATCAGCCGATGACTGAATGGTGGAGCAGACTAGATGAACAGAATGGCCTGCTCCTGCTCCTATATCTTATGGTCTTATGTACATTTGATGAATATGAAGGCCCCAGTATATCACACATGAATTCCATCCTTAAGATTACCACTGTTGATTAACTTCCCATTGTAGAATCTGCCATTTCCAATTACAATGTTAACCACATTGTGTTAAGTATACCCAAGCTCAGTTTGGGCCTAAAAAGAGGCAGCTGTTCATCACATCTAATTATAATTTTAAGAAGATTACAATTGACATTGGGGTTTCTGAAGTACAGCATTTTCAATTCATAACAATTGCATTATTTAATTCGAAGAACACAAAGTGTGCAAATTATATTTTTGATGAGCATTTAATCAATATTTCTGAATGGTATTAATGCAGCAGGGAAGATAAACAGTACTGAAAATCCATAGAGATTTTATTTCACTAATCAGATGCTCATTGACTTGGCTACGTGATGTCTGAATGCAATGGGAAGATGCTACTACAGGCTTGCAATGGTTAAAAACAAATTTTCACAGCACTTCCTCTGCAATTTTCCAGTTGTAAAATATTTCTGTCAGAACTGTTTAATGTACAAATTAGCTTCTGTGATCATTCCTTCTTTTCTGAGTCACTAGCTTGACAAGGCTGTTTTGTCAGTAACAAATCTCCTGACAGGCGCATAGCAGGTCATTAACCCAAGCTAGATATAAATCTCTCCAGGCCAGTGCAACTGAATCAGTAACATTGACCAAATGCACACACTTGTTTAGTTAGCTTCCAAGCAGCCTCTCTGTTGATGAATGCAAAACTATAATAGCAGATGAATCATTCAGTGTCTCAGTTCTAATCATTAGAGCTAGTCATTCTCTTTAGTGAAAGGTATCTAACAACAAATGTTCCATCTCCAGAAATTTGCCCTGAAGACTTAAGTAGTAAGGAAGGACATTCCTTAGCTATTCCAGCTATCACTCGATGTAACTCAGACTCAGATAGTAGGGTTAAGCAGCAAAGGCTCCATCTGTAATGGTATTGCGTTCCATGTCCACAAAGTCCGAAACTCAAAAGAAGATTTTAAATCATATCCAATAATGTTATCTATGGGTACTGTCCCTATAGGGAGGTTATACAGTATCCACCCACTCCTCAAGGATTAGCTTACTTCCCCCATCTAGTCTCTGTGGTGTGGTTTCATTGCCAATGCTCACTGCTTGAATGGTGGGTCCCTCCTCCCTACCAAGGAAGAGGTATTTCCATCTAATGGAGTAGTTTAAACACAAGTATTTTATTGTTAATGATATACATCTAAATTATGGTCCCCGTGCTATTTTCTACTACGTTGTATAATCTGCATGTGATGTTTCCCAGATACCTTTGCTGGGACAAAGTAACTCACACAGATGGTCTTAAAAACCTCCTGAATACAGATTTCTCAAACATCCACAATTAATACTACGAGGGCTGACTTCCTGAACACACAAACATCCCAACTTGTAAAAGTTTTTGATGTGCTAAGTGTCATAACCCCATTGTCTTGTATTTGGCTAACAGATACATGTCACTTGGTCACTTTACTTCACAACATTGTGTCTTCAATTTCAAACTGATTGCTGCTTGCAACTTACATTAAGAACGTGAAATTGGTTCCTCTTCACTACAAAAAGCTGAACAAGGAATATTAGTTAAATTTTAACTTTATCACCAACAACTCTGGCTCTTTGCAAGAATCTTGCAGCTGTGCTAGAAAGCTGAGTTTAGCAATAAGCCTCCCAAGTGCTGGAAAGTTAATATCGATCACATGTGTGCCTCATAAACAGCAAATAATGTGGAGAGGTTGTGGTTGAAGCCATTAGGGGAGGGTGGAGGGTTAGCTATGTTGTAAATTTTCTCATCTCCAGCCAAAGCATGCCAACCCATAAAAGAACGTTTTGCTTCCAGGTTTAGCAGAGTGTCCATTACATTATGAGAAGTTTTTTGAAAGAATGTTTCAGTGTGGCTCCATTTTATATTAAGACTCAAAGGTGCTTAGAGGTTTCATGTCTTTAGGAAGAGAAGAGAGCTGACCCCTCTTATTCTAATTGATAGCAGGATGGCAAAATCAGCTACATGATCAAATGCCCTCATGCCATCATTAAATGCCACCCCCTCCACAAATTCAAAGATTCAACAATTGATTTATTATCAAAGTATGTATGTAATAAACAATTCTGAGATTCTTCTTCTTCAGATAGACACAAAACAAAGAAAACCATGGAAGTAAGTTCAAAGAGAAACAGCAAACCCACCCCTGCACAAAAAAAGTGGCAACACAGTCACCACACCCGCCCCCCCCCCCACACTAGAACAAAGCAAGAACATTGGTGCCCAAACCACAAGAACACAACAAGAGCATTGACCATCAAACTACCCCCCCCCCCACCGCATGAAAAGCAAAAATAACATTGACCCCCAAAACCCCACATCTGCACAAAAGTGCATCAGGAGCATTGGCCCCCAAATCCCTTTCCCCCACACAAAAAAACAAACAAAAACACAAAAAAAAGCATTGACCCCCCCCCCCAAACCTCCCCTCCCCTGCACAAAAAAACAAGGAGAAAGAACGGGCAACAACACAGAATATAAAAACCATAAGACTGAAAAAGTCAATACTATTTGGTCACAACCCACGTATTTGTAGGGTTCTTCTGATAATGGTTGTACCAGTGGGATAGTAGTCTCAAGCAAGGATGAGTTACACCATTATATAAAGTCATTGAATTTGAACTTAGCTGAAGTTCTGTTTTCAATAAACAACAAATGTTTAGCAAATGAATAGCAGAAACCCTAGAGAAATATCACATGCAATGATGCACTAAAATTATAATGAGAGAATTCCAAAATATATTACTTCTAGTTTTTAAATAACATTATTAATAAAGCTATGAAAATAGATTATTAGCAGAATCTTTAAGATTTTAAATTCATACATAGTTTTTATAAAGCCAAAGTACATTTTAAAATTGAGTATGCACGAAATGAATATATTAGTAAATGACTCATGCATCAAGACAAATGTAAATTTAAAGGTAGTTTCTGGTCTTTGGATTTCAGTCAGGTCAGGAAAAGAGAGGAATATGTTTGGATGGAACAAGGTCTTTTCTTGTTGATGCACCATCAATAACTCTCGGAGACGTGAGGTGAGATATAGACTTTTATTGGCTGGAAGAAAGAACAAGCAGCAAGTGACCACCACACTACATCCTGGAGACTGAGGCCGGGGCTGTGCCTCCAATCGCCTTTATACCGGGGTCTGTGGGAGGAGCCACGGTCTGTGGGAGGAGCCACAGGAGCAGTCAGCAGTCAGTCAGCAGTCACTTGTATTAAGTGCATGTAGGGTGGCTGTTGAATGTGTAGACCAAGACTGAGATTCAGACCACAAAATTCAAAATAAAACTTCAGATTCTGGACATTCAAAATTAAAACAGAAAATGCTTGAATCACTAGGAAAGAGAAACTGTGTTAATATTGCAGATTAGAAACACTTTATCAGGATTAGGAAAGAGAGATAAAAAGCTAATTTTAACTTTATAACAGGAATGGACAAGACAAGATGATTGTCTGTGATAACACTATAAGAACATAAGAGCAAACATCAGGAAATCTGCAGATGCTGGAAATTCAAGCAACACACACAAAATGTTGGTGGAACACAGCAGGCCAGGCAGCATCTATAAGGAGAAGCACTGTTGACGTTTCGGGCCGAGACTCTTCGTCAGGACTAGAACATAAGACACAGGAACAGGATTAGGGCATTTGGCCCATCAAGTCTGCTCCACTATTCAATCATGACTGATATATTATCCCTCTCAACTTCATCCTCCTTCCTTTGCTCCGTAACCTTTGATGCATTTACTAAACAAGAGCCTATCAGCTTCTGCTTTCCAATAATTTGGCAACCACAGTCGTCTGTGGCAATGAATTCCACAGACTCACCACCCTCTGGCTAAAGAAATTCCTGAGGTTCCTGACTGTAACCTCAACTCTATGTTCCTGTATATCCACAGTAAGCTTATGCCCCCTTGCTTATCAAGAACCTATCCACCCCTTCCTTGAAAATATTCAACGTCTCTGCTTCCATCACCCTTTGACAAACAAATTTGCAAAGATTCATCTCTGCTCACGTGGACGAGCTTTTTATTTAAAATCATTGCTTGCCAATGATAATACAGCTATAGCTCACTGTTCTTTCATCTTATTTTTATTACTGAAATGTATGAACATATACAGAATGTGAAAAGAACATTCACAAAATTACAATAGGTGTTAAGTGATAATGCCTAACAGTAGAAACACTATTGCCATCAAATTACGAATGGAGGCAGAAATCTCAAGGACTAAGAAGCATAGGTCAGGTTTAGCCTTAACAGTTTTGAAATTAGACATTGTCTTCATAATAGTTGCCTTTACAATATGTGCATTGTATATATTAAAAGAAAGTGAATTCTAAGTACATATGAATGCACAGAAGTCTGCTGTTGATCTTTGAGACACAAATTATCAGAGGAATATATTATGTCATGCAATTCAGTGATGTTAAGAAACTAGTACTAATGTAAAGCACAGAATCTAGAGTACTTTCCAAGGCAAGGCAGTAGGCGCAGGGGCTACTACAATGCATTACCCTATTTAATCTTGTTGGTTTACATGTTGGCATTAGGGCTGAATTCTGATCCTTCATTCATGATAAACTTTTAGTCCAAAAAAGAACAGAAGGTGAAATTTTGCTGGATTTTCCCCACTTTGTCACATCTTAACGCTGATGCAGAAGCGTTGCAAACCCTAAGAAAATAACTTCCTCAGGGTTTTCAAAGGTAGGTGACCAGGAAAAAGGTCATGTAAAATCATTCTTATAAATTTAGAAATTCATTACATGTATTATAAACTAAAATTAAACCATTAGTTTTACCTCCACAGGAAATAATTAATGAATAATTAAAATCAATTGGAAAATATTTTTGTAAACTTACTCCTTTTTTTTAAAAAAAGGAAAAATCTCACTGACTTTGCGAATTGAAAGTTTGGATTCCTTTAAGTAGGTCATGACTGCTCACTGCTAACCTGGCATATCAGCATCTGAGAACTGATCAAATAGATCAGGAAATTTCAGGAGCTTCTTTACTTTGCTACCAACATGAATTCACACTTCTTCAGCTCATAAGCATTTCTACTTTATCCAAAGTCAAGCAGGGAATGAGGTATTTGGTCTCTCGCTCTTAAAATGGCTTCTTATTTGCAATTCATTATATTGTGCAAATTTCACATCTGAAAACATCACTTATACAAAACTACATGTAGAAGTTCAAATACACCAGCCTGTGTGATTATATGACAACAGAATACAATTCCACTCATGCCCAGATTTGTTTTTGAAATGGTGGCAGAGCCAGGGATGTTTAACTTACCCCAGCAACTTCCATCTTTCGTGTGCTAATCTTTGAGCGTACCACAGAAAGCTCATTGCTTGACATCTTCTCTTGCATTTATCCACCAATTTTAGTCCTGTTGCCAACTTCATGCTGTGCACCCATCTGCAACATCCATCTGGCATTAACTGCATTGTGCCTTGCTTACATCCTCAGCAGGGGAACATCATTAGGACTGGGTGGCATAACTTACAGTAAAATTGCAGTTTAAGAAACTCAGTCTCTTTTTTAACATCAAATGCCATTCCGCACTGTGATTCATTTCAACAATGGCACTACATGGGAGAGGAGGTTCAATATTTTCCTAGGTTGCTTTAGAGGCCTAGTTGAGGAAGATGGGAAGATGCGATCTATCAACAAGGAATCAGAAGGATTGCCAGTCAAACTCTCTGAAGACTGTGATCTTGGGAAGATCTGTCATCAATGCCAGGAGTTAAGCCCCAAGGAGCTGGATACAGTATTGTACAACGTTCTTTGACCTCAAGGTGAATCAATGCATTTGCAAGTGTCATATTACACACATTGCATCAATAGCTCCTCACAGTGCTCTATGCCCATAACCATATCACACAGTTAGGAATTATCTCTAACAGTAAGAATTCACACACAACATTCCTATACTTCAGCTCCCACACAATGCTATAAGAGTCATAACCACATCTTTAAGCTTAAACAATACCTTACATGAAACACTACACTTATTCAATTGTGACAGGCTCATGACCAAATGTATTTCACAATTCTCCCTGGTTTATTTCCCTCGGCATAATGAGATAAGATGGGTTATTGCTCTCGTGGTTGTTGTAGCTCTGCTTTAGAGCCAGGTTTGGCTATGTGAACAAGCAGTAGAAGGTAGCAGAGGGAACAGGTAGACTAGGAAGAGCATTCAGAAACAGGAGAAAATCTGCAGATGCTGGAAATCCAACCCACACCCACAAAATGCTGGAGGAACTCAGCAGGCCAGACAGCCTCTATGGAAAAGAGTGAACAGTCGACATTTCGGGGCAAGACCCTTCATCAGTTCATCAGTACTGGTGAAGGGTCTCAGCTCGAAACGTTAACTGCTTACTCTTTTCCATTGATGCTGCCTAGCTTTCCGAGTTCCTCCAGCATTTTGTGAACAGCATTCATAAGTTCTGTTGCAAAGGAGGGCTCAGGCTACATGTATACTTTGGATTCCTACAGAGAACAGAAAAGGCGAGTTTCAACAGAGTATTGTAAGACAGATCTAATTGAGCAAGGAACAAATAACATGACACAATAAATAACCTCCAAGTCCCAGTTATTTGACTGGTTGAAATATTCACAGTGCAGTATGTATATTCACACTTTATGTGCTATGCGTATGTAGCTGCACTTGTGTTTTAATGTGATGCTGACTCTTTAACAATCCCTCATATATTCACCTATGTAATATTAACAGCATTAACTAGCTTATACGGAAAGAATTCAGCTTCATGCAAGGTGTGTTTGTTCCCCCATAACCCAATGGCTTTAACAATAGTATTTGTGGAAAATAAAAGCTCAAGATAAAATTTTAGCATCCAATTGATTAAAAGTTGATTGATGTTATACTTCTCAGTGCAATAAGACACATTGCTGAAAGGCTTGCAAAGCTTGTAAAATAAACAGTATTTATTTATTACTGATTTTTCAAACAAGTTAATATCCTCAAATATGAGATTTCTATTTAATTGAAATTCTAAACTATAATCTATTTCTAACGTAAAAGCCTGTCAGTTACATTTTGAAAAAGCAAGTCTCAATTTTGATTCATATGACAGAAGTTAAACTGTGCTCTATTAATGTCATAGGTCACATCACCACTTACCAAGAGCCAACAGGACATCTCACCATCATGCAGATAACAAACTTGAACTTGACAGTACCATTCGCCTGAATGATCAGCCCACAGAGTTCCTCAGATCTCGACAGCAGAGCTGGTCATAGCCTACAGCGTAGTCAAACAGTCAGCTCACATCACTATCAGAATACCACCACAGTTACTTCATTAAGTCTTTGCTGTAGAGCTAGTTTAAAGATCACTGAATCTGTCAATTGCCTGGCAGGACCAATCACACTGCAGATCAATGATGAAGCACATTCTTCTTTTTAATGGTTGTTTCTACTCAACCTATAAGCTCCAAAGACACGATAAAAAATTGTAATCATCTTTTCATAAACTATACTCAGTAGACACTCTTGATAAACACATACAAGTAATATGTCTATAACCTACTTAATAAAAAACTCAGATGTTTCGAAATTAACTGCTGGTCATGACACAGAGTTTCACATTAGTTTATTTGAGACAAAAATCTAGGGTTAAGACACTCAAAAGACACATGTACAAAAATTCTCTACTAACCTGCGAATGCTGCAGAGGATTGGTGAATGAGACAACAAGGTCTCACCTGCTCTCACAGGTGGATATTGAAAGATTTCATGGCAATGATCATATTGCGTTATTCCTGACTGGAACTATACTCCAAGTAAGTGGTTGTCTGTAAAGCTCTTAGGGATCTTTGAAAATAATATAAATGATGCTTTATAAATCCAGTCTTCCTTTTCAATGTAATGGCACTCCAGAAGTGCAGAGGTAAAGTTTATTTGGTTTAAGATCTGTCCAAATGACAATAGTATTCATTTGTTACATTTGACTGAGCAGATCTTCTTTGAGGAGATAATAAGGAGGTTCAGTGAGACTAACAAGTTAATTTTAGTTGATGAGGGTTTTAACGAGGCTGTTGACTAGATCTCACAAGGTCGTCTGTTCGGAAAAGTAAAATCTCAGGCAGTTCAAAGAGAAAGTAACAAGTTGCTTTCGAGACTGGCTTTACAACAAGACGCAAAAGCCTGCGGTCATCAGGTGCTTAAGTATTTGCAGTGGGGCTCCACAAACCCCTATGTTAGATGTTTTACTTCCATGCAATGTAACAGCTATTTAGATTTACGTTTTGAAGCCAATAGGAGACAAAAGAGAAGTCGGCTGTGTGGTTGATCAAGAGGAAGATGGACCTCTCAGGATGAGTGCAATATTGTTTTTAATTGACAATGAATTTCATCTGAAAGAACTGTGAGGTGATGCATTTGAGAAAAGGACAAAAGCAGAATAAACAAAAAATGAAAACATAAAGAAACTTGGTGTGCATGCCAATACTGTAGATCCCTGAAGGTAAGCTAATTAAGCAGGTATATAAGATATTCTCCTTTATGCTGAAGCACCCAATATAAAAATATGAAGGTCATGCCAGGATTTTATACAACATTGATTTGACAGTGAGAGAGAGGGATAGAGGGAGAGAAGGAGAGAGGGAGAGGGAGAGAGACTTATGAGGATGTTGGAAATCCAATGTGTGGACTGCAGCAAATATTACTTCGGCCAAACTGGGGGATTATCTAGCCACAAGGACCCATGAACATCAACTGGTTGTGAAGCAGCATAACCAACTCTCCCTAGTCTCTGCCCACGAAGATTGAGAGGAGCATAAAGTCAACGGGCCATCAGTGAAAATCATTGCGTAAGCGAACACAAGAATTCCTAGAGGTGTGGTTTTCCATGAACAATTCTGTAAACAAACACTTAGACTGCAATCCTATTTATGAGCTGATGTGGGCAAAATTCCAGACCAGAACCACAAAGTTCACCACACAACCAATCAGTGATGGGATTTCCTTCCCATATCACAAATGAGTTTCCAAAATGATGTCCAATCAGCTGACTGAAAAGTATATAAAGGCCAAGCATTCGGAGGACACACCACAATCAACCGCGACTGACAGAGTCTCCTTGCATGGAGACAAAACATTTACAAGTAAATTGCCAAGATTAGAGAACAACTCAACTGTACTTATGAGGATGTTGCCAAGGATGGAAATTTTTAATGATCATGATGCCTAGCTTGACTTGGAAAAAAATGAAGCTGAGGAATGGCCAGATTGATCTGTATAAAATGACAGGGGCTTAAACAGCATGGACAAGGAGAAACTGAGTCGGGGTAAGTACCTTACTTGGTATTTAAAGTAATTAGTAGAATTATTAGAGGAAATTGTTTTCGCACAGATAATGATGCCATTCTGGAACTTGGTGCTTGATGTGAGGGATAGGAACAAGCTGAATGAAGGAAAAGAGAGTGGACAATTCTAAACATGATAAGGATTTTGCCTTAGAAATTAACCATCATCACGGAAAAAAATACATGGTATAATTAGCACTCATGTATGTGCTTGCCCTCCAGTATTAAGGGACTATGAGTGCAGCTCTCAGAAAACTAGCAAGTGTAATGTCTTACACACACCCTTTTCTCACAGGGAGGTAAAGCACATTTAAAAACACTTTTCGGAACATTTTTTTATCCCAAAAGCTACAAGGTACAGAGCAAGAGTTAAGGAAAAAGGAATAGTTTGAAAAGCACTGTTTTAGCCAGCATGGTCTTGATGAACAATCATGGTCATGGAAAGACCATGATCACCCACGTCTTACAACATGGCACATAATGAACCAACAGTCTGATTGAGCTGAACAGTCTCATCTGCTACACATTGCCTTAGCTGTATGATCGTGTGCTATAGGCTGACCAAGAGAAACAAAATATATGGAGTCTGGACTATATACCGGTCCACTACTTCACCCAAAATATGTAAAAACACTGATATGGGTAAACTGTACATAGCTCCCACTCTTTGAATTTGATGAGACTACAGAAACTATTAAACTCTCAACATATTTCCAGAAGCTACTGCCTGTGGCTCAACCTGCAGATGTATGTACTAATGGCAAATTCTTCCTCTTTAATGAACTTCAGGCATTAAATATTAACAGAGGAAAATAAATCTCCCACAAAAATAGGTTACGTCTTTCCAGACTTGGTCTGATAGATTCTATGTTATGAAGTTCTTTCTATTGTGTCCTACAAGTTTAGTGTCTGTTTTACAGAAACTCATATACACTGGAACTTGTTTCAAGGAACTAGCTTCAAATTTTATCTTCTCAGAGCTATTTTACTAAAGGACAGCCTTTAATGGATACTAGAATGAAATTTCTGAAACCATGGCAGGGATTTTGTACAAAGTTGTTGGCTGCAATGTATTTGTATGTATGGACATATTGTACTCTGTATATTTATATGCATAGAGATGCTGTGATCCTAAAGTGCATCATGATGTGCCTAGCTTATAACAATGATACTAACTTCAATTCACGGCATGTAAACTTTACGGGGTTTGTCTTGCAAACTAGTCACTATGAATTTTGACATCTTTGTACTATGTCTTAAATGTATGTAAGGTAATATTTGGTAACAAGGATGAGATCTTGGATAACTTTTTTTGAAACTGAAGGACATCAACAGCACTTGCTTGGCAAGTATGACATAGGTTTGCAGCACCAAAACTGATTTTTTTACATTGTTTTCCTACAACCACTTGTGTAGAATTGTAATTATCTATGTTGCTTGTGTAACACGCTGTAAGGTTTCATTGTTCAGGCCAATGTGATGGCTTCTATGTAATGTTCTGCTGTTAAGGTAATGGTTTCTCTGTAGCAGCAATGTTTTCATTATGACTAGAGATAATGGAGCTTTGGGATGCAGGGGTTAGCCAATGAGGAAATATTGTTCTTTCTTGTGTGTCTGGTTTCTCGCAGACTTTCACCGGGGAGCGATGGAGAGAGAGGACGCGAATGGAGAGAGTCTGAAGACTACCGGACGGAGTGGACTGAGGAGTGAGGGTTCGCAGGTTGGTGACGCTCAGAGGAGGACGATAGTTGATGAATAGCCGTATCAGTGAGCTCCAAAGATGCACAATAGACTTTTTTCCACAAAATGGGCCCTTTCTCTTTTTATTTTCTTTACTAACCCTTTATTCAGATTAAGATTTATAAAGTTCAATCATTTAATTGAATATGGTGTACTGTAATATTTTGCGGTGCGGATTTGTAACTGGGCAACACATCACGCAGCATCCACACAAACAAGATTTTGCAGTTTGGCGGGGCCAGAAGTTGTTTTCCCCTAGACAAGCACCTGCTGGCCGAGCCTGAGGGTTACATTTCTATGTGCATGTTATGGAAAACTGCAATGGCTAGGTGCACCAACATTAACATTTGAATGGAGCATCATTGGCACCAAATCTAGCCGTGTCACTGTGGAATAGGATTCAGACTCGCTGTCCCCAGATGACTATAACAGCCCCAGCATGACTGAGGCTACGTCCACACTAGACCGGATAATTTTGAAAACACCGGTTTCGCGTAAAAATGATAGGTGTCCATACTAGGTGTTTTTAAAAATATCTCTGTCCACATTAAAATGGATATTTCGGCGAATCTCCTCCTACTGCACATGCGCAGGACATATCTACCGAAAACAAGCGACATGTTTGGTGTCGAATCTCGCCGTGAAAGACTTGGTGCGCGTTTGTCCAGTTACAGACTAGAAAAACTTAATTGCCAAACGACGGACAACTGTTGGCTCTCGCGAAGCAAGACCTAAAACTAAAAAAAACAAATACTGGAGCGTATGGAGGCAACCGACAGAGAGCTCACAGACAGTATGACCCAGCTGACGATGAACATTGAAAAACTGATTAACTCTGTTGCACTAATAAAGCCCCTTGTTAAATATATAAAACATGTCTGCATCAGTGTTATCTTGTATTTCCATACAATGTTACATTAGGCTGTAACACATCTATTGTCAGAGAAGTACTTGCATAGACAGGTAAACCACCTTCATATGAGCAAGGACAGAAAGCAGGGCAAAGTGAGTATACTTATTTATTCAGTAAGTTACGGGTCAAATAATTGGTGAGTACACTTCAAACTCTTCTGGGTTCAGTCTCGTTGCCATCTGTTCTGAAATTGTTGGGTTGTATTCAAGAAAACAATGAAATGGCGTGCTGCCGTCACCATCTGTTCCGGCACATCATGACAGCATTTTTAGATTTCTACGGTTACCCTGTCCACACTGATCTGCCCAAGCGGCGTTTTCAAAATTACACACTCTGGAGAGCGTTTCTGAAAAGCTCCGGTTTCAGGGGACGAAAACGCGGTTTTAGTGTGGACGGAGGGTAAAAATGAAGAGATTTGGTTACAGATTTATCCGGTGTAGTGTGGACGTAGCCTGAGCATAAGAACTATGCATGGGTACAAGCTTTAAAGCAAAAAATGTAGAGTATGAAGAGGGTGATATCGTGAAAAACCAAACCATGAAATATAAGTGTAAGAAACCAAAGGTTGGCTGTGCTAGCAAAATGCTGAAATCTACAAGCTTGGTACAAGAAGCCAGAAGTAGGGTGAAAAAAAAATTCTTTTCTTTTCAGATTATGCCTTGCACATCATTTGTAGACAGACGAAATTATTCAAAGTTGCTGAGCCTGACATTTACATTCAGCAGATAAAACAGTAGTGCCACAGGAAATGACATTCAAGAGTGCCAGGTGCTGACCATAATGAGTGGTTCATGGAATGTGAATTGTTTTATTCTTGTCACATGTATCAAGAGACAGTGAAAAGCTTGCCTTGCATGCTGTTCATACAAAGTTGACAAGCTATTCACCAAATCTGAAGCAAAATCACATGTCTGTGCATAAGTGAATGACGACAAGGATTGCCAGCAGTACAAAAGGCACTATTCATTCTACTCAAATACTCCATGGAGTCAATTCTTCACCAAAGTTTTCCATATCATGGTTTCTTGCAAAGAACAGATTATTGTATGTGTAACCTGGGCTGTCTGTTGAAGAGAAACAAAATGTTCAGATTTTGGTGGAAATATTGAGAAACCTGATGGCTGTAGAGTGAAAGTGGCACAAAGGGAATGCATTCTTTCCAGAAGGAATATTATACTTTGGGTTTAAGATTGATTCCAATGGCCTAGAACCAGTAAATAATTAAAGCCATCGCCAACGCAGAGTTAAAATTGATCCTGGGGATTGTAGTGTATTAAGTATTAATATTCCACAATCTCCACAATTCCGTGAGATTTTCACAGACAGTTCAATAGACATCTATAGCAATAGAGAACGATTAGCACTGACATAGTTGCCATGCCTGCCAAAATCTTTAACTTAATATTTTCATGAATGCAAAATGGATAATATTTGCTGCAATTAACATCACATACTTCCGTATCCTTAAAAATATAATGAGTGCACTTTTCAGCTTTGACCCTTCACATAGGCTTGTTTCCTGTGCATCAGATAATATTAGAGACATGGCACCATAAAAAACTACAGTACAGAAACAGGCCCTTTGCTTCAATTATTCTGTGCTGAACTATTATTTTGCTTAGTTCCATCACCTGCACACAGACCATATCCCTCCATAACCCTCCCTTCCACATACTTATCCAAATTTCTCTTAAATGTTGAAATCAAACTTGCATGCACTCCTTCCACTGGCAGCTCATTCTACACTCTCACCAACCTTCGATTGAAGAAGTCGGACCATAAGACCATAGGAGCAAAATTAGGTCATTTGACCCATTGGGCCTGCTCTGCCGTTTCATCATGGATGATCCATTTTCCCTTTCAGTCAGAAGCCCCTACTCATGTTCCTCTTAAACATTTCACCTTTTTTGCTCTTAACCCATGACCTCTAGTGTTAGTCACACCCAGTCTCAGTGGAAAAAGTCTCTTTTGCATTTACCCTATCGATACCCCTCATAATTCTGTATACCTCTAACCTATTTCCCTTCATTCTTTGGCACTCTAGGAAATAAAGTCCTAACTTAATCAACCTTTCCCTATAACTCATGTGCTCATATCCTAACAACATCTTTGTAATTTTACCTCTGCATTTTTAAAATTTTATTGATATCTTTCCTGTAGGTAGAGGACCACAGATGCCTGCAGTGAAGGTGAGTGATCAAAACTGTGCACAATGTCCCGATGTCCACTCTTGCATACAGATTTCAGGGCTGAACGTTGGAGGTCCAATATCTTCAAGTCCAGGCCAGGGACTGGAGATTGGACTGGTTGTCTATCCTGGGGTTGCAGACCTGTTTGTGCAAGTGAGAGCGCAGGTGGGAGGGAGAAAGGGGCTTGGGTTTGCTGTCATTGTTTTGAATTGCTGCTGTTGTTGGGTTGTTGTTGTCAGTGTTGTTCTGCATGTTATACTGGCGCCGGAAGGTGTGGCGACACTTGTGGACTGCCCCCAGCACATCCTTAGAATGTGATGATCAATGGGAGTTCATTATAATCATATTAGGCATCCCTCTTTGTCCATCTACTTGCTCAACCACAAATCTAGTCAAAGAGAAACATTGAAAGCAATCAACACAACCTGAAGCTGAATACAAACTAAATGAAATGAGTAATCCTGTCATACACTTCCCCCACTTTGATTATTGTTAACTAATGCTACTCACCAAATTCTGTCCATCTTTAAGGGTGTGAGTACTACCCTGAGACGCTCCTATATTTCCAAAACATGGTATTAAAGCTACAGAAATATCATGCTTTCCAATTTTTAATTTCACAATCCACTTGAGCTCAGTGCATGAGTGACTAATTGGATATGGATGCATATGACATTGACGTAACTTTAAAACTTTTTTTCCAAACTAATTTAATGTCAAAACTTGGTTCTTATGAAATATTACTGGTCCCATCCAAAGAGTACTAGCGTCTCCATATTTTTATTTCCTAACAATATCAACATTTCTGCATTTAAAAATAGCATATCTAATTAATAACAGATCAAAAAGAAATGTAATGTCAACTAATATTTTAGTTGAATTCTTGATTTATCTTTGCACTGGAATACGGTTATGTTTATATTTAAAATAAGTACTTTGCTGTGGAATGTCAGAATGAATGCTAAAATTGGGTCAGTAGCTGAGAATAAATTGCTGTTTGAGTGTACTGTATAAATGTTAGAGTTGAAAGTGGGGGATTTACTTGGCTACAATGCACAGTGTTTCACTGTTTGCATTGTCAGAATAAGCACTGAGGTTATGAATCAGACTCTGGGTACAAAATCAATACCAATGTTCCACTTGAATGAGTGTCAAAATGAAAATGATTATGTTGTCTAAGCAGAAGAGTGTTGTCAAGGGTTTAGATTGATCCTGTTCATTCCTTGCCTGAGATTACATTTAATAGAAGTTTTATTAAAATGCAGGAAATGCAGACAGTTCCATTTAAAACCTCTAGTTCAAAATAAAGATGGTAGCATCTCATCATTTAACCAACATTAATTAGAAAACTTTTATTTGTCACAACAATATGTTGCGACATGATAGCATAGTAGTTAGCACAACGCTTTACAGTAGCAGTGAACCAGGTTCAATTCCCACCACTGCCTGTAAAGAGTTTGTACATTCTCCCTGTGACTGCTTGGGTTTCCTCTGGATGCTCTGGTTTCCTCCCACAGTCCAAAGAAGCATCGGTTAGTAGGTTAATTCATCATTGTGAATTGTCCTGTGATTAGGCTAAGATTAAAATGGGCAGCATGACTCGAAGGCCAGAATGGGTTATTCCGCACTGCATGTCAATAATAAATAAATGGAAAGCATAAGCCCCTACCATACTGACAGATACAGATACAGAGTCGGAAAGACAAATCGGTGGCTTGATTGTTGGAGCATATGTAAGTGTCTATCTTCAAGTATTGAATATGCTTCGATGCATTGTTCCACCAAACACTACTGCTTGGTTAGAGAATGACTGTCATCCACAGAAGATGTTTAGACTGCAGGTGCTGGAATCTGGAGCAAAAAGCAACTGCTGGAGGAACTCATCAAGCCAAGAAATATCTGTGGAGGGAAAGGCATTGTTGATGTTTCAGGTCAAGACTGTTGCAGGATGTTTTGATCTTTGCTCTGTCTATCCAGAGTAGTAGTATCTGCTGAAACCCCAGAGAAAACAATAGGCAAAGCATTGGTGAAGATGTGGTGTTACTGTTTCTGAAGTACTGCGAGGCAAAGGACCACTTTGGGGAAAATTGAGAGTCCAACTCCCTGAGTAACAGTGTACAGCAGGCCCTCCTTATCCGCGAGTTCCGCATGCGCGAATTCAACCAACCGTGAATCAAGAAAACTCGGAAGTGCTCTTCCAGCACTTGTTGTTCAAGCATGTATAAACTTTTGTTTCTTGTCATTATTCCCTAAACAATGCAGCATAACAACTATTTACATAGCATTTACATTATATTAGGTATTATAAGAAATCTAGAGATGATTTAAAGTGTACGGGAGGATGTGCATAGGTTACCGTGGATCGGGATCGAAAAAACCAGAAGTCCTCTTGCTAAGTCGGAACAGGTATATCCGGTATTATTTAGCATCAGTTAGTCAAACGTTTGTCTTCATATATAGTATATATTTTAACTTCCTATGCATATAAAACACTTAAGAAATGTATGTATTTCAATAATTAAACTACTGCGTTGCTTCGTAATAATTGTACCTTTCATCAGGGCAGGGCCTTTCTCACTTTATCCTTTAAAATTGTTCCCATCGTTGACCGACTATAGCCTAACACTTTTCCAATGACTGATGGCGTTTCACCTCTTTCCGATTGCGTCATTATTTCCACTTTATTTTCAGTCGTGATCATGATTATTTTCATGAACAGAAAAACTGCAGATTCAGAGTTCCGCTGGGTCCTAAAGTCCACCGCACTGAGACAGGTTGAATAAGGGACTTGAGCATCCGCGTTTTTTGGTAACCGCAAGTGATCCTGGAACCAATCCCTTGTGGATAAGGAGGGCCGATTGTATTTACTAAAGATGGCAGGAAATACAAGTGCTAGCCAAGACATGAAGCCAAGCCATATCAGATATCTCAATATCCTGCTATTCTCGCCACACAACCTCCTCCAAAGGTAGTCAGATGTAAACGTTTGTACTAGTGCTTACCCTATCTGCTTGTGATTCCCATTGGTGACTGGCAGCAGTTTGTATAGCTGACTGGTGAGTAACATGCTCCTGGAACATCACTCTCTATTCTTCTGCCTGTATGAAATTAAATCAGAATTTATCCTCATTTCAATTTGTTTACATAGTCTGGAGTATCTATACTGACATGGATCGAGAGTTGGTTATCAGACAAAAGGAGTGTGAAGAAACAGATCATTTCCACTTCAGCAGGCTACAACTAGTGGGGTACTACAGGGATCAGACTTGAGCCGCAGCTTTTCATAACTCCTATCAATGATTTCACCAATAGAATCAAGATATCATATCTCCATGTTTGCTGACAAGTCCAAGCAAGGTAGGATTGTGGATGCAGAGGAGGACATACAAAGGCTTCAAAGGGATATAGGTAAGCTGAGTGAGTGGGTAAAAACATGATAGGTGAGGTTTAATGTGGGAAGATGTAAGGTCATCTACTTTGATGGCCAGAACAGAAAAAAACAAGAGTATTTGTTAAATGGTGGGAGATTGAGATCCAGACAGGCTTGTGCACAAGTCGCAGAAAACCAATTTGAAGGTATGGTTTGGCCAATGATGCCATGTTTCTGGTTGCATCCATAGCCTTCCATCATGTCACTGTGATGATTGCAAGTATGTGACTATCTGTTGTTGATGTGCTAGAGATCAGGGAATGTCTATTTAGGAGACAGCACTCCCTTCAATATCTAAATATATATGACGTTTACTCCACTTGGCAGTAAATCACTTGTAAAAACCAGAGATAATGTAAGTACAGAAAAGTATTCTATAGAGCAATCCAAACTAATTGCCCTTTTCTATTCCCACAGCCCTGTACTTTCCACTGATTCAGATGTTATTTACGTGCCCTTTAATCTTATTAATCATCAAAAGCAAGCAAAGAGAGACACAAACACAGGAAATCTCCATCACAAAACAGAGAACTAGAACCAGGTGTTACTCTAGAGATTTTGTTCTGATATTAGCAACTATAACATTAGATGGCAGAAAGTAAATGTCTGGTAATTTTGTAGATGTTGTAAACATTTGTTGCAATCGTGATGAAAATGGGTTTGCACATCAAGTAATTGCTGATGCCATGGACTTTGGGATACCTTGCTGAATGGCAACTGGGTAAGGGTGCCACTCAGGAACTTATTGTGTTTTTGTTTGGAGGAAAATAGGCAGTTGCCTCTAATGTTCTGACCAATGTTTATTCCCCATTTGGATATTTGGGTATTATATGGTCACCTGTTTTTTACATCACAACAGCAACGACACATCAGTGACCTTGAAGCACTTCAAGTTGGCCATGGGTGAAGAAGATCCATTGAGGCAGCAGGAACTGAACTCAATTTGAGGAAATATGTTCAAGTAGGACTCTCCTAGGTTTGAAGGAATCAGGACAGCTTTATGTTGTACTGCTCGATGCGCTGTGTAATGAGTTGATCTGTATGAACAGTATGCAAGACAAGCTTTTCACTGTTTCTCAGTATATGTGACAATAATACACCAATTCTCATAAACTAATCCAATTCCAATTACTAGTTATTGCCACAGGCAAAGAAATAGTCTCCCACATTCCTTTCTATAGTGCCTACACTTCACAAATTGTCTGGTTGACTCAGCACTTCTCTATGATATTTTACAAAGATGAAAGATACTCTTTAGTAAATGATTTTGGTTTTGCCCTTGCATCATATTTCAGTTATTTTAATCTCTGAGCCATGTTATTCTTTAATTAGATGGTGAACATTTGGATGTGTTCTCCAAGTTGTGGAAAATGCAGGATCTAATTACAGCCAAGATGCAGCACGGTAGCGTTGTGGTTAGCACAACGCTTTACAGTACAAACGATCCGGGTTCAACTCCCACCACTGCCTATAAAGAGTACACTCTCCCTGTGACCGCGTGGATTTCCTCCGGGGGCTCCGCTTTCCTCCCACAGTCCAAAGACAGACCCATTGTTAGGTTAATTGGGCATTGTAAATTGTCCCTTGATCAGTCTAGGATTAAATTGGGGGACTGCTAGGCGGCAGGGGTCAAAGAACCAGAAGGGCCTACTCCACACTGTATCTCAATAAATAAATAAATAAACAAACAAATAAACACCACACAAATGAGATTAACAGAGTTGATAACCTGGTTGACACAACACTGACTTTATTCAGATGGAAGATGAATGAAATTTATTAACTCTTTCCTCGTATACTCGTATGTCAGGGTGAGAAATTCTCAATGGCAGAATTTACATAGTGTCTTTAATGCAGCAAAGAGACGTCTCAAGGTGATGCATCATGACAGAATCAAATCAGACACTGAGGCAGACAGATTAGTATTGCTCCAAGATTAAAGACCCAGATAAGCAGCCTATTTGGACAGAGTTTACACAGGGCTGAAACGGGTAGTGGAAAGATAAAACTGGTGTCAATTGCTTTCTTATAGATGCGATCTCATTCGTGAGGACAATGTTGCAATAGGGCATAATCTCAAGAAGGGAACAGAAGTGGCCAAAATTTGAGGAACCCTGGAATTGACGATGCAGAGCAGGAAAAGAAGTTATTGCTGGAGATCCTCTGAATATGATCAATTTAGGTGAGTCAAGCAAGAAAGGTTCCTCAGAGTTGAAAACTAGATGAAAGGATTAGAATGGTTGACTGCATTGAGGCAGGGAAAGGTTAAGGACAATGGGGAAAATAAAGCCCCTAGGCCACAATTACCACCACCGAGAATGTTTCTCATTGTTTTAGATCTATTTTAGTGATACAAAAGGATAGAAGCCATTTAGAGTAAATTAAGCAGGGGGTTGTGAGAGAGCAGGCCATTAAACCGTAAAGTAACAATTTCATTCAAAGATCTTGGAGAAGAAAATCAGTTTGAACGGAATAGTAATTAGTGAAGAGACCAGGACGGCAGGTAGGCTTTCAAGAAAAGGAAAGTTGACAGAAGATCTGAAAAGACGGACTGCGCCTGAGGTACAAAACCATTTAAAATGCTAATGTTCTCTGTGTTGCTGCCAGGAAGAAACGTTAGGAGATCAGGAACTTAATGGAAATTGCTTAGAAGAAGAACAGGTATTTGGAAGCAGTGGGCTTGGTGGAGAAAGGTGGGAGAGACTGGAGAGTAGAGTTTCACGTCCTGTTCCTCCTAGTCCTAGATATGTGCATTATTAAAATACACAAGGGTAGAAATTAGTCTTCAGTAAATGTACTAATTATATCCACTAAAAGCACATAGTTTGCACTCCACTTGTAAACTTCAATTTCATTGAGGTCAATGGAAATTAATTCAGACTGGGCAGTATAATGTACATATATTACCATATCAAACATATAACACATGCTACAAGGACGCAATCCTATCCTGCTGTTCATTTCTGATCCCTGATCCTCAAAGATTCATGCAAACAGTAAAATATTGAATGAGAAAAACTAATTTAGCAAACCTGACATATTTCTCCAAATCATGTACAATTTCCAGCACCACCCTAAAGTAATCCACAGAGAAAGAGGAATAACCAGGTAAAATTTCCAAGTAGAACAAACTAAGAAGTTCTCCTTGATCCGTAAAGACAAAGGGGCAAAATTGCAGCTATAAATCTAACATGATGCTACACACCAGCCAAACCTAGTCAGAAGCAGGTGACTGACTGCTAGCTTTCTGTCAATATGAAGCTTTTATGAAATGGTAGACCAGCTTGGTAACAGGTTAGTTTGCTTCCAGTTCAATGCATTTTGAGCACATTCTTTCTGTGAGACTAGTTGGCAGACCCAAGTTCATGGAATTGAACGTTTCAAAGGAATAAAACTTGCCTCAACTTCAAACCAGCACAAAAATGCCTTGACTGATTTGAAGAAAGGTAGCCAGCTCTTATGCACAGATACAATAGACGTGGTCATTTCAGTGGAAAATCGGTTGACTTCCACAACAGTAGAGCAACCAGCTCTGGTGGTCTATCCGCCAAGTCACAAAAGTGAAAAATCCCTCACATCAGCATTTAGGAGGGAGATTGAAAATCTGGCTTAGTGGAGTCACAACAACAACCTCCATCTCACTCAAAGACAGCAAGTGCTGATTATTGACTTCAGAGAGGGGAAACCAGAGGCCATGAGCCACGGGGGGGGGGGGGGGGGGGAATCAAAGTTGGAGATAGTCAGCAACTTTAAATTCCCCATAGTTATCATTTCAGAGGACCTGTCCTGGGCCCTGCACAAAAGTGTAATTACAAAGAAAGCACGGCAGCGCCTCTAATTCCTGAGAAGTTTGCAAAGGTTCGGCATGACATCTAATACTCTGACAAACTTCTACAGATGTAAATTGACTGGTTGCATCAGAACCTGGTATGGAAACAGAACATCTTACAAAATGTAGTGGTTCCAGGCCAGTCCACCACAGGTAAAGCCCTCTCCTCCATGAAGCACCAGTCCATTACAGGTAAAGCCCTCTCCTCTATGAAGCACCAGTCCATTACAGGTAAAGCCCTCTCCTCTATGAAGCACCAGTCCACCACAGGTAAAGCCCTCTCCTCTATGAAGCACCAGTCCACCACAGGTAAAGCCCTCTCCTCTATGAAGCACCAGTCCATCACAGGTAAAGCCCTCTCCTCTATGAAGCACCAGTCCATCACAGGTAAAGCCCTCTCCTCTATGAAGCACCAGTCAACCACAGGTAAAGCCCTCTCCTCTATGAAGCACCAGTCCATTACAGGTAAAGCCCTCTCCTCTATGAAGCACATCTACACAGAGCACTGTGGCAGGAAAGCAGCATCTGTCATCGGGACCCCTGCCTTCCAGGTCATGCTATCCTCTGACTGCTGCCATCAGGAAGAACGTACTCGAGCCTCAGGACTGACACTACCTGGTTCAGGAACAGTTATTACTCTTCAACCATCAGGTCTTAAAACGATGGGGATAACTTCATTCAACTTCACTTGCCCCATCACTGAACTGTTCCCACAACATAAGGATTTACTTTCAACACCTCTTCATTTCATCTTCTCAATGTTTATTGTTTATTTATTTATTATTCTCTCTTGTATTTAAACAGCTTGTTGTCTTTTGCACATTGGTTGTTTGTCCATTCAGTTGGCTGCGGTCTTCCATTGATTTTTGGACCCTTCAAAGGCACTTCACAATAGCACTAACCAATCAGGTTAATCAATCAGCAACATCTCTAAATCTTCAGAAAGCCACAATACTAAACACCACTAGAATAGTCCAAAAGTTCCTAGCAATTGAGAAATGAGCATTCTTGGCAATGCCCACACCTCAGGTTTTACCAGCTTGAGCTGAGAAAAAATGTTTTTAAATTGTAGTAATAATAATAATAATAATAATCCTAGAACAAAATAACCATCAAACACAGAGATAATAAACTTTTGGTCTAATATCTGGTCAAAAAGGGTGGCGCACAATCAAGAAGTTGGCTTAAGGACAAATAAGAACACACACACACACAATTGATGACATGCAGACACCTGAAGTACTTCCCTTCATCCGTACCTGTTGATACGTATCAACAATCCTCTTAAAAATCCTGACAAAGTGCTTGAATTTTTGACAGAATGTGAAACGTCTCTTACCTAAAGGAGAAATCACAAATGACTCATTAAAATATCATTCTATTACTTGTTTGCAAACTATATATAAAATTGTAACATCATGCATCTCACAACTAATCACCACCGACTTGGATAAGCACAATATACTTAAAGAGCAGAAAAGATGCCGCAAGGGTATGAAAGGATATAAAGAACAACTGATAATAGATTTTGTAATTTTAAATCAAGCCCAGCAGAAAAGCAGAAATCTTCCATGTTGTTATATTGACTACCAGAAAGCATTTGATACCATCCCATAACTCATGATTCATAGAAGCTCTTAATATATATAAACTACTTCTAATACTTGTGAAATTCCTACAACATCTGATTAAGCATTGGTGTACTATAATCACCCCATCTATTAACAACCAATAAAAGAACAACCACCATTAATTATCAAAATAAAATGAGGCATTTTCCAGGGTGACTCTCTTTAAGCCCACTATGGCTTTGTCTAGCTCTAAACCTGCTTGTTAATTTACTACATCGTATGAAATTAGGGTATCAGATCAAAGAGCACCAAATGAATTATACACCTTCTATACTTGGACAATTTGAAATTGTATGCTCTTTCATCAGTAAGGCCAAAGCAATTATTTCAAATATTAGAAGTAACATGAACTGTGGACTAGATAAGTGCACAACATTAAACATAAAGAAAGGTGCAGTAGAGCTAGTCAAATATAAAACAGAGCAGCAGGATACAATACAACTAATGGATATCATCTGGGATATGAACAAGCAAAGAAAGTAGATAATAGTGCCATAAAGGGAAAATTTTTGACAGAATTTACTTCAAGGCTTAAAACTATCTGCCAAATAGAGCTCAATAGTAAAAACATAATAAATGCAGTAAACACTTTTGATATACCTATATTAACATATTTTGGCATTATATCTTGGTCTGAAACTGAGCTGAAAAATTTACAAAGAAAAGTAAGAACTAAAATGACAAATTTTAGAAAACATTATGTATACTCACTTAGATTAACATTACCTAGGAAAGAAGGAGAAATAGGAATAATAGACTTAAATAATGTACGCAACAATTAGATAAAACCTCTAAGGATATATTTTCATCAATGAAAACAGGATTCAGCACACCACCTGAGCATATGCAATTCTGATAATAAGTATACACCACTAAACTTAAATGAAAGCACAACCCAGAAAAAATGAAGAAATTATCACTACAGAAGAAAAAGTTAACCAATGGAAGAGCAAGATCCTCCATGGAAGACATCCCCACAATCTGAGCAGACTAGATGTTGACAAGGAAGCATCGAATGCCTGGCTCAGAGTTGGAGACCTCTTCCCAGAAAGAGAGGGGTTTCCGTGTGGCAATACAGGACCAGGGGTTAACACAAAATAAATTATCAGAAGTACATAATAAAATACCAACCAATTCAAGATGACAAGTGCAGAAATGCCAAGAGCAACCAGAAACAATCCAACACATTACAGGATCCCGTAGCTGTTTAACTCAATCTGATTACTTACACAGGCATAATCAAGTGGCAAAGATAATTCAATAAAACTATGCTTTAAAATACAAACTCATAAAGTCTGCATATCTTACTATAAATGCAAGCATGTCCAGTTTTAGAGTCAGAGTCTACAGATTATATTATGACAGATTCATTATTACAGATAGAGAAATCCATAATAACCATCCTGATATAATATTACAGGATAAACAAACAAGAACAACATACCTAATAGATACGTATAACCATTCTAAAACACATAATATACAAAAATCAATAAGTTAAAACACCAGAAATATGCTGAACTAAAAGGAAATTGAAAGACTATGGAACATGAACAGGGTATACATTGTCCCAGCAGTAATATCTATAACTGGTATCATCCCAAAATCATTACACGAAAGTAATAAACAATTAGACCTACACAGCAGTATTTATGTAAATCTCCAAAAAGAATCACAATACCAAATACTACTAGAATAGTCCAAAGTTCCTAGCAATTGAGAAATGAGTGTGCTTGGCTGTGCCTATACCTCAGGTTTTACCAGCTCGATCTGAGAAAAATTAAAAATATAATAATAATAATAGCTTTATTTATGGAGCACTTTTCATACAGTTGATATTATTCAAAGTGCTTTACAATGGAATAAAGTGCAAACATGAAAATAAAAGACAAAAAGGTGTTAGTTAAAAGCAAGGTTAGAAAATAGGCTTTGAGCTGGCATTTAAAAGTGTCCACTGAGTCTGCATTCCATACAATTTTAGGCATTGAATTCCATAGGTTAAGGGTGTAGTTCAAAAAAGCTGACATGCCAGTTATTTATTTACTTAGTGATACAGCACAGAATAGGCCTTCCCAGACCCTCGAACCGCTCCACCCCAACAACCATGATTTAACATTAACCTAATCATGGGACAATTTACAATGAACAATTAACCTACACGAGAAGTCTTTGGACAGTGGGAGGAAACCCAAGCTCCCAGGGGAAACCCACGCATTTCACAGGGATATCCAGAGAGTCCTTACGGATGGTGCAGGAATTGAACTCTGAACTCCGATGCCCCAGGCCATAATACTGTTGTGCTAACCACCACACTACCGTGGCACCCATTTTGCGGGCTTTTGCTTAAATTTAACAGACTGGCGGAAGAAGACCTGAGGGCTCAAGCAGGATTATAGAATGAAAGTGATTCTGCGATGTACTCCAGTCCCAGATCACCGACAGCTTTAAACACAAGTAAGAAAACTTTAAAATCAATTCTAAAAGAAGCAGAAAACTAATGCAGTGTAGCTAGTATGGGAGTGATCTGGTCACTTACTTTATGTGGGAATTAAAATCCTAATCTGAATCAAAGCCAACACCCTGGATAGTTACTTCTGATTTTACAAGGGCAACCAAGTTCCTGAGTTTATTAAGAAGTTTAAATCTTTTGGCTTTGACTTTGGGACCAATCAAAGATATTTCGATTTTTTTCTTCACTTAATTTTAGGAAATTATTGCCCATCCATGTATTGCAGCCGTACCAGAAGTCAGAGAAGAAAAAGTGTTATCATCAGGCTCAACTGAGTTATGTAATTATGTGTCATCTATATAACAGTGGAAATCAAGTTTATGCTCTCTGATGATATCTCCTAAAGGGAGCATGTATAAGGAGAAGAGTAGGGGACCAAGGCAGCTTTGCTGAGCAAAACCAAAAGATACATTATATCTCTTATAAAATTGGTCTCCAAGACAGACAAAAAAATTTCTCTATAAGATATACGAACAAAACCATTTAAAGGCACTACCAGAGAAGCAAACTGAATTCTCAAGGCAATCTAGGTGAAAATAACAGTCATTTTGAGTCAAAGACAGCATTTAGGTCTGGAAGAATTAGAACTGAGAATCTGTTGGGGTTAGTGCTGGGCCTAAGGTCACTGACAATTTTGGTAAGGGCCAGTCTCCATGCTGTGGTTTGCTCTAAAACCTGACAGAAACTTTTTTAGAATATTGTTCTCATTCAGAAAGTTGTTGAGTTGGTTGAGAATGACTTTCTCAAGAATCTTGCCTAGGAAGGGAAGATTTGATGTAGACTTGTAGTTAGCTAGTACCTCACTATCAAGGTTTGGCTTTTTAACTAGGCATTTGAAGGCACCTGAAAAATCTCCAGTTTCAAGGTATGTGTTGATAATTTTCCTAACAGAATTGAAAATACTATTAAAAGAGTCCTTATAAAGTGTTTCAGGGATGGGGTTGGGACAGCAAGTGTACAATTTACTCTTTAATGCAATCTTATAGAGCTCTGAATCAGAAATACTTGTTAAATTTGACATGGTTGCTGTCCTAATAAGAGGTGGGCTGTAGAGGTTAGCTGTATCTGTAGCTATACTCTCCCCAGTGGAAGTAATTTTGCTGATAAAAATATATTTTTATATATATTGAAGGAGGCCTGGGAAGGAGGGAAGATATAAAAAGGAGAGAAAGAGTGAGGTAGTTCTCTTTTGGAAGAGGACAGCGAGGCTTTGAGAGGAAGTGCGGCGGCGGCCATTTTCAAATTGCTTCTCAGATCGGAGTTCTGAGAGGCGGGACTGCGCAGGCGCGTGAAGGAGGCCTGGGAAGGAGGGAAGATATAAAAAGGAGAGAAGGAGTGAGGTAGTTCTCTTTTGGAAGAGGACAGCGAGGCTTTGAGAAGAAGTGCGGCGGCGGCCATTTTCAAATTGCTTCTCAGATCGGAGTTCTGAGAGGCGGGACTGCACAGGCGCATGAAGGAGGCCTGGGAAGGAGGGAAGATATAAAAAGAACGCAGCCTTAAGCAGCGGGCAGCTTCGTTTGCGGGCAGCGGAGTGAGCCGGGAGCAGAGTGTAGGGCTTGGGCTCAGAGGGCTTAGGCGGAAGAGGGCACAGTAGGCTTATCATTTAGTTCTCCTTGTTATTTTCAGTTATTCGGGAAATATGAGTGTGAGGGCAGCTTGTTGTTCTCGGTGTCAGATGTGGGAGATCCTGGAGTCTCCGAGCCTCCCGGACGTCCACATCTGCGCCAGGTGCGCCGAACTGCAGCTCCTGAGGGACCGAGTTAGGGAACTGGAGCTGCAGCTCGATGACCTTCACCTGGTCAGGGAGAGTGAGGAGGTGATAGAGAGGAGTTACAGGCAGGTGGTCACTCCAGGGCTACGGGAGGCAGATAGGTGGGTCACGGTCAGGAAGGGGAAGAGGCAGGTACTAGAGAGTACCCCAGTGGCTGTACCCCTTGACAATAAGTACTCATGTTTGAGTACTGTTGGGGGGGACAGCCTACCTGGAGGAAGTGACAGTGGCCGGGCCTCCGGCACAGAGGACGGCCCTGTAGCTCAGAAGGGTAGGGATAGAAGAAAGAGGACCATAGTAATAGGGGACTCAATAGTCAGGGGTTCAGACAGGCAGTTCTGTGGAGGTGATCGGGAGTCCCGGATGGTAGTTTGCCTCCCTGGTGCCAGGGTCCGGGACGTTTCTGATCGCGTCCAAGATATCCTGAAGTGGGAGGGTGAGGAGCCAGAGGTCGTGGTACATGTAGGTACCAATGACATAGGTAGGAAAGGGGAAGAGGTCCTGAAACGAGAGTATAGGGAGTTAGGAAGGAAATTAAGAAGAAGGACCGCAAAGGTAGTAATCTTGGGATTACTGCCTGTGCCACGCGACAGTGAGAGTAGGAATGGGATTAGGTGGAGGATAACTGCGTGGCTGAGGGATTGGAGCAGGGGGCAGGGATTCAAGTTTCTGGATCATTGGGACCTCTTCTGGGGCAGGCGTGACCTGTTCAAGAAGGACGGGTTACACTTGCATCCTGGGGGGACCAATATCCTAGCGGGGAGGTTTGCTAGGGCTACAGGGCAGACTTTAAACTAGTAAGATGGGGGGGCGGGAATCAATTTGAAGAAACTATGGGAGAGGAGGTTAGTTCACCAGTAGAGCAAGTAAGTAGACAGTTTGTGAGGGAGGAAAGGCAAGTGATGGAGAAGGGATGCGCTCAGCCCGAAGATGTAGGGGAGAAGAAAGAAAAGGATAATAAATTTGAATGCATTGTTAGGGATGAAAAGAGAGGAGGAGGTGGAGAGTATCTTAAATGTATCTATTTTAATGCTAGGAGCATTGTAAGAAAGGTGGATGAGCTTAAAGCGTGGATTGATACCTGGAATTATGATGTTGTAGCTATTAGTGAAACATGGTTGCAGGAAGGGTGTGATTGGCAACTAAATATTCCTGGATTTAGTTGCTTCAGGTGTGATAGAGTAGGAGGGGCCAGAGGAGGAGGTGTTGCATTGCTTGTCCGAGAAAATCTTATGGCGGTGCTTTGGAAGGATAGATTAGAGAGCTCCTCTAGGGAGGCTATTTGGGTGGAATTGAGGAATGGGAAAGGTGTAGTAACACTGATAGGAGTGTATTATAGGCCACCTAATGGGGAGCGTGAGTTGGAAGAGCAAATGTGTAAGGAGATAGCAGATATTTGTAGTAAACACAAGGTGGTGATTGTGGGAGATTTTAATTTTCCACACATAGATTGGGAAGCTCATTCTGTAAAAGGGCTGGATGGTTTAGAGTTTGTGAAATGTGTGCAGGATAGTTTTTTGCAACAATACATAGAAGTACCGACTAGAGATGGGGCAGTGTTGGATCTCCTGTTAGGGAATGCGATAGGTAAGCTGACAGATGTATGTGTTGGGGAGCACTTCGGGTCCAGTGATCACAATAGCATTAGCTTCAATATAATTATGGAGAAGGACAGGACTGGACCTAGAGTTGAGATTTTTGATTGGAGAAAGGCTAACTTTGAGGAGATGCGCAGGGATTTAGAGAGAGTGGATTGGGTCAAATTGTTTTATGGGAAGGATATAATAGAGAAATGGAGGTCATTTAAGGGTGAAATTATGAGGGTACAGAATCTTTATGTTCCTGTTAGGTTGAAAGGAAAGGTTAAAGGTTTGAAAGCGCCATGGTTTTCAAGGGATATTAGAAACTTGGTTCGGAAAAAGAGGGATGTCTACAATAGGTATAGGCAGCATGGAGTAAAGGAATTGCTCGAGGAATATAAAGAATGTAAAAGGAATCTTAAGAAAGAGATTAGAAAAGCTAAAAGAAGATACGAGTTTGGTTTAGCAAATAAGGTGGAAGTAAATCCGAAAGGTTTCTACAGTTATATTAAAAGCAAGAGGATAGTGAGGGATAAAATAGGTCCCTTAGAGAATCAGGGTGATCTCGAGGGAGATGGGAGAGATTTTGAACGATTTCTTCTCTTCGGTATTCACTAAGGAGAAGGATATTGAATTGTGTAAGGTGTGGGAAACAAGTAAGGAAGTTATGGAACCTATGACAATTAAAGAGGTGGAAGTACTGGTGCTTTTAAGAAATTTAAAAGTGGATAAATCCCCGGGTCCTGACAGGATATTCCCCAGGAGCTTGAGGGAAGTTTGTGTAGAGATAGCAGGAGCTCTGACGGAGATCTTTCAGATGTCATTAGAAACGGGGATTGTGCCGGAGGATTGGCGTATTGCTCATGTGGTTCCATTGTTTAAAAAGGGTTCTAGAAGTAAGCCTAGCAATTATAGACCTGTCAGTTTGACATCAGTGGTGGGTAAATTAATGGAAAGTATTCTTAGAGATAGTATTTATAATTATCTGGATAGACAGGATCTGATTAGGAGTAGCCAGCATGGATTTGTGCGTGGAAGGTCATGTTTGACAAACCTTATTGAATTTTTTGAAGAAGTTACGAGGAATGTTGACGAGGGTAATGCAGCGGATGTAGTCTATATGGACTTCAGCAAGGCCTTTGACAAAGTTCCACATGGAAGGTTAGTTAAGAAGGTTCAGTCATTAGATATTAATGCTGGAGTAATAAAATGGATTCAACAGTGGCTAGATGGGAGATGCCAGTGAGTAGTGGTGGATAATTGTTTATTGGGATGGAAGCCGGTGACTAGCAGGGTGCCTCAGGGATCTGTTTTGGGCCCAATGTTGTTTGTAATATACATAAATGATCTGGATGATGGGGTGGTAAATTGGATTAGTAAGTATGCCGATGATACTAAGGTAGGAGGTGTTGTGGATAATGAGGTGGGTTTTCAAAGTTTGCAGGGAGATTTATGCCGGTTAGAAGAATGGGCTGAACGTTGGCAGATGGAGTTTAATGCTGAGAAGTGTGAGGTTCTACATTTTGGCAGGAATAATCCAAATAGAACATACAGGGTAAATGGTAGGGCATTGAGGAATGCAGTGGAACGGAGAGATCTAGGAATAACAGTGCATAGTTCCCTGAAGGTGGGGTCTCATGTAGATAGGGTGGTGAAGAAGGCTTTTGGAACGTTGGCCTTTATAAATCAGAGCATTGAGTACAGAAGTTGGGATGTAATGTTAAAATTGTACAAGGCATTGGTAAGGCCAAATTTGGAATATTGTGTACAGTTCTGGTCACCGAATTATAGGAAATATATCAATAAATTAGAGAGAGTGCAGAGACGATTTACTAGGATGTTACCTGGGTTTCAGCACTTAAGTTACAGAGAAAGGTTGAACAAGTTAGGTCTCTATTCATTGGAGCGTAGAAGGTTGAGGGGGGATTTGATCGAGGTATTTAAAATTTTGAGAGGGATAGATAGAGTTGACGTGAATAGGCTGTTTCCATTGAGAGTAGGGGAGATTCAAACGAGAGGACATGATTTGAGAGTTAGGGGGCAAAAGTTTAAGGGAAACACAAGGGGATATTTCTTTACTCAGAGAGTGATGGCTGTGTGGAATGAGCTTCCTGTAGAAGTAGTAGAGGCCAGTTCAGTTGTGTCATTTAAGGTAAAATTGGATAGGTATATGGACAGGAAAGGAGTAGAGGGTTATGGGCTGAGTGCGGGTAGGTGGGACTAGGTGAGATTAAGAGTTCGGCACGGACTAGGAGGGCCGGAATGGCCTGTTTCCGTGCTGTGATTGTTATATGGTTATATGGTTATATTGCAGGTTCTCATATTTTGTGGAAGATGCTTGACTGAAGACAATACAGGTTGGGGCAGAGTTGAGCAGTTGGTTTATAGTTGAGAACAATATTCTTGAATCATCACCATTCTCTGGAATAACCTTGGGGAAAATGGGTTCTTCTTGCTGAGCATATAGCAGCATTAAAGGGGCCTAGTTATTCCTTGAAGCTATTACTGTGGGCTTCTAATCCAGTTTTCCTCCATTTTTTCTCAACTACTCTGCATGATCTCACGAACTGTCAGACAGAAATGTTTAACCATGGTAACATTTTTGTAGGTGATTTCTTTTAAACTCTAAGTGGGGCCACTGTGTTTAATATATTGTCAAGTTACTGTTGAAAGAATCAGCCATTTCATTTACTGATCAGTTTAAGTCACATGTGTCTGAAAAGCTTGCCAGCTCAGAGAAATTAAGTTGCATTGCAGCATCAAGAAACCATTTTTTTAAACTATAATTTCTTCTGTGTTTTTCGTTCCAAAAGTTCACTACCACGTATAACAATTCTTGACTCAGGGATCATTGTTGTATTGAACGTGTTGACAATTAAAAACCAGGCGTTCTGTTAATATGTAAGAAAACATGCTGTAGGTGGAATTTCACAAGATTCTGGTAAACCAGCGTGAACCTCCTGCAATAACTAGCTTCATTGAAAACCATAAATAGCTTCAAAGTTCAATATATTATTTCACCTTGATTCCCTCTGGCTCCCGAGTTCTGTCTACGTGGTCTGAGGATATGTAGCATGGTGAGGCTTTGTAAATGCACAGAGCAAGTATTGGTGTGTCTACCAAATAGTGCACCTCTTAGTGTGGGCCATAATTAAAGCATCAACATTGATTTTTTTTTTGCACACATCATTACAGCTTCTGGTACTTGCTGTATTTTGCCAGTTCACACTTACCAAGAAAAACCAAATAGGTCAAGTCCTAATAACTGATTTATGTGGTTTACTAACTTGGGGTGGGGGGAAGAAAGCAAGTAAGAAATGAATGAGGCAACAAAATATGTGCCTTAAATTTTGGAACATAATTAGTTTTAAGGGTCATCATTTTTCAAAAATTGAGCATGAGTTACACTTCAATTTTAAGAGTAGTTTTGATAGAAGTGGTCTCCTCTTGGCAAACATTTCACTTGTGGATTTTTGAATACAGGTTTCCCCCGCTATTCGAAGGTAGAGCGTTCCTATGAAATGGTTCGTAAGCCGGAATGTCGTAAAGTGAAGACGCATTTACCATTTATTTATATGGGAAAACTTTGTGAGCATTCGCAGACCCAAAAAATAGCCTACCAAATCATGCCAAATAACATATAAAACCTAAAGTAACAGTAACATATTGTAAAAGCAGGTATGATCTGATAAATACATAGCCTATATAAAGTAGGAATACTTTTTTGCAATCATTGCAGTACTGTCCACCGTAGCGAAAATCTCACACAATCGCTCTGGGTAGAAAGACTTGGTGCAAGCGCTCTCGCCAGTATTCGCAGCAAAAACACTCAGCACAAGCGCTCTCGGCAGAAGCACTCTTTCCAGTAACCTTTAAGCTATGAAGCTGCCAAATCATACCAAATAACACATAAAAATACACAGCCTATATAAAGTACCGTAGAAATAATGTACGTCCAGTGCAGTTACACGTACCGGAATCGGGAAGACAGCGAGCACACTGGTGATGGTGTGTTAGGCTGAGTCGTCGGAGGTTGGGGTGGAGGGACACTGGGGTGTCATCTCATCGTTGTCTGTTTCCATCAGAGCAGGCAGGTCACCTTCTTCTATGTCTGCCTGCGTCGATGTCAAAGGTCAAGTTTCATCGTCTGCTGTGGTTGATGTGGAAAACAACAGTATGCTTGACTGCTTAGCCTCGCGCATTTTTCTATCATACAGTTCTTTGTAAGCACTCAAACCACCCTGCAAATATGCCCTAAGCCTATGTACTCTTTCAAAATCAAAGTCATACTTTTCTGCAATCACTGCAGCATTGTCAATCGCAGCAAAAATCTCATGCAATTGCTTCATGTTCAGATCCTGGATGACTTCACTTTCGGGACGCTCGCTACTGCATTCGGCTTCAATTGTTATCCTTTCCTCTTCATCAGCTCTTTATCTGTCAGTTCTTGGTCCTGGGATGCCAAAACCTCTTCAATGTCATCTTCGTCAACTTCCACAAACCCTTAGCCAAACTCACCATATCCTTACTTCGTTCACCACGATCGAAACGCTTTATTATGTTTAGTTTTACACTAAGTGTAACACCCTTACGCGCTCTTTTAGTCTTTTCTGATACCTTAGAACTCATCTTGCTAACAGATGCACAAAATAAATCGATATAAAGCACAGATGCTCACGGGCACGTGTTTAAGCAGTGCCGGCTAGAATGCAGTTCTGGGGGAGAAGCTTGGCTGCTCAGCGTGCGTGCTGCCTTTCTTAGCACGCTGCTTTTACTGGGATTGTACAAATATCTGATACTGTAACAGAACATCCCATGAATGGTTTCTCATTGTCCTACGTACTAAGGTTCAGTGAAAATCTTTGTTTGCATGCCATCCACTCAGATCATTTCGTTGTAACAGTGCACTGAGGTAGCACAAAGAAAAACAGTAACAAAATGGAGAATTGAGTGTTACAGTTACAAAGTGCAGTGTAGGCAATAAGGCGCAAAGTCATAACAAAATAGATTGCAAGGACGAGAGTCAATCCTATCATTCAATAGATTTATAACAGTGGTGTAGAAGCAGTTTTGAGCTTCAATGTCGTTTGTCTTTTCAGACTTTTGTATCTTCAGACCAATGAGAGGCAAGAAGATAGATTGTCTATGGTAGGTGGGGCCTTTACTAAGGCAGCAAGAAGTACAGACAGAGTCCATGGAAGAAAGGTGATGTGCTGAGTTGTCCACAACTCTCTATAGTTTCCTGTGGTCTGAGGCAGAGCAGATGTCCTACCAAGTGTCAGGCATCTACATAGGGTGCTTTCTATGTTGCATCCATAAAAATTGGTTACAGTCAAAGGAGATGTAAAATTCCTTTAGCCTCTTGATGAAGTAGAGGCACTGGAGCGCTTTCTTGGCTGTGACATCTACGTGGATGGACCAGGTGATGTTCACTCCAAGCAGCTCGAAACTCACAATCTTCTCACACCCAGCACCTTTGATATAAACCAGATGACGTGCATTGCACATCCCACTCCCTTCCTGAAGTCAATGAGCAGCTCTTTTGTTTTGCTGGCATTGAGGGAAAGGCTGTTGCCGTGACACCATGCCATGAAGCTCTTTAGTTTCTTTCTCTGCACTGACCCATCATTATTTGAGACACGGCCCACTACAGTGGGTGGAGCAGAATCTGGCCACGTAGTTGCGGATGTACAGGGAGTACAGTAGCGGGTCTGAGGACGCCGCGGAGTGGAGCACCAGTGTCGAGGGTAAGTGTGGCAGAAGCGTTTCTGCCTCTCCTGACTGATTACAATCTGTTGGTCAGGAAGTCAAGGATCCAGTTACACAGGAGGTGTTGAGTCCCAGCTCAGTAATGAGTTTGCTTTGAATTATAGCATTGAAGGTGGAGCTATAGTCAATAAACAATGCAGGTACCTTTACTGTCCAGATGCTCCCGAGATGAGTATAGAACCAGGGAGATAGCATCTGCCATAAACCTGTTACAGTCTGTGGTGAACTAGATATACCTGTCTGACTGCTCCTGTGGCTCCTCCCACAGACCCCTGTATAAAGGCGACTGTGGGCTGCTGCTCTCCCTCATTTTCCCCAGGATGTAGTGCTGTTTATTCTTCCAGTCAATAAAAGCCGATATCTCACTTCCTAAGTCTCAGCGTGAGTTATTGATGGTGCATCACAGTCACGGGAAAATTGCAGTAGGCTGAGGCTGTCTGAGAGGCTGAAGTTAACGTGTGCAGTGACCAGCCTTGATGGTGGATATCAGGGTCACTGGACAGTAGATATTAAGGCACATTGCTTTATTTTCCTCAGGGACCAGACTGATACCAGTCCTCTTAAAGAGGATATGGTAGTTTAGAAATTGATAAACATGCTAGTCAGACAGAAGGAGATACAGTTAACAGTTCAACTATTCATCAAAGATAAAGATTTAAAGATTAGCTTTATTTGTCGCATGTACGTTGAAACATACAGTGAAATGTGTGGTTCTGTGTCAATGACCAACACAGTCCGAGGATGTTCTGGGGACAGCTTGCAATTGTCACCATGCTTCTAGTACTAACATAGCCTACCCACAACTCACTAACCCTAACTGATCCATGTGGGAGGAAACGGGAGCACCTGGAGGAAACCCACACGGTTATGGGAAGAACGTACAAACTCCTTGCAGACACCAGTGGGAACTGAAACCCAATCAGTGATTGGTGGTGCTGTAAAGCATTGCACTAACCTCCATATGGTTGTGCCACCCTATTGGTTTATCCAGCACCCTTCAGCTACAAACCTCTATGTAAATAAATTGATTGGTTGTCCATCGTATCCGACGACAACAGCTAGATTTCTGCAGTTCTGTTGTGTGTTCGTAGCTGGCTGCTGAGCCCACGTTGCTGACGTGAAGACTGTGCTGGATGTGGAAGTGGAGCCACTGCTATTTCTTTCCTTCTTTGTCGGGCAGAGATTAGTACTGATCAGCATCTCTCCATCACATTGTTGTGAGCGGTTCTAACCAGGGCTTGCCAGCCACTCCGGTCTTTGAATCTCTTGCCACGGTTCCTCTTGCCCAGCGAAAGCTCAACATCTTGTAGCTGCTTAGAGATTTGGGAATAAATTATCAACCACTGAATTTATGAGACTGTAAAATGAGCAACCTGGCATCTAGTTGATGTGTGAATGCCAGAACTGTGTATCCAGTATATGTGTATAAATATTGGTCTAGATATTTCTATATTTAAAGGCATGATGTTAGATTTGAATAACTCTTCTACAATGGTCCAATATTTATCCTGCTTTCAGATTTTTCTTTCTATTCAAGTTAATGGACTCCCTCCTGCAGCACCAAGTATAACCTGCTTCACATTTAGTGGCATCTCCCAAGCAGGTGTCGGGAAATTACTATAAGCTTTCATTTTGTCACTGCACGCCATGGGAAGACCAACATTAGGACACTGTCAAAGTGCAACCGGGTTTGACATGGTGACACTGATGTAAAAGAATCCTTATAGTAGATCCAAGCAAAATCTGTTTCAGTGATTGCTTTCTTTTGCAAAAGCAGCACTTCTTAAGATAAATTCAGTATTATTATGCTGTCTAAATTTTTGCAATGGTATTTGCATTTTACAATTTGTGGAGGAACAGAAATATTCTGAGATGCTGTAAAGCACCACTTCGTTGATAATGATAATCATTATTTTGCCTTAGTACAAAGCATTTTTTCTGGAAACAACATATGGTGAACAGAAACTAAACCCCTGTGTGATGTAGCCTTAGGGTAAGACTGCTTCTCTCTTGTCCACCTCCATTTTTCTTGCTTGGCTTGATTCTCTTTGTTGATAAAAAATATGGAGACCTACCAATACAATGGGCTGCCAATTTATGGACTAGCCATGTGAGATTTACTCTATTACATGCAATCGATATTCTGGGCAAAGTCTCTGAGTTTGAAGGTTTTAATTTTTGAAGGCAAGAAAATCATGCAACAAGCTGATGTGAAGTTGAAGCATTTGGTTTCTCTGCTCCTGAATCGAACCTCAGCCATTACATGTGGAAGTAATTAGGGAAATATTTCTTCATAATGGATGCATTCAATATCAAACACAAATCAGTGCCATGAATTTTAAGTCTTGTGTCCAGGAAATCTGGACGAAACATTAATAAAAACAAGAAACAGTTGCGTAGAAATTGGATTTCATTTTGATGCACCAAATGGGTTATGCTTTTAGCCCTAATGCACATTCAGCAGACCCACAAGGAATATTGTTAATTATCCATGTGTGTACCACGTTCAACAGTGACCTGCCACATTCCCAGCTGCAGTAGATTGCAGTATTTGCAGTTGCTGCATCATTCCTGCACTGATCACAGGGAGGCAGATCAGTGCCTTAAGGCACATACTCTGTGGCAGCTACTATGTAGCCTTATAGAAGGTGAGGGCAAGTAAAGGGAAGGACAGCATGTACGCTCCATCTACTACTACCATCAGAGTTGAATGACTCCTGGAATAGAAATTATCTAATGCTGCCTTAAGACTCAAAGGTCACTGTGTGAAAGTGTGCTGTGGTTTTTCATTATGCACTGTGATGTCTGCAATGTGAAAAGCAATAGTCCAACATATGCAGAGAGCAAAACATTGATGCCCCGTCGAGTCAGCTTGAATCACATCTGCCCTATGTTTTTAGTTTTATTGTAAATGAAAAATGTGTATTTTTAGTTACAGATTATGAGCCTAATTTCTGACATTTGGGCAACGATGAATATCACACACATTGATGACATCATGAAGCCTGCCAGTTACATAGGAAAACAGTCTTCCACACTGAGGTGAACCACAGCTCGAACTATTCCAATTCAGTTTTACAATGAAGAGGGCGACTGGGGGGAGGGGGGTGCGGGGGTTGTTTCCTCAAAAAGTGAACACAGCCACACTGGAAAATGCATTTTATGGATTTTATGTATAATTTCAGCAGTAAAGACAAATGCTACATGCTCCGATTTTGAGATATGTGTTCTCTTCTCTTGATCACTTTACAGAACATCTTTGTTCAGTTGACAAGAGTGACCCTGAACATCCAGTGGTCTGTCATTGTAATTCTTCATTCTACTTAGGGCAACTGTGATCTCTTCAAGCAAGGGTGATTATCTTGGAGATTTGCAGAGAAATTTCTCACAGTTTTTTCTTGAATTACCTTCAAGTCATTCTTTCTATTCTCTAGTCATTTGTGAGAATAAGTCACTTGAGTCCAAGATACCTACCCTGGAGACAGGATTTGGTGGGCTAATGGGCCCAAGAGTCTGTTATCTCCTTTGCTTTTTGTGTGTCTGTACATTTGCTACATGTGTTCTCTCATATAATTTCCAACATGAAGGTTTACCCACAAGTTGAAACATGTGATCAGAAATGTATCTGCAGTCAAGCACTTGATGTAGTAGCTACTCCACCACCAACAAAATAGGAGATGGTTGAATACATGTAGGTGCTGTGCTTGAATTTCTCGGCAAAGATACACAGAATGACTACTTTATCAGGTACACCTGTACACATGCTCATTAATGCAAATATCTAATCAGCTAATCATGTGGCAGCAACTCAATGCATAAAAGCATGCAGACAGGTTCAGACCAAACATCAGATTGGGCAAGAGATGTGATCTGAATGGCTTTGACCATTAAATGATTGTTGGTGCCAGATGGGGTGTTTTGAGTATCTCAGAAACTGTGGATCTCTCAGGATTTTCACACACAACAGTCTCTAGAGTTCCAATTCTAGAGGGGTATTTTGTATTAAAAGCAAAAAAAAAGCAACGCAGCAAGTGGCAAGTCTGTGGGTGAAAATGTCTTGCTAATGAGAGAAGTCAGACAAGAATGGCCAGGCTGGCTCAAGTTGACAGGAGAGCATCAGTAACTCAAATAACCACACATTACAGCAGTCATGTGCAGAAGAACAGCACGTTGAACCTTGAAGCGGATGGGCTACAGCAGCAGAAGACTACCAACATAACTCAGTAGCCATTATATTCGGTAAAGGAGATGCTAAATAAAGCAGCCAAAAGTATTCATTTCTGGAACACTGAACATGTTAGCTCCCGTTCCATATTCACACAAGTTCTGCTGAAACTGTTCCAGAACATACAGACGTGGGAAGTAACCTGACCTGACTTCTCTTTCTCTGTATCATCTAGTGATAAACTCTTGGAAAACCTAGCTACCTGCATTTGGATTCTTGACCATTGCTGATGCACAATACCTCTCGTCTTCCTGTGGTCATATTTAACTTAGCACAAGTGGAAGTGTATTATTACCTTAATTTAAGATAATGCCTTCCATTCCCAAGCCATACAAAAATATGTTTTCAAAGAACAAGTGCAAGATAATTTTTGCTGTGTCCATTAGTCAAGCCATTATAATCTCCTTTAGTTTTCATCATGATCACAGCTGGATAGAAATGATGAAATGAAACAATTCACTTTAACAGAGCACTATTCCCATTCTCACGATCCCGCAGTGTACTTCTCCACCAAGAAAGAGTGGTGACATTGTAAAGCTGAAAAATACATTACTCATTTGCATGAAACAAAGTACCAACCACATGGTGAAATGAATTAAACAGCTGGTGGTGTACATTCATGTTGATTAAGAAAGGATGAATGCCAGGAACAGAATGATTACACAGAACCACAGTATTGTTTACATTAGTTGAAGAAAGGCGTCTCAACTGAAAGATGATACGACCAACAACATCAGTCTAGATCCGCCTTTCTCAACACTTTTGCCCTGGAGGAAATCTTGAAATAATTTTCAAGTCTCAGGGAACCCCTGCATAGAAATTATTGCATCTACAGCTCACGGTAGCATGATAAGTAAATTGTAGATATATTAATTCAAAAATAATTGTCGATGCTCTTTTGAGTAGAGAATGAATTTTTAGCCAACCTTTCTTGGGGAGAAAAAAACAGCTAGTTAAGCTTAGCTTACCTTTCTTGAAATTAATCTCTTTCTTTCCTTTTCATAAATTCTAAAAAACTCATTTGGCAAACATAATAAAGTTCACAATACAATTCACTTCTAACCTACACAGTCCACCTTTTGGAACATTTACAATAACAGCAAAGCAGCTGGCTGAGTCACTGCACATAAAAATTTCTCCTTAGAATGAAAAACTCCCCCCCCCCAATTTTCTATAACACCCATAATTTTTTTCGCTCCCATAAGTCAGTTGGTGGCGCATAAGGGGAAGTTGGGGGAAGTAATTCGGGAGGGGGAGGCTGACGCCACAGCCCAAGTTGGGGTAGTTCATCCAATGCCCAGAAAACGCACTTCACACTCATCAGCTGTCCACCCCTCCGTGAAATACAGTGCTCACTAATTATCAATAGCCTCCCTATCTCACATCAAAAACTGAGAATGGACTCAAGTAAACACAGTCCTACTGTGCACTTCCATACTGGGCTGAGAGACCTCCAACGAGATTACTAATGGTGCTGCTCGATCACTGCCCACCACTGAGCGCACTAGCATCACGCACTTCATGAATTCCAAAAAAAGATGTTTTTTTTAAAATCACGATCTCTCGTGGAACCCCTAGTGACTTCTCCCAGTTGAGAAATCCTGGTCTAGATTATGCACTTAAACTCCAGAGAGAAGCTCACGGCTGCAGGGTTCTGGAAGGTCATCAAGTCAGTGAAGGAAACCCTTTGGTCTGTCTTCCAGCACAGTGAGATGTCTGTGGACTGGCTCAGTCCGGCTGCAGGGGTACCTGCTGAGGGATGCACCGAAGATTGATGCAGCCAGTACTCTGAGGGGAGGGATCAAAGTCTAGGCCCCTACCACCACTGCACATGAAGGGGCTAAGTTGGTCGGGGAAATCCCTCGAGCAACCAGGGAGCCCCATGATTGGCAATGGAGTTGTGTTTGTTTGTGTCTTTTTCTCTTTAAGGTTTTCACTACTAAACGTACCAGCTGTACCAACGTACAAATAAGAGTTTTATTTTTGCACTGTTTCCTCACCCTTCATGTAGTTTTATCATGAATAAAGTCTATTTATGAAATTAAAAGAAGGGTGGGAGGCAGGCAGATTCTGGGGTCAGACAGGGTTGCTCACTCCTCCCGGTTTTGTTTATGTGCTGGACAGAACCCTTTGCCAAATCGTCAAGAAGAACATGAACATAAGAGAGGTGACACTGCCTGGCAGAGGAGACAGACACGTCAATCCTCCCTGTACATCGACAATGTTGCCACCTTCTACTTGGACCCACAGTCAGTTTGCAAATTGACCGACGTCTGCAACAAGCCGAGTTTGCCTCGGGGACCAGAGTCAACTGCAGGAGGAGTGAGGCCATGCTCTTCAGAAACTGGCTACTTAAGTCTGCTGGGGATGTGCATCACAGGGGCTGAGGTGAGTAACAGGAACTGGCTTGAGAAGATTCAGGAAGTCAAATGAAAATTGGGTAGGTGGGTAGAGCATTCTCTGTCAATAACTGGGAAACACTTGGTTATCAGGAGTGATATGCATTTGGTGCTCATACAGCCTGTTCCCCGTTCCTCTGCCTCTGTAATCACCTGGTATGTCTTCCAGTTTATTTAGGGGTCCAAGGTGGAGTGAGTCCACTGGATCACGATGCACAAATCCCCTGGAATGGTGGCAAAAGTGTATCCAACGTTGCCCTGATAACCCAAAGTACGTGGGCACCAGATGTCACCATATGCTAAAACCCTACCTGTCCCTCTCGCTGTAGACGATAGGAGTGTGGGAAAGGGACAGTGTTGCTGCTGTTGTTCTTGCTTTTGCTTCTGTTGTTTTGCTGAATTGTGGACATGCTGTGTTGGCTCCAGAATGTGTAGCAACACTTGCGGGCTGCCCCCAGCACACCCTTGGGTGAGCTGGTTGTTAATGCAAACAGCACATTTCACCAAATATTTTGATGCACAAGTGATGAGTAAATCTGAATTTAGATCTTTTCTTCCTCACTGGAATAGACCTCCTCTGAGACTTATGAAGTATCTCCTTGAGTGTTTGCCCCTGCTGAACTTCTGCCTTATTGTTTTCCCGGGCAACTTTAACCAACTCTGCCCTCATACCATTCTAAATTTAGGACACTAATTTCAAACACAAGTTTTTCATTCTTAAAGTGAAGTGCTATAATAGTATAATCAGTCTTTCTTAGAAGATAATTTGCAATTAGATCATTAATTAATCAGGTCCCATTACACCTAAAATAGCCTACTCCCTGCTGGTTTCTGAATATATTGCTCTCAGGAACCATGCAAATACAGTCAATCTACTTGTCCTCATGCTGCCCTTGCTATTCTGAGTTGTCTGATCTCTATGATAATTAAAATCTCCCATGATAATTGCTGTACTTCACTTACAAGCACACATTATTTCATGCTTTATGCTCTATCCTGCAATATAGCCACTGTCAGGGGTCCATACACTACTACCCAGAGAAATATTTCTAAATGAAGTATGTCTCAGCATTTGATGCCTTAAAAGGTTGTGCCATTTTATGATTCCATGTCATATTGTCAAGTTCTTGTACTAGGGGTGGTAAGAATAGGTGGTTACTGTCCTCTACATGCCTTTTTTATGCCATTTGTACACATGCACCTCCTGATATCATGCACATAATATTCAATGTAACAATTCTTGGATCTTCAGGTCATTTAATCAAAAGCTGACTGCTTGGAATTGATGTGACAGGGAATCATCTCCGTCGTCTTGGATCCAATGTCTCCGCTAATAGCCAAACTATTGTGCCGTTATCATCCTGTTCACAGGAATGGCACAGTCCTTTCCATGAGATAGTTATCACTCAACTGTTCTCAGCTGCACTTCACTCACTCTCAAAATGACCAATCCTGTTGGTACACATTTATAATGTTCTTTATCCCCAAGTATCTTCTCTGCCCAACAAACTAGTAAAGGGTGAAAATATAAATTAAACATTCCCATCTAGTCCTAGTCACTGGCACATTTTGATTATCTATTTTAGGCAATATTTCTCTTATTCCCTGAAATAACCAATTATATTGCATGTACGCTTATTATTGTTTCAACATGATCCTAAATTCAAAGAGTAGCATCATTGGAGTGTTTGGGCAGTGTTCAAATTTATATCACCATAGGACAGGAATCAATCCGCCTCCAATCTTTCTTCAAAATGTAATTATTCTCTTTACTAAGGTTTCGGTTCTTTTATACCTGAGACAGCAACATGTATCAGTTTATCATCAGCAATTCTGATTTCAGAAGAAAATGTTTCCCAGGTTTGGTGAATGCACATTAAAGACAGAAATTCCTGCAATTACTTCTGTCAGAAGCCCCCACATCTCCCTTCATTTGTCCCTGTCTCAGAAGCTAGCAGATGAGCCAAATAGGGAAAAATCATTGCCGTGAAATCTTAAATCCAAAATCTCATCCCACTGTCAATTAATTGATATATTTTTGGTAAAACTTAACAGTTTTCAGATTGGTAATTCGATACTATTTATTTATTCTTCTTTAACACTACAGGGCCAGTGTTCTGTCTGGGTGTCAGACGAGGCATTTCCAGGAGATTACCAGCCTCCCCAGCGGCCACATCTGCACCAGGTGCCTCGAGATGCAGCCTCTGAGAGACTGTGTTAAGGAACTCGATGACCTTCGGCTTGTTAGTGAAAGTATAGAGGTGATAGACAGGAGCTACAGGGAGGTAGTCACCCCAAGGCTACAGGAGACAGATAAATGGGTGACTGTCAGGAGAGGGATGGGAGAATTTCAGGTAGTTGAGAGCACCACTGTGACCGTCCCCTTCAACAATAAGACCTCTATTTTGAGTACTGTTGGGGTGGGACAGCCTACCTGGGGGAAGCCACAGCAGCTGTGCCTCTGGCACTGAGTCTGGTCCTGTGGCTCAGAAGGGTAGGGAAATGAAGAGGATGGCAGCAGTAATAAGGGACTCTATAGTTAACAAAACAGATAGGCAACTCTGCAGATGCAAGAAAGATGGTAGTTTGCCTCTCAAGTGCCACGGTCCACAATGTTTCTGAATGCATCCACAATACTCTGAAAAGGGAGGGTGAGCAGCCAGAGGTCATGGTATATGTTGATACCAAAGACATAGGTAGAAAAAGGGAAGAGGTCCTGAAAGCAGAATACAGGGAGTTAGGAAGGAAGGTGAGAAGCAGGACCTCAAGGGTAGTGATTCTGGGATTGCTGCCTTGTGCCATGCAACAGTGAGGATGGGAATAGAATGAGGTGGCAGATGAATGCGTGGCTGAAGAATTGGAGCAGAGGGCAGGGAATCAGATTTCTCGATAATTGGGACCTCTTCTGGGGCAGGCAGGACCTGTAAAAAAAAAGATCGGTTGCACTTGAATCTGAGGGGACCAACATTCTTGCAGGCAGGTTTACTAGAGCTGTTGGGAGTGGTTTGAACGAATAAGACAGAGGGACAGAAACCAGTGTGATAGAACTGAGGATGAGCAAGCAGTTTTACAGATAGATGATGTTGTCGACTTGAAGGTAAGGAAGGATAAGCCAACGATTGGGTACAAATGTAGACAGAGCAAAAAGTTAAATTGTACCACAGAGACAAAATTCAAAAGAGCAAAGAATACAGGACTGAAGATGTTGTATTTAAATGAGCGTAGCATTCGGGATAAGATGGACGAACTTGTAGTGCAATTAGAGATTGGACAGTATGACATTGTGGCTGAAAGAAGGCCATAGTTGGGAGCTTAACATCAAGGGATATACTTTGTATTGAAAAGACAGACAGGAAAGTATAGGTGGTGGTGTGGCTCTGTTGATAAGAGATAGAATTACATCTTTAGAAAGAGGTGATAGAGGGTCAGAGAATGTTGAATCTTTGTGGGTGGAGTTAAGAAACTGCAAAGATAAAAAAAAACCATTAAGGGTATTATATATAGGCCTCCAAATAGTAGCCAAGATGTGCGGTTGAGATTGCAAAGAGAGTGGGAAAGGCTTATAGTAAGGGCAATGACACAATTGTAATGGAGGACTTCAATATGCAAGAGGATTGGGAAAATCAGGCTGGTATCGAATCACAAGACAGGGAATTTGCTGAATGCCTATGAAGTGGCTTTTTAGAGTAGCTTGAACTTGAGCCTACTCAGGGAAAGGAGATCTTAGATTGGGTGTTGTGTAATAACCCAGATATTATTAGGGAGCTTAAGGTAAAGGGAGCCTTTGGAGGCAATAATCATAACATGATTGAATTCTATCTACAACTTGAGAGGGAGAAGCTCAAGTCTCATGTATCAGTATTGCAATGGAATAAAGGGAATTACAGAGGCATGAGAGAGGAGCTTGCCCAGGTGGATTGGAGGAGGATACTTGCAGGGATGATGGTAGAGCAGAGATGGCTGAAGCTTCTGGGGCTAGTTCACGAGGCATAGGATAGATATGTCCCACAGAAGTAGTTCTCAAATGGCAGGGGTAGGCAACCATGGCTGACAAGGGAAGTTAGGGACTGCATAAAAGCCAAGGAAAGGGCATATAAGGTAGCAAAGGTGAGTGGAAAGTTGGATGATTGGGAGGCTTTAAAATACAACAAAAGGCAATTAAAAAACGCTAATAGAAGGAAAAAGATTAAATATGAGGGAAAACAAGCCAATAATACAAAGCAGAATACTATAAGCATTTTCAGTTATATAAAGAGTAAAAGGGAGGTGAGAGTTGATATTGGACCATTGAAAACTGATGCTGGTGAGGCAGTAATGGGGGGGGACAAAGAAATGGCAGATGAACTTAATGGGTACTTTGCATCATTCTTCACCAAGGAAGACATTAGCAGTGTACCAGAGGTCCGTAAGTCTCAGGGAGCAGGAGTGAGTGCCGCTGCTATTACAAAGGAAAAGGTCCTAGGCAATCTCAAAGGTCTTAAGAACCAGATGGACTACATCACAGAGTTCTGAAAGACGTTGCTGAAGAAATAACAGATGCATTGGTCATAATCATTCAAGAATCACTTGATTCTGGCATTGTCCTGAAGGTCAGCAAGATTGCAAATGTCACTCCATTGTTTAGGAAGGCAAAAGAAAGGAAATTATAGGCCAGTTAGCCTAACATCAGTGGTTGGGAAAGTGTTGGAGACTATTATTAAGGATGAGGTTTCAGGATACTTGGAGACGAATGGTAAAATTAGTCAAAGTCAGCATGGTTTCTGTAAAAGGGAAATCTTGCCTGACAAATCTGTTCGAGTTCTTTGAGGAAGTAACAAGCAGAGTGAATAAAGGAGAGGCAGCAGATGTCCTTTACTTGGATTTTTAGAAAGCATTTGATAAGATGCCACACATGAGGGTGCTTAATAAGATAAAATCCTATGGAATTACAGAAAAGATACTCACATGGATAGAGGAATGTCTGAAAGCAGGAGGCAGCAAGTGGGAATAAAGGGAGCTTTTTCTGGTTGGCTGCCAGTGAGGGTATTCCTCAGGGGTCAGTGTTGGGACCATTACTTTTCACATTATTTGTCAATGATTTGAATAATGGGATTAATAGCTTCATAGCAAAGTTTGCAGAGTTAAGTGGAGGGGTAGGTAGTGATGAGGAAGCAATGCAATTGCAACAGGACTTAGACAAATCGGAAGAATGGACTAAAAAGTGGCAGATGGAATAGAGTGTTGGGAAATGTATGATAATGCATTTTGGTAAATGGAACAATAGTGTGGACTATTATCTAAATGGGCAGAAGGTTCAAACATCAGAAGTGCAGAGGGATTTAGGAGTTCTCGTGCAAGACTCCCAGAAGTTTACTTTACAGGTTGAGTCTGTGGTAAAGAAGGCAAATGTAATGTTAGCATTGATTTCAAGGGGAATAGAATATAAAAGCAAGTAGATAATGCTGAGGCTTTATAAGACACTAGTCAGGCCATACTTGGAGCATTGTCAACAGTTTTGGGCTCCATATCTCAGAAAGGATGTGTTGACATTGGAGAGAGTCCAGAGGAGGTTCACAGGGATGATTCTGGGAATGAAGGAGGTAACATATGAGGAGCATTTGATAGCTTTGGGCCTGTACTCACGGAAATTTAGAAGAATGCTGGGGGATCTCATTGAAACCTACCGAATGTTGAAAGAACTAGATAGAGTAGATGTGGAGATGATATGTGGAGATGGTGGGGGTATCCAGAAGTCAAGTCAAGTCACTTTTATTGTCATTTCGACCATAACTGCTGGTACAGTTCATAGTAAAAATGAGACAATGTTTTTCAGGACCATGGTGTTACATGACACAGTACAAAAACTAAACTGAACTACGTAAAAAAAAAACACAGAAAGCTACACTAGACTACAGACCTACACAGGACTGCGTAAAGTGCACAAAAGCAGTGCAGGCATTACAATAAATAATAAACAGGACAGTAGGGCAAGGTGCCAGTCCAGGCTTCGGGTATTGAGGAGTCTGATAGCTTGGTGGAAGAAACTGTTACATAGTCTGGTCGTGAGAGCCCGAATACTTCGGAGCCTTTTCCCAGAAGGCAGGAGGGAAAAGCGATTGTATGAGGGGTGCATGGGGTCCTTCATAATGCTGTTACCTTTGCGGATGCAGCATGTAGTGTAAATGTCCGTGATGGCTGGAAGAGAGACCCCGGTGATCTTCTCAGCTGACCTCACTATCCGCTGCAGGGTCTTGCGATCCAAGATGGTGCAATTTCCAAACCAGCCAGTGATGCAGCTGCTCAGGATGCTCTCAATACAACCCCTGTAGAATGTGATGAAGATAGGGGGTGGGAGATGGACTTTCCTCAGCCTTCGCAGAAAGTAGAGACGCTGCTGGGCTTTCTTTGCTATGGAGCTGGTGTTGAGGGACCAGGTGAGATTCTCCGTCAGGTGAACACCAAGAAATTTGGTGCTCTTTACAATCTCTACTGAGGAGCCGTCGATGTTCAGCGGGGAGTGGTCACTCCATGACCTCCTGAAGTCAACAACCATCTCTTTTGTTTTGTTCATATTCAGAGACAGGTTATTGACTCTGCACCAGTCCGTTAGCCACTGCACCTCCTCTCTGTAAGCTGACTCGTTGTTCTTGCTGATGAGACCCACCACGGTCGTGTCATCGGCGAACTTGATGATATGGTTCGAGCTGTGTGTTGCAGCACAGTCGTGGGTCAGCAGAGTGAACAGCAGTGGACTGAGCACACAGCCCTGGAGAGCCCCCGTGCTCAGTGTGATGGTGTTGAAGATGCTGCTCCCAATCCAGACCGACTGAGGTCTCCCAGTCAGGAAGTCTAGGAAGTAGAGGGCACAGCCTCAAAATTGGGGTAAGGAGAAATTTTTAGCCAGAGTAGTGAATTTGTGGAATGCTTTGCCTCAGACTGCGGTGGAGGCCAAGTCCATGAATATACTTAAGGCCGAAGTTGATTGTTTCCTGATCGGTCAGGGCATCAAAGGATATGGTGAGAAGGCAGGCAAATGGGGTTGAGCGGGACCCATGATGGAATGGCAGAGCGGACTCGATGAGATGAATGGCCTAATTCTGCTCCTATGTCTTATGGGCCTATAGTCTAATACTTTTCTTAATTGCATAATTAAACTTCTTCATTTATCCTTCATTATTCTGATCTTAAATTCAATAAAAGCCTTCTGCTACATCATTACCATTCATGCAGTCTGAAAAACTGTCACCCCTTATTCATAGGAAAAACCAGGCATTGACTGTGCTTTACTTTAGTGTCTATAAACATTAAAATCAATAACAAGTAGAAGCTGATGTAGTCTACATGGTCCATCAAGCTTTCTCTGTTGGTCAGTAAAATCAAGGCTTATTAATTGGACTCTCTCATCCCAACCCCACATCACTTGCTTCATTTTAGTACAAAAGTAACTCAACTCAGGAGAGGAAATCTACCATCCTTAACCAGATTGCCCTCAGTGTGACTCCAGACCCAGAAAAACGTGGTTGGCCCTTAATTGTTTTCTGAAATGGCACAGTAAGCCATCCAGCTGGTATCACAGCTACTCAATTGAAATAAAAATCTATTAAATCCCATCTGAATGCACAACATTGAGCCAGGCACTGAATCCTGACATGCCAAAGTTGCTCCCAGCCCTATCAAGCCTCTTCTATACAAGCCTCTAGGGGTTGCTTCTATCACGGGAGAGCAGCCACACGAACAAGTGATGCAACAGTATGGTATTGTCATATTCGTAAAATAAAAGCCACGGACAATATACTGCACTCCTCAATAATTTGTTCCAGCAGCAAAGCAGCCCCACCAGAGATATATTGGCAGGACGTGTATCACAAGATCACAAGACAAAGGAGCAGAAGTAGGCCATTCGGCCCATCGAGTCTGCTCCACCATTCCACCATGAGCTAAACTATTCTCCCATCTAGTTCCAATTTCCGGCTTTTTCCCCATATCCCTTGATACCCTGACTAATTAGATACCTGTCAATCTCCTCCTTAAAAACCCTCAATGATTGGGCCTCCACAGCTGTATGTAGCAACGAATTCCATAAATCCATGACCCTCTGGCTAAAAAAAAATTCTCCTCATCTCTGTTTTAAATAGGTACCCTTTGATTCTAAGTCTGTGACCTCTTGTGCTGGACTCACCCACCAAGGGAAACAGCCTTTCCACATCTACTCTGTCCAATCCTTTCAACATTCAAAATGTTTCTATGAGATCCTCTCACTCTTCTATATTCTAATAAATACAATACAAGAGCTGACAAATGCTCCTCATATGTTAGTCCCTGCATTCCAGGAATCATCCTCGTGAATCTTCTCTGAACTCTTTTCAACGTCAGCACATCCTTTCTAAGATAGGGGGCCCAAAACTGCACATGGTATTCCAAATGGGGTCTCACCAGTGCCCCATAGAGCTTCATCAACATCTCCTTACTCTTATACACTATTCCTCTTGAAATGAATGCCGACATAGCATTCGCTTTCCTTACTGCCGATCCAACCTGGTGGTTAACCTTTAGGGTATCCTGCACTAGGACCCCCAAGTCCCTTTGCACTTCTGATTTTTGAATTTTCTCCCCATCTAAATAATAATCTGCCTGACTGTTTCTTCTTCCAAAACGTACAACCGTACATTTCTCAACATTGCATCTCATCTGCCATTTCTTTGCCCACTCTCCTAAACTGACCAAGTCTCTCTGCAACCTTTCAGTTTCTTCAATACTTCCTGCTCCTCCACCTATCTTGGTGTCATCCTCAAACTTAGCCACAAAACCATTTAATCCATAATCTAAATCATCGATATACAGTGTAAAAAGAAGAGGCCCCAACACCGACCCCTGCGGAACACCACTAGTAACCGGCAACCAACCAGAATAGGATCCCTGTATTCCCACTCTTTGCTTTCTGCCTATCAGCCAATGCACCACCCATTCCAATATCCTTCCTGTAATTCCATGGGCCCTCATCTTATTAAGCACCCTTTTATGCGGCACCTTATCAAAGGCCTTTTGAAAATCCAAATACACAACATCCACAGCCTCTCCCTTGTCAATCTTATTTGAAATTGCCTCAAAAAATTCCAATAGGTTGGTGAGGCAGGATCTTCCTTTCATGAAACCATACTGGTTTGGGCCTATTTTGTCATGCACCTCAAGGTAATTCATAATCTCCTCCTTGTGGATCGACTCCAATAACTTTCCAACTACCGATGTCAGACTAACAGGTCTGCAAATTTCTTTTTGCTGCCTCCCCCCTTTCTTAAACAACGGAACTACATTTGCGACCTTCCAGTCCTCCAGAACCGTGTCAGACTCTACTTATTCCTGGAAGATTATTTCCAATGCCTCCACAATCTCCAAAGCCACCTCCTTCAGAACCTGTGGATGCACTTCATCTGGTCCGGGAGACTTATCTATCCTTAGTCCATTTAGCTTCTCAAGCACTTTCTCTCTAGTAACCTTGACTGTACCTAATTCTATTCCCTGAGACCTCTGGCTATCAGGTATGTTGCTAATGTCTTCCACTGTGAACACTGATGCAAAATACTCGTTTAGTCCCTCTGCCATCTCTTTGTTACCCATTATAATTTCTCCAGCATCCTTTTCAATAGGTCCTATATCTACCCGTCACTCTTTTACTCTTCATATATTAAAAAAAACTCTTAGTGTCCTTTTTTATGTTAATTCCAATTTCCTTTCATAATTCATCTTTTCTTTCCTAATGACTTTCTTAGTTTCCTTCTGTAAATTTTTAAAATTCATCCAGTCCTCAGTTCCTCAGTTTTCCCATTAATTTTTGCTTCCTTGTTACCTGCCTCTTTTGCTTTTATTTTAGCTTTAACTTCTCTCGTTAACCACATTTGTGTCATTTTTCGTTTAATGATTTTCTTTTTTCTTGGAATATATTTTTTCCTGCAGTTTCCTTATTTCTTGTAGGAATTTCATCCAGTTTTGCTCTACTGTCCCTCCATTTAGCTTACATTTCCAATTAACTTGGGCCAGTTCCTCTCTCATACCACTGTAATTTCCTTTGTTCCACTGAAATATTGATACACCTGATATCAGCTTCTCCTTTTCAAATCTGAAACTGAACTCTAACAAATTACGATCACTACTTCCAAGGGGTTCCATTACCTCTAGCCCCCTAATCGCCTCAGACTCATTACACAGCACCCAATCCAAAACAGCCGATCTCCTGGTGGGCTTATGGACAAGCTGCTCCAGAAAGCCATCCTGTAGGCATTCTACAGATTCCTTCTCCTGAGATCCAGTATCTTCCTGACTTTCCCAATCCACTTCCATATTAAAATCTCCCATAATTATCTTGACATTTTCCTTCTGACACGCTTTTTCTATTTCCAGCTGTAACTTGTAGTCCACATCCCGGCTGCTGTTTGGAGGCCTGTATATAACTGCTATTAGTGTCTTTTTACCCTTGCCATTTCTTAACTCGACCCATAGGGATTCTACTTCTTCTGATCCTATGTCCCTTCTTTCTAGTGATTTGATATCATTGCTTACCATCAGGGCCACGCCACACCCTTTACCTACCTTCCTATCTTTCCTATACACTGTGTATCCTTGAACATTCAGCTCCCAATCACATCCATCATTTAGCCATGACTCAGTGATGGCCACTATGTCATATCTTTTAACCTGTAGCTGTACAACAAGGTCATCCACTTTATTTCTAATGCTGCGGACATTTAAGTATAGTACACTTAGATCAGTATCTGTTACTGATTTTGCTATATTTCTATCATACAGCAAATTATCCTGTCTATTCACCTGCCTGTCCTTCTTGTCATCTTTGCTGCAAACTATCTTTGAGTTATTACTATTTTCCTTTTCCTCGACCCTAACACCCTGGTTTCCTTCCCCTTGCCAACTTAGTTTAAACCCTCCCTAACAGCTATATTAAACAATACCGCCAGGATATTAGTACCCTTTGAGTTCAGGTGTAACCCATAGTTTCTGTATAAGTCATGCCTCCCCAAAATAGATCCCAGTGATCTAAGAATTTGAAGCCCTGCCCCCTGCACCAGTTACTCAGCCACACATTCATCTGCTTAATTCTGCTCTTCTTATCATCATTAGCGCGTGGCTCAGGCAGTAATCCTGAGATTATTACTCTGGAGGTCTGGCTTTTCAATTTTCTTCCTAGCTCCCAGTAATCTTCCTTCAGGACCTCCTCTCTTTTCTGTCTATGTCATTGGTACCAACATGTACCAAGACTTCTGGTTGCTCGCCCTCTCTCCTGAGAATACTCTGGACCCGATCCGAGATGTCCTGTACCCTGGCACCAGGGAGGCAACACACCATCCGGGTATCCTTGTCCGACTCGCAGAATCTCCTGTCTGTTCCCCTCACGATGGAATCCCCCATAATTACTGCATTTCTCCTTGCTCTCTTAATCATGGCACTGGGCAGAGTGCCAGAGTCCCGTTCGTTGTGGTCTTCCTCTGTCAGGTCAACCTCTCCAACAGTATCGAAAATGATATATCGATTCCTGAGGGGGACTGTCACAGAGGTGCTGTCCACTATCTCTCTATAGGTACTATCGATCACCTCCTCACTTTCTCTAATTAGCTGAATGTCATCAAGTTGTTGCTCCAGATCCCTCACACGATCTCTAAGGAGCTTCATCTCATTGCATCTGGAGCAGATGTAATCTTGGGGGAGGCTGGGAGTCTCCCAAGGTCCCCACATCTGGCACTCCAGGCACAACACTAATTCTAAATGCAAACCTCTAATGCTACTGTTAGCTCTAAATAAATAAACCTGTAACCTGCCACTTTACTGTAAGACTCAACGGTCGCAGAGAGCCTCTTCCTGTTTCCGCCTAAGCCCGTTGAGCCAAAGCCCTATCACCCTGTACCCTCTCACTCCACTGCCCGCTGGATATGGCGGTGTTCTTTTAAAATCCGTGCTCTGAGGTCATGCGTCTGCGCAGTCGTGCGTCTTTTATCCCAAGTAGTTTGAAAAAAAAAATCTGAACTTTTTCCCGAAAAACCGGTGACTTACTCCGCTGCCTGCTTGCTGTGATTCCACAGCAATGATGCCAGAAATCTTGAAGTCTCCTGGCATTGAGATCAAAATGAGCAAGGATTTTTCCTCGGCATTTTGGCTTCTCTCGCTGGATGAACCAGTACTCATCCAAATTGAATAACACTAGGAAGAAGCAATAAAGGTAGCTAGGGCCCAGAGTGCAACCTAGGTCAGGTCTTCAATGTCTATCACAAAGAATAACTTGGTAGCCCCATCATTTTTCAAGCTGGCCTAGCTCCTGAAGGACACAGCTGCCAGATTGGTTCTGCAGCACATAAGGAGTAAATGAGTGGACTCGTCCATACCAATGTACAGCAGCTGTTGCAGAGGTGTCTGTCCATGCATGCAGAGGTGGACGTGAACACCAGATTATCCTTGTGGAGCCTCAGGCCAATCTTCAAACTGAGGTCATCCTGTGTCCTGCTGTGAGACAGCACAGCAGATCTGCCCGCATCAAACTGGGCAAACACGAGGTGCTCTGAACCATCATCAGCGGAGGTGTACAGCCACACAACCTGTAACCTCATGGTTTGCACATCAGCTGGTACCATCAAGTAATAGGATGAACTCTAGTTCAAGCAAAGTGACGAAGAGCTTGCTAGGACCAGTACCAGCATACATAATGTGATAAGCTGTTGAATCTGTAACACGTGCCTTCTCACATTTTAAATAGTAACAGACAGAGCAAAGTGAGGCCATGACTGGCGTATTGGATCAAAGCTCCACAGTTACTGCTGAAGTGTCAATGGAGCAGTGGGCAATTCAACTGATGGGGTGTTGTGATGGAAATAAATGGTTCTTTGAGTCTCAACAGTAGAGGCCTGGACGCACACAGTTTTAATAATAAGGAATTTATTATTAACGGGGAAGTCGGGTCAACACAAGCAACCACAATACACAGAAAGCGGTGTGGGGACAGGGTATGGTTAAACATACAAAGAACAAGGGAAAAGCACTACGACAGCTATCCCCCTTGACCTTGGATAGCTGCGGCTCCCTTATCAGGACAAACGATAGACCTTCCCAAACATAAATCAATGCACTTGCCTTCAATGAGGTGGTCTGTAAGAGAGAGCTAGCCAGGGACAAGTCCCACCTTTTATAGCATGGGGCTGGGCGAGATAATCCAATTAAGGTGACCAATAATTTAGGTGTGCATTGATTAGTTGGGAGGGACCAAATATTGATTGGCATGTGGTGTGTCCTCCGACCAGCCAGGTGGCAGTGCATCTGTCACGTGGCCGGTATCTCTGGATACATGGGGTCAGTGCGGAGCATCGTGGTGTGGGGTGGCTAAGGGGGGTAATCAGTGGAGATGGATCAGAATGAGTCTAGGAGTCAGTGGACAGGGGAAATTGGGGTAGAATCAGCTGTGGGGAGCAGTGCAGAAGAGAGGGTAAGAGTCAGCTGATGAAGGTAAGTGGGAGGATCTGCTGGAGGGGATTGGTAGAAAATATTGCAGTGAGATGGGTAATTGTAGAATGGTAGGAGTTGGAGTGTGAGTTAGCTGATGGGGATGAGTAGGAGTTGCAGTGAGGGTAAATGTTGGATTGAGGATTGCCTAATAAATATAAATAGAGGAGGGGTGGGGTGATAGTCAGCTGATGAGGAATGGAAGAGATGAGATCAGTCGGGCTGTTGAGTTGGGTAGTCATTACTTTTGGAGCCATGGTAGGTTAATGACTATTATGGAGACCCTGTAGTGATCCCAAGGAGGCATAGACTTCAACTGGCAACGACAACATGAGTAGGTCCCCATCTGCACAGATGCAGATCTCTCTTCTGTTACGAATGTGCCACAACTCTGAGGGGCCGAAGGGTACAAAGTCGCCCCCTCCTTTTTGAGAATCGCAAGATCGCTATTAATTTGGGTCTGGGACCCAGGAAGTGAGAGAGAGACACGCAGAATCTACAAGGTTTGGAATGTGTCCAGGCCTCAGCGAAACAAAGCCATGGATAACGGCCATTGTCTCTTGGAGACAGAATTGTGTATTGAGTACTGTACTATTCATTGAAGCCCTCAGGGGATGACCAGAGTGGGCTGGTTGAGGGATTGCATCATTCCAACCTTATTGACATCTGAGACCCCGTGAGTAAGGATAAAAGAGGGTCTGGGGAACAACCCCTTTAGACACACCAGGAGAAACGCTAGAAATCCTGTGACAGCATTTAATAGCGACAGCCGGTGGGGGGCTCGTGTGCGTCCTTCCCTTGCCTGGGATTGGCGGCCTTGCCACGGAAGAATGGCTTTAGCTAAAGGAGAGGCCACAAGTGAACGGCCACACCAACGGGACTCCCGACGGATCGAAATCATAAAAGGAAAAGCCGGCAAGTTTTCTCCCAAAAATCTCTCTCTCTCTCCAACCATTGAAATACAGCAGTCCCCAAAAGGCTGCAGCCTGCATGAACTGAGTGACTTTTATATTTCCATCGGACAATACATTATCCCCTAGACAATGATAGAGCTATTTCTTATTGATTATTATTATACCCGCACTTTTAGATTTAGTATTGACGACGTATATTATCTGTATGTTTGCATTGATATTATTTTTGTGTATTTTTACTAATAAATACTGTTAAAAATAGTACCATCAGACTTCAACGGACCTCTCCATTTTTGCTGGTAAGTGACCCAGTTACGGGGTTCGTAACAAAGTGGGGGCCTCGTCCGGGATTTGATACCAAATTGGAGGGCCAGTGAATCGGGCTTTTGAGTCCAAACATGGGTCTGGTTGTGCAGGTAACCAGATGGAAAACCAGCAAAGATGGACGTGGATGAATTTATAGAAAACCCGACTCTGGAGGCGCTAGAGGCTGCCACAAAGTTGGACTTGATAAATATTGCGAAAGGACTAAACCTCGCAGAGGTGAGGTTGTCAATGAAAAAAGCGGGAGGTGCGGAGGGCCATAACTCAGTTTTATATTGTGAAGAATGTGTTTTCTGCTGAGGTATTGGAAAATATCCCTGAAAAGGTACCAGCTAGTGGGACGACTCAGTTAGAGTTGGAGAAATTAAGGTTGGAACATGAAATTAAGTTAAAACAGCTAGAAGCAGCTGAGAAAGAGAAAGAAAGAGCCAAAAAGGAAAAAGAGCAGGAAAGAGCTGAGAAACAAAGGGAGCATGAAATTCAGTTAAAACAGCTGGAAGCAGCTGAAAAAGAGAAGGAAAGGGCCGAAAAGGAGAAGGAAAGAGCCGAGAAGGAGAGAGAGTATGAGGAGAAAGAGAAACAGAGGCAATATGACTTGGACATGGAGAAGTTAAGGCAAGAGCGAAGAGCTCAAGGGTCAGACCGAGAGGAGCGGTTTAATGTTAGTCGGGAGTTTAGGTTAGTACCTCCGTTCGAGGAGACGAATGTTGATAGTTATTTCTTGCATTTTGAAAAGGTGGCAGTGTGTCAGAAGTGGCCCAAAGAGCAATGGGTGGCGTTGTTACAAAGTGTGTTAAAAGGGAAGGCACAACGGGCATATGTGGCTTTGTCCATGGAGGAGGAGTCTGAGAATTATGAGAAAGTAAAGGAGGCCATTCTTCAGACCTATGAACTGGTACCTGAGGCCTATAGACAAAAGGTCAGAAATTTAAAGAAAGGGTGGAACCAGACGTATGCAGAGTTTGTCTATGAGAAGGGTGTGCTCTTGGATCGTTGGTGTGCAGCAGAAATAGTGGAAGAAGATTTTTGGCATCTCAGGGAGTTAATTCTGATTGAGGAATTTAAAGGTTGTGTTTCGGATGATATCCGGATGTATTTGAATGAGAAGCCGAATAAGTCTATATCCGAATTTGCTAGGTTCGCAGATGAGTGTGCCCTAACCCACAAGACAAAGTTTTCCTCGAATAAAAGTTACCAGAGAGACCGTGGGAATGGTAGAGAAAGCCTGCCGGCTGAGGTAGAGATTCAGCCGGGAGCTAGCGGAAAAATTAAGGAGGAGGAAAGGCAAGACGGCAGGAGAGGTCCTGGCTTGACCTGTTTTAATTGTGGAAAGGTGGGTCATATTGCATCTAAGTGCCTTGCTCCGAGGAAGGAGACAGGAAAATGGAAAGCAACAGTCCCTATAGGATGTGCTGTGGTGATCAGTAAATCGACGAGAGAGCCCCAGGTAGACAGAGTACGAGAAGGGTCTGAGAAATGTATTTCAGAAGGAACCGTGTCTGTGAAAGCAGGAGACACACCAGTTCCAGTGCGGATTTGGAGAGACACGGGAGCTGAGCTGTCATTGATTAGCAGTAAGGTACTGGATTTTGGTCGCAAGACTGGAGAGGTGGCTTTGAGAGGCATAGGAAAAGGGACAGAAGCGGTGCCCTTACATAGGATCATTATAAATTGTGAGCTGGTATCTGGACCAGTTGAAATAGGGGTGCGATCAGAATTCCCGAGAACTGACGTGGACGTCCTTCTGGGTAACGATTTAGCTGGGGGTGACGTTTGGTCAGCCATGGAGCTGACAAGCCAACCTGTAAGTGTTGAGGTCCCGCCCCTAGGTTCCAAGATCTATCCCGCATGCGCGACCACTCGCAGCATGTCGAGAAAGGCAGCTGAGAACGAGACCAGTTTAAATCTGGCAAGTATCGATTTGGCTGAGATGTTTTTACCGACCCTGTACCAAGAGGGTTTAGAGGGTGGTAAAACGGAGAATAGGAAAGTGAAAGAGAGTAAGGGAGAGGAGGTAGTCCTTCCCTTAGCCAGGAGGAAATTTATAGAGGCACGAAGTAAAGTTGAGAAACAGATAAGGCTGTTAAAAGGTCCAGGGTTGGACATGGATGATCTGTCTGGTTTGGCAGAACTGTTTGAAGAAGTTGAAGATTCTAAAGGTGTTCCCGATAATGAAATGAGGGCAGTACTAGATGAAAAGGATGCCATTACCTTGAAGAAGTCTGTTGGGTTGGCAGATGAGGTTGTTTCAGCCCGCGGGGTTGAGTTTACTCCGGAAGGGAGTTGCCCAGAGAATAACTGGGAGGATCAGGGGAATTTAGAATTTGAAAAGGGGATGGGTATTGAAAGCCTGGAAGAGGCAGATGTCCCGTTTGAGTGTGTTCAAGATGTGGATGCACGTGGTACTGAACCTAGTAATGGAGCTCAGAAAAAGTCTGAGGTATTTGATTCAGTTGAAAAGGAATGCAGTCCTTGTGGGTCAGATGGACTTGGTTCAGTGAAGAAAGGGTTAACCTTGGTAATAGTAGGAAGTGAGAATTCCCAGTTGTTTGTGTTCGAAGGTGTGTTAAAAGTTAGTGCGGAGATAAAAGGTGGTGAGGTGAATATTATTATTGAAGGAAAAGGGAAAAGTGTCGTTCCTAAATTGAATGAAGAAAATTTAAAGTCTGGATTGATGTCAGAAGCAGCAACCAGGCTACAGAGACAATGGCTTGGAAACACGGTGCCTGCAAATCAATTACAGGTTGATTTGGAATGTAAAGGTGCCCCACACGCTATTGTTATTCAAGAGTGTGCTGTGAAGAGGCCAAATTTGAAATGCTGTTTGAACAAAGAGGGGTCGCTTGCAGATCTTAAATTGAAAACTAATAGCATGAAGGGTCCTGAAGGTAATGCTAACAACTTGCTTAAAATTAAAGAATTGTGTGGAAATTCGGAAAATGGTCTAAGTTTGGAACACATTGTTGATAAAATAACTCCTATGAAAGGAGCAGGCAAAAGCTTATTCCACACTAGTATACAAGTTAACCACGTGGGAGTTAACTGGAAAAGGGGCGAGGGTTGACGGGATGCCATTTTAAATAACAGGATCCGGTTTTAAGGGATTTCGACAAAGCATGTGAATAATAAAGACAACCCCATGGAAGATTGACTGTTAAGTTTGAAAGTAACATAAAGATTAGTATTTGCATGAACTTTTGTAATATACACGTAAGCTAAGATCACAACTCTTTAGTTTTTGTTTGCTGAAGGAAAGGAATAAAAATAGGTGGTTATTAAATTGGAGTCTGATGCTACAAGAATTTATTAAGGTACAAGATGTTAAGATATTAAAGTAAGTGACAATGTAATCACTAACTGTCTAGATGCTGAATTAAATGTATAACTGTATTACTCTGTAGTGAAAAAAAACTCTTTTGTATTGTGTTAGATCCTAAAATCCTGTAAGACTCTGTATTAATTCATTTTTACCGATGGTAAAAATCTTTGAAGGAAGGGGGTGTTACGAATGTGCCACAACTCTGAGGGGCCGAAGGGTACAAAGTAGCCCCCTCCTTTTTGAGAATCGCAAGATCGCTATTAATTCAGGTCTGGAACCCAGGAAATGAGAGAGAGACACACAGAATCTACAAGGTTTGGAATGTGTCCTGGCCTCAGCAAAACAAAGCCACGGATAACGGCCATTGTCTCTTGGAGACGGAATTGTGTATTGAGTACTGTACTATTCAGTGAAGCCCTCAGGGGACGACCAGAGTGGGCTGGTTGAGGGATTGCATCATCCCAACCTGATTGACATCTGAGACCCCGTGAGTAAGGATAAAAGAGGGTCTGGGGAACAACCCCTTTAGACGCACCAGGAGAAACGCTAGAAATCCCGTGACAGTGTTTACTAGCGACAGCCGGTGGGGGCTCGTGAGCGTCCTTCCCTTGCCTGGGATTGGCGGCCTCGCCACGGAAGAATGGCTTTAGCTAAAGGAGAGGCCACAAGTGAACGGCCACAAGTGAACGGCCACACCAACGGGACTCCCGACGGATCGAAATCATAAAAGGAAAAGCCGGCAAGTTTTCTCCCAAAAATCTCTCTCTCTCTCCAACCATTGAAATACAGCAGTCCCCAAAAGGCTGCAGCCTGCATGAACTGAGTGACTTTTATATTTCCATCGGACAATACATTATCCCCTAGACAATGATAGAGCTATTTCTTATTGATTATTATTATACCCGCACTTTTAGATTTAGTATTGATGATGTATATTATCTGTATGTTTGCATTGATATTATTTTTGTGTATTTTTACTAATACATACTGTTAAAAATAGTAACATCAGACTTCAATGGACCTCTCCATTTTTGCTGGTAAGTGACCCAGTTACGGGGTTCATAACACTTCAAACATTGCTACTTAGTCAGGTTGACACATTAGAACTTCTCCTGGAAAACTTCGTCTGGACATACACTGTTACTGAGGATCCAATCTCCCATCCCTCCTCATCCATCATTTGGCAGGTAGCCCTGCTCTCGTGTTTCCCCAGGTATTGTGCCCAGAAACAGTACCACCACATCTGGACGATATCAAAATTAAAATAAATCTTTACTCACACCACACGGTCATGATGCCTCAAACTCCATGAATCCAAATGAACAAAGCTGCACAATGAAGACTCCTCCCAAACAATCATCAATACAACCTGCAAATAACTGAGAGTCCCTTAAAACATCTGGGTTCTCCATGCAAACTGTTTGTGTTAGTATAACTCAGGTCAAAATACTGGCATAAAATCAGTGTATAAAAGCTGGTCCATTATGTGGGCTTTAGGCATGTGCAAACATTTCAAATGTGACCATCCTGAATCACACTACTAAAATGCACTTGTTCTTGATACAATTAATAACCAATTACCAATATAAAGGCACCCAATTTCAAACTACTTTCTGCTCTTCTATGACTTTGAGGCCTCCATTAAAATATCTTTCATCCTTTACTGAATCACAAGATCTCTTAATTTTTGCATTAGCTTTCTGTTTCCTAGTTGGCAATGTGTTTGTTATTTTGTGTAATATGGAGACCAGAGCTTTATGTGTGGTCAAAGCAAGGTTCTAACAAAGTTTAAAATAACTTCTCCAGGCACTTTCCCCTTTATGCTCCCGTGAGACCCATCTCGGAAACACCAAAACAAATGGAGCAGGAGAAAACCAGGTGCAAAGGTCAGTCAAGACAGGGATGAAAACGTTAAGTGTTATTATTGCTTTGTGTCAAACTATTTTCCTTCGAATAAAGACATTTCCAATACAGAAAGAGGCAACTGGTCCCTTGTGTCTGTGCTGGGTCTTTGAGGCAACATTATTTAGTTCTCCAATCCCTGCTCATTATCTACTGTGTAACATAAGATACAGAGGTAGGGGGTAGTAGTAAACCAGAAGGCCTGCTTCAATGGTGTATCTGCCTATGATTTTGACTATGAGAATGTGAGTGAGTGGACTGCTCTTCCACAAAGCTGATACAATGTCACTGAGCTGTAATGATGCTGTGAGGTCAAATCCATGGGAGAGAGAGAGATATTTATATCCTACTTGGTTTGGTGCTCAGAATTATTGACTATGTCCTACTTAGTAAATTATAAATTTCCTTATATTCCATTCATCTGTCTGAATTCCAAATAGCCTCTAACCTGAAGGCATGAACATTGACTTCTCTCACTTCTGTTAATGCCCCTCCTCCCCTTCTTACCCCATCCCTGACATATTTAGTTGTTTGCCTGTTCTCTATCTCCCTCTGGTGCTCCCCCCCCCTTTCTTTCTCCCTAGGCCTCCCGTCCCATGATCCTTTCCTTTCTCCAGCTCTGTATCACTTTCGCCAATCACCTTTCCAGCTCTTAGCTTCATCCCACCCCCTCCAGTCTTCTCCTATCATTTCGCATTTCTCCTTCCCCCCACTACTTCCAAATCTCTTACTATCTTTCCTTTCGGTTAGTCCTGACGAAGGGTCTTGGCCCAAAACATCAACAGCACTTCTCCCTATCGATGCTGCCTGGCCTGCTGTGTTCCACCAGCATTTTGTGTGTGCTGTATCTGTTCTGTCTGGTTGGTCTTGTTCCCCTGCTTTTCTCATGTGTGCTGGTCCCGCTGTTCTGCCTTATTCACCTTGCCTGTGCTGCCATGCTGTCGGTTGCCTTTCCCAATTTACTGGTGTATCATGGTAGTCCTGCTGCTCACCCTGGACCCAGCTTCCTTCTGACCCCTTGTCTCTGTCGGGCAGATCCAGCTGGACTGCTGCTGCCTGGCGGGGGTTCTGCCCCTTCCTACCCATTGCTCCCTAAGGGTTGTGCCCTGCACCTGCCCACGTGTCTGTGCATTGCCCAGGCCTCTGTGTTCCCACCTGGGAGGCGGCCCTGCTTGGGATCCATGCGGCCCGCCCTGCGGACTCCTACCCTTTCCTCCCCTCGCTTCCCATGGGTTGTGCCCCGCACCTGCCCAGGTGTCTGCGTCTTGCCCAGGCCTCTGTGTTCCCACCTGGGAGGCGGCCCTGCTTGGGATCCATGCGGCCCGCCCTGAGGACTCCTACCCTTTCCTCCCCTCGCTTCCCATGGGTTGTGCCCCGCACCTGCCCAGGTGTCTGCGTCTTGCCCAGGCCTCTGTGTTCCCACCTGGGAGGCGGACCTGCCCAGGATCCATGCGGCCTGCCACGAACTCTGGGGTCCTCCTGCCCTGCCACAAACTCTGGGACCCTGCTATCTGCCTCGTCTGACCTCCAGGATCTAGCCCTGCCTGCCTTACCCCTTGCATGCCATGGTATCCCCATCCTGTCCTACCCCTAGTACTTCAGTGTCTGTGTCCTGCATTTGGGTCCAATCCTGCCCCCATTCCTGACATTAACACCTGAAGTTTGCAGAATCTCCTTGCCACAAACTCACCAGCTCCCAAGGACTTGCTGAATGGGAGATGGTAAGAAAGAAGGTTTCCAAATAACTAAAGTTTATTCCAATCACCTGGTGAATCAGGAATAAGTCTCAAATGTATTTCCAGAAAGTAAGGGGAAAATTTGACAATTACTTTGCACCATGAATGAACACAGTACAGAGAGCCTGAAATTAAAAGCTGAAGCAATCTTTAATGCTTTATTTCACTCTGGGTTGCAATGTTGTGTATCTGTGCAGTGAGGGTTAGATTTCCAAAGATTTTCCAAACATCCAGCTACAATTTTTATTCCATCCCCTTATTGATGGTTTCACAAAATGAACAATATGTTGGGTTCTAATTATCAATGCAATGGCCTGGAATAATCAAAAAGATGAACTGAATGACTGAAGTCACATCATTTTCTGATGAAGTGATATCACAACAATATGCAGAACATCTTTTGATGTGATGCATTTTAACTTGCAAAAGGAAGTGAAATTGTTCTTCATGAAAGATTCCTGTATAACCATTTGAAGAAGCAGAATAATACTTTTTTTGCAAGATTTTGAAGGGACGGGATGGAGTATTGGTAAATGGGGATCGAAAAACTGTTTGAGGATTACTTGAAGTCTAGTTTCTCTAATCTTCATCAGTAAAATAACTGGCTTTTTTAAAAAATGGAGATACAACATTAAGGGGGAATAAAACTAGAGAAAATGGAGAAACAAAATAAATCACCTCATGCATTTAAATGAGTGGAATAGTGACAGATACTCCATCTGGCAGAAGCTGAGGTGAGGAAGACCCTGGCGAGAGTCAACCCATGCAAACCTGCAGGGCCCAATAACATACCAGGTCGGGTTCTGAAAAACTGTGCAGCCCAGCTGACATAGGTACTGACAGATATATTCAACATCTCTCTAGAACAATCTATTGTCCCCTCAGTTTTCAAGGTGGCAACCATTGTTCCAGTGACAAAGAAGGTGACAATAACCTGCCTAAATGACTATCGTCCGGCGGCATTAACATCAACCATTATGAAATGCTTTGAGCGGCTGGTCATAGAGCACATTAAAGCCTTTCTTTCAGCTACACTTGGACCCTTTCCAGTTGTTTATCGCTCAAATCAAACCACTGATGATGCAATAGCCTCTGCCCTCCACTCTGTCCTGTCCCACCTGGAAAATGGCATCTCATATGCCAAAATGCTGTTCGACTTCATTTTGGCGTTCAACACCATTGTACCCCAGAAACAGGTGGGGAAACTGTCCTCGCTGGGTCTCAACACCTCCCTCTGCAATTGGATACTGGACTTCTTAACTGTAAGGCCACAGTCAGTCCGCATGGGCAGCAACATCTCTGGTCCCATTACACTGAGCACTGACACTCCCAAAGGCTGTGTGCTCAGCCTGCCGCTTTTCACACTGCTGACGCACAACTGCGTCACAGGATCCAGCTCAAATCATGTCATCAAGTTTGCGGATGACACAACAGTTGTTGGCGTTATCAAGAACAATGACAAGATAGAGCATAGAGCATCTGTAGATTTTATCCTTAACTTCATAAGTTATAGTGTGTTATTGTATTACTGTGCTTTGCACCCTGGTTCAGAAAAAAAGTTGTCTCATTTCCATATACATTTTATGGCTATATACGTTACCTACATCTGTATAGTTAAACGACAATAAACTTGACTTGAATGGAATAGTGGCAGATGAAATTTAATACAACATTTGTAAGCATCCTTTATTTTGAGGGGAAAATGTCAGCAACATTTATTGCACTAAAGGTGTAAAAATAACACTGAGACTGAACGAGAACGAGGTGTATTTGACACAGTGCACAGCATGTCACTGTGCAATACCAGGCTAGAGCTGCAGAAGACCAAATTAAATTCATGTTAACTCCATAAAACTACAAACAATAAAAAATTAGCTTTAAACTGCACTCCTGACAATTCTACTTGCTTGCATCTAATCACTAGAAAATAAACTGGATTACCTATGCCTGCTTCTGAACCAGTAGGAAATGAGAGACCTCTGCTCACTCATCCTGATAGAAATGTGACTCCAGGTCACAACTTCAGTCTCAGACATCCATCCAACTAGAAGGTCTAACCTCCTTTCAGACAGACAGATATGCCACGACTTCCGGTTACATCCATGGAGGAGGTTTGTGTGTCAATAAGAACTGAGGTGTGAATGTCTCAGTAGTAATGGTTCACTGCTCACCACAACTTTGCTACCAGAGGAGCGAATATATTAGACCTGGTTTATATCAACATTTGTGGAGCCTAAAGGCTGCCTCCCGCCCTCACCTCAGATACTCAGACAACATATCAATTTTGCTAATCCCAGCGTACAGAGCACAGGTTAAACAAATTAAACCAGTTTACAGGGAGTTCAAGGTCTGGCCAGAAGGTACCGTCTCATACCAACTCACCTCAGGAGTGCTTCAAAAGCACAGACTGGAGCATATTCAGGTAGGAGACATCCTATGATCAAAGTTCAAAGTAAGTTTACTATCAAAGTCCATATATGTAACCATATACCACCTTGAGATTCATTTTCTTGCAGGCATATTCAATAAGTCCATAATGGAATAATAACCAGAATAGAATCAATGAAAGACCACACCAAAGATCATCACGTCAACATTGATGAATATGTGGGATCTGTGACTGGCCACATAGGAAAGTGCATTGTGGGTGTTACCAAGATTAAACACTACAGCGGCAGAGCAAACCAAAACCATAGTTGACTGCAGAGGCTCATGCTCTGCTAAGGGATCGGGATGCTGCCTTCAGATCAGGAGTTAAGATGACTCTAAGGTCAGAAAAGATGCATTCTCTCATGCTATCAGGAAAACAAAGTGAGAGTACTCACAGAAAATACACATACTGACACTAGGGACACGCTGCGCATGCGGCAAGGTATACAAGCCATGACAGATTACAAGCCCACCCTGCACATCAACGACAGCGATATGTCCCTTCCTGATAGGCTGAAAGCTTTCTATGCAGGATTTGATGCAATGGATGATGTGACACCGAGGAAACCTCTCTCGCTCTCAGAGAAACTGGGGCCCTGTCTGGCCACAGCCAAGGTGAGAAGGATCCTAGCCAGGGTAAACTCACGCAAAGCTGCAGGGCCAGGCAATGTATCTGGTCATATGCTGACGGATTGTGTGGCTCAGCTAACGGACATTTTTAATATCTCTTTGCAACAGTGTACTGTCCCTGCAGGCTTCGAGGCAGCCACCATTATTCTAGTGCCCAAAAGAGCCATAGTTCCTGGCCTAAAAGATTACTGTCCTTTGGCATTGAAGTGCTTTGACTGGCTGGTAATGAATCATATAAATCCTACCTTCTAGCTACATTGGACACCTTCCAGTTTGACTAATACTCAAACTGGTCCATCAATGATGCAAGAGCCTCTGTGCCCCATTCTGTACTGTCCACCAAGAAAACAATGCCTCATACACATTTCTGTTGTTGATCGCCTTCAGCTCAGCATTTAACACAATCATTCCTCAGAGGCAGGTGGGTAAACTGTTCTTGCTGGGACTTTGTAACAGGATCTTGGACTTCTTGATGGGATGATCCCAGTCAGTCCGAGTTGGCAGCAAACATCTCGAGCTCCATCGTGTTGAGCACTGGTATCCCCCAGGGCTGTGGGCTCGGCCCCCAGCCATTCATGCTACTGACTCACTGCACTGCCAGATCCAGCTCGAATCACATCATCAAATCCGTTGATGACATGACAGTGGTTGGCCTCATCAGCACCAATGATGAGTCAGCAACAGAGAGGAGGTTAAATGGGGTGAGAACAACAACCTGTGTCTCAGCATGGAGAAGACAAACGAGATGACTCAGGAAGGGCAGGTCCATCACTCTCCATCGCACATCAGTGGATCTGTCGTGGAGAGATACAAGAGCACAACACTCCTTGATCTGTAAGTAGCTGACGATTTAACCTTCTCACTAGTCAAGAAAGCACAGCAGTGTTACACTTCCTGAGGAGAATGAGGCCTTACCCCCACTCTAACAGTTTTCTACAGCAGCACCATCCAGGATATCCTGTCTGACTGCATCATTGTGTTGTACAGAAGCTGCAAGGCATCAGACCTCAAGACCCTACAGAGCAGTGTAAAAACCACCGGGGGGACCACCAGGATCTCCCTCCCCCTCTACTTGTGACATTTACCAGGAATATTGCATACAAAGGGCCCAGAACATTGCTGAGGATCCCTACTACCGTTCACACAATCTCTGTGACCAACTAGCATCTGGAAGAAGGTACAGGAGCATTACGACTAGTACTTCCAAGCTAGGTAGCAGCTTCTTCCCTCAGGCTGTGAGACTGATGACTACCCTGCACCACCAAGGTCTCGTCATTAAGGCAGCAAGCTGTTTACTGTTTATTGTGTACCCGTGCTGTGCATTACATGTTCTTTGAATTATATTTTATTAACTTAGTTGTAATATTTTATATTGTTATGCCCTCGGCCCCCTCCTTTGTGAGAATCGCAAGAGCCCTAGTCAAGGGGGGGTCAACTGACCCAAGAGGGGGAGAGACGTGCTGAATAGACACAGGAAATGGGAGAGAGAGAGGGAGACGTGCGGAAGACCGCGTTCTCCCGAGAAGCAGAATAAAGGCGACATTGACTATTGTCTCGTGGAGACCACGTGAAAAGCCCTCAGGCAAAGTGGGCTGGTTGAGAGAGAGATCGCATCACCTGCAACCTGATTGATACCTGCGATCCCGTGAAGAAGTATAACGGAGGGTCTGAGGGGGGGACAACCCTCAGACGCACCAAGGAGACACCAAGGAAGCACAATACCGATTCCCGTGGGAGCGGGAAGCCATTTTGAAGGAAGCCACGTGCGTTAGATTCCGAATTTTGAATCTGTGGCTGGACCTTGGAAGACCACTTTTAACTAACAACGGGGAAGCCTACTCCCCTGATTCCAAGGATTTGCTCTGTAAAGACAACGGGCAAGTGTTTATCCTTTCTCAACCATCTCTCTCTCTCTCCACAACGTGAAACCCCAGCGGTTCCCAAAAGGGAAAAGCCTGCAGACTTCTGAGTGACTCTTTATATTTCAATTGGACTCAGTATTACCCCCTAGACAACTATAGAGCTTATTTCTGATTGATTATTATTATTACACCGGTGTTTTAGATTGAGTTTTGACGATGTATATGATCTGAATGTTTTGTATTAACCATACGTTTGTGCCCCTTTTTGAATAAAACATTTGAAAATATTAGCATCCGACTCAGCGGATCCCGCTATCTTTGCTGGTAAGTTACCTGGTTACGAGGTTACGTAACAATATACATATGTGCTGTGAGTGACACATGCTTTGTGGGCACACCACGGACCAGAGGTATGCTCTGTTGGTTTGTATATACGTACGACCATAAACTTGAACTTGAAGGAAGCTGGCATCATCTTGTCAAATTATCAGTTCATCGTCTGTCTTGGCATAGGTAAACAAGCTGATACATAAGATCTGTAATGTCAACACCATGCTTACACTGCAACCCTGACACGTTCAGTTTTGATTTTGTACGCCTTCCTGAAGCTCGCTCTCCGTCCTTCAGTTTAATAGGCTGGTTATCTACCGGATCAGAAAACCATCAGCAGAAAAGCACAGCTGTGAACTGTTGATGACAGGAGTTGAATCATAATACAGCAATTGGGAGGGAGAGAGGAAGGGAATGACTGGGAGTCGTGGAGAACGTTCATCAAACAGAAACAGTGGCAGTGGGGGGAGAGGTTGCAGGACAGCTCAAGCATGCTTGAGGGCTCGGGAATCATTGCAGGACCTTCAAGCCTACAAGAAATGCTGTGAACAAAATCACTTTACAGCATCAGCGATTGCTGTTCGGGCTTTGATTCCCTCCACTGTCCGTAAGGAGCTTGTACATTCTCCCTGTGACTGCGTGGGTTTCCTCTGGGCGCTCCGTTTTCATCACATATTCCAACGGTGCCCAGTTAGGCTTAATGAACTGTGGGCATGCTTTGCTGGCACCAGAAGCACAGTGACACTTGCAAATTGTCCCCAGTACAATTCCCAGACTAGATAGCTTTTGACACAAAATGACACATTTCAGAATCAGAATCAGGTTTAATATCATTGGCATATATATGTCATGAAATTTGTTGTTTTTGTGGCAGCAGTGCATTGCAAAGCGTAATGAAAAATGTGAATTACAGTAAATATATACATATACTGTGTATATATATATATATATGTATATATATATATATAGATATATATGTTAGATTAAATAAGTAGTGTAAAAAAGTAGTGAGGTAGTGTTGATAGGTTTCACATTATGCTTTGATGCAAATGTGATAAATAACACTAATCTTTATCTTTACCTTGCTTCTTACTGGAGGAGGGAGCTCCCTTTATTATTTTGCAACTACTTTCCCGAGGTTTTGGAAACCAGACTGCTGAGTTAAGTTCAAATCAGGACACCAGCCACACCAGTGGGAGCAGATTTAAATGTAATCATGAAACATCCTACTCACTGACAAGAGACAAATGCAGACAAACTTGGGGCAGCAAAGGTGATGGGTTAAGATTCAATAGCACTGTTCTTTTTTTTTACTTTTAACCCCCCCCCCTCCACCCCAGCTCACCCTCTCCTAACAGCCACATTCAGAATGGTATCATCACCAGTGTTTCCATACAATATCCAATTTATCTTCTTTCCCTGAATAACTAATTGCTCCACATTCAGCGATCAGACTCTCTGTACAATTTTACTGCAGTGGTACCTGCTGCCATCTTCTCCTTTGCTGGAACATGATTATCTGAGCAAACTTGACAAACGGAGTGAAAAGGTAAATGTAGTGTGAAGAGCTGCCTCCGCATGAATCTAAGGATTCTGTTTAGTATCGACCTTACTCGATCTGTAACCTTGTGCCTGCACAAATATATTTTGAACATATTAAAAGTGCAGGTGCAAAGCATTAGGATTGAGAATAAATAAAATTTCCATTGCGTTAGCATTGAAACTTGTTTTCTTTTCAGTCCTACAGTGAAACTTGAATCCTAGGTTCAAGAAATGGATTGCAGCTATACTTACCTCACCTGCTCAGACTTTGCACGTCAGTGAACTGCCCACCGCAGCTTTGTTTCCTTTGCTGGAAAATAGCAGATAAACAACCAGAAGCGGTGAATCAGCCCACACACTTGGTGACCTAAGTTTGTCTGACAACCACCGGCGTAGGTGAGAGGTTAAGACCAGAAGCTCCACATGTAGGATAGCATGTAGGATAGCAGGTCTACAACACAAGGAAAATATTAAGAACGCACCTAAATTCTGGCACCCACATCCTAATTGACAGAAGATCCTATTGAATCAATCAGCTTGCTCTACAATGTTATCATTTTTATTTATTTATTGCAATACAGCACAGAATAGACCCTTCCAACTCTTTGAGCCATGCTGCATAGCAAACCCCTGATTTAATCCTTTCCTAATCACAGGACAATCTACAATGACCAGTTGGCCTACCCACCAGTACGTCTTTGGAAACTGGAGCACCCAGAGGAAACTCACACTTTTACAGGGAAGGTGTGCAAACTCCTTACAGACAGCAGCAGGAATCGAACCCGGGTCGCTGATAATATAAAGCATAATGCTAACCACTACGTTGCCATATTAATTCAGTAATCTTAGCTCAGCACATCAATTTTTAAATTGTCATCGTTTTTAGCTCCTTTCTTTGCTTTTCCCTCCCTCTCTCTGTAACTTACAACAACCTTACAACCCCCTCAAGTTGCTCACAGACTGGCATCATCTTGTCGGATTATCAATTCATCGTCTCCCTTGGCATATGTAAACAAGCTGATACATAACGTCAACAGCAGGTTTACACCACAATCCTGACACGTTCAGTTTTGATGCTGTGCACTTTCCTGAAGCTTGCTCTCCTTCCTTTGAAGACAGCCATGCCTTCAGCCGCAGGCTATGACTTTCCACGCTAAATGTCGCCATTCCTCTTTTTAAGGATACTCCTTAAAACCTATCTCTTTTGATCACCCTGTCATAACACATTGTAATACCTCCCTGTGTGTCAAATTGTATTTAATAACACTCCCATGAGGCATTTTACTATATTTAAGATGTAGTAAAAATATCCTGTTGTTGTTGCTGCTGTCTACCTTTGAGTGGATAACAGTGTCAGAGCGTCATCCATCTCTTTTATTATTATTGTAGTTATAATTTGAGCTTTCAGTCTCAAAATATGGCCTTTCAATATTTGTGTTTTCAATCAATTTTACAACAGCTTCTCCATAATGGCCAATGAACAACAGCAGGGGCAACATAGCTGGAGAAGGAATGAGACCTGGCAAAGTCACCATGAGGCAAGCAGAAAGTTTTATTGTCATGGAGAAGGCATAAATCTAGATAGAAAGATTGTCTATTGTGTAGTTATGTAGCGGCTACAATGTCCATCTGTGATATATAAAAGGGTAAAGAAGGAAGGATAACAGCAAGATATACACTCCTGTACCTAATAAAGTGGCCTCTGAGTGTATGTTCATGGTCTTCTGCAGCTGTAGCCCACCCACTTCAAGGTTCAATTTGTTGTGCATTCAGAGATGCTCTTCTGCGCACCACTGTTGTAGCACATGGTTATTTGAGTTTCTGTTGCCTTCCTGTCAGCTTGAACAAATCCAGCCATCTCCTCCGACCTCTCTCATTAACAAGGGTTTTTTGCCCACAGAACTGCCACATACTGGATATTTTTTTATTTTTCGCACCATTCTCTGTAAACTCTAGAGACTATTCTGTGTGAAAACCCCAGAACATCAGCAGTTTCTGGAATACTCAAACCACCCCATCTGGCACCAACAATCATTCCGCGGTCAAAGTCACTTGGATCACGTTTCTTCCCTATTCTGTTGTATAACAATTGAACCTCTTCCCCATGTCTGTGTGCTTTTATGCATTGAGTTTCTGCCACACAATTGCCTGGTTAGATATTTGTATAAGCGAGCATGTACACAGTTGTACCTAATAAAGTGGCCACAAAGTGGAGTGTTGAATGTGAGACAAGCTATATATTGCTCATGCTGCTTCAGCAATGGATTGGGGCAGGAAATAATGCATGGAAAATAGCCCATTGTATAGTAAAGCTTATTTATTCAGTAAACACATTAGAGGAAACAAAGTGTAGCAAAAACCAGAAAATGCAGCAAATGAAGAAAAGTTACACTGTGGTCACCTAGCTTGATTGATAGCAAAATTGCCTTTATCATCTCAGGTCTGGCTTGAGCTAATATTGTCACCAAATGCAGCACTTGCAAACTCAAGGATTCAGGATAATTAGAGCATTGAGTTCTACAGGTAAGATCATTATAAAATAGCTTGCAAATATACATTAAACTCTTTAAACAGTTCAAACATAAGAACACATGGGAAAAAATAAGTTCAGGCAACAGCCCAGATATATAAAAGAGCATTGATGCAGGCAACATTAACAGTTCTAGCTTTATTCTTTAGAATATATAAATTACAATTGCCATACTGTACATGGAAAAACTACACTCTGATGTACCCATCAAAGAGAGGTGTTTCAAACTGGGAGAATAGCTACACACAGCTTCATTTAATTCTGTTAAAAGTTTGCAACTTGCAGCCTTGGGTTGTACCACGTCATTACCTGTTCAACTGCTCACCAAGTCCTGCGCCTCAGATCCTGCTGATTTATTGCAGACCTTGAAACAGTCCGTCAAGTCTAGCGCCCAGTGTCAGGGACGCCCTTAACATACAAAGTGACAGCATAATTTTACCCCCGGGGCTACAGACTTTACTCAGAAAACTAAATGCAGACAGATCAAAGCCACTGCTTTATCGGATAGATGGATGCCCAGACAGCTAGACAATTTTATTAAAAATTTTAAATGTTCTTTTTAGCTCTGATGTAGCTACAGATTCTGGCTTTATGCTATACAGATTTAATTGAGGCACTGCTTAAAGTCATATTACAAAATGTAAATAGCTCTTAGGGGTTATTAATTATTAAATAGCCCTTGCACGCATGGTTTTATAAACTCAGAGTATGTCTTGCACACAGAAATTATTTAAGGTTCTGTGATGCAGTGTATTTGCTTTCTTCTTCATTCTGTGCTCCATATTGCCCCTTCTTTTTCCCCGTTTTTCTAGACACCGAAATTCAAGTTAATCTTCTTTGTTCCTTTATTTCCATTCTACAAACTTTTATAATACACTTTTATATTATTTAACCTTAACTTCCCTATTTGCTTCTTCCTTTTATTCAGATATGGCATTCTTCACCCTAGAATAAACATTCTTTTACTTTGTTTTACTACACTGTAAATGAAATGAGATCTCCTCTGGCACGCTGACACTTACCACGCACTCCCCACCCCCACTACCCACCCTGGACCTTGGACCCTGTTTTTAATCTCATTTTATTTTTTGTACCAGTATCAGGAGGGGAACAATGCAAAGCCAGTTTACAAGAAAGGAATTTGATTCCAACATTTCACTGCTGTTCCAACCACAGCTATTTGTGCCAGATTGAAGAACATCATGTACAAAGTATTGGATTCACCAGGGAGGCAGTAACTGGCCTATACTTCCAAAAAAAGAACCTTCAGCCAAACTCCTGGTCAAACCAGAATGCTGATTGTGAAGGTCATGTCAATCCAATGCCTATTTTTACCCATATTCTTTTCCAAATGCATTGGGGACATCAATAACAGCAAGCAATTGCATCACTTTCCCCGTGGGGGTGGAGTTAACAGTAGCAGAGACTTATTAGGGTTTTCCCAAAAGTTGAATTGCCCAACATTGAGGGTGTAATTGTTGGAACATCTATAGCCTATCGTGCTTCATGGGCACACTATAATGGTTTATATGTGAATCACAAGGGATACCTCTCAATCGATACCTAACCTGTCTGTGACCTTCTGCATGGGCTAATGATGAATGCTCATTTCCCCAGACAAATCAATCTGACTTTAGTCCCCTGTCAGCATTGCGGTGACTTTATTTCAAGACAAAATTGACTTCAAATTGGAGGCACAAGAGTCTGTGAGCAGTTGAGCAGATGTCACTAATATAATACACAATACAAAATTGTGATGGTGCAGCCAAAGATTCATGAAACACTCTTGGATCACGATCTCTCCGCAGCCGGGCGGTACAATGAATTTAATGTATCTGTGAAAGGTAACTGTAAGCATGCTTCAGACATGATGAAGTAACAATGCTGCTGCCTCAATAGATTGCAGGATGACATTAGTGAGCCTTCCAGCAATAGATCACCATGGTTCATTGCACATCGTACATTGCCAAACAAGGAGGTTAAACGTGGAGCAAGTGTATTGGTGGGATCCATAAAATCCCGTGGTGACTGAAAGGAAGTTACCTTCGTATTTTAATCATAGAAACTTTTCCCAGGTTATTTCTCAAAGTCAAAGAAACTACAGACCTGGCAATTTGGAATACATTCTCTCTAGATCATGATGCCTTCAGCCTGTATTGGCCCATTATCTTACATACAGTCATGAACGTCATTTCTTCAGGTAATATTTTTTCCACAGCTTTCAACCCTGCACAACCTGCTTCTACTTTCTATCTGGGATCTACAAGCAGGACTACTCAGGCAGATCTATTGTTTTAGTCTGTTCTTGCTCCACTGAACATATTCCTTCCTACCTTAACACCATCCTTTCTCCTCTGGTCCAGTTCCTTCCCACTTCATGGCACTTCAGATCTCCTGCTCCATTTCACCAACCTCGCAGTCCTAATGGATCACACTATCCACAGACATACAACTCTTTATACCATTATCCCACATCAGTATGGTCTGAGATTCTCTACTTTTTCCCTGAACAGAGGCCCAATCAGTTGCCCCCCATCAGTGAACTCAGTCACTGGGGATGAAGTTATCCTCACATAGAAATGGAGCTGAGCATGGCACATTCTCCTTATGCTTCCTTCCACCACAACCCAGAGACATGTGGGTTAATTGTTTCATTGACTACTATAAATTGCCCCTTGACTATATGTGAGTAGAATCTGGGGGTGGGGTGGTTGAAGATAATGTGAAGACAGTAGCATTAGTGTAGAGCAATGTAAATGGGTGCTAGATGGTAGCTCAGATTGAAAGGACCTGCCTCAGTGCTGTACCTTCTCAATATCTTTCACACCTCACGCATAGGACTGACCATACCCACTGGACTGACCATACCCACAGGACTGACCATACCCACTGGACTGACCATACCCACAGGACTGACCATACCCACTGGACTGGCCATACCCACAGGACTGACCATACCCACTGGACTGACCATACCCACAGGACTGACCATACCCACTGGACTGACCATACCCACAGGACTGACCATACCCACTGGACTGGCCATCTTTGCAGAATAAGAAAGTGATGAGAAGTACAAATGTTTTAAGATTTTGTACACAAAATTATAATTCCTTTTTTTTCCCCAGATTTACATCAGCCACAAGAACTTGAGTCTTTGGGGAAGGTGGCATGATCTGAGATGGAGGCATTTTCTTCACCTGCTCAGATCCTCATACTTGGTGGAACTAGTAATGCAAGTTAGAGTATTTGCAGAGTTTCCCTCACACATCATGAGCGGGGGTGAGGGGGGCATGCACACAGTATTCTGGGTGTGATCTCACCGACATCTTGTACAACTATAACATGACACATCTACTCTTGGTACTCAATGCCCCATCTGATAAATGTAAGAATGCCAAATGTCTTCTTCACCTCCTTGTTGCCCTGTGTTATTACTTTCAAAGAACGACGTACTTAATCCCCAGGTACCTCTGTTCTACAATGTTCCTCTCTTTCCTGCCATTTACTGTGCATATTCTACCCAAGTTCAACTTCCCAAAATGCATCACTTATCATTTGCCAAGTTAAATCCCTTGGTCCATTTCCCCAGTTAATCTGGATCCTGGAGCCTTAGATCAAATTCTTCACTGTTACCACACAATCAGTTTTAGTGTCATTACAAATTTACTAATCATGTCAGCTAGATTCTCATCCAAATCATTTATATACTGTATATGAAAATTCATAGAGGATCAAGCACCAATCCCTGCAGCACACCTCTGGTCACTGGCCTCCAATGTGAAAAACAAACCTCCACTAACACCTTGTGACTGACCACCAAGCCAACTTTGTACCTACTGACTAGCTCATGCTGGATCTCATGATATCCAGTTTGGGAACCAGAATACCGTATCAAAGGCCTTGCTGAAGCCCATCAACCTGCCCTCATCAATCCTCTTGGCCGTCGTTTCAAAAAGCTCAATCAATTTCATGAGACACAATATCCCATTCACACAGCCTTGTTCACCATTGCTGATCAATCCTTGACTTTCCAGATACAAGTAAATCCTATCTCAACGAATCCCCTCCAGTAACTTACCCAGAACTGATGTTAGCTCAGTGGCCTGCACTTCACTAGCATATACTTGAATTCCTTCTTAAATAGCAGCACATTTCATTATTGCAGCACTTTACCCATAGCTAATGAAGATACAAATATCAAGTCAAGTCAAGTCAAGTCATTTTTTATTGGCATTTCGACCATAACTGCTGTACAGTACAATAGGCACAGTAGGGGGCAGTAGGTTGGTGTCAGTCCAGGCTCTGGGTACTGAGGAGTCTGATGGCTTGGGGGAAGAAACTGTTACATAGTCTTATCGTGACAGCCTGAATGCTTCGGTCCCTTTTGCCAGATGGCAGAAGGGAGAAGAGTTTGTACGAGGGGCGCGTGGGGTCCTCCATAATGCTGTTTGCTTTGCAGATGCAGTGTGTGCTGAAAATGTCTGTAATGGCGGGAAGAGAGACCCCGGTGATCTTCTCAGCTGACATTATCCACGGCAGGGTCTTGCAATCCAAGATGGTGCAATTTCCAAACCAGGCAGTGATGCAGCTGCTCAGGATGCTCTCAATCCAACCTCTGTAGAATGAAGTGAGGATGGGGGGGGGGGGGGGGAGATGGACTTTTCTCAGCCTTCGTAGAAAGTAGAGACGCTGCTGGGCTTTCTTTGCTATGGAGCTGGTGTTGAGGGACCAGGTGAGATTCTCCACCAGGTGAACACCAAGAAAGTTGGTGCTCTTACTGATCTTATCACCAAGAAATTTGGTGCTCTTATCTCCACCAGAATTGCTGCAGTTTCTTCCAACAGTGCTTTGGGCAGTTCTGGGGATTTATCCACTTCAACACCTGACTTTTCATAATGTCAATGTTTGAGGACATCACTGGCCTCTTTTCTGAACTCCCTCACTTCCATGACTGTCTTCACAGTGAATGCAGTCAAGAAGAATTCACTAAGAACCTCTCCCATCTCCTGTCACTCCACACATAGACCACCACACTGATCTTTACAGGAGATCTATTCTCTCCTTAGTTACCATTTTCAAGATTCAAAAACTTCATTGTCATTCTAACCGTACATCAGCTCTTCAGGGCAGAATAAGACAGCATTTCCCAGGAGAATGAGACTTGCTTTTAACTTACCTACAGAATCTCCCAGGATTCTCCTTTACCTATATCTCATGTCCCCTTTTGCTCTCATGAGTTCAAGATTCAAGTTTAATAGTTAAGTGAACATTGAAACATAAAGTGAAATGCATTATTTGCATTAACAACCAACACAACCTGAGGACGTGCTGTGAGCAGCTGGCAAATGTCGCTACACACTCCAGCATTCAGTATGCTGCCCACAATGCTCAGCAGAAAAACATACAACACAACAAAACAACAACAAAAAACAAGCTGTATTCCTCCCTCTCACCCACACACATACACAGTCTTCTAACCCTCCAGGACAGGCCATCTTTGCCACTGGCCTCCAGCGGATTCAGGCTCACACTCCGTGGGGTTTGATTTCACCAGTGGACTTACAGGACCCTCGGATCACTGAACACTAGACCTCGAACTCCAGACTCACCACTGGCTGGGCGCCAAACACTAGTCTTTGAACTCCGATCTCACTGTTTTGTGATCCCAGTGGAGTCATTGGACTCGCTCCCCCTCCCTGCATGGAACTCTGACTCTGAAACCAGCTGACAACTCGCTAACTCTGTGGAAGAAGGCACCAGCCCTCATCCATGCTGGTCTGCCAGCCCAACATCTGGCCACATGTGTCTCACATCTGCGTCACTGGTTTTAAAACATGGAGCAGAGACTTAGACTCCAGCCTGACCCATAATCCCCCACATCCCTGTCCCTAACCCTAACCTGACCCCTGTCCCCCCTCTGTCCCCAAACCCATCACTACAAAACTAAAAAACAACTCGAAAACAACTAAATCTGAGCCATAATTTCACAGTGCTCAAAGCTGTTGCCCTCTTGTTCAGCAGACCTTCTTAAATGTTCTCTTAAATCCCTTAAAGTCCTCAAGAGAATTGTTTGATCTCAGATGCCTAATCCTGACATATGCCTCCATTTTCCAAACCACAGTCTCAATATCTCTCATAAACCAGGGATCCCTAATCTTGCCCAACTTGCTATGCATTCTAACAGTGACATCTTGGCCCTGAACTCTCCCACTTGGCAGATATCCCTCTAATTGCTAACAGCCTCTCCTGGTCAACATTTGCAAGTTCCTGTCTGATGCCAGCAAAATCTAGGAGTTAAATTCATGGACCAATCCTATAGTTCTCCACAATTATTTTAAACTAATAGAATTCTGGTTACTGGTCCAAAAGTGCTCCACCATTGATACTTCAGCCACTTGCCCAGGATCATTTATCAATCAATAACCAATACATATTTACCATGTTACCAACATTTACCAATGTATTTGATTCAGTTAGACGGAACTTTCTGGGCACACTATTTAAGGGTCAGAAGCAGGAAGTACTTTATCATTTCATCCTCGTTGTTGTGTCTGTGGTTTCATGAGATTAAAGGCAGGAAACTCACAGACATCTCACTCATGCTTTTCCCCTGAAATGACTCATTGCCTGGGAGAACCCAACCGTGGAACTAGACCTCAAAAATTCCAGCCAATAGTTTTAAGCCCTTCTCCCATTTTCATCTCTGAATATAATACAACCTGAACTGTTACTCTGTTATGCAAAACACTGGAAATTAAAACTGAAGGACTAAACCTGCAGGGCTATAAACCAATTACACACATAAGAAAAATAATTCTTTGCTAATGAGCTAAGAGAGTGCAATGTCACTGCCATAAAACTTTGTGCATTTACATTTTTACCACAATGGAATTGAAATCTACATTTGACAAAACTGTATCTGCATAAAAATCCCATTGCTTATGTTTGTTTCCCAATTAGCTCACCAAAGAATTAAGATAATTCCAAGTGCTATATTAATTGTAAGAGCCATAATTTTTATTCTAGAAGAATCCAGTTTAAATATCATTTGCTATCATTCCAACTGTATACAGATTAATGTGTAATGTCCTAATGAATAGAATATATAAGGCCTTCTTATGCCTGGCTACTTCAGGTAGTTTACACATTGAACAGGATAGCCTCATTTGACACTGGTCTTCAAAGTCAAAGTCAAGTTTATTGTCATCTGCACAAATACATGCATGCAATTAAAACTGTATTATGTGCCGGTGATGCTGCTACAAATAAGCTTTTGTTGCACTGAGATTAGCCGTGTTGTGAGCTTATTGGTTAGGATCATGTAAGACTAGGACAAATTTTAGTGGGAACATGAACTCGAGCAAAGTGTTCCTCAGTACCTAACTGACGGAGTCTAAAATTTCAGTGAGGTTGAGAAAGACCATGTGTAGTGCTTGATGCTGCTACTTGCATTTATCTTCAAGTTGTTCTGTGGTGAAAATTATGTGTGCCGTCTCTCCAGACCAGGTGTTCCCAACGTGGGGCCTACGGGCCCCTCGGTTAATGGGGGAGGGGGGGGTCCATGGCATGGTTAGGAATCCCGGCTCCAGATGGATAGAACTGATAATGTGATTCAGGGAGCAGATCTTAAGCCTCGGAGATGGAGGTGAAGGTGAATCTAGGCAGTAGTCGCGACCACAACATGTCTGACACCCCCTGATGTATCCTCCTCTTCACTGATGTGCCTGATGAGACTGTGGAGTTGTAAATGAAGCTCCTCACTGCTGATCTTTAGTGGCAATACTACCACATTCAAGGTTTTGTTGCTTTTTTAAAATTAAGATAGGATTTTTTTAACTTTGTGTTAATTAATAGTGCCAACAGTTCCGGACTGAACATTGTACAGTGGGTTTGTTAGTTTTTTTCATGTCAAGGAAACAGAGGTAATTGAACTGGTCCTTCTAGCTAGCATTGACTGTCACTAGTAAGTTCATCTTCACTTTTGGTCTCATTTGGGTGAAACTTTGAGTGCTTAAGATGTAGACGTCCTTGGCAGCTTTGAAGAACCCACCCATGCATGCCCTTGGCTATCAGCAAGTTCAAAGGTTCAAAGATTCATTTACTGTCAAAGCTTATATTCCTCTACAACTCTGAAATTTGTCTTCTCCAGATTGCCACGAAACAAAGAAAGAACATGAAAGTAATTCAGAGAGAAACGACAAACCCACCCCTGATCAAAAAAGAACTGCATCCTGACCATCAACCCCAAAACCCTGCATACTTTGCACAAAATGGAACTGAAACATTGACCCCAAAAAAACAACCACTTCCCAGCACAAAAAACTAACAGATCACTAATAGAACATCAACCCTGAAGTTACTAAGCCTCTTTCTGCATATTCTCTCCCTTCTAGCTGTTCTCTAGGTCATGGTTTTACTGCTGGGCCTCTCTCTTCAGGTAGCTCCATAGCTGTTTTCATTCCCTTGAAGAGTGGAGGAGCTTCCAATCTTGAAATTCCTTCTGTTTTCAAGTAATTAGTTTCTTGTTATCCTGTCCATTCTCGTCAAATCAGTTCTAGTTGTTCTCGGTAGAAGAGCCAAGAGTCTTTTCAAACGTGCCAATAAGCTGGATTCCAGGGTAGCTCATGAAGTGTGAATGCCTTTTGACTCCTGTAGGATAGGAGTTGACACATCGTCCACGAGGTCACAATGAAACTGCAGCTGTTGCCTTTGTGGAGTCCTTGAAACATTGATCCTTTTGCCCTGGCATTTTTTCCAGCCCTTCCCAATGCTGCACCTCAACTCCAATAAGTTTTGCAGGAGTGAAATGCCTACCTACAGACTAGAATCAAGGTGAACACAGCAGCAGTGGCCAAGTTACTCTGTGGAGACAATTTTGCATCTGAGCTCCAAGCCATCTTTGGAGTATGGGCATTAAACTCAATATCCAAAGAAGCTCAGTCACCTTGCACCTGCTGCATCTTACTGGCCTCTGCCAAAAACAGTGCATGGTCTTTTGTGGGAAAAAAAGGTGTTTTAGGATCCAAAACTCTGATATGACTCAAAATGCTGTGATGATCCTTGCCTCCTATGTGCTTTTGAGACAAGGATTACCAAGAGCAGGCTTCTCAAAGCACTGGAGGTTTACCAATAAGGCTTTATTCATAAAATGCTCTAAACTTACTGAAGAAAAATAGATTATTTCTCCCATGCTAACATCTCCTGCAATAATGCCTTGTTATAGTCAGTTGACTCGAGTGGGAAGGCCATAATTTTTTCATGCCTAACACCAGAGATTTCAAGGGTCAGTTCAAAGGCTGCTTATAAAAATGCAATATTTCCACCAGCTCCTAGGAATTCCTAGCCAGAAGCAGCTCAGAGTGGAGAAGGTACATTTGAGATGTCATTAAGTAGTCACAAATTTGTTGACCCTTATTTTTGAGGATGTATGTGACTGAGAGAGATCTTTAAACAGATTATTTGCAAAACTGATTTGGAAGGTATGTTCTCCAATGTTTCTCAATAAAGAAATTATCCCAACAAAACGACTTTCATATTCATTCTTTCCATCAGTTAAATTGAATATCATTCATAGTTCATAGTTTGGTAAAGAAATAATCATGGCTCACAGAGTCCCAGATTTGACTTGCACTATTGGAGCGTAAGCAGGAAGAGGTGTATGCACATTTGTTGCATAACTATTCCTAGAAAATATTCTGCACTATTTTCTCCCCAATCAAATCCCTGAAAAGAATTGCATAGAGATCCAATCGGTCAGAGCAGTCCTGTTTTCCCTCCCCACGCCTTGTGGTGCAACGGGCAGCAAACTTGGTGTTTCTTTAGCATTTGTCTGCTTTTTTTAAAAAATGAGGCTGAGTTGCTAGCTCGATGCTTAACCCAGCACGGATGGAAAGTGAGCAAGTAGATTCGAACCCGGGACTACTTACCTGGAAGTCCGGTGCGGATGCCACTACGCTACAGCCAGCAAATAGCAGTCCATAACCAAACCAAATCCATTCTCTATCCAAGTATTGCACTCCCCCTCCAACCTCCAGTCTCCTGGAAGTGTTAAGGTACTGCCCTGTCACCCTACCCAAGTAATCTACCTTCATCTATAGAACGGGAGCCTCCATGAATCTATTCAGTTGATTTGCAAAGTAATTCACTACTAGGTCAATCATTAATTTTAAATCCGAGAACTGATACATTGTTGTTAACTGACCTTATTTCAGAAGGTGGGGAAAGAAAAGCATTCTGACGTTAAGTCACTTCCAGTTCGACAGATGAATAGTAATAGTCACTTGGACAAAGTGTCAGAGTTGTATCTCAACATCAAGTAACACTTTCATATTACTCAGTGCATTGGAGGAAGGACTTGTTATAAGCCCTTTGATAACATCCATAGAAGGACAAGAATGTATTTGCTGGCCACCAAAGAACAACTTAAATAAACACTCATTAACTTGCACAACTGAACTGCTGTATTTGCCAATGTACTTGCAGGCAATTTGCCAGTTCTGGAGTTCTTTGAGATATCATGAAACTGTAATAAGGTGCTGGTTTTAACAGGGCTGAAACTCTGTGGAGAACAACATTCGGATTAAAATGCAGCCGTTAAGCAATCTGTCAAATTTTTGCATTAAGTACAATTTCAGTTTCAAAGATGCAGTTGAATCTTTCCGAAACTGCTGAAAAATGCAGGAAAAATATGAATTGCAGCAGAGTCTATGACCATAAAACTGGTCCAATGGAATTTATGCCTTAAAATGTTATTTGGCAAGATGATACATGGACCAACAAGCAATAAAAATCTGTTTATCCAGCTGTCAAAGCAAATTCTTCATCAAGTACACTTACTCTGGCTCTGTAGAAACTTAACTGTTCCATCCTGAAATCCAGCACCATCCTCCACGATGCCACCATCATTTGCCCGAGATGCTTTAACCCTTTGTGCTGTTCATGGTCATTTGGGTTGGCATTTCTAGCTTGGGGAAGCCATTTGGCAATCATTCCTCCTGGAAATTAAAAGATCAGTAATTCCCTTCGAATATCATGTAGATTCAGACAATTTTTTGTTCCTGCATCTTCACCAAGAGTACAAAATCACCAATGAAAAAACTGCAGTCTGCAAACATTTGCTGTTCAATAGCACTAAGTTTCACCAATATAGAAAATCTAAGAAATGCCAAGTATTCATAGAAATCCTCCTTTTGTGAAAGGTCTGAGAAATGGAATAATATAGGTGAGTAGTTTCACATTCCATTAACCACCAGTGTGGTCCTACTTTGTATCTTCAGTAGTCGTGGATTAGGAAAGGGAAGATTCAAGAGGGGATCCCACCCATGATTACTATCCAAATGAAACACTTGGGAATGATGGTGAGAATAAGATCGGATCACATATAAATTGAATAGATTGAAGCACAGCTAGAAATTAAAAATATTGGCACCTTCACGAATCCCCATAGCCCCCGATGACCCTGTGATTTCAGTCTCTGAGGCTGACATGAAAGCATGCTTTAGAAGGGTGAACCCACAAAAAGTATCTGACCCAGAAGGTGTACCTGGCTAAAGATTGAGTATCTCTGCTGGAGTGTTCACTGATATCTTCAACCTCTCGCTTTGGCTGTCCATGGTACGTACTTGCTTGAGGTGGGCTTCAGTCATACCAGTGCCCAAGAAGAATATGGTAACCTGTCTCAATGATCATCATCAGGTAGCACGTACATCCACAGTGATGAAGTGTTTTGAAAGCTTGGTCATGAAGCATATCAACTCCAGCCTGAGGAGTGACTTGGATCTGTCCCAATTTGCCTACTGTCACAACAAGTCAACAGCAGATCCCATTTCATTGGCTCTTCTCTCAGCTCTGGAACATCTGGACAATGAGGATATATACACCAAGATATTCTTCAGTGACTACAGCTCAGCATTCAACACTATCATCCTCTCAAAACTAATCACTAAGTTCCTATATTTAGGCCTTTTTAGCTCCCTGTGCAACAGGACCCTTGATTTTCCCTCTTGCAGATCCCAGTCAGTACAGTTTGGCAACAGCATCTCAGCACAGGTACACCACAGGGCTGTCTGCATAGTTCCCTGCACTACATGCTTTCTAAGTACAATTCCAATGCCATATTTAAGTTTATTGATGACTCCACTGGTGATGGCCAAATTGAAGGTGATGACAAATTGGCATATAGGAAGGAGATTGAAAGCCCGGTTGGATGGTGCTATAATAACAACCTCTCACTCAACATCAGCAAAACTGAACAAGTGATTATTGACAATGGGAGGATAAAGTCAAATGTCCACGAGCTAGTCCACATTAGGAGATCGGAGGTAGAGATGCTTAGTAGCATTATATTCATTAGCATTACCATATCAGAGGATTTGTCCTGGGACCAGATCGAAAGTGCCATCACAAAGAAGGCATGATAAAGCCTTTACTTCCTTACAAGTTTGCATAAATTCAGCAAGTCATATAAAACTTTAACAAATTTCTATAGATGCACAGTTGAGAGAATCCTGACTGGTATGGAAACACCATTACCCAGGAATATGAAAAGTCCGCAGAAAATGATGGATACAGCCTAGTCCATCACCGGCAAAGGCCTCCTCATCATTGCACACATTTACAAGGAGCACTGCTACAAGAAAGCAGCATCCATCATTAAGGACCCCCACCATCAACGCCATCCTCTCTTCTCGCTACTACCATCAGGTAAAAGGTACAGGTGCCTCAGAGTCATTGCACAGAAACAGGCCATTCAGCCCATCTATTCTGTGCCAAACTATTAATCTACCTAGTTCCATCAACTGGCACACAGACCATAGCCCTCCATACCCCTCCTATTCATGTACCTATCCAAATCTCTCTTAAATGTTGAAATAGACCCTGCATCCACCAATTCCACTGGCAGCTCTTTCCACATTCTCAACACCCTCTGAGTGAAGAAGTTCTTCCTCATGTTCCCCTTAAACATTTCACCTTTCAATTTTAACCCATGATGTCTAGTTTGAGTCTCACCTAACCTCAGTAGAAAAAGTCTGCTTGCATTTACCCTGTCTATACCTTTCAAAATTTTGCACACCTCCATCAAATCTCCCCTCTTGTTCTATGCTGTAGGGAATAATATCATAACCTATTCAACCTTTCCCTATAATTCAGGTCCTCAAGTCCTGGCAACATCCAGGTAAATTTTCTCTGCATTCTTCAATCTTATTGACATCTTTCCTGTTGGTAGATGACCAAAGCTGCACACAATACTCCAAATTAGGCCTCACCAACACTTTATACAACTTCAACATAACATTCCAACTGCTGTACTTAATACTTTGATTTATGAAGGCCAATATGCAACAAGCTTTCTTTATGACCTTATCTATCTGTGACGCCACTTTCAATGAATTATTGACTTATGGTCTCAGATTCAGTACCCTACCATTCACTGGGTCAGACCTACCCTGGTTGGTCCTACTGAAGTGGAACACCTCACACCTGTCTGCATTATATTCCATCTGCCATTATCAGCTCATTGTTCCAGTTGGTCAAAGCCACTGCAAGCCTTGATAGTCTTCCTTGCTGTCCACTGCACCCCCAACCTGGGTGTCATCCCCAAATTTGCTGATCCAGTTAACTACATTATCATTGAGGTAGTTGATATAGATGACAAACAATAATGGACCCAACACCGATCCCTGCAGCTCTCCACTAGTCGCAAGTCCCTAGTCAGCAAACATCTACTACCATTCTCTGTCTTCTCTTGTGAAGCCAATGTCTTGTCTAATATACTACATCATATTGAGCAGCAAGCAACTGAACCTTCTTGACCAACCTCCCATGCGTCATCTTATCATGGAGCATGCTAAAGTCCACATGGAGAACATCCACTGTCTTGCTTTCATCAACTTTCCTGGAAACTTCCTTGAGAAACTCTGTTAGATGGGTTAGAGGCGATGTACCACAAACTCAGCCAGGTTGACAATCTTTAATTGATTGAAAATTGAAAATCTGGCTGAGTGGCGTCACAACAACAAACTATCACTAAATGTCAGCAAGAGCAAAGAGCAGATTATTGACTTCAAGAGCAGGAAACCAGAGGTCCATGAGCCAGTCCTCATTGGGGCTCAGAGGTGGAGAGAATCAGCAACTTTAAATTCCTCAGTGTTATCATTTCAGAGGATCTGTCCTGGGCCCAACACGTAAGTCCAATTATGAAGAAAGAATAGCAGCACCTCTGCTCCCTTAGAAGCTTGTGAGATTCAGAATGATATCTGAAACTTTGACAAACTTCTATAGATGTGTGGTGAACAGTATATTGACTGGTTACATCCCAGCCTGGTATGAAACCACCAACGCCCTTTGACAGAAAATCCTACAAAGAATAATGGATATGGCCCAGTCTATCATGGGTAAAGCCCTCTACACCAATGAGCACACCTACATGGAGCTCTGTTGCTGGAAAGCAGCAACCATCATCAAGGACCTCCATCGTCAAGGGCCTCCATCACCCAGGCCATGCTCCCTTCTTGCTGCTGCCATCAGGAAGGAGGTACAGGAGCCTCAGGACCCACAACACCAGATTCACAAACAGTTATTACCCCTCAAACATCAAGTTCTTGAACCAAAGGGGATAACTTTACTCAACTTCACTCACCAGATCACGAAACTGTTCTCACAACCTACGTACTCTCTTTCAAGGACACCTTATCTCATGCCTCGATATTTATAGTTTATTTATTTTTTTATTATTTTTCACCTTTCATATTTGCACATTGGTTGGATGCTGTTGGGTGTGGTCTTTCATTGATTCAATTGTGCTTCTTGAATTTACTGTGGAATGCATTACAGGAAGGAGGTTTGGGTTCAGAAAGTGAGACAGAAAGCATGGATTACATGTAAGCACATTAACTATTTATTTACACACAATCAAACACTCGATCAAACATCTAAGGCACCCTAAGTAACGAAAACTATGATATTAAAGATTCAGTAATGCTTCAGACTCAACAGATACTTCATTAAGGTACTTCTCCCCGAGTTACACAACTACGAAAGTAAACATTCAACAAACAGGTACATGAACCCGCCTTTATCTGCAGCACTTCCCCAATGGTCGTTCAGCACTGGCTGTGACCTCGGTGTGAAGATAATCCCTGGAGACAAAGAAAAGTGAGTGAGTCTCTCACATATGCTAATTTCCTACCTGTGAGGTGCCCGGAATCAGAAACTGGTGCCAGTGGTACGCAAGGCAACCCATGGGAAAGAGCAATTGCGACCTTCCAATAGGCCAGTCAATGACTGACACGGCAGAAGTGGCTTTTGACCAGCAAATACGCCAACCCTCGAAAGACGCAACACAGTGGCAATTTGGTCTTCAGACTATTTTGACCACCCCTGCAAATGTCCCACTAAACTACAACACAAAAGTACAATATCCAGTACTATAAACTCAATAGTAACCTCCCAGTGAAGTACAGTAGTCAATCAGCCATCATCCTCTCCTCAGATTGTAATAGCTGTGGAAATGGCCCCCCACTGCTTTAATCTTACCACCAGCTGTCGGATGTGATCAGCCAAATGAGTGATACTCCCCAATTCGACAGGATTGTAGGTGCAGCATTCTGAAATGCCACCTTTCTTTGCAAACAGGTAATCTAATAGCAGCAGCCAAACCACCAGAGGGGAGCCAGGGGTATGTCCAGGAGCCACATGTCCTGTAAATGCCATCCAGTTTCCAGGGAGTGCCACCCTCACAGCACCATTTAGCGTAGGCACCGTTATCTCATGATACTGTCCCATTGACCGGTTGGACCTCTGCCTATCATACTGCCTACATCAGCATTCCTTTCCCTTCCCTGTCCACTGGGCAATCACTTTCAGAGTCGGACCCTTGGGTTAAACAGATTGTATGTAGGGAAATACCAGCTGTTTAAGCACTTACTCCACTGGGATTACTAAGATTCAAGTTCTTTAAGGCTGCTACCATACTTTGAGGTGAGATTGGCTGGAATTGCCTACTCCCTCTTGGTTTCCCCAAAAACAGAATACCAAAACCTGAGAAAATGGGAACTTCCCACAATAGTCTTTCTCTTTGTCATTGTGAGGGATCAGTATTAACAGCATTGTTTCTGCGGAGTGGTTAGGAATCTTCATACAAATCCAGAAATCTGACACATTGGCCCTGTTTGCATATCTGTATGACATCTGCAGGAACATGTTCTACTGATGTCAGCATCCATTACTTTGGCATTCTGTAATGCAGGAAGATACAAGATCACTCACTCCAGATTAGTCGCTCGGTATTTAGACATAGAGCAGTCTTTGTTAGCAAGGAGAAAAACTTTTGGGATCACTTCCCGAATCTTCTATTCTTCCAAAGTATGAATTCCTCATTTCCGATTTAAATGTCCACAAATGAATCTTTTTCTCAAATATTAATTTCCCTTTGAAATGTGGGCATCTCATATCCAGCGTAAAGATGGCCAGTGTGGAATCCAGGTCTCTCCCTAAAAGCAATTGCATGGAAAACGAAGTAAGAAACTAAAAACACTGATAAATAAAAATCCATGCTTGTAATTTTCTTCCTTCAGAACCTTGACAAGTAACTGCAAAACTTAAACAGTTAATTCCCACAGTGAAAAACTAACACTTTTTCCAAAGAACAAAGAACTGTCTGAGTACTACTGTGATATTTTCCCTGACAAATAATGCCAGCCTTCCCCCTTTAACCTCTCCCACTCTATCACATGTCAAGTAACAGAACTCTGGAACATTGGCCTACCAGTCCCGTCCCTCCAGCAACCAAGTCTCACTAATGGCTACAAGGTCACAATTCCAAATGTTGATCCATGCCCTGAGCTCATCCACCTTTCCTACAATACCTCTTGCATTGAAATATACAGAACTCATATCATTAGCCCCACTATGCTCAAATATTTTGATTCCTAACTTTGCAGGTAGTCTTAACAAAAACTTTACCCACAATGACTCTACTATCTACTATTGCTCTTTGGTTCCCACCACACTGCAACTCTAGCTTACACCCCCGTGCAGCACTAGCAAACCGTCCTCAAGGGTATTAGTCTCTCTCCAGTTCAGGTCCCCACTTCCATGGAAGAGAGGCCAATGGTCCAAAATCTGAAGCCCTCCCTCCTGCACCATCTCCTTAGCCACATGTTAAACAGTATGATCTTCCATTTTCTGGCCTCACTAGCACGTGGCATGGGTAGCAATTCTGAGATGTCAACGCAAGAGTTCCTGTCCTTTAGCTTAGCATCTAACTCTCTGAACTCACTTTGCAGAACCTTGCCATCCTCCCTACCCGTGTTATTCGTATCGATATAGACCACAGCATCTGGCTGATCACCCTTCCACTGTAGTATTCTGCGGACTCGATCCGAGATGTCTCTGACCTTGGGGCCCAAGAAGCAACATGCTGTATGAGAATCTCATTCTTGTCCACAGAACCTCCTGTCTCTTTCCCTAACCAATCACTACAGTTCGCCTCTTCTGCCCCCTTCTCTTCTGAACCACCAGAGCCAAACAATACCAGGGATCTGATCACCATGGCTTTCCTCTGCTAGATCATTCCCCCCACAACAATATCCAAAACAGTATACCCGTTGTTGAGGGGAAAGGCCGCAGGGGTAATTTACACTGGCTACCTATTCCCTTTACCCCTTCTGATGGTCATGCAGTTACCTGTGACCTGCACCCGAGTGTAACTACCTACCTGTATCACTTGTTAATCAACCCCTTAGCTTCCCGAGTTCTTCCAACTCCAGTTCCTATTCTGCAACACGATCTGAAAGCAGCTGCACTTGGATGCACTTCTTGCAGGTATAGTCGCCAGGGACACTGGACGTCTCCCTTCCCACATCCCATAAATGGTGCATTACGTTATCCTGCATGGCATCCCCACTGCTCTAATAGTGCAATAAGAAAGAAAGAAAGAAAAATTAAATGGATAAATATCTACCTGCAGCCTTCACCTCTCCTCGCCCTCACCTCTATGAGCCAAAGCCTGAACACTCCACTTTAACACTGGTCCACACTCACAATAACCACTCCACTTAAACATAACTTTTTAAAAAATTTGTCCTTGCCACCTAATTATGCACAATCCAACATCCTCTTAGGAACTGTGGTGCGCAAAATGCCCCGACTGCCTCCCTCCACTTCTTTTGAAATCTCTCTCCTGTTACGTAATCCAGTATCTCCTCAAGAACCGTGATCCCACACCACCAGGTTCAGGAACAGTTATTATCTTAAACCATGAGGCTCCTGAACCAGTGTAGCTAGCCTTATATACCTCAATTCAGAACTGACCGTACAACCTATAGACTCACTTTCAAGGTCTCTTCAATGCATGTTCTCAGTAATATTTACTTAATTTTTAATAAATGCATGATTTGTCCTCTTTTGTAAATTGGTTGTTTGTCAGTCTTTGTTATTTATAGTTTTCAGAAATTCTATTCTATTTCTTTATGTTCCTGTAAATGCTCAAAAGAAAATGAATCTCAAGGTAGTAATTGGTGACATATATGTCCTTTGATGATATATTTTTGATAATTAATTTTGACTTTGGCTTTGATTTACCAAAGTTAAGATGAATGAATTGAAGAATTAGCTCAGACATTTTGCACAGATCTGTTTATGTAAATGATCACAGCTGAATAAGTTGATCATATCTAAGGATAGAATCATTGATACCTATACAGGTATATTGTATAAAAATCTACATCACTCTTTGTGAATTTCTATTGCTTGTAAGCATAGGACAAGGACCCAGAACATCTACCTTACATAGAAATATGTTTATACTTGTGCAATAATGCTTATACAACATTTTACAGCACAGTTATTAGTGTGGATTAAACTATTTATGAATCTAATTGCAATTTATTTTTATCATAAACATAAAGGTTGCACTTTGGTTCTTGGCTCACCTCAAATTAAGATTTTATCTCTAAGTACAGTGTCTTTGTTTATTGCAGATTTTTTTTATGCGTGTTCCAGGAAGTTTCTTCTAGACATTGGAACTTGAAGTTAGACTTTCTGCAGTTTCTCTCAGTGTCTTTTGCTCAAAGTTGATGAAAATTATGGCAAATTAAGTATGAAATGCATTCAGTGCAATTTGAGTTTCCTGGGTGCTTTGAACTAATTTTTAAAATATTACACTTGAAACTATCCCCACCCACAAAACTGGTTTCAGCTCCAGGGTAAATTAATTACCATAGAGAGATTCCACTAATTGGACTCTTTTGTATGCATTTGAAAATAATCCAAAAATTAAGCTGTATCTTCTGAACCTGAGGACATTAATGGATATGTTTTGAAAGGTTTTGAATTTTTTTTAAATTACTGAGTTGACCACTGATCCCAATCGAAAACAAATAGCTTTGTGTGTTTTTAACATGATTATCATTTTTTTTGTTCAATCGACACATGTGGTCGATTGACAGACTGATTAAAAATGCCTTCTTGGGTATTAAATCCACTTTCATCTGATTTAATCAAATTTTAACAGAATATCACTCTTAAGTTTATTGAGAAATCTTTCTCAAAGGCAGTTTGTAAAGGAAATACATAGAAAACCCAAGTCGTGTGCTGATTCATTGCAAATTGAAAGGTATCCAAAGGAGTTTGAGCAGAAACATGAGTAAATAATACCATACTCAAAACAGGGGCAATTTTGGAAAAGATCACAGGAGACATGATGAAGAAAACAAAATTTATTGTGGTCACCTGAACTGTTCTTCCTCAAAGCCATTTTATTAGGTTTCAATATGTTCTAACAGCCATTGTAATTTAGTACCTCTGCTAGGAAGGTTTGAAGTTAATCGTGACACCCAGGGGAATAGCTGGTGGTAAAGTGGGCAATGGCGATGTTATTTAATATCAAAAACAAATTTTGTGAGTTCCTGTAGATGAAGATGGCCACTGCCATATTCAACTATAGGACACCATGAACTTGGCAGTTGTTATTCCAGATTGCAAGAGTAATCAGATCTTACTGCATTCAGGCACTGTATACCACTCTGACTGAGCCAATATTTAGTACAGTAGGTCCTTATCTGATCCTTAAGGCAATTACGTACATCCTAACTCTGTATTCAAAGAAGGACTCTCTTTTTACTCATCTGCCTTCTTCTTCCTCCTTCTCTTACTCATCTTTCTGTCACGTGATTCCTCCTCTCCGGCCACTTCCAGCTGCTGCTTGGAGTGACTTAAGGCTGCTCCAGGTAATGGTAATATATTGGAAGGTACAGAAGGTGAGGATAGAAGAGAAGACTACTTCTGTAGCATATCCCAGGACATTTCTTGGTTGATTCAGATAACAAATATTCACTTTAAACACCTTAATGATAGCTTACAAAGGTTTCTCATGGCCCCATGATCATGTGTGGAATTTAGCTCAGCAGTAGCTTCAGGCAAATGAGGAGCTAAACACCAACCACCACTTGGGTCGTCAAGGACTGATCAGGAATAGTCAGCATGGGAGGTCATGTCTGATGAATCTCTTGGAGTTTTTTGATAGATGAAAGTAGGGTGGTAGATGTTGCCTGTATGGACTTTAGTAAGGCCTTTGACTGGAAGGTTAGGTCACCTGGGTTTCGGGGGAGTTAGTGAGGCGAATTCAGAAATGGCTCAAAGATAGGAAGTAGAGAATGTTAATTAAAGGTCGATTCTCCGACTGGTGGCCTGTGACTAGTGGGGTGCCCCAGGGGTAAGTGTGAGATGGCCAAGTGATGAATGGCCTTGATAGAGTGGATGTGGGGAGTATGTTTCCTTTGGCAGGAGAGTCTAAGACCAGTGTACACAGCCTCAGAACAGAGGGGCATCCTTTCAGAATGGAGATGTTCTTTAGCCAGAGAGTGGTGAAACTGTGGTATTTATTGCCATGGGCAGCTGGGAAGGCCCAGTCTTTAAGTATATTTAAGGCAGAGGTTGATAGATTCTTGATTGGTTAGGGCATGAAGAGATACTTGGAGAAGACTGGAGATTGGGGCAGAGAGGAAAATTGAATCAGCCATGATGAAATGGCGGAGCAGACTAGCTGGGTCTAATTCGGCTCCTATGGTCTTAGGGTGTATTTTGTATAGTCAAATCAGGGTACGAATTATACAGTGAATGGCAGGATACTGATGAGTGTTCTGGAACAGAGAAACCTGTCAGTCCAAGTACACAGATCACTGAAAGTGCATGCTCAAGCAGACAGTGTGGTTAAGAAAATGTTTAGCATGCTGGCCTTCATCAGTCAGGAGATCAAATTTAGGAGCGGGAGTACTATATTGCAGTTATACAAGTTGTTGGTATTTGGAGTATTCTGTACAGTTCTGAGAACGAGACTGTAAAGTTGGAGAGGGTGCAAAAGAGATTTACGATGATTCTACCTGGAATAAAAGACCTGAGCTGGCCATGCTGGTTCTTCATTCCTGGGAAAATAGGGGAATGAGGGGTAACCCAAAGAAATGTATAAAATAAAGAGGAATACAGGTAAGGTGAAGTCACAGTCCTTTCCTCAGGGCTGGGGAGTGCAACACGACAGGATACAGATACAAAAGTAGAGGGAAGAGATTTAAAAGGGACCTGAGAGGGAACTTCTTTTCACAGAGGGTGGTAAGCACCTGGACAGAGCTTCCAGTGGATATTGTTGCAACATTTGAGTTGCATTTAGATAGCCTCACCAATGCCTTATACAACTTCAATAGAACATCCCAACTCCTGCACTCAATACTTAGATTTATAAAGGCTGAAGCTCCCTTTTCAACTTACCTACTTGCGATACCATTTTCAAGGAATTATGGATCTATATCCCCAGATCCTCCTGTTCTACTGCACTCCCCAGAGCCCTACTGTTCACTGTGTAAGTCCTACCCTGGTTTGTCCTCCCTAAGTGTAACACCTCACACTTGTATGCATTAAATTCCATCTGCCATTTTTCAGCCCATTTTTCTGTTACAGACCTGTTGCAAGCATTGTCAGCCTTCGTCACTGTCCACTGTGCCCCCAACCTTGGTGTCATCTGCAAAGTTGCTGACCCAGTTTACCACATTATCATCCAAATCATTGATACAGACGGCAAACAACAACAAACCCACCAATCCCTGCAGCACACCACTAGTCCTCCAGTCAGAGAGGCAACCATCTACTACCACTCTCTGCCTGCTCCTGTGAAGCTAATGACTAATCCAATTTACTACTTCATCTTGAATGCCAAGAGGCTGAACCTTCTTTACCATCCTCCTATGTGGGACCTTGTCAAAGACCTTGCTGAAGTGCATGTAGATAATATCTACTGCCTTACCTTTGTCAACTTTCTTGGTAACTTCCACGAAAATCTCTATAAGATTGGTTAGACATGACGTACCACACACAAAGCCATGTTGACTACCCCTAATCATTTCCTGTTTATCCAAATACTTATATATCAGGTTCCTTAGAATACTTTCCAATTACTTACCCACTACTGATGTCAGGCCCACCAGCCTATATTTTCCCAGAGTCTTTCTTAAACAGCAGAGTAACATTAGCTATCCACCAATCCTTAAGCACCTCACCCATGGCAAGGACATTTTAAAATATATCTGCTAGGGCCTCTCTATTTCTGTACTAGCCTCCCACAAGTCACAAGGGAACACCTTGCCACCCCAATTTGCTTCAAAACAGCAACCACCTGCTCCTCTGTAATCTGTATATGGTCCATACCCTCACCTCTATTTTGCCTCACTTTTATAGAGTCTGTGCATATTTCCCAAATAAATACAGTTGCAAAAATAAAAATCAGTTTAAAATCTCTCCCACCTCTTTCATAGATGACCACTCTGATCTTCCAGAGGACCAATTTTCTTGAGTAAATGTAAAACATCTTGTGTCCTTATTTCAAAAAGGAGCCGGGAAGTTGTGCTGGCTAAGACTTAGTCCTCAGTCAGCAATGCAAATTGTTGGGTCATTATCACACTGTTGTCTGTAAGCTCAATAAGTGAAGCAAAGACGACCAATTTACTGATGTAAATACATTATAAAAGTCCTCATCCCTTGCAAAGTGCCTGGGAGAACAAGTGAAACCATATAAATGTAAGTCTTATTATAAATTCCAAAATTCTGCCTGATAGGTTCAGTTTGTAATAGTTTACGATTAGTTCTCTCTCTCTCTCTCTCTATTACATCTGTATATGCGTGTACTAATGTATATGATAATGAACTTAAAATAAAAGTCATGAAGAATAAATAACAGGTGGCCAATTCATATCATAAATTTTCCTATATTTATGCCTCCCTATTTGCTCATAGAGAATCCCGAAGGGTAACTTCAGCCATATCCCTCAGAGTTCTGAATATATTCCATTGACCTTTATATTTTATCTTCATCTGAACAAAATAATTTACACAACATTTTTATTTTCGTTAACATAACTCTGCACATCTTCCTCCCAGTCTCCTTGACAGCTATCTCTTCTTTTGTTTCCTCTTTAGTATAAACAATTGTATTAAGTGACTTCAATATTTTTGTTTTGACTAACCTTTACAAATTGTCAGTCCTCTCTGTAATGAACTCCTTGTTCTTTTGACAAGTATTCTTGTAAGGTGCTGTGACAGTCTTTTCATGAGTTTTTAAGATGTTGCTTCTCCCACTTAGTTTTATCCTGTTATCACCCTCTTCAATATTTTACCCCAGATCTCCAGTTAGCTTTTCTTAATGTCATCATGGGCCCTTTTTTCTATTTTCATTAGCTTCTAACTTCTTTACTTCTCCATGGAACCCTGAAACTACAGTGTTTGCCTTTTGGACAAAATGCAATTTGACAACATTTGGAATTTCTTTCATTCTCCCATCTAATAATACCCAACTCTTCATCTTTCCAAAATCTCCTCATGCTTTATCAGGTCTTTTGACTTCTACTTTATTACATTGTCATTACTACTCCCAAATTTATTTCATCCCAAATCTTATTTCTATAGTCTAACCCTAATCAGAAAAGGCCTCTCAAGCTAATATCCAGCATGCATGTCTTCCAGACTAATTTCTGTCATTCTCTGACAACAGGAACTGTTCTGAATGTCAAAAGTCATAATTTCAGTAAGAACATCGTAAAATATTTTAGAACAATGTTCAACTTACTTTCTGGGAGTCAAACCAAGGTTCCATTATTGAAAGTATCCAATTACCCTATTGATGGATAATTAGATTGAGCAAGATATTTGTCCCCTCTCAAAATGCACTGCAGACAATTCTAAGTGCATTTTCCAAAATAATGACTTCTTCCACAAGGGCAATGGATGCAGAGGAACACCAGTTTCTTGAAGTAGTTGGCAGTCATTCACTCTGAGAACAGTGAAGGAAGACATTCAGTGATCATGCTAGTTTTGTCACAGTAAATGCAGTAACTCAGATATGATGATCAGCACATATAGTACTACTGTTATTACATTTCCCTCCCCTTCCCTCTTCTTCTATTCCCCAATCTAACATCTTTCCTCTTCTCACCTGCCCCTTCTCCTTCTCTTTTTCCTGTGGTCCACTCTCCTCTCTTATCAGATTCCTTCCTCCACAGCCCTTTACCTTCCCCACCCACCTGGCTTCACCTATTACATTCTGGCTAGCCTCCTTCCCCTCCCCCTCCTTTTTATTGTGATGTCTCCCTCCTACCTCTCCAGTCCTGGAAAAGGGTCTCAGCTCGAAACGTTGACTGTTTGCTCATTTCCACAGATGCTGTCTGACCTGTTGAGTTCTTCCAGCATTTTGTGTGTGTTGCGTAGGATTTCCAACATCTACAGATTTTCTCATATTTATACAATTAACTTTCTCCTTTGGCTTGCATGATAGGCGGGTGCTTCAATAAATCAGCGGGAACTGTTCCAACCCTAATGCGTTTATGACTTCCCTCAATTGAAGGGGTGAGTCCTCCCCCTGAGCACTGGCTAGCACAGGCTCCCACTTCAGTAAAGCCATTCTGATGCCTCTTCTCCTCATAATGACATCATGTCCATATCTGCTGTGCTCAGCATTCTCCCAGGCACATGCCATAACATGCTGTTCCCTTTCTTTTTACCATTTATGTCCAATGCGTCATCCACATGCTAACATATTCATTTGTTACGTGCCATGACATATGATATAGGCAATCGTGGTCTTTCCATGATCCTGATTGTTTGTGACAAATTTTTCTACAGACATGGTTTGCCATTGCTTTCTTCTGGGCCGTGTCTTTACAAGACGGATGACCCCAGCCATTATCAATACTCTTCAGAGATTGTCTACCTGGCATCAGTGGTCACATAACCTGGGACTTGTGATATGTTCCAGTTGCTCATACGACCATGCAACACCTTCTCCCATGGCCTCAAGTGACCCTGGTTGGGGTGGGGGTGCTAAGCAGGTGCTACATCTTGCCCAAGGGTGACCTACACGTTAGCAGAGGGAAGGAGCACCTTACAGCTCCTTTGGTAGAGACGTATCCCCACCCTGCCAGAACTAACGTATTCAATTCCCAAATATGCAAGCTTTAAATTTCCATGCAATTTGCAGAGCGTAACTGAACTTGCACAATTCATAGACAAAACACCAACAATCAATCACATTTTCAAAAAATAAGTCCAAGAAATATGACAAAAGTTTGGGTTATCATACCTTTAGAGACATAGAAACATAGAAAAACTACAGCACAATACAGGCCCTTCAGCCCACATTGCTGTGCCAAACATGTACTTACTTTACAAATTACCTAGGGTTACCCATAGCCCTCTATTTTTCTGAGCTCTATATACCGATCCAGAAGTCTCTTAAAAGACCATATCGTATCCGTCAAAACCACCATCGCTGGCAGCCCATTCCGCGCACTCACTACTCTCTGCGTAAAAAACTTATCCCTGACATCTCCTCTGTACCTACTTTGAAGCACCCTAAAACTGTGCCCTCTCATGATAGCCATTTCAGCCCTGGGAAAAAGCTTCTGGCTATCCACACGATCAATGCATCTCATTATCTTATACACCTCTGTCAGGTTACCTCTCATCTTCCATCGCTCCAAGAAGAAAAGGCCAAGTTCACTCAACCTATTCTCATAAGGCATGCTCCCCAATTCAGGCAACATCCTTGTAAATATTCTCTGCACCCTTTCTATAGACTCCACATCCTTCTTGTAGTGAGGTGACCAGAACTGAGCGCAATATTCCAAGTGGGGTCTAACCAGGGTTCTATATAGCTGTAGCATTACCTCTTGGCTCTTAAACTCAATCCCATGGTTGATGAAGGCCAATACACTGTATGCCTTCTTAACCAGAGTCAAACTGCGCAGCAGCTATGGACTCAGATCCCAGGATCCCTCTGATCCTCCACACTGCCAAGAGTCTTACCATTAATACTATATTCTGCCATATTTGTCCTACCAAAATGAACCACTTCACACTTATCTGGGTTGAACTATATCTGCCACTTCTCAGCCCAGTTTTGCATCTTATCAATGTCCCACTGTAACCTCTGACAGCCCTCCACACTATCCACAACACCACCAACCATTGTGTCATCAGCAAATTTACTAACCCATCCCTCCACTTCCTAAACCAAGTCATTTAAAAAACCACAAAGAGAAGGGGTCCCAGAGCAGATCCCTGAGGCACCCCACTGGTCACTGACCTCCATGCAGAATATGACCCGTCTACAACCACTCTTTGCCTTCTGTGGGCAAGCCAGTTCTGGATCCACAAAGCAAGGTCCCCTTGGATCCCATGCCTCCTTACTTTCTCAATAAGCCTTCCATGGGGTACCTTATCAAATACCTTGCTGAAATCCATATACACTACATCTACTGCTCTACCTTCATCAACATGTTTAGTCACATCCTCAAAAAATTCAATCAGACTCATAAGGCACAACCTGCCTTTCACAAAGCCATGCTGACTATTCCTAATCATATTATGCCTCTCCAAATGTTCATAAATCTTGCCTCTCAGGATCTTCTCCATCAACTTACCAACCACTGAGATAAGATTCACTGGTCTATAATTTCTTGGGCTATCTCTACTCCCTTTCTTGAATAAGGGAGCAATATCTGCAACCCTCCAATCCTCTGGAACCTCCCCTGTCCCCATTGATGATGCAAAGATCATCGCCAGAGGCTCAGCAATCTCCGCCCTCGCCTCCCACAGTAGCCTGGGGTACATCTCAACCGGTCCCGGAGACTTATCCAATTTGATGCTTTCCAAAAGCTCCAGCACATCTCTTTCTTAATGTCTACATGCTCAAGCTTTTCAATCCGCTGTAAGTCATCCCTACAATCACCAAGATCCTTTTCCATAGTGAATACTGAAGCAAAGTATTCATTAAGTGCCTCTTCTATCTCCTCCAGTTCCATATACATTTTTCCATTGTCACACTTGATTGGCCCTCTTCTCTCATGTCCTATCCTCTTGCTCTTCACATTCTTGTAGAATGCCTTGGAGTTTTCTTTAATCCTGCTCGCCAAGGCCTTCTCATGTCCCCTTCTGGCTCTCCTAATTTCATTCTTAAGTTCCTTCCCGTTAGCCTTATAATCTTCTCGATCTCTATCATTATCTAGTTTTTGAAACTTTCGTAAGCTTTTATTTTCTCTTGACTAGATTTTCAACAGCCTTTGTACACCATGGTTCCTGTACCCTACCATCCCTTTCCCTGTCTCATTGGAATGTAACTATGCAGAATGCCATGCGAATATCCCCTGAACATTTGCCACATTTCTTCCGTACATTTCTGTACAACTGTTCTCAATTTATGCTTCCAGGTACCTACCTGATAGCTTTATATTTTCCCTTACTCCAATTACATGCTTCCTAACTTGTCTGTTCTTGTCCCTCTCCAATGCTATGGTAAAGGAGATAGAATTGTGATTCACTATCTCCAAAATGCTCTCCCACTGAGAGACCTGACACCTGACCAGGTTCATTTCCCAATACCAGATCAAGTACAGCCTCTCCTCTTGTAGGCTTATCTACATATTGTGTCAGGAAACCTTCGTGAACATGCCTAAAAAACTCCACCCCATGTAATCTCCTTGCTCTAGGGAGATGCCAATCGATATTTGGGAAATTAAAATCTCCAGCCACAACAACCCTGTTGTTATTACACCTTTCCAGAATATGTCTCCCTATCAACTCCTTGATGACCCTGTAACTATTGGGTGATTTATAAAAAAGACACAGTAGAGTTATTGACCCCCTTCCTGTTTCTAACTTCCACCCACAGAGACTCAGTAGACAATCCCTCCATGACTTTCTCCTTTTCTGCAGCTGTCACACTATCTCTGATCAGCAGTGCCACACTCCCACCTCTTTTGCCTCCCTCCCTGTCTTTTCTGAAACATCTAAAGCCTTGACACTCTAAATAACCATTCCTGTCCCTGAGCCATCCAAGTCTCTGTAATGGTCACAACATCATAGCTCTTTACTTGGATATAATGCATTGAAGCAGGTGCAACATGATTTGACAACTTTGAGTCTAAGATTCATGTTAAATTTGTCTTCATTTGTAAAAAATATGATTTATTGTTTGATGTGCTAAGAAGTACAGAAAGTGGTGATGTTAGCAAATTATTTCATCACTAAACAAGTGGATTCCAATTCAAGGCTTAATGTGAGAACGCCCATTACAAGCAAGTTTTCCCCTAGAGTTCTAGACATGTCAAGCTAATTTTCAGCTCAAGCTAGGATTAGTATCGGAAGATACCTGAAGCGATATACATGATGGGAATAGCAGAGAACACAGGAAAATTGCTCTCTCTTGCTAATCGTACATACGTGCACTGAAGTTACCTGAGAGGCTGAACATCAATAGAAATGACACCAAAAAAATAAGGTTTAAAGCAACAGAAGGCTCAATATTCTTTAGTTAAAATAAAGGGCACAGTATTTATTAGATCAATATCATGGAAGTTCTTTGCGTGAAATTCCATGAAGAAACTATGATGGTAACATCCGCTGAAGTATTAAAGAAACAAGATGTAACATTAATACATGCATTTTTTAGTTTTATGGATTGCCATGATCAAAGAAATAGCTTTTCTTTCTCTTAAAATCTGTTGCTTCAAAGTGTGAACATAGATTTTGTCAATGTGTGCAAACTACACTTCTGAAAGAACAGCAAAAAGTTACAAATGATTATACTGGTTAAATTGGGCCAGGTTTTCAGCATATTCTGTCCTGGTTCATTGAAAGTGTAAAGGGTCCCGCCTAATTCTACATCTGTGTAGAATTCTGTGTGTAATGACATCATCATAGGAGAAGAATTATTCTCATCAAAAGGAATGTGTCTATGACTTTACTGGACCAACAATAAGATTAGTCTTATATTTGTGGACAGACTGTAAAAAGGCTTTAACATACACTATTCAAAATCACAGGCTACACAATAGCCTTCTTGCTTTGTTTAACCTACTAGTGTGGTTCAGGTTGGAGAAAAGAGTTAAGGGCCTTTTGCCCCAGTTTGCTCCGAGTGAGGAAAGAAAGTGTGGTAGTGACACATGCATCCAATTACAGCAGTGAACTAAAGCGAAAATTATAGAATGAGAAATGTGACACGCCCGCTATTACATATTCAGAGAGGAAAAGAACGAGAGCCAAGATTTGGCTCCCGGGCACAGTAAGGATGGAAAAACTCACAGGGCAGAATCAGCACCAGCATGCTTTGCAAGTATTTTTGTCTGAGTGGAAAATTGTTTTGCACCAGAGTACCATGGGGGAAAGCTCCTATGATGTTGTTATGTACACAATAGTCTAGAATACCTGAATGGATGAATACAATATTTAAAACAGCTGGTTGTACAAAATAGATGAAAAATTTAAAGTAATATTTAAAATTATTAGAGTGGAATTGCAATACAAGTTATTTCCCAAACAACCCCATTAATGTTTGACGTCAATTTCTCCATATATTTTTTAACACATAAATGCTTAATGTTCACTAAAATCCATTTGCACCAACTAGATTACACACCCTACAGTCCACAGTGACAGAGTTATTTTACATTGAGTCTTCACACATTGCAAGCTCTGTGGCAACTCGTTTCTGAGATCACAATAACATCAAACAAATTAGGGACATGGTAAAATTGACTCTTCCTGCATTACAAAATTAAAGTGCTAAGCAGAAATATAAAGGCAGAGTTAATTGGAACTGCAAAGTACATGCATTGCAGGTTGAAAGCTAGGTGAGACATAATGTATAAATTTAATTCAATGAAGTATTTTCAGAGAATGTAAAAGATAATGGATTGAACCTTGCATGAAAGGTAAAGACAAATTAAAGATGCATCATGATATTAATATAATAAATTAGGTAGCAGGTTTAGGGTTTAAAAGGTAACACTGTGAGTTATGAATCTTCAGAGCTTATGATTTGCACCATTCCACACAAAGGTAAACCTTGCCCTTAGCCTCCCCATTATTTCGAAGAACTCACTGGATTTACATATTAATTGATCATTAAACTCGCTACAGAAAGTTAAGTTACGCAAATAATTGTGTAAGTACCTTTTTAATAACATGGTAGTTGTTAATGCAATGCCAATCACCCACCCTCTTCCAGAAATGGTTGAATTTATCTGTGCAATTTCACTCTTTAATGTTGTAATTGTTCTCAATCTTTTTGATTTATTTTTCTCTCCATGTCAGTTCTGTCTGTTTTTCTTAATCTGATCCTTCTTCCCTATACTTGGGGGGGTGGTGGTGAGGACTAAATTGATTCTTGTTCTCCCTGCTTATCTGTCATTTCTCTGTTCCATTGTTTAATCTCATTGGTTCAGGAAATAAAACATTGATGACATCATTCAGTAAACCCCAGATGCCCTTCTGCTCCCACTATGCCAAAGCCATCTTGCAAGTTCACTGTGTACTCTATTAAAAAAAAACTGGAAATGAACAATGCAGGAAATAGTTGATCAGGCATTTTTTGAGATTCCCCACATCAGCAAGATGTGCTCCATTGCTACAACCTGATCCTAGACAGAATCAGAATCCAGTTGTAGCAATGTCACTGCCGCACTTTGTGAAATACATGGTTTTGCAGTGGCAATACGTTACAATACATAATAACAAAAACTATAATTCACAATTTTTAAAAAAATAAATAGGTAGTGCAAAAAGAGAGCTAAAAAAGCGAGGAAGTTTTCATGGGTTCATTGTCCATTCAGAAATCTAATGGTGGTGGGGAAGAAGCTGTTCCTAAAATGGAGAGTATGTGGCTTCAGGCTCCTCAACCTTGATGATGGCAATGAGAAGAGGATGTGACATAGGTAGTCCTGATGAGGTAGTTGAGGCAGTGCCTTTTGAAGATTACCTCAGTGCTGAGGAGGCTAGTGCCCATGATGGAGTTGGCAGAGTCTGCAGCTTTCTGGAGCTTCTTTCCATCCTGTGCAGTGGCCCCTCCATTCCAGACCGTGATACAATCAGTGACTCCGAATGCCCGAGGTGAATAATAAACTCATCACGGCTACCTACAGCAGTATCTGCGGAGGCAAAGGGATGGTTAACATTTTGGGTCAACACTCTACATCAAGACCTTGTAGAGGGAAGACAGCCAATACAAAAAATGAGAAAGGGAATAGGGACATTGACTATGCATTAGAACACATGTAATTGGTGAGATGGGGGTCGTCATGACCCAAAGTGTCCTTTGAATGTGTGGCTTTCTAAGGCCTATTCAGACGCCTGAATTATGTGCCCAGTCATACGTTTCAGAGGGATAGTTAACCATTAACACATTATTGAGGATTTGGAAACAATATAGGTCTGCCTTGCTAACCAGACCAAACTTCCTTTCTTGAAGGGTACCAGAAAATATGATCTTTTTTCAATACTCAGATAACTTCTCCACACTGTTACAGATTCTAAATGAGTTTATTTACTTACATAGGACACGGAATGTAGAACAGCCCTGCACAGGTACAGGCCCTTCACCCATGGTGTCCTATGCTGACCACGATGTCAAATTCAGCTAATCTCATCTGCCTGCACATGATCCATATCTGTAAATTCCTTGCCTCTCAAAGTGCAGCACTACACACCTTGTCTAGATTAAACTTAATATATTATTTCTCAATCGATATTTCCAACTGTTCTATACACGGTTTTATCCTTTGACAATTTCCTCTATTTTTTGCCATAATTGTAGACTTACAGCCCTTTATCATTCTTATCCAAATGGGGAAAGAGAGGGGAGGGGGAGAGGGGAGAGGGGAGAGGAGGGAGAGGGAGAGGGAGAGGGAGAGGGAGAGGGAGAGGGAGAGGGAGAGGGAGAGGGAGAGGGAGAGAGAGAGAGAGAGAGAGAGAGAGAGAGAGAGAGAGAGAGAGAGAGAGAGAGAGAGAGAGAGAGAGAGAGAGAGAGAGAGAGAGAGAGAGAGAGAGAGAGAGAGAGAGAGAGAGAGAGAGAGAGCAGTCATAACATATTAGATTTCTAAAATAACCCAGAAATGGCTGGAAATACTCAGTTCATTTGTCAGTATCTATGGAGAGAGACACAGTTAATGATCTTTCATCAGGACCAGGGAAAGTTAGATACAAAACAAGTTTTAATTTGCAGATGAAGTGGGAGGGATAGAGAGAATGAACAAATTGGGCAGGAGACAGTGGTAAAGCCACGAGCTGAAAATGATGTCAGAAAATGGTGTAAATAAAATAAAAATGAAATCTAAAATACCAGGTGACTTAAAACAATTCATTTCTAGCTTTTTCACTTTTCACCAAAAGTTAGTGTTCCACCCCTTCACCCAAAGGTGTTGACTCAAAGGGTGTTGAGAGTGTGGAACGAGCTGCCAGCAGTAAGGGTGGATTCAATGTTAACATTTAAGATGAATTTAAGCTGTAGTTTTCTATTACTCTAATACCTCTTAACCCTGTTTCTCCCTCCACAGATGCTGCTTGACCTTTTGAGTATTCCCACCATTTGCTGCTTTTATTTGAAACTTCCAGCGTTTTTGTGTCTATGTTATGTGTTTGGTGGTCCTGTCAATTACACTGTATGAAATATAAGAGAGAAAAGTGAAATGCACCATGAACACCAGAGCAGAAAAACTGAAATGATACATACAAATGCCAGGATTTTCAAATGGGTGGCCAGTTTATTTATATGCTGGGACACACAATGAATATCCATATTAGACTATATAGTTTTATAATTATTATTGCTTTTTTATTTTTCATAATAAACACTTGGTCCAATTGGATGTTGGGGCAGATGTTGTGGAGAGAAGGGCAGGGAGTGTGCAGGCAATCAAGTTTCAGTCACAGCATCTTGCCAAAAATTCCTTCACTCCATCTACTCATCTGCTAGCAAGATTCCTTAAATCCAACAGAAGTAGGTCTTTTACTGGCTCCTCTACTCTATATAAACTATCAACTGTGCAGCTGTAGATGAGACAAGAAAGGGGAATATTTCAATTTGGGCCTAATGAAGGATGCGTTCATTGTAAGTGGATATCTAGATCTGGCCAAATCCCTTTAAATCAACCCAGATAGTTTCTAAAAATACAATGTATTATTTGAATAAACAAAATTCAATACTATATTATGAGTCTTTCTACTATAATCTTTTGTCTATCTGGCTTTGCTTTGCTTAAGATTTTGAAAGATTTCAAAACCCATGTACCTTGTTAAATGACAGCTGGTGCTACTGACAAGCAACATTTGATTTCCCTGCGCTTAATGCTCAAGGGTTCCTTTAATTCTGTTCAAGGCAGACAGATGTGAATTCAATTTGAATATTAAAAAATACTTTATTGGTAAAAATGTAGATTGTAAACCTTTGCGTTGAGGCCATTGGTTGTTACAAAAGCACAAAGAACTTAAATAAATAACGTATTTTCTGTCTCACTTTTCCCCAGCATTTTTTTCACAAATTTGCCTGCTGACAAATTTGGTACAGATGGTTGGAACAGTGGAGGAGGCTGTCAAGGCTGATTTACAATCATGTACATGACAAGAGGGCTGATTGTATCTGAAAGCCTTCATGAAGACCACATGGACCCTGACATTTTGTGATGAGCCCTCAAGAAGCCTTACAGTGGACTAGAGGGAAGACTGAGCACCGTGAGCTGCCTGGAGGCCCTGAGTGGCAGCACTCAAAGCTTGCAAGGCCAGGCTAGATACACCGCCTGTGGACTTGAAACACAACTGCACTCACATCTCACTCTGCTGAACCTAAAGTTGGAGGCTGAGCCGTGTTCCCTTTTATTACGCCTTACCTGAACTCAACGAGGGGAAGTGTTTCTGGAAACTGAGAGATTTCGGTAAGCCTCTCCTTGACAAAGCATAGATGGCATGTAAGACATTTAGAATTCTAATCAATCTGCCCTCAGAAATCCTTTTAAAATAATAATTTACATTTTATTTTTGGGGGTTGATACACTGTCATAAAAATATAAAGGTGAATTTTGCTAGGCTATTGTTTTATGAATACTTAAAAAGCAAATAAAAATCTCAAGTTAAAGTTTATCCACATTTTAAAATAGTTTGAGCATCTTTCACAGCAGATACGTTTTACAAAATAACACACCAATAGTCACTGACAGATGTTTACGATTGTACTCTTTTTAATGACTCTATACTTGCTGCTTAAGTGCATTCTGTCTAATAAAAAATTCACTTTGATCTGTATGAAACTTTACAGTAATTCATTAAAATATTTTGTAGTACCCTTGCAAAATTTTAAAGATACATAGTTGCATTAATGACTTTAAAATAATGTCCATAAACTGTTGCCTAATGCCATGTTTCCAATATACTGAATGGAACTGAATACCAAACATTTGATTTTCTTTCTAAGATATGTCCAAAATTGATAAAGTTAAAAAAAATCACTTTAACTCACTTGCCTAAGCATTACAATTTTTAATCATTTTCAGTGTATAACTATATTCTGCAGAGGACCTTCGTATTTTCCAACCAAATGCTACCTACTAATCCTATTTTCTCAGTGTGTTATTCAGGGAATGATTTTTAATGTAAAATCTTATTCTCATTATAATATAGCTTGACCAAAAATGAAAGAAAAATGAGCAATAATGTCCAGAAAAGTTTTAATTTTTCTCCTGAGAAATATGTATTTTCTCTTTATTCTTGAGCACAGCAGCCTTGTTAAAAGAAACAAAAGCAGTACAAAGTTCTCATAAGTTGAAGATCAGCTTTCCGAAGAAAATGAGAAAAGTGTGCGACCATGCCGTGTTCTAACAACTACATCAAAAGAGTGAATGCTGTATTTATAAAGGTTTTGTGGCTGAAAAAGAAATAGCTTCCAGGCACAAGGCACATGACTATACCATTTAGGGAAAAGGGGAAGATCAGCTCGATCAGTACAGCCCCAGGGCCCAACTCCCAGACAATAAATACCTTACACAAAATTTAATTGTTTTCCTTTTCAGTTGGGGAGATCGAAGTGAAAAGCCACAGAGCACATCACGCTAGCGAACATAAACTGCAGAGCTGGAGAACAGCGTTTCTGAGGTAAGCTGTTTGATTATTTTCCTGGGAACCTATCTTGTAATAGATTGTGCATGATAACCTGTCGTATAATGCAAGCAAGCAGCTTCTCAGTAGACAAAGTTTGACACACCTGCAAAATAACAATTTTATAAGACCCATGAGATACATTAAATATAATCTTCATTTTCATGGTTGAGGTGGATATATTCAGCAAAGTGGAGGAAGAAAATAAAAATATATTTATATCGTGGTCTATCTTTAAATATGTCTGGATAGTCAAAACTGTGAATCTGCTTTTGACTTGCTTTCAGACTGTATAGCAGTTATTGTGGGAAGAGTTCCAAACCTGCATGCTGAGTGAAACTGTGAAATGCAGTGATCTCAGAAGTGCCAGAGCTCAATCGATTTCACTGATTTTTCTGATGGAAAGTCAGAACATATACATTGGTGGCAATAACTACAGAAATGGATGAAGGACATTTCTGCATTATGATAAAAGTATGTACCTTCTACAGACAGCAGATCAGTCACCGGGCTGCTGCTGTGTGGATGCAGAACGAATTGACTATAAATCAGAAAGTTCAGCTTACAGTGGAATTATCCATATGTCAAGCACAACTTTATTTCCAGTACCCTTGTCAGTGCAAGACAGTTACATTGTAGCTTGTGGTTCAGTGGTACTCTGCAGCTTGTATGATTATCATGGTCTTAGAAAAATGAATAAGATAGGAAGGTGCAATTATAAACATACCTTTTCAGATATTTGAAAGTGCTTTACAGTCACGGAAATGTTTTGAAAGTGCAGTCATTTTTGTACGGCATGAAGCTGATTCATTATGGAGTGATGCCACTTATGTGTGCAATGGATGGGAATCACCACCAGCTTAAAAAAAATAATTTATTTAGATTTTATCTTATTTTGAGATGCTGCATGGTAGTGGCTCTTCCGGTCCAACAAGCCCCTGACACCCATGTGACCAATTAACCTACTAACCCGTACATCTTTGGAATGTGGGAGGAAATCGGAGAACCCGGAGTAAACCCATACAGGGAGGGGGGCGGTCACAGGGAAAACATACCAGCTCCTTACAGGCAGTGACAGGAATTGAACCCGGGTCACTGGCAATGTACTTGCATTACTCTAATTGCCACTCTTCTGTGTCTCCCAGATGTTTATTTCAGTGCAGAATTGTGCACTCCTTGTTCCTGATAAGCTAACATTCAAAACAAGAAAGACAACGTGAGGACCGTACAAATGCATGGATTTCATCATCTATTGACTCAAAACTCCTCTCACTGCTTAATCATCACTGACTGAAATTTTCCATTAGAACTCTTTCATCATAGCACATTCAGGCCTTTTTTTTAGATTTTCTGTGGTGATGAAAGAGGATCTGAGGAATTCAGGTGACATACTAAAATGGTGGGACAGATTTAATCACTTTTATACTCTTGTGTTTATTTACTTATTTTCACTACATTTTAGTGAATGGAAATTAAAATTAGGAGAGTTGAGTAATAGGTCACCGACTCTTTGCAGCTTATTTTGTACTATCACAGTGAAAATTATCCCTTACTGTATGTATCTGACATTGCAATCAGTTTGGTATAGTTCAGTTTTGAAGAAGTGTCTCAGCCCAAAACGTCGACTGTTTATTCATTTCCATAGATGCTGCCCGACTTGCTGAGTTCCTTCAGCATTTTGTGTGTGTTGCTCTGAATTTCCAGCATCTGCAGAACTTCTTGCATTTATAGTTCAGTATTGTTTTGTGTGGAATTTGTCAGAAAGCCAGTCCGTTTCTGTGGTGAAAGCCACAGTAAAAAATAAAATGCTGTGTGGAATATAGAATTCAGCACAGAAATAGGCTATTGGACCCACAATGTAATACCAAACTAATTCAACTAATGATACCTAAATAAACTAATTAATTCTACCTGCACATAACCTTCTATTCTCTGCCTATTCATGTAGTAGTTTGTTAGTGCCTGTTATGCTACTGGCGTTTAGGGCAGCAATGAAGGTCCTTCATCTCTGTCTGTCCTTGGCCATCTTCCCTATTGTGCCCCATGTGTGGGTCAGGGTCTTCATTCCTGCCTTTATAGTACGGCACTGTTGCCTTTGGTCTCCTGTGTTTCCTCCACCCTGCAGGGGTCCAATGAAGTGTTGTCTTTATGATAGAGTTGGCCTTTCTTCTCATCAGGTGCCCAATCCATCTTCAACGTTTCCTCATGATGATTGTGGTCTTGTCCTCTTAGTGACACTGAAGGAGTAGGGCATGGTTAGAGATCTAAGAGTCTCTTAAATGCCTCAATTGTATCTGCCCCACCACCCTCCCCTGCTAGCTTTTTTTTTTATTTTGTGAAGTCCCCCTGTGTTAGTTTGCATTATTATTATTATTATCCTGTATCTTGGATGAAGACACACTGAGGTAAGTAATGTCACTATGATTACTTAATGGAATTAATGCTTATAGAAATGTCTACTATAATAATTATTTCACCGGCAGTATTACCTTAGAGTGTTCCCTGAAAATTGACTTGCAAAGTATATTATAGTTCATTAAGAAATTACTAATGTTAGGTGATGAGATAAATATGAGAAATACCTGCTCTCCAAAGTTGGCAAGCCCTGAGATCTTAGGCTTCTGAATTTGAGCTAGACTCTCAGGCTGAACCCTTGGCGTGCCGAACAAAGGCCGGTCCTGAAACCCCGAGAGTGGGTCTCATTCCCACAAAGAACCGAAGTCATCATGTAACTCCAGGTCAGGATCTTCTAAAGAACCCTGAAGGTGTAAAATAAAGATATTAAAGATGGAAATAGAGCTGCTTCCGAAGATGCAAGCAAAGGAGTCACCATTTAGCGCCATCTGAACTTCACTCCGCCTCCCAAACTTGAAGTGCTATTTTTTGTGTTCTACATGATACAATAAGAGAATGTGACACTAACTCCAGAAAGCCCATGCATCTTCTGATAAGTGGTATCCAATCATGTGCAGCCACAACTGAACTTAATTTCCTGGCTACTATGGAAGAAAGCCGCGACAGCTCTTGTGAGGTCTAAGTGGTCTGATTGTGGGGCCCATTGGAATGTTCTTTCTTGTCCACATTGCTACTGAATCATAATTCTCACCATCTCCCTTATCACATTTTCCACTCCTGCCCTGTCCCAACTCTCAACATTTCTCCTGCTCAGAAGCCCCTATCTCCCACCACAACTCTCCCATGACTCCTCTGTCAACCTATTGTATAAATCTCTCCCTAAGCTCCCCTGATGATCTGCCGTTTGAGTCCTTATAATGCCACTCAAAATCTTTGCCTGGCCTTCCAACTCTGGATCTACCTAGACAATGCCCAGAAAAAAAACTTTCTTCCCCATGACCCTCGCTTCATTTCTGTCAAGCTATTATCCAGCATAGACTTAACAGTCTTCTCTAATAAGCTTCATGATGGAAGAGTATAGAAGGGAACCACCTTTGGGATGTGGGTTCCTATTTCAGTAGAGTAGACCTCCTTGTCACTTGTGCACTATGAAACTTTACAGAGGTGGGCCCGCAGACACAATGCTCATTGGCAAACAAGACATTGACAACTTAATGAGTTAAACATGCCATCCAATTTCCAGGCAAATGAGCCAACTGTTGTGATACTGTAAAGCCCAGTATCAGACTTGTCGTGTGACACACTCCGATAACAATCCGAGACGCTCGGAGGCAGGAACAGCCCTCAGCGATGCTACCTGTAGGAATTATCCAGCAGACACAGGTTAGTCACTAACTTAGGGCTGAGAAGATCTTGCTGTTAGTCTGTTACTTTGGTAGCCTTGCACCCATGGGCAGGCCTGGTAAGGCTGCCTTCAGGTCTGGAGTTGGAGTGAGAGAGAACCACATGTAGAGTGAGGAAGAACAACTTACAGAACGGGGAGGGCAAAAGCACTGAGAGTGGCTTTCCAGGAACATTTTTCTAGCTCATGATTCCCAACGGAACAATGGATCCCAACGGATAATAACAGGAAAGGCAAGAAAAACTCCATAAGTCAGGCAGTATCCAAGGAAAGAGACAATTTAATGTTTCAAGTTTTAGAATTGAGAAAAAAAGAAAGAGGCTAGACTTGGGGGAAGTGATACTAGGGGAGGATGATAGGGTGAAATAATGTGGCTATGAAAACCAGTTAAACACCTTTGTCTGCCTGATGCATGGCTGATGTTGTAAACACTGTGTGATGTTGCTTGGTCTGGCTTTCTGGGACATGAAGGCCAAACTATACAAATTAAACTACGAAGAGAGAAGATAAAAGGCTGATAGACAAAATAGCCAGGCAAGTTCAAGTGCAAGTTTAGTTATCATTCAACCACACACAAATGCAGCCAAATGGAACAGCGTTCCTCTGGGGCCAAGGTGCAAAATAGACACAGCACAATGCAGCACAAGGCACACACAGCACATTCAAGACAGAAAGCAAACATACAGTCATGCAAAATAATATTCATACATAGCCTAAGCCTCTGAGTGGCATATCCCACAATATAGTAGTTCAGATCCTGGCAGTCTGCAAACAAACACAGGGACACACGCGTGCTGTTCAGCTTGTCATTCCACTGATCAAACACTAGAGGGTAGTAGTGATGGGAGAAGCCAGACCCCAGCCAGGCATGGATGCCATGCAACATGGCCTCCAGCATCTCCTTGCCTGGGCTGCAGCAGCGGGCAAAACCACAGCTTGAGGCTTAGTCCTTGCTACAACAGCACCCCCACCACCTGTCGTGCCAACGTACAAGGGAAATGCGTCTGCGGCATATTACATTATCGATGTCCAACAGCGTCTTGCGATCACAAGAGAAACATCCAAGATGATCACCAACTGTTACACTGCATATCGTTTTCACACTCTAAACTCTGATGCCTTCCATGCCTTCCTGTAGAAGGCAACGAAAGAGTCTCCACCACCAACAAGTTCTGCACCGTCTTGCATTCATAAAAAGAGCATTTACAAAAAGTCAACAATACCTTTGGTTGGCCACCGAGAGGCCACTGCGTCCGAGCGCGCTGCCATCTTAATGGAAATTTCTAATGTGAGCAAAAAGAAAGAGCAAGTGATCTAAAGTAGAAGAACATGATAGGGAATCCTGCAAACTGCAAAACGCCCAAAGGAGGAATGAGGTGCTTGTGTCTCAGGGTCCTTTACAAAATAGGCCCTTACTCAGTTTGGTCACCTGCAGATCAGTGCATAGTCCATACTGCCTCCTTCATCAGAGCTGCCTAGGTAACTATTGCCCTTAAGTTAATGCTTTTAGCTTCTTTCAGGCTGCAGCAAGTGACCCAAGCAACAGCTGACTGGTAATTCCCAAGACTTTCTATATTAGGTGGAATAACTCCATAACATCCTCCTTGGCAGTGCAAAACAATGTAAGATAGTAGTGAGCAAGCTGCAAACCAGACTTGCCAACAATCCCAGGGATCATAGTTGGGATCCGGTTTTCATTGTCTGCTTCCTAGCACATGTTTGGCCTCTTGGTTAAGCAAGGGGATCTTCATTCTCTTGTGACCCAGCAGGATCATGACCACAGGCAACATATGCAGATCTGTGTCAATTTTATTGGGACAGCCATACTTACTTCTGATTCCCCAATGTTTGTCCCACCTTTCCACTGAATAGCTTTTAACGTGCAGGCAGGCTTTGGACAACATGAAGTGGCCCCTCTTACGTGGTCTACATTTCTCTTAGGAACCCTGCGTGCTGCAGGGTTGAGCTAGAAGAGATACCTGCTGCTTTTTGACATGTTTAAACTGATTTTGTGTTGCTGGTGATGGATTGCCAAGGGTGGAGGACTGGGATCCATTGCATTAAGTTGAAGCTACATCATAGGATCGATGGGATTGTAGCAACCCTTCCATGTCTAGACTACTTAGGATTATTGCAATACTCCAACTAAAGGTTCCGTGCTGCACACTCTGTAGTTCGTGCCTCATGATAAGGTTGATTGGGTAACAGTATCTGGGTGGCAGGAAGTGCAGTGGAAACAGGAGAAGGCAGAGCAGGAGGTTGGAGGAAGAGCAAGAGTGGCAGTAACTGCCAGTGCCTCACTCAAAAAGGACAACTCATTAATGAGTAGCTCTCCTGACCCAATTCTTGCATTGCAAGTACTGCAGCCATTACAATCCCATCATCCCACGATGTAGCTTCAACCTAGTGCATGGTTACTAGTCCTCCACCCTTGGCAATCCATCAGCAGCAAGACATGATCAGTTACAATAAAATAAATCAAATGAATCCATTGCAGCAGTGTCTAAGTGTCATAAATCATTCTGAGTAAGAATTATAGAGTCCTACAGCATGAAACGAGGCCCTTTGGCCCAACTGGTCCATGCCAGCAACAATATCCTCCATGTTGGCCCCGGTTGCCTGTGTTTGGCCCATCACCCTCCAAACCCCACCCGCTTAAGTGTGGTAATTATACCTGCCTCAACCACCCCTCTGGCAGTTCATTCCAGCTCCTCACCACCCTCTGTACAAAAATGTAATTGAACACTTGATCCATAGCATCACAGGTCACAGTACATCAAGGTTTATCCAAGTACTTTCCATATACGCTTTTTTAAAATAATTTTATCAGTTTATTTGGGTTTGGGCATCATGGTACAGCTGATTGCATAACATATTGGGTATATTTAAAGCAGAGGCTGATGGGTATTAATTAGTAAGGGCATCAAAGATTACAGGGAGAAGACAGGAGAGTAGAGTTGAGAGGGAAAGTAAGTCAGCAATGATCAAATGGCAGAGCAACTGGATGGACTAATTGCCCTAATTCCGCTCCTATATCTTATGGTCTTTATTATGCTATTTATTGCTTATTCTTGATGCTGTGATAAGATGAGAGTGAGTCATTGCCTTCAACCGCATCTCCTTCAGATGAAGATACTTTTGTATAGGGTGATCCTGGATTATATCTACTGACAATGAAGAGACAATGATATATTTCCCAGTTAGGATGGTGCAGATGGTGGTGTTTACACGTGCTTGCTGCCCTTGTCCGTGGAGATACAGGGGTCCTGGTTTGAGAGCTGATGTCAGGAAAAGCCTGGGTGAGTAACTGCAATCCGTTTGGTAAAATATCTTAGCCTCTGCCATTCTTTCAGGCAGTGTGTTACAAACGCCAATTACCACTGTCAAGTGGTGACCTCTCTAGTGTGCTTGAGCAGAACTTCAAACAAGAAGCATCTCATATACCAGCTTTATATCATTGTCCTGCTCTTCCAGGAATCTGTGAGTTATGCATTCAAGGTGCCTAGCATCCTCTCTAATTATTTATTGCATACTTTCTTGGACTGGATGGGATTGAATCCAGTCATCAGCCTGAACTTGCCACAAGCATTGGCCACCCTCTGGCATTATCTTGGAAAAGGGATGAACAGCTGTGCTGATACTCTATTACTGAGAGACAGAGAGTGTGTTGTACTGACACAAAGCCTCTGGCACTGGAGCCCACGGCCCCACTTCCAGAAAGTCCTGACATGTTTGACACCTCACCGTTGTCCAAGGCATTGGAATTGTTTTTAAATGTTTCAAATAGACAAAAATAAAACATTTGAAAATCATTCAAAGAAATGTCAGTAATCTTAGAAAAGTAAAGATTACTCAAGGAAAATCAAAATTCATTTAAAAATCTCATTCTCTCAACACTGCAGAAGATACCAGTAGCCCACTCAACAAATGCTCTTGCCATTTTCTCCTTGTTCTGTGCAGAGCATAGCCCTACCTTTAAATCTTGCAGGCAGAGACATTAGCAAATTTCCTGTCCTTCCACAAAGAAACAAGAATGGTTGTTCAGATTTCGAGGAAGAGTCTTTGACATGAAATATTAACTGTTTCTCTCTTCATAGATGCTGGCTGAATGCTCAAATCCTTCTAGCATTTTCTGGGGTTTTTTCAGATTTTCATCATCTGCAGTTCTTGGGGTGGCAATTGTCTAGGCAGCATAGGCTACCACCTGAGTTATGACTATGAGCTCCCAAAACCATTACACATGATCTCACCTCCCTGTGAGCATAGGGTGCAAATAAATACTTCAGCAGCACTTACAAATACTTTTTGTTCCGACTGCAACTTGCCGCCATCTACTGTGATGGGCCAGCTTGAGGTAGATATGCAACACCATCAAACCAATCAGCTAGCTTTTGGACACACTGTCTCTGCACAGAAGTGGGTTTGAAGAGGTTTGCTACAACCCAGTTAACAGCCAGTCACTGTGTCAGAGACACAGAGGGCTGCCACAGTTGATTAGTGATCAGTGCTGAGTTATATTACCTCTGCTGGGCTGCACTTCAAGCATTAGCCCTAAATCAATGGGAAAATTGTTGCTCTGAATTATAATTTCCTTATGCAAGTGGGCCATAGGAAAGTTCAGGAGGTAGGTGTTGCTGCTGCACAGCTTTAGTGAAGAGGATTCGATCCTGTCCCGTTGTTGTTTGTGTGTAGAGTTTGTAAATTTTCCATGTTTATCCTGGATGGTCCAGTTTCTTCTCTCCTCCCAGTTATCTTATTCATTTAACTGGCATCTGAAACTTGCCCCATAATGCAGGGGGTAGTACTGCAATCAGAGAGTAATTGGTAAGCAGGTGAGAAAGAATAAGTTGCAGGAAGATCAGTGGGGACAATTGGATTGATGAGAATGCTCTGAGAGTAGACATGGACACAAGGGGTTTCTAATCTTCTCTTTACAGGCCACCAAATCATAGTGATGGGCACTGACTTGGCAGCATCTGGATAATCTGATATCAGAATATTAGGCAGATAAAGGAAGCCTTCCTATACAATGAACGGGGCAGCACAGCAGCATAGTAGTTAGCACAATGACTTTACACCACCAATGATCACCAGTTCGATTCCCACCACTGTCTGTAAGGAGCTTGTGTGTTTTCCCTTTGTCCACATGGGTTTCCTCTGGGTGCTTCAATTTCCTCCCACATTCCAAATACATATGCCTAGGGTTAGGGTGAGTAAGCTGTAGGCATGCTTTATTAGTGCCTGAAGTGGAGAATGATCTGTGCACTCCCAGCACAGTCCTCGCTGATTTGATTTGATACAAAATGATGTATTTCAATGTATGTGTTGATGTTTCGATGTAGATGTGACAAATAAAACTAATCTTATTAAATACTGGTTTCTTCCCGGTCATTAACCTTAGGGTGGAATCTTTTACAGAAGGATCTGAGCTCACATGTGTAAAAGTGAGTCCCATATTCCAGATGCATATGGTACTGCTGTGAAAGCAGGTAATTTAGAGGCTGGAGATTTCATCTGAAGATTACCTCCAGGGAAGGGAATGGAGAGACTTCCGGCAAAAAAAAAAGCTGTCCTTAGAGACATGATAAGGATTGTTCGAATAGGCTGATATTCATTTGCACTGTTTTACTTAATCCAGAGACCACAGTGTCTGGTATATAGCCAAAATGAATGTTGAAGAGGTACTCAAATTAGCGTCTGTAAAAATAAAAATTTCTCACTGTGCATGTTACTTCAAGAAATATGACTTCCTGTCTTTTCTACAGTAACTGCTGTCTGCTCTAGTCTAATAATTTTCATTCATATCAATTTTCCAATTTTTTTTTCATATTTTTGGTCCCCTTAGGACGTGCCCAGCCTGCAGTAAAATTGACTGGCTAGGCTGCTAAGAGAATAAGTTGTAAAGCTAGATAGCGGTCCGGAACATGACAGAAAACACTTGCAAAAAGAGTAGTGGATTGGGCAGGGGGGATAACCTGTTGACTTAGTGTGAAGCCTTAAGAGAGTCAAGGTCCTTCTTCCACAGCCATTTTGGGCATTAGAGATCATAGAGGAAATGAATGGGCAGCCTCCACATGTATGGGCCTTACTGTATATGCATGACGAGACATCTTGCTTCTGGAAGTAGCTTCATTGTTTCAGTTTTGAAATTCCATCATTTAGCACCGCTCTGTAGAAAAGCTTCCAAATCCTCAAAACCTTCTACAGGGGCACCATTGAGAGCATCCTGACTGGCTGTATCACCGCCTGCTACAGGAACTGCAACACTCTCGATCGCTGAGCACTGCAGAGAGTGGTACAGACAGCCCAGAGCATCTGTAGATGTGAAATTCCCTCTACTGAGGACATCTACAGCAGCAGGTGCATAAAGAAGGCCTGGAAGATCATTGGGGACACCAGTCACCCCAACCACAAACCGTTTCAGATGCTTCCGTCTGGCAAACAGTACCACAGCGTTAAAACCAGGACCAACAGGCTACGGGACAGCTTCTTTAAATTCACATGTCTGTACATTGCGACGGAGTCATAACACAAAGATTTTTACTCCCTCACGTTGTGGGACGGATGTAAGATTTAAATAAATTCAATTCAATTCAAAAGCATTCATAAAGCAACACTATGAGCTGGATGTGATCTGCAGTCTTTTTATTCTGATGTTGTACAAATGTATGTACTGTCCCTATGCTTCAAAGCAGACTTTTCAATGTAATAGAATTTTAAATCGTCATGTTACTGAAATAGAATACAAGGAAAGGGCACCTACTATTTGATGAAGATATTGTCACGTTTGGGCTTTGTTGGACTGTGTTTAGTAACTGCAAAATATTGGAGCCTTGAAGCCAGATTGCACCATTTGGGAGATCTGTAAAACTGATACAGTGGAAAAGGCCCAGGTTATTCATGGGGTCCTTATGAGTATGAAAGCAGTCAGTTCACAGAGATGCTACTTGAAATCAAAGTAAAGAAATCATTTCTCTGCTTTAGGCATCACTTTGATGCAGAGTGATGCAGCAAGTTAGGAGACATGGCAAATGTCTGCTGCAGCCACTCAGAATGATCCCATCACTAGGGAGTCGTGAACTCCACATCCATGACAACAACGGTCAAGCCACAAGACCTCAGCCAATCACCTTACTGCAGGATGTCACCTGTCTCAACAAAGTTAGCCGCCTGACGCTGCTAACTTATCATTTTGACTCTTGCCTTACTGACCTACCAAAATCAGAAAAGGCAAGTGTGGAAGCTGCAGCAAGACAGGGGTTAAAATGGCGCTCTGACAGAACAGAGCATTAACAGCACACCATTTTCACACTTGTCTTGCTGCAACCTCCACAAGACTCGCTCCATGGGTATTTCAGTGATGACACTACTGGTACCACTTCATAATCAGAGAGATTTGTTATGCCCATGGCTGGTCTGGCCACTCAGGGAGGGTTGGGACCCTCAGGAAAGCAAGCAAAGATTTGACGAACGGCAAATAGCCTCATCCTCGAGAGTCTTCCATGACAGAAGATGCTCACTCTCCTATCACCCTCTCTCTGATTGACAATATATTTGTAGGCTTGGCTTCCCTAAAGGTGAGTATGAGGTGACTAACAGCTGGGCAAAGCATTCTGTGTTAGGTGAAACGCATTGTGGACAGTTTGGGAGGTGTCTGAGCAGCCCACACATCCTCCCAGTGAAGCCTCCTCACAACAGCATAGTATTCTATCAAATAGTGAAAAAAGTAATTATCTGGCACAACGTGCTCCAAGTTCAACCAAGACTTTTCCACATGGCAGGACAGTGGCAGTTTAATCCCCGATTTATGCCGGTGTGAGCAGAAATGTGAACTGCATAAACAATGTCTCTTAATTCTGAGAAAAGGTTAGAACTGTCAGCATGGATTGGGATGAAAGCATGTGGTCTAATTTTGTACCAAATGCATTTGCACTCAGAAGTATTTACTAGCATGATCCATTTATAATAATATCTAATAAGGTGCTATTAGCATTTACAGACTCAGTGCCCTCATAGTCTTACAAGTAAAACCCAAAGACAAGACAAATGAAGTGGAAGACAGGATTATTTTGCAAGGATTTTAACACAGGCATTAATGCTACAAAGTTAGATTATACAAGAAATGTGGGTGAACAAAATGAACAGTTGCACTGATAGAATTAGGTAAGAAAAAGACATGAGTAGGCACTATGCGGAGCATAAATAGCGTAGACATAATTCCCTGCTGCTGTATTGTTTACTATGTGTCATATATACAATATATCTGTTTTATGATCTGATAAATACCCTAGTGCATTGTGAGCCATATTTATTTTTGTGGATTTTATCTTATTAAATACTAAGGTATATCTCACCAGCCATCCTATCAACTCAACTCTGAGAATGCAAGACTCTTATGCTATCTTGAATTTTTCTTTCAAATTGAGCTGTATGCCATTGGTCAGGGAGAATGTTAGTCCAGTGAACAATTTTGTGGTAGCATTGTGGTCAAGTTCCTGAGCTAGTGCCAACAAGTCTAGATCTAAAGACATAATTTGATCTCTGATTTAAGGAGGTTCAGGTATTTAATGGATATCCTGTATTTACTGGATCATTGGGAGACATTGACTTTAATTGTTCTATGAGGCTGTGGTGGCCAGTGCTATCATGTTTGCTGTTGTGTGCTGGGGCAGCAGGCTGAGGGTAGCAGACACCAACAGAATCAACAAACTCATTTGTAAGGCCAGTGATGTTGTGGGGGTGGAACTGGACTCTCTGACGATGGTGTCTGAAAAGAGGATGCTGTCCAAGTTGCATGCCATCTTGGACAATGTCTCCCATCCACTCCATTATGTACTGGTTAGGCACAGGAGTACATTCAGCCAGAGACTCATTCCACTGAGATGTAACACTGAGCGTCATAGGAAGTCATTCCTACCTGTGGCCATCAAACTTTACAACTCCTCCCTCAGAGTGTCAGACACCCTGAGCCAATAGGCTGGTCCTGGACCTATTTCCACTTGGCATGATTAACTTATTATTATTTAATTATTTATGGTTATATATTGCTATATTTCTTCACTATTCTTGGTTAGTGCGGCTGTAACGAAACCCAATTTCCCTCGGGATCAATAAAGTATGTCTGTCTGTAATTTCGCCACAGGGAAGGAGAACTGTCATTCACATTTGTGCTGATCTAAAATTGATTCCAAATCCATAGCAATGTGGTTGGTTTTTAACTGTACCTCCTGAAATGACCCAGTGAGCCACTCAATTCAGGACCAAGTTGGGATGTACCCAAAATGCTAGCTTTACCAGTGATACTCATGTCCTGTAATCAAGTAAATGGAATACATCCTAACCATAACTTAAAAAATAGGAATAGAAATGGGTTATTTAGACTTTCAAATCTGCTCTTTCTTTCATCAAAATCATGACTGAACATTTTTCTGTGCTACTTGTGTATCACTCAATACTCTTAATATCTAGAAAAATTCCCAACCTTCATCTTGAATGATCCCAGTTTACCAAGTCTCCACAGTCAAACAGGGTAGAGAATCCCCAAGATTTGCCACTCCCTGTGCGAAGAAATTTCTCTTCATTTCAGTTCTAAATGGGCTAATATTTAATCTTGGAACATGATTGGTTCTCAGCTCCTCAGCCAGGACCAACCTCTAACCTTCATCTGGCCTGTAACAGTTTAAGTTTCAATAATACCCGCTCTTATTCATCCAGAAATCAAGCTTAGTCTATTCAATCCCTCCTCATTCAAAAGGAAAAATTCTGTCACCCTTGGAACCAATCTAGTGAATCTCTGCGGCACTCCCTCATTGACAAACACATTCCTTTTTAAGTAAGGAGACCAAAACTGAACAAAATGCTCTGGATTCACCCTCACCATCTTCTTCTAATAAAGGCCGACATGCCATTTGTCTTCCTAACCACCTATTACACCTAATCACCTACGTTGCGTTTCAGTGCCTTCTGTTCCTCAACACCTCAGTCTCTTTGAATATGTTTCCCAATGCCCTACAATTTCAAACATATTTAACTTTTCTATTTCACTTATTTATTGAGATACCTTGTGGAATAGGCCCTACCAGCCCTTCAAGATGCTTTACCCAACAACCCCTAATTTAATCCTAGCCTAATCATAGCATAATTTACAATGACCAATTCACCTACCAACCGGTACATCTTTGAACTGTGGGCCAAAACCGGAGCACCCATAGGAAAACCACACAGTCACTCCTTACAGATAGCAGCGGGGTTAATGAACTGCAGTAGATAAATTCACATTTTTCACTATGGTATTGCATCTGCCATGTTCCCGTTCACTAACTCAGCTTACCTATATCCTCTTGAAGCCTCCTTACATTCTTCTCCCTACTCACAATTCTACTTGGCTTTGTTTCATCGCCAAACATATAACAATAGCTGGGGTCCAAGTACTATTGGTAATCCTTGCAGTAGTTTAATGGACCAAGCCTGCCAACCTGATTAAAATCCTTGTATTCACATGCTTTGCTCTTTGCCTAGTAACCACTTCTTGAATGCTTGTTAAGTAATTGCTTGTTGTTGTGTTATCAAAAACCTGAAAACCTAAAATATTCAATCTACTGGTTCACCCTTATTTATTCTACCAGCCACATTCTCAAAGAATTCCAGTAGACTAATCAAACATGATTTACTCCTGACATTTGTTTTTACATCTGACCAAACAATAATTTAAGAATTTGCAAGTTAATGACAGAATAAAATGATAAAAAGAAATTTCAATTGAATGTTGTTAAATTAAAAGATTCAAGTCAAGGGCCTGAATAAGTCAGCTGTGAACTAATGTACATGAAATTAAACAATACATAAACAATACAAATATTGGAAATATATGCAGTAGAACTCTGATGAAGATCATATGGGTTTGTAGCATTTTCCCAATGAAGATAATTTTCATACTGAATATTTTGTGCTTTGAATGGTCTGAAACTATGGGACAATACTTTGACATAATACCAACCGACAGTTAAATGGATTCATGCATGATCAATATCTTTATTCTTTAAAATAACATCCAAAATAAAAAGAGAAAATAGGAGAGAAAGGATTATCCTAATATTCAATTAAATACTTCATACATAAATATTACCAGTCATGATTGCCAGGGCGTTACAGTTCAGTGATGTAACAAAATAACTTGGAATAAGTGGCAAGATTAAAGTGGACTATTATTATAGTGGTTTGTTACATAGAAACATAGCAAACCTACAGCACAATACAGGTCCTTCAGCCCACAATGCGGTGCCAAATATGTACTTACTTTAGAAATTACCTAGGGTTACCCATAGCCTTCTGTTTTTCTAAGCTCCATGTACCTATCCAAGAGTCTCTTAAAAGACCCTATCGTATGTGCCTCCACCGGCAGCCCATTCCACACACTCACCACTCTCTGCATAAAAAACTTGCCCCTGACATCTCCTCTTTACCTACTTCCAAGCACCTTAAAACTAGGCCCTGTCGTGTTAGCCATTTCAGCCCTGGGAAAAAGCCTCTGATTATCCACACGATCAATGCCTCTCATCATCTTACACACTTCTATCAGGTTACCTCTCATCTTCCATCACTCCAAGCAGAAAAGGCCAAGTTTACTCAACATATTCTCATAAGGCATGCTCCCCAATTCAGGAAACATCCTTGTAAATATTCTCTGCATCCTTCCTATAGTTTCCACATTCTTCCTGTAGTGAGGTGACCAGAACTGAGCACAGTACCCCAAGTGGGGTCTGACCAGGGTCTTATATAACTATAACATTACCTCTCAGCTCTTGAACTCAATCCCACAGTTGATGAAGGCCAATACACCATATGCCTTCTTTACCACACAATCAACCTGTGGAGAAGCTTTGAGTGTCCTATGGACTCAGACCCAAAGATCCCTCTAATCCTCCTCAATGCTAACAGTCTTACCATTCATACTATATTCTACCATCATATTTGACGTACCAAAATGAACCACTTCACACTTATCTGGGTTGAACTCCATCTGCCACTTCTCCGCTCAGTTTTGCATCCGATTGATGTCGCTCTGTAACTTCTGACAGCCCTCCACACTCACAAAACACCCCCAACCTTTGTGTCATCAGCAAACTTACTAACCCATCCCTCCACTTCCTCATCCAGAACATCTATAAAAATCAGAAAGAGAAAGAGTCCCAGAACAGATCCCCGAGCACAGCACTGGTGACCGACCTCCATGCAGAATATAACCTGTCTACAACCACTCTTTGCCTTCTGTGGGCAAACCAATTCTGGATCCACAAAGCAAGGTCCCCTTGGCTCCCATGCCTCCTTACTTTCTCAATAAGCCTTGCATGGGGTACCTTATCAAATGCCTTGCTGAAATCCATATACACTACATCTACTGCTCTTCCTTCATCAACGTGTTTAGTCACATCCTCACAAAATGGCTTGTAAGGCACGACCTGCCTTTCACAAAGCCATGCTGGCTATTCCTAATCATATTATGCCTCTCCAAATGTTCATAAATCCTGCATCTCAGGATCTTCTCCATCAACTTACCAACCACTTAGATAAGACTCACTGGTCTATAATTTCCTGGGCTATCTCTACTTCCTTTCTTGAATAAGGGAACAACATCCGCAACCCTCCAATCCTCCAGAACCTCCCCCGTCCCCATTGATGATGCAAAGATCATTGCCAGAGGCTCTGCAATCTCCTCCCTTGCCTCCCTTGCCTCCCACAGTAGCTTGGGATATATCTTGACTGGTCCTGGTGATTTATCCAACTTGATGCTTTCCAAAAGCTCCAGCACATCCTCTTTCTTAATGTCTATATGCTCAAGCTTTTCAGCCCACTGTAAATAATCCCTACAATCACCAAGGTCCTTTACCGTAATGAATACTGAAGCAAAGAATCCATTAAGTACCTCCACTACCTCCTCTGGTTCCATACACACTTTTCCACTGTCACACTTGATTGGTCCTATTCTCTCACGTCTTATCCTCTTGCTCTTCACATACTTCTAGAACACCTTGGGGTTTTCCTTAATCCTGCTCACCAAGGCCTTCTCATGGCCCCTTCTGGCTCTCCTAATTTCATTCTTAAACTCCTTCCTGCTAGCCTTATACTTCTCTAAATCTCTATCATTACCTAGTTTTCTGAGCCTTTCACAGAGAGTGATCCACCTTGACAGCATAAGAACTCTTCCACAGTGATTAAATCTTTAGCCGTGAATGGGACAATTTAAAACTTACTATGCTGCGTTATATTTGCACACCTTACTAAAAGTAAAAATGAAGAGTACACATGTTATCCCCAGTCTCCTGTGTTTTTCTTTCAATTAGTCTTATGTTTTGGAGTTACAGAACATAACAATAGCTATCACTTTATACATTATCTCCCACATAATAACTTTATTTTGTTTTTTACAATATTCTTAAGGGATAAATATTGACTGAGCTACATGAATAATTCCCCTGTTCTTCTAAGCATCAAAGTCTAATTGGCATCTATATGAAACTTGGAAGGTCATCAGTTTAACATCGCTGAAAGCTAATATTTTGAGCTGTGCACCACTCCCTAAAAACTGCTCTGGAAGTCAGCCTAGACTATTTTGTACACATCTTTAGACTGAAGTTCAAGCTCACAACATCTGATTCACAACCAAGAGTGTTACTCAACAGACTACCACAAGGACAGGTTGAGTTAAATAGGATAAGGGATGATCTAACTGAGAAGTTTAAAATAATGAAGTAATTCAATATGGTGGATTTTTAAAAAAATATTTCTTTTTCACACTGATGATGAAAATCCAAAACTAGGAGACACAACCTTCCAATAAGAGCTAATGAAATTAGGAAAATCCTTTTCAGATGAATTATTTTGGAAAAAGGAAGCTTCCTTTCCCGAAGACTTAAGTATTCTTCATCAATTTAATTTTTCAAGACATGTTGAGAGATTCCTGATAGTTCAAGGATCAAGTAATATGATTAACCATCAAGTTCCTTTATGCTAATACAGAAGTGCCGTTCAGAGCTGATGTCACATGGAACAAGCAGAAGAATCGGAGCCAATCACAGCATTGATATCATGCAACACCTTCCTTAATGCAGCTGATAGAAACCCTGACATAATCAGTTACCTGCAGTACATTGTCTCAATAGCCTTTATTGCCCCGTGCATGGGATTCATCTTTCGCAGATATCCTCCTTACAAAATTAAGACCTGTGAAACTTACTTTGGTTAAGCTGTGAAATCTCCTAACACAATGCAGATGAGCAGCATCTTTCTCCTATTTTCCATTTCCGGTTGTTCATGCTCTGTGCATCACCAAGTGGAATCCCTTTTCTCCTTACCCTGACTTTGGGAATAAGATAATAATCAAAAGTAACTGATTTAAAGGGACATAAATGGAGGGGTTAATTTCTTCATTGTCTTTGGTTAGTTCCTATAACTAAGCTATTGCTGCCTTTCATATTTTAAGTCTCCATTGTAGCCACCTTAAGGCCCTGGGTACATTTTTGCCTTTTGTTGTTTAACCTGAACATAAACCAGGCACATCGGAACCAAGAACAAATACGTTTGCCTGACAAAGCTCAGTTGTAAATTACATTAAGAATGTTAATTTGGATGTCATAGGCAAGAAAAGTCACATTGATTCTATACTGTATGTTGACATAGGAAAGAGGTGAGCTACATTTGCACAGTTTCTGTTGCAAAATCACCACCATATTTATTACATTCACAAACACAAAAAAATCTGCAGATACTGGAAATCCAAGCAACACTAACACAATGCTGGCAGAACTCTGCAGGCCTATGGAAAAGAGTAAACAGTCGATGTTTCAGGCCGAGACCCTTCATCAGCTCTGAACGGCACCTCCGTATCAGCATTAAGGAACTTGATTTTCCAAGATGGCAGCGCGACACAGCTTGCAGCGGCCACTCCGGAGCTGATTATCTGTTATTTGTGAAGTGGGGTGCCGTGCGCAATCATAATCGATTGAAAACGGACGTGGGAACACGGAGGAACATCGGGAAATCTCCAGGAAGACCTTCTTCATTGCTGCTGCTGTTGTGAGGTCTGGGACTCTGCTGGGAAGAACAGGCCCCCAGTCCTCGGGGTCGCGTTGCCGATGGCCATTGGCGGGGCTGTCTTAATATGCTCAGCAGAGGATGGTGCTCGGAGAAGCTGTGCCAGAGGGGATGGTTGTCAGCTCGGAAGTTCGACGGACTCGGAGTCCGCAGCAGTCAGGTCGCTTTCGGTGTGTGCTGCGTCTGTGAGGCTGAGTCGGGCGGCGCCGTGAAAGTCCATAGCGGGGGTATTCCCTTCTGCCGCCGGCATGAGATGACGAGTCAATCGGGGACCCTGAGGACTTGTGGAGACTGTGTGGTGGTTTCTTTCGAACTTATAGTCTTTTAACATCTATTTTTACCGTGCCCATGGTCTGTTTTTTATCAATTATGCTATTGTTTGCACTGTTGTAACTATGTGGTTTTGTGCAGGTCTTGTAGCTTTAGTTTTTGGTCTTGCTTGTCTGGTGGATTTGGAGCTCCTTTTCGGGGAACGCACTAAGACGGTAGCGTGATATTAATACGCAGCAGCCTCTCCGCACTCTGGATTGGGGATTGCCAAACATTATGTGGATTTTCTGGTGTAGTCTGTTTTGTCATGTGTTTTTGTGATATCATTCTGGAGGAACGTTGTCTCATTTTTTAATTGCATTGCATTTGTGGTTTCTAAATGACAATAACCTGAAACTGAACTGAAGACTTTTGAGGGGAGGTGATAGATGGATGGAGTTGAGGGTTAGGTACAGTTGAAATGAAAACCCAGTTCAGAATGTGTTTTCATAGAAAAGATGTGTATTTAATATTTCAGTGGTATTTGAGTAATATTGTAAATGTATTGTTTGATTAATATTCTTTGTTTTTTTACATAATTCATTACTGGTTATATGTATGTAGTACATGAATGGCATATGTCATTATGCCACCACATCATATGTGAGTGGTCTACTAAAAGTAAAACGAAGAGAACACGTTATTCTGTGCTCCCGCATTTTCCTTTCAGTTAGTTTCTGGAGTTACAAAGCATAACAGTGGCAATGAGTAATTTTAAATTGAAACCCAGGATGACTACCCACCCATCAAAGCACAGCAAGTTTTTCTTCTGTAGGGGGGAGAGAGAAGTTGGAGTTTTTAAAAAAAACTCTAGCAAGTATTTCTTTGGATGGGGGAGAGAGGCAGTCTAGTTAAAAAGAAGGGAGCAAATGGATGAAATTCCCTGGTTCATAAACAGTGAGTTCCGGGTGATAATGATAACTTAAAAAAAGCAGAAATATTTGGCTGCATTGGAAAGATAGGTTCATTCGACTGATAACTTGATGACATATACTGAATGAATTAAACAGTATATTAAAGCAAATGAAACAGCTGATAAGAAACGAGAGCCAGGCTGGCTGAGTGTAGTAAGTGGAAAAGCATGCAGTTTGTTTAGAAGTTTGACTCCTCTAACCATACCAGCCAAAAGGAGCTTTGCTGATATTGTGAAAGTAACACAGGAACATTTAGAACTGAAACTAATGCTTTAGGTTTAATAAGTGGATTTAAAAGGAAGGGGAGCCCGTTTCAGATTACGTGGATGAAATTGTCCCAGCATTATTAGTTCAGCAATTGGATTAATGATGCACTGAGAGACCACTTAGTTTGTGGAATCTTACAAGAATGCATTCAAAAATTGCTCCTAATTGAAGCCCAAATTACAGTACATTTAAAAGAACCACTTCTTTTTATGAGGTTTATCAATGATTTATGGAATAAATAGTTTTGTTGCCAAGCTTGCAGAGGATACAAGATTGCTGGAGGAGTAGGTAGTGTTGAGGAAACAGGTAGGCTACAGAAGGAGAGATTAGGAGAATGGAAAAGAAAGTGGGAAATAAAATACATGCTGGAAAATACATGGTCATGCACTTTGGTAGAAGAAGTAAATGTGCAGACTATTTTATAAACAGGGAGAAAATCCAAAAGGCTGAAATGCAAATGGATTTTGGAGTCCTTGTGCATAATGTTTCTCACCATAAATATTCACAAAGGGCGTTATCACTATAATAGGCCTAATTTTGGAGCTGCATCTGCACCTGCACTCTGGCAAAAAGTAATGGACAAGGTGCTGCAAGGTTGAACACGCTCAGTGTTAACTGGAGGACATCATTGTTACCTGTAAGGATGACAAGGAACACCTCTAAAATCTCAAGACAGTATTAAAAAGATTAGAAGATTATGGCCTCAAGCTCAGCGCAATAAATGTAAATTCTTTAAACCAAGCATCACTGACTGGGGTGTGACCTGTTCTGCTGAAGAGTCTCAGACTGAAACGTCGACTGTACTCTTCTCCATAATGCTGCCTGGCCTGCTGAGCTCCTCCAGAATTTTATGTGTGTTAGTTAAATGGAAATCTGTTTTGGAGACCTGTGTACAGTTAAGGTGTTTCAACTGATTGTAGTAAAAGTACACCTATATCTGGAAGATGAGTCAGTATCCTGGTAAATGCTGCACCATGAAGACAAAAGAACATCCCAAGCAACTCCATGAAAAGGTTATTGAAAAACACAAGTCAGGAGTTGGATACAAGAGAATTCCCAAGTCACTGAATATCTCTTGGAGTACAGTTAAGTCAATCATCAAGAAATGGAAAGAATATGGCACATCTATACATCTGCCTAGAGCAGGCTGTCCTCAAAAACTGAGTGACCATGTAAGAAGGGGATTAGTGATGGAGGCCACCAAGAGACCTATGACATCTCTGGAGGAGTTACAATCTTCAGTGGCTGAGATGGGAGAGACTGCACATTCAACAACTGTTGCCCAGGTGCTTCACCAGTCACAGCTTTCTGTGAGAGTGGCAAAAAGAAAGCCACGGTTGAAAAACACACATGAAAGCTTGGCTAGAGTTGCGGGAAGGCACGTGGGCATCTGTGAAGTCAGCTGGAAGAAGGTTCCAGGATCTGATGAAACCAAAACTGAGCTTTTTGGCCTTCAGGCTGAACGTTATGTTTGGCATAAACCAAACATCGCACACATCATCAAAAACACACCATCTCTACCATGAAGCATGGTGGTGGTTGCATCTTGCTTTGGGGATGCTTCACTGCAGTAGACCCTCGAAGGCCTGTGAAGGTAGAGGGTAAAATGAATGCAGCAAAATACAGGGAAATCCTGGAGGAAAACCTGATGCAGTTTGCAAGAGAACTGCAACTTGGGCGAAGAATTGTTTTCCAGCAAGACAATAACCTGAAGCATAAAGCCAAAGCCGCATAGGAATGGCTTAAAAACAACAAAGTTAATGTCTTGGAGTGGCCAAGTCAGAGTTCAGACCTCAGACCTCAATCCAATTGAGAATTTGTGGCTGGACTTGAAAAGGGCTGCTCACTCACGATCCCTATGCAATCTGACAGAGCTTGAGCAGTTTAGTAAAGAAGAATGGGAAAAGTTGCAGTGTCCAGATGTGCAAAGCTGATAGAGACCTATCCTCACAGACTCAAGGCTGTAATTGCTGCTGAAGGTGCATCTACTAAATACTTACTTGAAGGGGGAGAATACTTATGCAATCAATTATTTTGTGTTTTATATTTGTAATTAACTTAGAATAATTTGTAGAGATCTGTTTTCATTTTGACACAAAAGAGTCTTTTTCCGGTTGATCAGTATAAAAAAATCCAAATTAAATCCACTGTGATTCAATGCTGTAAAACAATAAAACATGAAACTTCCGGGGGGGGGGGGGGAGTGGTGAATACTTTTTGTAGACACTTTTTATATTGAGTTGGAGTTTATAGCAAAGCAGGGAGGAGTGTAGTGTATTCAATAGAAACATAGAAATACATAGAAAACCTACAGCACTATACAGGCCCTTCGGCCCACAAAGTTGTGCCGAACATGTCCCTTCCTTAGAAATTACTAGGCTTACCTATAGCCCTCTATTTTCTTACATAATTCTTACGGGTTATACATACGAAGTATGTGAATGACATATGTCATTACGTCATATGTGAGCACCTTACTAAAAGTAAAATGAAGTAGACGCATTATCCCAGGCTCCCGTGTTTTTCTTTCAATTAGCTCTTTGAGTTACAAAGCTCATCAGTAATGCTTGCAAACCTTGCTGAGTTGACATGTGCCTGATTCAGTCTTTAACTTCCATTGGAATTGGTTTTGCTCTTAAAATAGCCTTCTGTAGGCTGTACCTGAATTTCCTGTGTAGTTCTGGATCACCAGTCTTGAATATCACGGTTCTAGCCCTCAGTAGACTATGATCTCCTGGTTCGTCCACAGTTATTGGTTTGGATATGTCCGGTCTGTTCCCAAAGGCACACAGGTATTGAAGAAGTCGGTGACAACTATGATGTATTCATTCAGACTCAAAGAGAACCCGTGGCTCAAAGCAGTCCTGAAAGTAGTCTCTGCCTCCCTTGACTCTAAGTTCTGGATTTTCATCACTATTGCTGCAGTCTTTAAAGTTGAGTTTATCACTGGTTTGCAATTATGATTATAATCATCCATCAGCTATGTAAAACATGTTTAATTAAAGAATTTCATCATCTTTTTCAAAATCAAGCTGTTTGATACAAAAAAAAGAAATAGCAATTAACTTGCATGTCCTTTGGGTGTTCCATCTTCTTCAAGGGGAAAAAAATATTTTTCTTTTAGGAGCATGTCCTGATGACATCACTTGGGAACTAATTTAATGAGGCTGCTCACCAAACAAATGTAATTGGGGTGGCGTGATGACTAATGCATCCTGAATTGGTGGATGTGCCCACCAACAGTAATTCAACTCACAGGCACTGACGTCAGAGTAAATCTACCTGGAGCATTTTTAGACTGAGGATGTCAGTCACCAATTAAGCACATAACAATATTCCACGATATCCCAGACATTAACAGAATCCCCTCCCTTTGAAAGTATACAAATTTAAACCGGGTTTGCTTATCTGTCATGTTGAAAGAAAAATCCAAAAAAAACTGAAATTTCCCTTTTAAGATAGGTGATGCATGAAAAAATCAGAAATGATTGCCCTTAAGCGTTCTAATGAAGGTAGATAGTGAAATACAAGTAGATCACTAGCTAAAAATAGTGCCTAGCATAAACTATTGCTTCATATTGTTTGGGAAAGTAGTCTCCCATAATCAGATTTTACTGTCACAATAATTGCGGCATGGTTACAACATATATTTTCTTGTTCTGATGTGGTCTGCACCCAAATAAAAGAATTACCTGAGGAAATCTTAGTCTAGGCAGCTTCTGAATTGCTCAATTTGTAATTGTAGGTACCTACATTGATCAGAAATATTATTTAATTTATTAAAATGACTGTGATAGAAAAGGGTGTTGTGCAGAAATCTACACTGCTGCTGTCACATTTGTGAAGCAGTTCAAAGTAATACATTTTGTTGATATTCAATCGACTTTTCTTTGTAATTTTCATTTTAGTTTGTATCAGCATTTCATCAATTTGAGTAACTTATTAATCTCTGATCTTCAGTAACAACATTGCCTACAGACATAATTTTACTAACTTCCATTGTTGGTGCAATATAGTTTCAGTGAGTGAGGAACAATAGAGGAAATGTTCTTCCTTGCTGGTGATGAATGCAGAATCAACAGATCCGTATCAAAGCAACACACACAAAATGCTGGAGGAGCTCAGCAGGCCCGGCAGCACCTATGGAAAAGAGTAAGCAGTTGATGTTTTGGGCCAAGATGCTTCTTCAGGAAAGTCCTTTTCGAACATATTATTTTGGAAACAGGGAGCCAGGAAGCTTCCTTTCCAGAAGACCTGTGTGTTCTTCATCAATTGAATTTTTCAAGACAGGTGGAGAGATTTCTGATAGTTCAAGGATCAAGTAATATGATTAGCCATCAGATTCAGATTCAGATTCAGTTTATTATCATTTAGAAACCACAAGTGCAATGCAGTTTAAAAATGAGACAACGTTCCTCCAGAATGATATTTGCTACAAGACAAAACCAAACATCATGAGTGGTGAAGAAACACACACAAGATGCTGGTGGAACGCAGCAGGCCAGGCAGCATCTATAGGAAGAAGCACTGTCGACATTTCAGGCCGAGACCCTTCGTCAGTTCCACCAGCATTTTGTGTGTGTTTCTTGAATTTCCAGCATCTCCAGATTTCCTCGTGATCATGAATGGCTTTGGTGCTTCACTCCCAGATGAGCTCAATGCCTTTTATTCCTGCTTTGAAAGGAAGAATAAAAGTATCCCTGTGTAAATCCCCACAGCATCTGGTTCCCCTATGATTTCTGCCTTGGAGGCCAGCATCAGAACATACTTCATGAGGGTAAACCCTCACATGGCATCAGGCCCCGATGGTGTACCTGGCAGGGCTCTGAAAACCTGTGCCAACCAGCTGGCGGGAGTGATCAATCTCTACTTCGATCTCTCATTGCTGCAGTTGAAGGTTCCCACCTGCTGAGGGTGGGAACAATCATACCTGTGCCCAAGAAAAGCAGGGTGAGCAGCCACAACTATCACCCAGTGGCACTCACATCCGCTCTGATGAAGTGCTTTGAGAGGTTGGTCATGACTAGAATCAAGTCCTACCTAAGCAGGGACCTGGACCTGCAGCTATTCGCCTCTTGTAGGTGCAATCTCACTGGCTCTCCACTCCGCCTTGGATCCCCTGAACATCAGCATTACCGATGACAGGCTGTTGCTTATTGACACAGATCAGCGTTCAACACAATCATACTCAATTCTATTCAACAAGCTCCAAAACCTGGGCTTCTGTACCTTGCTCTGCAACTCGATGCTTGACTTCCTCACCAGGGAACCGCAGTCAACCGGATCAGAAATAACATCTCCTCCTCACTGACAGTGAACACTGGTGCTCTACTCTCTTTACACCCAAGATTATGTGGCTATGCACAGTTTAAATGCCATCTGTATATTTGCAGATAACACAACTATTGTTGGCAGAAAATGGTGATGGGGTGGTGTACTGGAGTGAGATAGATCAGAGGATTAAGTGATGTCACATTAACAACCTTGCACTTAACATTAGTAAGACTGGGGAATTGATTGTGGACTTCAGAAAGGGGAAGTCAAGGGAATACATACCAGTCCTCATCGAGGAATCAGCAATGGAAAGGGTGAGCAATTTCAATTTCCTGGGTGTCAACATCTCCGAAAATCTATCCTGGATCCAACACATTGATGCTATTATAAAATAGCATGACAGCAGCTATACTTCATTAGGAGTTTGAGGAGAATTGGTATGTCACTAAATACACTGGCAAATTTCTACTAGAGCATTCTGTCCAGTTGCATCACCGTCCTGTATGTAGGGACCATGGCACAGGATCATAAAAAGCTGCAGAAGGTTGTGAAGTCAGCTGGCTCCGTCATGGGTACTCGCTTTCCCAGCATCGAGGGCTCCTTCAAAAGAAATCCCACCAACCAGGATATGTCCACTTCTCATTTCTACCATCAAGGAGGAGGAATAGAAGCCTAAAGACACACACTCAGTGTTTCAGAAACACTTTCTTCCCTTCTGCTATCAGATTAATAATTGTACAATGAACCCATGAACACTACCTCACTATTTCTTCCTCTCTTTTTGTGCTACTTATTTCATCTATACTTATTATACTTGCTGTAATTCATAGTTATTATCATGTATTGCAATGTACTGCTGCCACAAAACAACAAATTTTATAACATATGCTAGTGATATTAACCCTGATTCTAATTCTGATTCTGATTCAGTGTCAATTAATTTTGATTTGCTATATGTAGGCTCCATCTGGAATTGGAGTTAGGAGCAAAGGCAATATGCCTGGTTAAAAGCCCAAAGTGGTTCAATTCCGGACTGCAGCAAATTCAACTCTAATGCATGTACCATGTGTTGGTTTCTGTTGCATTTATCTGACAAGTGGAACATAACCAGAGAATCACTCGTGCCAATATATTTGAGGCTTTCTACATTTTTTATCTCAAGTTGATTACAGGAACAGCTTGTGTTAAAACAACAATTGCTGCTTTCAAACTACAAAACTGCTGTCATCAACACCCTATCAGGAAAGACACGAGATCAGGATTGTGTACTTACATCATTTTATACGATGTACATTTTAATTTTTCCAAGCAAATTGTGACACTACCCAAACACATGACGCAACGACCAACCCGCATTGACCATACAGATTCAGTGGTTCAAGCTAGGTAACTCACCACAACCTCAAAAGGCAGTTGGGGACGGTAAAAGATGCCAGGGCCGCATTCGCAGAATTCTATAACTTCTTCAAATCAATTTTGACGAGTACTATGAGTGTGTTATTATAAGTTCCTAGTGCTTTTACGTCAACATTTAATATTTTGAACAGCTCACACAAAACTCTAAAGGAATAATGATTGCTAACAACCATCACATTATTTTCTGTTATTCTCTGCCTCTGCATCACCCTCTATTGACTCTTTCTCTAAGTGTTTTCCTCCCAGGCTACTTAGACTGCTCAGGTTAGAAAACATTTTGAGTACAAACAGCTCTCAGCAAACAGTGTTTCTCCTGAGCAGCCTGCAGTCAGCGGTTTCAAATGATGCGACTCCTGGGATGCTCAGACAAGTTTGCTCGCAAGCTGCCTCCCTGAGGTGATTAAATATAACAGAAACATTTTCATAGAAAATCACTGGTGAAGGAGCCAATAGTTAAGGTGAGAGGCAGTAGCCAACAGCTATGACCGTAAGTTCAATGTCTCAGCACCTTCAATGCAACAGTGAAAACAAAAAAGAATTGTTTCCTTCATAGGATCTGGACACACACCTTCAGGTACTCTTTGAAAATCATTTAAATAAAGTTATTTTTGGAATAGTTTTTATTTAATTTTAAATAATTTCTTAGAGTACTGCTTAGCATTTTCAGATAGATTCTAGTTCATCCATTATGTTTACATATGTAATGTACATGAAATTTAAAATCATTTGAAAAATTCGTAGTTGACAGTCACTGTATTGATCCTACTTAAGCTGCCACTGAAATGCATTTTCCTTTTGTGAATTTTCATTGCGTGACATTGTTTGACTAACCTTATTACTTTCCAAATAGATGAATGCTTGCAGCACTCGTTCTATTTGCTGACCACTTCACAACCATTTGTCCAAAATGTAACTTTCTAGGTGGAATTCAGCAGCTACTGTTTGCATTTTGCTTTAATGAACAGATCGTTTGAGTCAGGTTTCTCGTCAGTTGTTAGTTTAGTCAAACACACTACAACGTTGTAATTAAATTCATGAATGATCTGTACCTGTCTCTGTAAATTCCTAACAACTATTTGTCCACAGTCCAGGAACATGCATTTTGGCTGAGCAGCACCCAATATTTGACAGCTGGAAAAGGTGGACATAGTTCCTAAGTAGTGGCTATGGCAAATGATAGATGACTGATAAGAAGCCATAAGAATGCCTCCTTACTGCAAAGCATAGGTCTGGTGGAATGAGCATATTAGAAAGTCAATTAGCCTGCAATGTTGATTTGATGCCAGCGTTGCTCCAGCTAATGTTTTTCCTTAGGTTTGCACAGTTGAATGCACATAAAGCAGCAGAAAGGACTTCCCACGCTGCTCGGAACCAATCCTACTTCAATCAATCCTACTTGAAACAGTTACCGGTTATACACTGGTTAGTTGATGGTCATTTCTTTCAGACATTGTGTTTTTGGTGCTTTCAAGGTTTGTTTCAGTCTTTTACCACCTGCCAGTACATGCAATAGTAGGCTTTCTTTTTGATGCACCATCAATAACTCTCTGAGATGTGAGACGAGATATAGGCTTTTATTGACTGGAAGAAAGAACAAGCAGCAATTGACCACCACACTGCATCCTGGAGACTGAGGGCTGGGCTCAGGCCTCAATCGCCTTTATACCGGGGTCTGTGGGAGGAGCCACAGGAGCAGTCAGCGGGGGGGGGGGGGGCCTGTCCAGACAGGTATATGTAGTTCACCACACTTTTTGACATTGAACATGACCTGCAGAGGCCCCACAAAGCAGAGAGGAAGAACTCTTCTCAGGAAGGGGCCAAGTCTGTTCTGATTGTTTGTGGAACAGTTCTAAAAGCAGGAGTTTGGTGATGAACCCACTGTAAGACAATTGTGTTGCATTAGGAATAGCCTGACTTACAGTAAATCCACTGTGGCCACAGTTACAAATTTGGTAATAGTTAGGAAAGTAACTTCAATGTGCCTGGCCCTGTACAGGCGACTTCTGGAGCTATCAACAACATCTTGCAGTTTGCCATCTGCTATTTCAGTCTCTCTACAGGAGCTAACAATTGAATTTGCTTTTGCCAAAGACAAGCAGATGGAAAAAGTACAAAGTTTGCAGGCTTTCCCATGATGTAGTGCACCATTATCTGCATCCAGATTGCTGTATATATACCACATGTTAATACTAACACACAACAAAATCAAGAGACAACACCGCCTCAGCATTCAGCTAGTGTGTAACAATAGACAACGGACTATGTAGTTCAATCCTAGGTATCCCTGGCAGAAATCATTTTGCAGGGAGGTTCCTTGTTTAATATGTATGAGACATATGATTGAATGAGGCATATCTTGGAAACAGGGGACCCAACTTCATAAGACAGCACCACAGATACCTACATGTTGTCAGCCATCATGTGGTTGTGGTAAAGCTGCGAAGTATCTTTCGCGATACACTGGTGTCAGGAAACATTTGTGTTCTGAAGAAAGTACACAGATGTTCCTGGAACTGTAACTAAGAATGTGGGCATCTCTCTGAAGATTGGCATTTATTGCCTGCTTTTGTTGCTCTGAGCTGGCAGTAGTGAGTTTGTTACAATTCATAACTTCAATAGGTACATTTAATGTCAGAGGAATGGATAAAATATACATCCTGAAATTTTGTTTTCTTCACAAACATCCACGAAAACAGAGGAGTGCCCCAAAGAATGAATGACAGTTAAATGTTAGAACCCCAAATGTTGAGAGAACATTTCAAAGAGCCACACACACAAAATACTGGTGGAACTCAGGTCAGGCAGCATCTATAGAAATACGCAGTCAATGTTTCGGGTTGAGACCCTTCTTCAGGATTTATTTCAAGGAGCTTTTAATAAATTAACACACACACACAAAATGTTGGTGAGGGAGAAGGCAGGTGTAGCACTTTGTCCATTTGCAGGGATAAGTGCCAGGAGGGAGATTAGTGGGGAGGGACGAAAGAAAAGGGAATCATGGAGGGAACAATCCCTGTGGAAAATGGGGGGTGGGGGGGGGGTAAAGATGTGATTAGTGGTAGGATCCCTTTGAAGATGGCAGAAGTTGCAGAGAATGATGTTTTGAATGCAAAGACTCATGGGGTGGTGGTAAGGACAAGAGAAACTCAATCACTGTTAATGTGGTGGAAAGACGGGATGAGTACTGTTGCTCAGGAAATGGAGGAGATGAGGGCGAGGGCAAAATCAATAGTAGAGGAAGGAAAACCCCATTCTTTGAAGAAAGAAGACATCTCTGCGGCCTGGTAAGGAAAGCCACATGCAGTGGAGATGAAGAAACGAAAGGGAATAGCATTTTTACAGGAGTCAGGGTGGGAAGTATAGTCAAGATAGCTGTGAGAATCGGGAGGTTATATAAATTAGCCATGTTGAGTAGACTTGGAGTCTCAGAAACAAACGTTTTCTCACCAAAAACATGAAGTCAGGTTATCTGCTTTTTTAGTGATAATCCAACCATTGAATTCGCTTTTAGTGAGTAGCAATAAATCAATGAACAGAATTTACAATATTTTAATACTTGACCATGGTTCTGATAATATTTACACTTTTGTTTTAGTATGACCACACTCTTGGGATCAGGACCTTATGTCTGCACAGTCCCTGTTCAGGCATATCATGCTCCATGTCTGGTATCTCACCTTCGCCCCCCCCCCCCCCCACACACACATTCTAATATCTCTGATGAATCATCTAAATGATACCTGTATCCTTGGGCTGAGTTACAAGGCAAGATTCACAGGCTAGTAGAAGGAGGAAGCAGAATCTCCCACTACTCTACTTCATGCTGAGGTATCATTGGTAGGAGGATCAGTGTACAATGCTCATGCCAATCATCATCGTGATTAATGGAGATGAACCATTATGTTGTGTAGCACCACCATAGATGGATAGACTCATTTGGCAACTGAAAAACAGGCAACCATGAAGTGGTACAGACTCTGGGCCATCAGCATATTACTATTCCACCACCCCTTGATTCAGCATATCCTTCACTCTGCCATTGCTATCAAGCCTAGGGATTAACCATGGTTCAACAAGGTACACAGATGGCCCTGGAGTTTACCACGAACCTTTAAAAATGAGGTGCCAACTAAGAGAAGCTGCTTGTGTACCTTTTGCCACAACAGGAAATTGACATGGGAAAAGCAAAAGCACAAATGACAAACTAGATCAAACCTCAGCACAGCCCTTTGAGAGGAAGTTGGGCCTCTAATTCTAGGCTCACCCCACCTCAGTGGAATAAGCCTGCTTGCATTCGCCCTATCTATACCCTCATAATTTCGTATACCTCTATCAAATCATGCCTCAGTCTTCTACTTTCTAGGAAATAAAGTCCTAACCATTTCAACCTTTCCCTATAACTCAGGTCCTCAAGTCCCAGCAACATCCTTGTAAATTTTCTCAGCATTATTTCAAATCTTATTGTCATCTTTCCTGTAGGTAGGTGACCAAAACTGGGCACAATACTCAAAATCAGGCCTCACCAATGTCTCATACAACCTCACCATAACATCCCAACTCTTGTACTCAGTACATTGATCTACCTGTGACAGTTCCAAGGAAATGTGAATCTGTATTCTCAGATCCCTCTGTTCTATCGCACTCCTCAGTTCCCTGCCACTCACCAAATAAGACCTACTGTAATTGATCCTCTCTAAGTACAACACCTCACACTTGCCTGCATTAAAAACTCTTTCCATCTAACCTTTTTACAGCATGGGAGTCCCAGACAATATGTGGAAAGTTAACATCACCTATTATCACAACCTTATGCTTTTTGCAACTGATGTTGCATCAATTTTATTAGCTGGAAGAGAGCAATCAGCAGCAAGAGACCATCACACAACATCTCGGAGACTGAGGGAGGAGCAGTGCCTCCAATCGCCTTTATACCGGGGTCTGTGGGAGGAGCCACAGGAGCAGTCAGCAGAGGGGGCGTGTCCAGACAGGTATATGTAGTTCACCACAGCAACATTCTGCTATCTCTCTACAGATTTGTTCCTCCAATTGTAACTGGGTGGTTTATGATACAATCATATTAACGTGGTCATACCTTTATTCTTCAGTCCTACCCGTAAGACCTTAGTAGATGAGCTCTCCAGTCTGTCCTGCCTGAACACTGCTGTAACAGTTTCCCTAGTAATGCCACCTCTTCCCCTTTAATCCGTCCTGCTCTATCACAACCAAAACAATGGAACCCTGGAATATTTTGCTGCCAGTCCTGCATCTCCAAGTCTCACTAATGGCTACAATGCAATAATTCCACGTGCTGACCCAATCGCCTAAGTTCATCCTCCTTTCCTCAAATACTCCTTGCATTGAAATATACTCAACTCAGAACACCATGCTCAACCTTTTGAATTCCCAGCCTTGTATATAGGCTTCACAACATCTTTCTCCATAACACTCCATTATCTGTTCTGTGTCCAATACACCTGCAACTCTAGTTTAAACCCCCCTACCCTATGCAACACTTGCAAACATCCTGCTGGGGTATTAGTCCCCCTCTAGTTCAGCTGTAATCCATCCCTTCTGTACAGGTCCCACCTTCCCTGGACGTGAGCGCTGACTTTGTGTTTCTAAACACCAGGAAGAAAAAGAATGCTTGATTGTTGCCCGGTTATATTGACGTTAGCACAAGCCATCTCCCTTACAGTATTAACTGTATAAATCTACAGTAGTTGCACCACTCTGCCCGCACCCTTCTGTAGTTCGGTCTGCTTGAGAATTGTGCACTGTCATTTCATGGTTAATAAATGAATGCTTGTAATTGTCAGTTACAGACTGTTAAATTTGACAACTAATTAAGAAATCTCATTACTTAGTAATTTCCCACCTAAAGAGCAAGGCTTCAGTGAGCATCACTGCATTGCAGGTGCTGTATCTATTTAATTGAAGTCTTCCATTCTAGGTATCACTCTGGTGCAAAAATTCCATATATTTTTCAATGAAACCAGTTAATCTGAAATTGGATTTATTGCATCATATTTCCTGCAAAATCCATGCATATTTTCCTCTTTCCTGAAATTTTTCTGCTGGCTACCCATGCACTAAATATTTTTTTTTTGCCTGCTTCCCATGTTATTTGAAGGAAGACAAGTTCAAATCAAAATTATAAAAGATTCAGCTCACACTAAGATAAGCTGAGGCAGTGAAAAATGGAGAGTTCAATAACAAGCAGCACCTGAAAAGTTAAGTAATAATGCCAAAGCTTGTCAAAGTGTTTACCTGTCTGGCATTGGATCAATACAGCAAAAAAAAGTGTGATTTTACACAGAACATTCTGTGAGAGCTCAATAGCAGTTGTGGCAATACATGTTTCATCATGAATAGAGAGGGACAACAAAGGGAGATATTATCCATTATCAGAGAAAATGCAAGCAGCACTCTCCTTTCCATATTTGCTTCATCTATAGCAATCAATGTCAAAAACTTGCTCAATATTTGACACAGTTGATCACTATTTCTCACAATCTTAAATTGTTTAGAATGAGAAATACTTGTCAAATGTTTCATGTATTTTTAAGTAAACTGGGTAATTAATAGCCTTCTCATCAAAGACAACAACAATAAGATCATCTTATAATATGAATTGTTGCTTTTTCTAAGGTTTTTGGTGCAATAGATTCAATTATCATGATCTACCAGTTCTTAAAATAATTCACCCAACTCTTATCAGAAGGAAGACCAAATCCCTAACAGCATGCAAGGCAACTTGCACACAATCACTCTGTTAAAGTAAAGCAAGAATTTCATGCTTTAACTCGTGAACAAGGGGAAATGGTGGTGCCTATTATAAGATCCCTTGTTAGTCCTTGTTTAACCAAACTAATTAGATTTGTTCAGCATTGAATTCTTTAATTCTGCAGCTGAAAGGAGTTCTGGTCATTAAGAAGCAATCACTCATTATCTGCGCAATTTTATTCCACATGTGCTTAACTACTTAAGTAAAAAAAAGAGGAAATTCTAAAAGCACTTAGTAGATGAGATGAACCTGGTGGAAAGAAGCATAGAATAATGGTTCAGACTGAAGAATCTCGGTTAGAAATGAAACAAGAGAACAGAAAGATATGATGTATCTGAAAAGCGATAGATGCTGTAAGTCTTAAATTAAAAATGAAACAGAAAATGTTGGAAATGTTTGGCAGAATCTATAAAACAAGAAGTAGGAAAGAAAAAAAATTAAATTGTGTTTAAGTTGCACAGAAGATGGGGGATACATGGATAGAACCAAAGGAACACGTACAAAATGCTGGAGTAACTCAAAATTATTCATTTCCATAGATGCTTCCTGACCTGCTGTGTTCCTCCAACATTTTGAGTGGGTTGTTTTGGATTCCTAGTATCTGCAGACTTTTCCCTGTTTAGAACAACGGGAAAACTGAACAAATTAGCATTTGGAGAGTGAGAATACAAATAAAAGAAACTGAAAATGTGTGTATAGTAAGCATATTGGATGTGCCCAGCAGGTCTAGCTCTGCGAATGGAAAGAAGAAAATGGATGACTTCCAGTAGAAAATGCCCAGCTCTGTTACAGGGAAATCCAGTCACCTGAAGTTGTCAATCTTGACATCAGGCCAGAGTGCTGCAACGTGCCCAGTTAGAAGATGAGGTTCTCTTCTGCAAGCTTATGGTGGGCATTATTATAACAGGGCTGGAGGTCATGTAGAACTTGGGCAGCGTGAAATGAAGAATTAAAGTGGCGAGCACTAAGCCACCCTGAGGAATGGCGTAGATACTCTACATAGTCACCATCCTTCCCTTCCCCCCCCCCACCCCCCAAGCCACCAACCTCATCCTGCAGGTCCTCTATAACGACAACCTCACCACTGGGACCCTAAATGCACTTGACACAGATGAAGAGACGGAGAGACCATACCATAAGCATACCCAATACTAGGCTCCTGATTCTGTTTCAAGCTCTGTCACGGCAAGAAATTGCCAGATAAACCGAGAAAAAGACCCCAGAGCATTCTTAAAGCTTCCTTGAAAATGTAAATATCCCCACTGACTCATCAAATTGGTGAAGGTTCATTTGGGGATGGAACTGAGAACTGAGAATTCATCAACTGCATTCAGAAGCTGAACATAAAAAAACAGAAGAGGTGCCCCACCTGCCAGACTACACCTTCACCACACTGTCAAAGTCCCTCCTGCCTCAGACAGCAGGTGCTCAATAGCTGCCACAGAACTATGGTAGAAGCAGGTTATCCTTGATCCCAAAGGACACCAAAAGGAACTCAGACTGGGTAATCAAACATGTGGCTTCTTTCAGCACACAATCTTCACTTTTCCTTTTGTTAGTTTAAAACAAACAATAATTTCAGAATTCTGGTTTAAGCAATGCTGCTAGATATTCTGAGAATAACTATACAATATTCTGACTATTTTTAGTGAACAAGGTGGGCTGTTCTTTCTATTGATGGATACCATTCATAAAATCATATCACATGTCAAATTGAAGAACTATCGGCCTGCCTCACAGGTTATCCCTCTTCAACAACAACGACTTGTTAAAAATACTCTGTTATTACTGTTGCAAACCTCAGCAGACTTAATTAAAGATTTTGTTCCCCTTTTCAATGCAGACATCTAACTTGGTAAATATTTTGTGCATCATATTTTATTGTTCTGTATTTTGGATGGAGGACATCATAGATTTCCAGTTCCAGCCATTGACCAGAATCAAACAGACTGGCAAGATGCACATCTCTTTGCATCATCCAGCATCTCTGCCTCAACCCTTGTTAAATGTTCTTTCTCCAGTTACAGAAGCTACATGAAAGTCCGTTGCTTTTCTTTGGTATAGTCAATTACATTTCATCTGTGCTTCTCCTGTTGGTGAATTACAATTACCTGACTAGCTGCTTAGATGAAGTTTGCCCAACGATTGACAAGTAATGGAGTGCAATCACTGGCAACTGTGGCGGAATTCAAAGGGACTTCTATTGATCAAAGAGTTAGTCCTATTTGAAATGTGCGAGGGAGAGGGAGCAGTTTGGGCTGGTGTCAGATCTTATATCCAAACTAGATTGTTGAAAGGAGGTGAGGCAGATAAACAGAAGAGATTCTGCAGACGCTGGAAATCCAGAGCAACACACGCAAGTTGCTGGAGGAGCTCAGAAGGTTAGGCAGCATCTATGGAAAATTATCCTGCTCTTTCTGAGGTACAAGGACACATTTTCACGACAGAGGTATACTGTATAAATATAGGCCCAGAAAATTCATAGTTGCTTGACAGTTGGGCAGCATAGCAGCAACATAACACAATTTGGACTCACATTTTATTACAATGTCCCACCTAATTTTCTATCTATTTTCATGATTTTTGATGAGAGGATCTAATTGTTAAGTACGCCATTCATAGACACACAAAAGCAAATAATATGTATGGCTTAAGAAGTCTAAATTCCTGTCAGATTTGTACCTATGGATCAGGGTAACAGATGTCAAATATTAATGCCATTTTTCTAACTGTCAGATAGGAAGCACTTAAGAGGTTCTTAATGAATATCTAAAGGAAAAATAGCTGTAGGATGTGCTTGAATGCCACAGATGTGATGAGCCAAAAGTCATTTTAGAGAACAGTGTTTAGAAAGGGTTGTTAATATTGGGGAGGTACAATGTGGTAACAGTGGAATCATATATGTCATTACATTCAATAAAATATGACAGGGAAAATGAAACAGGCAGTAGGGTGAATTCTGATAACCAGTCCAATTTTGCAATGAATAATGCAACACTTCAAACCATGTGCAAAATTCTTTTTTTTTGCATGTTTTAAGGAGACTAATACAGGAGTAAGATTTTATGCCCAATAAGATGCATGTTCCTTTGCAATACTCCAGATGGAACATTTCATGGGGAATGACATCATTCTTCGTGTCCCTGATGTTGAAATTGTATCAGGGTTGCTACGGTGACTCTAACAGGAAATGCTCGAGAAGAAATGGTTGTCATCTTGGTACACTCAGAAAAATTGATTTTCAATTGCATAGTGCTGAAAAACATACCTTTCTGTAGTTGAAATTCTAGGCAATCATCTTTGTCCCACACCCAATTTCCTCACTTGTCTTGAGAAAATTATTTTCTGTTGAAGAGAGCGACTGAACAGGTGTGTTGAATCATTTTGATCTCCGGCACATTTTCAATCCCTACAGGAGGGGATGCCACAGAGACACACGAATTTCCTCAAAGGGATCGTCCTGTTTGTTGTATTAAAATGGAGAACAGAAGGGAGAGAAGTAAAATGAAATAGCATGAGAAACAAAATAGAAGCCCAACCACTATAATAAACAACAGCAAGTAAGTAATGCCCATGAATGTGTGTTCCTATAGCAGATTATTTATTGCTAAGTGCCATTGTCAGGACTTCCCTCCACTCTGGAAGAGTTATTTCAACAATTTATTCAAGGACATGTAATTTTGATAAATTAATTTGTGAACTCTATCCATAATCACAGCTAGTCACAGCACACCATACAGATACTTTCAAGAACTTGTGTAAAATCATTCAGGATGCCAAAATCTGCCATATTTACCAGGTCATCGTTAACATCATCAAGAGGTAGTGGATGATTCTTCAATGCTGCTATAAAAACAAAAGTACAAGATTTAGTCAATGGTTTATTATTCCCACTTGCGCCGACATAAAATGATACAAGCCAATATTCCATACAATTTCATACAATGAAAAGCTTTTGTTGTGTGCCATTGAGGTAGTACAAAAGGTCAAAACAATATGAAGAAAATTACTGTTACAGAGAAAATTCTGTGCAAGGGCAGTAACGAGGCAAAATGAGAGATCAAGATTTCATCTTTGGCTTTGTAAAGTCTGATTACAGCGGGATAGAAGCTGTCCGTGAGTCTGGTGGCATGTGCTTTCAAGCTTTTGTTACATTCTGGCCAATGAGAAAAGAGGATGACTAGTGTGGAAAGGGGTCCTTGATTTTATTAACTACTTCCCCAAGGCATGGGGAAGCATAGGCAGAGTCAGGAAGGGGAGTTAACTTGTGTGATGGACTGGGCTGAGTTCACAAGTGCACTTTCTTAAAATCTTGGGCAAAGGATTTCAGGTAACAAATGATCTGTAAAATTGTATTACAGATGGTAACTTTAGGCATTGGGCTAGATAGCTGACAAAATGAGAATCAAGTGGGCTACTCTGTTACTGTCCACGTGTTGAAAGTTAAAAGTTATCCCATGTATATAAGAGATTCCATTTTGCTTTCAGTTTTAATAAATCCTGTAAGTTAATGCAGAAATTGTAGGGAGTTGTCTTACTGCATTTGCTTGAAGGAAAACCAGCCTCCCAGCTTTGCTCTGGGGAGACGGAGAAGTGTCAGCAAAAACAACTGCAAAATGCCGAGTTTGCCTGCTTCTACCTCCGTGTTCCCTGGGTAAGCCGATAGAGTGCGAAGCTGAAATCATGGTGAAATCTCTTAAGAAGGCAGGAAGGAGCTTTGATTAGAAATTACTGCTATTAAGCATGCTGACAAAGGCTGGAGGAGACAAAACTCTATTCCTCTCTCTCTCCAAAATCAGCTGGCCATTAAGCTGCTGCAGGCTTTTAGCCGGTCTGGTAGCAAGTGTTATCTCATTTGTTTCAATCCTCCAAATGACTTGTGCAAAGATTGGCACTGGGTTGCACACCTGGTGCATTATTGGAGGATAAAATCTCTGAAGTTGCTGGAGTAGTACAGTGGCTGGCAGGGGTCACAACCTCCAACATAATTGGAGTGTGCATGCAGTAAGGGATCCATAATGTGGATGTTCTGTTCAGAGGAAAGGAATAACAACTCTGTGCTGTTAGGCTTTGTAACCCATTACACTGGACAACAAATTTTTTCAAAAATGTTGCTTCCTCAGCTTTTTTTGTTTATGATAGACGGCTTGAAGATGAACACCAATATAATTTCAGACTACTTATATCACGTAAGAATTTGAAGGAACAACAAATTAACTTTTATTGAATATAATTTGTTTAATTGCATAATGGTGCTGATGCTTTGCAATAGTTCAACTAAGTTAAAAATATTTTGTTAATGATTTTCATTTGTACTCAGTGTCTGAGGCTTCTTGCTTAAGTGTCCAACAGTAATTCACCAGCATTGATGGCTTCCAGTTGCCCTGGTATCCTTTCTCCATGACCGCAATGTCCTGGTGAAACCTTTCACCGTGCTCGTCACTAACAGCACCAAGATTTGCAGGGAAGACGTCTAAATGGGAATGCAGAAAATGAATCTTTAGTGACAAGTTGCATTTCATGGTTTTATATGCTTGAAGCATGCTTTCAACCAGCTGCATATAGTTTGGTGCTCTGTAGATGCCAAGAAAAATTTCAACAACTTCCTTGAATGCCTTCCATGTGATTTTCTCCGGTCCCACTAGAAATTCTTCAAATTGCTTGTCATTGATGACCTGTTTGATTTGTGGACCAACAAAAATGCTTTCCTTAATCTTGGCATCAGTTATTCCGGGAAGCATCTGTCTCAAATATCAAAATCCTTCATAGAAATTCTTGTGCCTGGTGATAGCAAATTCTCGGACCCCAAGATCCCTCTGATCAGGAAGCAAAATCTTTGTTGTTCAGTGTCATTGTTGATGCCTTACTTATTATTTATTCAAAATAATAAAGAATTCCCAATAAATTTCATAGAAGTCAGCAGCATATTAAGCAGGGATTCTTCTGTTGATCTGAATTTTGGAGACTACATCATAGAAGTTAAATTACTAGACACAAAACAAGAACAAAGTATATTGTGAATGATCAGGCTTCAAGTGTCATCAGTTAATTGGAATGACTCGTATTCAAAATTAAAATTTTAAAATTGGATTGCACCCATTTTCATGCAGTAAAGCATAGCTGCTCTTAGCGATAATACCCAATCAGGATTCATATTTAAAAAACAAAGTCTTGAAATTGATCAAAATCCAAATCCCACATAATCTCATTCTAATTCACGTATCTCCCAACTTGCTATCGTGCAATATTTGGGAAGTGGTTTCAGTCCTTAAACATGACTCCCTCCAGTAGCTGGCACACAGCAGCAGCGCAAGCTTTGGCTGCCATGAAGGAGGTGGATGCTCAGAGCAAGGGGCAAAAGCTTCTACATTTACTCAGCTGCACTTATAATCCTCATCGACTAGATATACTTCAGAAATAATATCTTGAGCACCTGAAAGACCAGAATATCCACTTTGTCCACCATAACAAGAGCCTTGGTGGTCTCCTGCTCTGATTGACAATGCCCACACAATAGAACAATGCAGGAAGAAATTTCATGATTTCATGAGTCATGTCAATGTGATCTGAACTCCCCCCCCCCACCCCGCCCTGCTTAAACCTGTAGAGTGGAGTTCCTCACAGAAGGCATTTACTCTTTGGAGGTCAAAGGTCCTTCATAAGTGAGGTATCACTATCAGGAAGTTTGCAGATGACACTGGTATTAAGGATTGCAGTGTGGAGGAGGTCACTTGGTTTGCATTGGTAAATTTTATTTGTAGACTCACAGTGACAATTGCTCTTATTTCCCATGCCTGCATCCTCCATTCAGCCAGGTGATGAGGCCGCAGATGTTGAACAAGGGTGTCCCAGTAGTTTTTGTCCTGACCCTCTTGCAGCCGCTGCTCTCCAGACCCTCCCTATGGACCTCAGTCTCCCGACTCTCCTTATAGTCTTCCCTCTGGCAGTGGTTGCTGCCTTTGATTATAGTCTACTTGGGGCTGCACGACCTGACCAATGAAGTATCTGGATCTCTTTGGCAGACATCGCGAGGCATCTACGTATTGACGCAGCTAGCAAAATCTCAGCTTCAGCAGAGGTATAGCATTTTCTGACCCTCTCCCAATACTTGTATGGTCCGTGTTGAGTCTGTGTTTAGCTACTGAGTTTGGGCAGAAATTTTATGTGAAGCAACCTCCAAGGTCCACTTCTTTGAGCAATGCCGACTGCCAGAAATGTCCAGCCAGGCAGATTTCCTGAGGATAAGAAATGTGTGCTTCTCAGAAATATGTCATCCACCATCGGAAAAAGTTCCTGGTGTTTCACAGCAACCTGCCTCACTGGGGGAGAGGTGGAACAATGGTCTTATTTATCAATGGGAACCTTATGGGTACTTGTGAGAAGATAATCATGTTGACTTCTCTAAGAAATCCCTAAGAAATTACAGGGTATTCAAAGTAAATCAATTAAGTTCTTTTTGCATGTAGTGGGTACTCTCTGGGAACCAGTTAGTGAGCAGTAAATGGTAAGTCATTGCAAGGATCTGCTGGAACTTTAAAAGCTTCTATCACAAGGATTTTGAAAATTAACGTGACCTCCTTTGCCAAGAAGAGAGCTGTCCATGCCCGACAGTATGGCTGAGGGTCTTCCTCAAGCAGTTCGTATGCTGACTGCAGGTCAGTGGTACTAGGTGAGAGTAAGCGTTCGGCACAGACTAGAAGAGTCGAGTGGCCTGTTGCAGTGCTGTAATTGTTATATGGCTATATATCTCAGTGATGACATCCTTAGGATACCCGAGTCTCTGACTGGATTCTTTATCAGGAAGGATGTGTTGTCTTGGAAAATTTTGTTCGAATAGGCTTTTTGCCATTTGACTCTAGGAAATATGAGGTTCTTGCTGGAGAGCAATGAGGAAATCAATCTTGTTTTCCTTCTAGTTAAATCTTAGAGGAATTGCATGAAAAACAGAATAAAATCCCAGGGACTTCTCCCTCAGATCAAAGCAGAAAATATTGAAAAGCTGAACAGATCTGAGAACACGCCCAAGGTTTTTGATTAAAGGGTATAGGGTGAAAGCAGGGGAGTGGAGATGACTGGAAGAATTGGATCAACACATGATTGAATGGCGGAGCAGACTCAATGGGCCGAATGGCCTACGTCTGCTTCTATATCTTATGGTCTAAATGGAACTTAAACTTCCACCTAAATTAATGGTAGACTGATTGGACAAGTTCTTTATATAATCAAGTATACCACTCTGTGTTGGTGCGTGGCCAAGTGGTTAAGGCGTTCATCTAGTGATCTGAAGGTCGCTAGTTCGAGCCTTGGCTGAGGCTGCGTGTGTGTCCTTGAGCAAGGCACTTAACCACACATTGCTCTGCAATGACACCGGTAAGAAGCTCTATGGGTCCTAATGCCCTTCCCTTGGACAACATCGGTGGTGTGGAGAGGGGAGACTTACAGCTTGGCAACTTGCTGGTCTTCCATTAAAAAATCCTTGCCCAGGCTTGCACCCTGGAAACTTTCCAAGGCGCAAATCCTTGGTCTATTGAGACTAACGGAGTCCTCCATACCACTCCACCTGACACTTCCTCTGGCCAGATGATCCAGTGAAAATTTTCCATCATTTTTTTCTGTTCCCCTGCATTAATCTTTAATTAATGGTGATCAAAGTCACAGGAATCCTATATTATTTTGAATAAATAATAAATAAGGCATCAACAATAATGAGCCACTAAGCTTAACAGCAAAGAGTTGCCATTCCTTTAGTCTGAACAGACCATTCACTAATGGAGTCCCCAAAACAATCACATTCCAGTTATATGATCCTAGATTTAAGGATAAATGTACTCAAAATTGTAATAGTATACTTAAGTAACTCCACCAATGGGAGTCACAGAGTCAGAGGAAAGTACAGCACAGAACTAGGCCCTTCAGACCATCTACTCCATGCCAAACCATTTAAACTGCCCACTCCCATCAACCTGCACCAGGACCACACCCCTACCATCCATGTACCTATCCAAACTTCTCTTAAATGTTGAAATTGAGTTCACATGCACCACTTGTGCTGGCAGTTCGTTCCACACTCTCACATCCCTCTGAGTGAAGAAGTTTCCCCTCATGTTCCCCTTAAACTTTCACCATTCACTCATAACCCATGACCAACTTCCATGGAAAAAGCCAACTTGCATTTACCCTATTTATAGCCCTCATAATTTTATATACCTCTATCAAATCTCCTCTCAGTCTTCTACATTCCAAGGAATTATGTCCTAAACTATTCAATCTTTCTTTATAACTTAGATCCACCAGACCTGGCAACATCCTTGTAAATTTTCTCTGTACTCTTTCAACTTTATTTACATTTTCCCTGTAGGTAGGTGATGAAAACTGCACATAATACTCATTGTTAGGTCTCACCAACATCTTATACAACTTCAATATAACATCCCAGCTCCTGCACTTGATACTTTGATTCATGAAGGCCAATGTGCCAAAATCTTTCTTTACAACCCTTTCTAGTGATGCCACTTTCAATGAATTAAGAACCTATATTCCCAGATCCCTTTGTTCTACAGCACTCCTCAGTGCCTGACATTTCACTGTGTAAGTCTTACCAAAGTGCAAATCTCACACTTATCTGCATTAAATTCCATCTGCCATTTTTCAGCCCATTTTTCCAGCTGGTCCAGAACTCACTGCAAGGTTGGTTTTGTAAAGCATGAAATCAGGTTTCAGCATTTAACAACCACAAGTTAAGATAAGGTCACTTTTTTAAGAAAGGAAGATCAAGGGAGCAAGCTAGCTGTTGGTTAGGAGACATCAAGAAAGGCTTTTAGCAGACTGAAGATGGTAATAGAAAGGGTAGGCCATAAAGCATAGGAGTTCATAGATATATTTGTACTTAACTTTCATTCGCTGAATGTGGACATCGATGGCAATGCTTGTGTTCATTGTCCATCATTAATTGCTCCTGAACTGAGCAGCTATCTTAGAGACACCCACATTGAAGGGTCTTGGGTCACATACAGGCCAGTCACAGGAAGGATAAGAGATTTCCCTCCCTGAAGAGCATTGATGAACAGAATGGGCTTTTACGATGATCCAGTAGTCTTACAATCATCGTTATTGCTAACGGATTTCATTCTGTTCCAGAATTATTTCTTTTAAGTATTCCAGGTGGTCTGGTGATATTCAGACTCAGATTTCTGGATGCTAGTCCAATCGACTGCAATAAAAAAAGTAAAATACAATTGTTAAGCTGCCTCATTTGTTGGTTTTGGCAGTTCTAGCAGAAGCTGAGGATCTCAAGGACCATTTGAACAGGACCAAAGAGTTATTTTAGAATATTACCAGCCCATGTCCAGGAACTAACACCTTCACAAAGAACAGCAACCAGTCATTAGAATCTTTCTCTGTGTATCATGCAACATTTTGCTGATCAAACCTCACACATTTCTGGTCTCCATAATTACAATAAAATTCACCAGAGTAATAGGGAAACTGACAGGTAATACATCTCAGTAGAGGATGGATTTACAAGGACACTTTTCTTTAGAAATAAGAAAATTGAGATGCAACACACTGGAAGTTTTCTTTTATAATTAAGAAGACTTTTCAATGAGTAAACATTGAAAATGTGAGGTAATTTTAGCTGCCTACAATGGTTGTGAGAGGTTGGGTGGCTGTTTAAAAATAAAACAAAGAGGGAAATAGAGGAATTTCTTCAGCCAGAAAGTGGTGAATCTGTGGAACTCATTGCTATGGGCGGCTATGGAGGCTAGGTTATTGGGTGTATTTAAGGCAGAGGTTGATAGATTCTAGACTGGTCAGGCCATGAAGGGTTATGGGGAGAAGCAGAAGATTGGGGCTGCGAGGGAAAATGGATCAGCAATGATGAAATAGTGAAGCAGACTTGATGGGCCAAATGGCCTAATTCTACTATATCTTATGGAAACCTGACCTCAAGCTAACTCCAATACTTATTTCTGCTTCCAACAGAGGTGAGTGAAAAGGATGATGTGTTGGAATCGGAAGTGCTGGGAGGTGTTGTAGGTGCGGTGGCAGATAACCAGTTTGATTATTGAAGGCGTAACTTAAATTTAAATATTTTGGGGAGGCTGCATGCACACATCACCACATCACAAATCTTTAACAAATAAACCCAAAATAGGTAAATTAAATGCTCCATACATGCATATGGATGTTTTTATTTATGATGATAGAAATGCACATCAGATTCTAAGCAAGTTCATATAGACCATCATTGAACAGTCCCATAATTTCATATTCAAAGATTCAAAGTACATTTATTATCCAACTATGTATGCAGTACACATCCCTGAGATTCGTCTTCCTCACAGACAGCCACGAAACAAAGAACCATGGAACCAACTCATACAAAGAAAAACATCAAACATCATACCTCCCCACACACGCACAAAAATTAATCGTGCCAATGGCAACAAAACATGAGTGAAAACACAGAATATAAAACACAAAATCAAATGGCACATTTCAGTTCAGCTCAGTGTTGGTTATCTGTAGGCTACGCATTTCAAAAATCGCCCAAAAGTAGTAACAGCAAAAGAGCAACCAGGACTAGAACTGGAAGCTACAACAAATCATAAACCTGAATTAGAGTCCAAATCTATTAAACCACGTTGATTAAATCGTGCTCCATCCCCATCCACCAGCAGCATTGAGGGACAGAGAAATCACTCAGACCTAAGGACCTTCCCTCAAGAGCAGCGAGCGAATGGGAGAAAGAGTCCACCGCACACAGACACCAGCAGCAGAGAGCAAGAGGCTGGGAGATGGCGCTGAACACTTGCTTGCCTTCCGCACTCACCTCAATGACTTCAGTTTTCCTTGGCACTTTAATTGGCGAGGTTGGTGAGAGATGGAGTCGAGTGTGGGCCAGTGCCGCATCTCCTGGCTTTCTGGACTCCATGCCACGTGCTTTGGTCGCAGACTCCCGGAACACTCTTGGAGACAGCAAAGCGCTAAGTTCCCCGATCAACCCAAAACGACACTGCCAAAGTGTAGATAACATGCTGTAACGGTAGCAGAACCACACCTTAAATAAAACAAAGTGAAAGGAATAGCTTTGTGAACCGTCTTGACGTTGTCGCTTTTGGTAGCGTTGTTTGCCGGCGCCATCTTCTTTAACTAGCTACAACAAACAAATGACTCACCCTCGATGACAGTCCCACTTTCCACTGTCCCTGCCCTCACTCTGCCACCTTTACAGGCAGAGATCAGGCACCACAAGCCTGTAAGAAAAGAATTTAGGTTCAGACACAGTTCATCAAAAGTTTCAGGATCACAAATTTTCTATGAATGTGCAGTGTACTGACACACAATCAGTTCAGAAATTTTCATTAAACCATTAGTCAATAATGCTCAATCAATCAGCCCCTGCTATGGTGAAGTGAAATGGGATAAAGAAAACATTATTCCACTGTATTTGCAATCAGCCATCTGCTTTAATATTGTATTGACTGTTAAAGTTGGCTTGTTATTACCTTAATCCAATGAAGCGTGATATTTTTTAGAGTGGAAAAAAATAATGAAAATAGCCAGAGAGTATTTTATTTCACAATTTTTGCATAAACATTCCTGAGCACCCAATCAATGAAACTACAATGATCACAGTCTATACATAGAAAGCTACAGAAATTGTGCTGAACATCAATACAAGCAGTTTGCAAAAATACAATCAAGACCCACATTTATACTGAATTTGTAACAATATGAAATCATGATGGATTTAATTGTAAATAAATAATAAATATTGCAGTGTGCATGCATGTGTTTCTCTGTGAGATGGATACATGTAATCCATCTACTTGTATTATTAATGACAACAACATTTTATTTTCAGCTTTGAAAATACTAATCAATTATACTGATTGCTAGTGGTCAAAATTAAAGGAAATCAGTAGGAATTTGGAATTGAAATGTTCTTAAAATAAAAGGACAGGAAAGTAGCAAGGCGATGGCATGTTGCCCTAAGACTTCCTGTTGCTGTGAAGATCTTCTTAATAATATCCAGTCAAAGAAAAGATTTGAAACAGGTGGGTACTTCAGTGAACACCCCAGCCAGTTGATCAGCACAAGTCTTTAGTACTTGGCCAAGTACCCCATCTGGGCAGAATGTTTCTCCTGCTGGTGCTCATACACCATCCTCAGAGACTGAAGTCATAGGATCATCGGAGGATGTGGGAGGTTGTGACGGTTCCTCCGTGTTTTGACTGTCAAAGCAAGTATATAAGACATTGAGCTCATCTAGAAGTGAGGGCCTGTTGTCGCCTATGTCGCTTGATTTAACTTTATAAGAGGCAATAGCATTCAAGCCCCACCACAACTGTCGAACATTCTTCAAACAAGAGAAAATCTGCAGATGCTCGAAAACCAAGCAACACACACAGAATGCTGGAGGAACTCAGCAGGCCAGGCAGCATCTATGGAAAAGAGTAAACGGTCAACATTTCGAGCCGAGACCAACTGTTTACCTTTTTCCATGGATGCTGCCTGGCCTGCTGAGTCCCTCCAGCATTTTGTGTGTGTTGTGTCAAGCATTCTTCATTGATTCAAGTTTAGTCTGAAATTACTACTTCAACCGTGAGATGGCTTTCAGAAGATTGTTCCTGGACCTCTTGTAACTTTCTTGGTCACCAGACTTGAATGCCTCTGATCTGGCCCTCAGCAGACTGCAAATCTCATGGCTCATCAAGGTCTTCTGGTTGGGGAAAGACTCTGAATGATTTTGTGGGGACACACTCGTCTACAACTGTTTTTTATAAACTCCATGACAACCATGGTACATTCATTCAGATCCACAGATGAGTTCTTGAACATGGCCCAGTCCACCGACTCAAAGCAAACCTGCAGCTGCTCCCTTGCCTCCCACAACCATCTCTTTGTTGTCCTGATCTCTGGAGGTATGCAGTGATCTAGTATGTTGGTGCTACAGGTTATATGGGGTTTTCTTCAAACAAGCCTGATTGAAGTCTCTATGAGTCAATACATGTCAGGAAGGACAGTTTTTATTTGAGACTGCATGATGTATTATCTTCATTATAGATGGCCACTGGTGGTATGTAAACTGTGGTCAGGATTATGGAGGAGAACTCCCTATAGGTGTTCAAGATCAGGGGAGCATGAACTCACCAAAACTACTATATCGGAGCACATCAAGAGTTTATCATGAAACATACACCTTCACCTTTTGCCTTTTCTGAATCAGCAGTCCAGTCCATCAGGTAAATCAAGAACCCTTTGGGTCTGACGGCTGTAGTTGGTGCACTAGGACAAAGCCATATCTTGCTCAGACATAGAACACAACAATCTTGCATTTCCCTCTGATACAGCAATCTTACCCTCAGGTCCTCAGTTATGTTCTCCAGTAAGTGCACAGTTGCTAACTAGATGCCGGGTAAAGGGGGCCTCATCCCTCTGCGTTTCAACCTGGCTTGGAATACCCCCTCCTGCCTCACTTCCAGCCATGACAACGAATCTTCATCCGTTGAAAGGTGCCATACCTGAGTCCTTCTGAAGATTGTGAAATCTGTAGATAATTAAGTTGATTTAAAAGTACATCAGTTAAAGTACATTGCTTCAGTACATTGACTTCTGGTTTAAGATGGTGCTACCGAAGATGTGCAACTGGTAAATCATAAGGCAAGAGATTCAACTAAAAACATTACTTATAACGTCGGTCATGAAGCAGATAGTGGTGAACTATCACTGCAGACAGTGAGGAGGCAGGCAGAGGTGAGGCTGGTTCTTGTGAAGAGCCGTGATGGGGTATTGCGAGACACAATGTGTTTGAGCTGGGTTCACAGATGGGGTTCATATCACTGCCAGAGATGGAGTGAGTGATTTCGAGAGGAGTCACTGTGGAAGAGTTTCGATGCCCGTCCACCTAACCTGGGTGCAAGGTTGGATCACTCTAAGCGCCAAGCCAATTTGGTGAGATCGAGATCAGCTTCAGGCTGTGTCACCCTAGCATTTCAAGGTGCCATGACCCGGGTCCTAGAACATGGCACTATCCGGTACTTGGACAATTTAAATGTTATCCCAGATAGTCTGAAAGCCCAAGGGTGGGGTAAGGAGGTGAGGGTTGGGCTGCTTTTGCTTGCTCTCTTGTGAATGTTTATTCCTTTCTCCATGACATCGAGGTTGTGAACTGATCTGGCTGCTGTGCATTTCTGCCCCACTGGTTGATGACTGGGGACCAAGGCTGTGGGCCGATTCCAGCTGCTCTGGGACTCAGTCTGGTTCGGGATGCTGTTGGCTTGCTTCCATTGTTTGGGTTTTTTTGTCTTGCTTTCAGTGGATCAGTGATTTTTGGTCTTTTTTTAAATTGGGTTATTTGGGTTTCTTGCTTTATGGATGCCTATAAGCAGACAAATTTCAAGGTGTATAATTTAATCATTCTTTGATAATAAATGTGCTTTGAATTAAAGGGAAATTACATGCTTATATTGCAGTGAGAGTAATTCAAAAGTGGTATATTTAGAAGTGTTGTACATAGCCTGCAGAATGTCACCATGGTTCACCAGTACCAGCTTGATGACTTCTTCGCTCCCAATTGTTATATCCTATGCCTGATCGAGATGACCCTCAATCATGCATTAGGATATAACTGGGAACAGACTGGGGCATTTTAAATAGGAGATGATTTAAGCGAGGAAAAAATAAAATTGCTGAGGTACAGAATGGGTGAATAATGGAATACCACCTGATTTCCAGCATCACCCTAAGCCAGAATTGGTCTTGTGTATCTTGATCTGAAAATTACAGTCCTCACAAGTACTTTCCAGCAGAGTAAAGATCTAAACTAACCTGATGTGTGGAAAGTTCCATGACTATACAAATTGCCATCCTCTCAGACTACTGCACTAACAACTAAGGACAAATGATTAAACATGCTTTCAAGACCTTTATATATTCTCTGTAAAGCAACCTTAAAATCCTCTAACTGTGACTCCTTCGTTGCCTACAACAACCCTCATCATTCAGCAAAATGATTTAGTAATTCTCAACGTGATAATTAGTCCTTGTTCAGTTGCCCTTAGGTTGCAGGTGGAAGTGGGATTTATTGATCAGGGAGGTGATGTTCCCACCGTTGCTAGAGGAATTAACACAATATCAATGAAGGAGCAATCATATATTGTATGTTTAGTCAGAAAGTTTTATAGGAATATGAAGAGATTGTGCTGCACTTCTTTAATCTTCTCGATGATGAACCACACGGAGGTTTGGTGGTGTTATTGAAAGGACATCAGTAAATGGCTTCACTGCGTCCTGTATATGATTCATACATATACAGTCCAGTGAACAAAATGAATATTTAGGATAAGAGATCAAGTAAAATTTTTAAAAGTATTTTATCAAGGTTAGCAATGACGTTCTGAGTTTTGTTCTGGTTAAACCTTGTAAGCAAGCCGAGAATGCTGCATTATTCTAACACAACTTACAGGTTACGTTGACAACCTAATTCAGTCCTCAGATACTGCCTGACCTGCTGAGTTCCTCAAGCATCCTCGTCAATATAAGTGTTAGAGAGACCTCAGGGAGAGGGAGCAAAGAAATAATTCATCTATTACAAAAGTCCCAAACCTGTCCTGTTGTGGCTTTTGCTATTTTTCAATAATTTCTTTTATTTATTTGTGGTAACTTTAAATGCCTAGCATTATCATATCAGAGGACCCATCCTGGGACCAACACGTAAATACCCATTTCAAAGAAGGCACAGCAGTGACTCTATTCTCTTGGGTGTTTGTGCACATTTGGCAAGTCATCTAAAACTTTGACAAATTTCTATAAAGGCACAGTGACTGGTTGCATCATGGCCTGGTATGGAAACACCAATTCCCCAAAATGGAAAAGCCTACAAAGAGTGGTGGATACAGCCCAGTTAACACAGGAAAATTGCACTCTACCATCGATCATGTCTATGAGGAGCACTGCCTCAAGGATGCATCATCAAAGACTCCCACCATCCAGGCCATGCTCCCATCTTGCTGTTGCCACTGGGGAGCAGGCACAGGAGTCTTAGGTCCCACAACACCAGATGCGGAGGTTATCACTCTTCAACTATCAGACTCCTGAACCAGCGTGGATAATTTACTCACCTCAACACTGAACTACTCCACACCCTATGGTCTCACTTTCAAAGACTCTCCAACTTATGTTCTCAGTATTATTTATTCACTTATTTGTTTATCATTTTATTGTTATTATTATTTGATTTTGGTGTGTATTTGCACAGTTTGTCTTCTTCTGCACACTGGTTGTTTGCCAGTATTTGTGTGTAGATTTTTTATTGATTCTATTATATATCTTTGTTCTACTGTGAATGCCTGCAAGAAAATAAATCTCATAGTTGTATATGGTGACATATACATACTTTGATAATAAATTTGCTTTGAATTTTGAACTTTGGTCTGAACATCTTTGGTCTGAACTTTGCATATTAAATTCTCTTATCAACCAACGTTGTCAGTACTAAACATGTGCTACAACTGATTTTAGTAATAATAAGCAACGCATTTACCTTTATAGCAATGCCAATTATCTTTACTCAGAAGGTTGGAAGTGGAAATTCGGCCTGTATTTACTACAATCCTAAGTGAGTTTAGGCTGTTTTACCTCAGCTTATAGTGGAATGTTTTCATATCATTCCTCAGACAAACTCCCAGTCCATTGGGATACAGTGACTTCCAGACCTGCTGGGGTGACAGTCATTAGATTGTCACATGCACACAATCAGTTTTGCACACAAACTACTGAAAACTGGCAAGAGAACACATACCCTATCCTATTATTATGATAATTATTATTGCTATTGTCACTTTAGCTGTTATTACTAGCAATAAATCTATTAATAACACTGGGCAACATTTTTTTTCAAAAGTGTTGATTCCTCAGAATTTTATTTTGTTTATAATAGACCGCTTGAAGCTGAACACAAATATAATTTCAGACTACTGGTATCACGTAGGAATTTGGAGAAACTACAAATTAACTTTTATTGAATATAATGCATTTAATTGCATAATGGTGCTGACACCTAGCTATAGTTCAAGTAAGCTAAAAATGTTTTGTTGATGATTTTCATTTGTACTCGGTGCCTGAGGCTTCTCACTTAAGTGCCCAACAATAATCAGCCAGCTTTGATGGATACTAGTTGCCCTGATACTGTTACTCCATAACTGCAATGTCCTGGGAAACTTTTCACCGGGGTCGTCACTGACACTGCCAAGATTTGCAAGGAAAGAAGTTTATGCAGAAATGCAGAAAATTAATCTTTAGTGACATGTTGTACTTCATGGTTTTGTATTCTTGAAGCATGTTGTCAACCAGCTGCATGTAGTTTGGTGCTCTGTAATTGCCAATTTTCAGCAACATCCTTGAATGGTTTCCATGTGATTTTCTCCAGTCCCACTAAAGTTCTTCGAACTGCCCGTCATTGATGACCTGTTTGATTTGTGTACCAACAAAAATGCTTTTCTTAATCTTGTCATCAATTGTTCTGACTTAAATTAAGAATTGAAATAACAAATATTGGCATTTTTTAAAATGGTGCGTGATAAGATTTCACAGTGCTTTTCATGATCGGCAGCCCAAAATCCATAAGATACACCCAGAAGTATTCAGGAAGCAAAATATTTTGTCTAAACTTGCAGACTGTTAGTAGACGCAAGTCTAACTGCTTGCAGATGCAAACTATTTGTGACTGACCAACAGATGATTTTTCTCTACAATCTATTGCTGAGGTGGGATGTAGAGGAACTAGTGGGGAAGTGTGTACTTGAAGATCAGTCAGGAAAGTGCATTCCTTAAATACAGTTTGTCCAGCTGAGGTCAGTTCCTATTAAAGGGCTGGGATCTGTTTAGGTGGGGACCCTAGACGTGCTACAAAGACGTGTTTTTGTTCAAGTTCCAGTAGATTGCATGCCATTGAATCTCATTTGGCATGTCCAGCGTTATCTGTATATAAGAACACGTGAATCATGGAGAATTCAGAAATAAATTAAAGTAATCACTCAGTGCTCAATTTAATTATCCTGCACACTACAATCTGTTTTCCTGACTCCTGGGATAACTTTCAATGCAACACTGCACTCCCAAATGGTTCAGCAGCCTTTTCTAGCTATTTCAGATTGAAGCTGCTCATCTTCCAAGAAAACTTCAGTTCCAATTCTTACACCCTGTTTCTTGAGCAGACATTCAGCTCAGCTGGAAAGATAATGGCAATCAGGAGCTGGCAAGTCCAATAACTGCAAACATTCTTACTTTGCAAACTCCTAATATACACACAAAATGTATTGCATACACTGGATACACACAATGTGGTGGAGGAGCTCAGCAGGTCAGGCAGCATCCATCAATAGGAATAAACCATCGACATTTCGGGACGAGACCCTTCATTGCGACTCTTAGTGAGGTTTGAAGTTGAGAAGGTTGATATCTCAGGAGGAGACATCAACTCTTAATATGTTGCTGCTTTTTCATTATGTTTACCTTCTCATTGAATGGTATACAAAAACATGGCATGACATGATTTGTTGTTTAATTGTGTCTCCACACTGAGAGAGAGAAAAAAGAAAGCTACCAATTCTTTCTATGCTTCTAATTTCCACCATTTCCCTACCTTGTATTGTGTAACCATCCTCCTCATATTTTCTTTCAACAAAATCTTCAAAATCACATGGGATTTTTATTTTAAAAATTAATTCTTAATGCATGCTCCCATTCTATGTATAATAAGTTAGCCAACAAACCAAAGTGTTATGATTTTATTATTGTGACCTACTATTCTTACAAAATAAGTTCTTGGAAGTATGTAGCACAACGGGTAGTGCTGCTGTCCCAGAGCTCCGCTGACCCAGGTCCGATCCTAACTGCTGATACCGTCCACTGTGAGCGCATGAGATTCTACCAGTTGCTCACTACTGGTTAATGGAAGAACTGGAGGGGAGTTGGTGGATGTCTGAGAGTAAATAGGTTGCAAGGATCTAATTGGGAAAATAGGCTTATTGTAACTGATCTGAGAGCTGGCATAGATACAATGAGCCAAAGGCCTTCATTACCATTATTCATTTAAGTATCTATTCTGGCATATCAGTACAATAAAAACACAAGAGCACCAAAAACATAAAATACAAAATACATAAAATGTTAGAAATAGATTCTTCTCATCAACATTTGGAATGCTATATAAATAAAAAGCCACACCAATGCGAATCCCTGTAGCATCTGGTGACCTTGTGAGCCCCGTCTTGGAGGACGATGTCGGAACATCTTTCAAAAGGATGAACCCTTGCAAGGCATCAGGTCCTGATGCTGTACCTGGTAGGGCACTGAAAACCTGTGCTAACCAACTGGCGTGAGTGTTGAAGAACACCTTCATTTTCTCACGGCTGCAGTCGGAGGTTCCCACCTGTATCAAACGGGCATCAGTCATACCAGTGCCCAAGAAGAGCAGGGTAAGCTGCCTCAATGACTATCACCCAGTTGCACTCACATCTACTGTGATGAAGTGCTTTGAGAGGTTGGTCATGGGAAGAATCAGCATCTGCCTAAGCAACAAACTAGAACAACTGTAATTTGCCTATCACCACAATAGGTCTACAGCATATGCAACCCCATTGGCTCTTCACTCAGCCTTAGGCCATCTGGACAACAGCAATACCCACATCAAAGTTTATTAACTACAGCTCAGCATTCAACACAATCATAGTCTCAGTGACAAATCAACAAATTTCAAAACCTCGGCCTCTGTATCTCCCTCTACCACTGGATCCTTGACTTCCTCATTGAGAGACCACAGTCAATGCAGATCAAAAACAACATCACCTCCTGGCTGACTATCAACAACAGCGCAACTCAAGAATTCATGCTTAGCCCATTGCTCGACGCTCTCTACACCCATGACAGTGTGACTAGGCACAGCTCAAACGTCATCTATGAATTTGCCGATGGCACAACTGCTGTTGGCAGAATCTCAGATGGTGACAAGGAGGCGTGCACTAGCAAGATAGATCAGCTGGTTGAGAGGGGTCACAGCAGCAATATTGTACTCAATCAGTAAGACCAAGGATTTAACTGTGGACTTCAGGAAGTTGAGGAAACACACAACAGTCCTCATCGGGGAATCAGCAGTGGAAAGAGTAAGTAGCTACACATTCCTGGTTGGCAACATCTCTGAAGAATTATCTTGGGCCCAACATATTGATGCAATTGCAAAGAAGGCATGACAACACCTATATTTCATTACGAGTTTGAGGAGATTTGGTATGTCACCAAAGACTCTAGCAAGATTGTCAGGTGTATTATGTTACAATTTAAGAATGTTTATCGCGTCCAATGCAGCTGAATAGGTCTGCTTGACTTGTAATCACCCAATAAAGAATGGACACGTTCACACACACAGAATCAGTAGGTCAAATGTTAATCAATACATGAACGAACCCACAAAATCGACCAGTCCCATGATGTCACATGACAGACCAGTAAACAGTCACATGGTGGATAGGGTATCTCTCAACCTCTAAGTTTTTAGGCGCAACCTGCTCGATGGTATTCCACTGGTTTTGTGGTCTGTTTTGATCAGTGCAATCCAGAAACCCCAGGATCAAGTGCTATCTAGATCCAGTGCTTTCAACAGGGGATTCTGCTTCGATAGGTTGTGGGGCTAACCAATCTTGTTCACTAGCTCATTCTGGAATGAGGGATTCACTTGGGCATTTCCTGGTGTGGTCTAGACGTCAGTGGCATATACTACCATCCTCAAGTGCTGGAATAACTTGTTGGCCCTCTTCCACCACAAATTTGCTTTTCATCCACCTTCGGCTCTCAGGGCTTGAGTGAATGTAAACTGGATCTGTCACCTCAAAGTTACGATGTTCCATATTTGAATTGTGTTGTAACTAACTGAATTGAAGTGTTCACCGTACAGGTAATGGTGAAAATTCATGACCCCAAAAACAATTGCCAATGCTTTGTCCAGATGTGCATAGATTGATTCAGCTGACAACAACTGTTTGTTGTCTGTCTCTTTCTTGGTTTTCCTGAACTGGGCACAATAAATCCAATCAGGAATGAAACCTGCAGCCCACCAATAACTCAGATGGAGAGAAACCTGTGGTAGATTGTAGGGTTATTGGGTACCAGAACAAAAGCCAGTTGATCCTGGTTTGTATGTCACCATTCAACGTTTGTAGCCCCAGTCCATTTAGTATGTGCATCAACGACTACCAATAGTGTGTGATCATCCAATAGATCTGTGTTGTCTATGTGCAAACATCTCCAGCGCTTGATAGGCCAATGTCATGAAGCTATAGCTACAGGAGCAGTTAAAGGTCAAGACTGCGGGCATGGATTGCATGCACAAACAATGTACCCAATGTCTTCATCAATTTCTGATCACCAAACATAATTCTGGGCTCGCGCCTTCATACGTGATATTCCTCGATGCACACAATGCAGCTCTTCCAGGATAGGGGACCGTAATTCTGTAGGAATTACAATACAACGAACGTCTCTAGAGTAGACAACCGTTGTAGCTGTTATGCTTACTTTAATGTCTGGCATACGGTAGCACAGTTTCAGGCACACTAGTTGGTCATCCATCTTCTACTTACCTTCTGACTTGTGCCAATGTTACATCTAGCTCAGTTTCTTCTTTTAACTGAGAAGCAGTGATCAGAGATGCGTTGACCCAGTCAATCAGTAATACCAGTTTGCCTGGAAGTTCTGAATCGCAAGGGTATTCATGTAGCAGAAGACGGCTTAAGGCATCTACAGTTTGTTTCTACCAGGAACATAAGATATCGTATACTGGTGAACGGACAGGTATAGGGCCACCATTGCATCTTTTGTGATGCAACCTGCAGCACAGCCTTGCTCTCACCAAGCAATCCCAATGGCTTGTGGTCCCTATGCATATCGAAACGTTGTCCATACAAGTAATGGTGAAAACGCATGTCCCCAAAAACAGCTGCCCATGCTTCCATGTCCAACTATGCACAGTTTCATTCAGCTGAGTTAAGGGTGCACTACCTGTATCATTCTGGGTTAACACCTCACCAACACCATACAGGGAGGCATCACAGTATAAAACTATTGGCACCCCAGGTTCCCAACGCCACCTCGTACCTCTCTTCAACAGAGCGTTAAGCAAAGCTGGAAGCCTAACTGTGTGAGGCAAAAGTCTGGCATAATGATTGAACATGCCCAAAATGGAGTGAAGTTCATGGATATTCCTTGGTGTCAGGGCTTCAAGAATGCGATGAAGCTTTTCTTTGATAGGACGTACATCTTTGGAATCCAAGCAGAAACCCAGTTATTCTACATAATCTGTCACAGGGTGCATTTCTCGTGCTTTAGTCGTAGACCAAGTTGCATTATTCAGGGAAGTTTTTAAATCAAGATTATTCAGATGCTCTTTCAGGGTCAACCCAGTAATCAGACTATCATCTAAACAAGCTATTGTATTGGACAGGTCTTTAATGCAGGATTAGATGGTGCATTGGAATATTGCTGGATATGAATTTATGGTGAATGGGAACCTCATATAGTGGAACAGGCCTTCGTGTGTTGCAACAGCAGTGAGGCTCCTAGACATTTCTTCTAGTTCAAAGTGCATGTGCAAGGTTAAGTTTAGTGAAGAAATTTCTGCCTCCTAGTGTTGTGTCGATACCGTCAATCTTTGGCATTAATTCACTGTGACCTTGTAATCTCCACATATTCTCCACAATGGGTGTGAAATTCTCACAGGCTCAATGATCCTTTTTTTTGTAATCCCATAAGCTCCGCCTCAACCTTGGGGCAAAGCACGTGTGGCAGGGAACATGCCTTGAAGAACTATGGTTGTCTGTGGCTGATTCTGGAAGATGTACTTTGGTACCCTTGAGTTTACCTTCATCAGGATTGCTGTAAAGAAGTTTTTAACTGCTTCAGAAGATTATACTCTAGATTGACATGTTGGTTTTCATCTGATGCACACCTAGGACAGGCTTTTGCTTTAGCCAATCATGCCCAAATAAATTCACACCTTCTCCTTTAGTGATATGCACTGGTAGTTGGAGCGATTGAATTTCAAGCTCTAGAAGAACCCTGCCACAACTAAGCAGCTGTAACTGCTCCCCTGTGTGAGCCTTCAGTCTGTAATGCAGTGGCACAAGTGTTTTCAAGTAGTCAGGGCCAAACATATCGACCCATGTCTTTTCACTGCATATAGTAATAGCACATCCAGTGTCAAGTTCAAGTTCAAAAGAAATGGGTCAAAACCTGTACAGGAGGAACTGGCCCTAGACCATCTAATTGCATTACCATAAAACCATAAGACATAGGAGCAGAATTAGGCCATTTGACCTATCGAGTCAGCTCCACCATTCAATCATGGCTGATCCTATTTATTCCCCTCCTGAGTCCCACTCCCTGGCCTTCTCCCCACAACTTTCAATGCTGCAGCCAATCAATAACGTATCAACCTCCTCTTCAAATACACCCAACGACCTGGTCTCCACAGCCTCCTGTGGTAACAAATTCCACAAATTTACCACCCTCTGACTGAAGGAATTCCTCACATCTCTGTTTTAAATGGGCACTCCTCTATCCTGAGAGTGTGCCCTCTTGTCCTAGATTCCACCATCATGGGCTCATCACCATTTCCACATCGACTCTGTCCAGGCCTTTCAACATTTAAAAGGTTTCAATGAGATCCCACCCCTTCATCCTTCTAAGTTCCAGTGAGTATAGGCCCAGAGCCATCAAATGTTCCTCATACGATAACCTTTTCATTCCCAGAATCAACCTTGTGAACTTCCTCTGAACCCTCTCCAATGACAGCACATCTTTTCTTAGATAACAAGCCCAAAACTGTTTACAATACTCAAGGTGAGGCCTCACTAGTGCCTTATAAAGCCTGAGCATCACATCCCTGCTCTTGTGTTCTAGACCTCTTGAAATGAATGCGAACATTGCATTTGTCTTCCTCACCACTGACTCAACCTGCAAGTTAACTTTTAGGGTGTTCTGCACAAGGACTCCCAAATCCCTTTGCATCTCAAGGTTTAAAGGTTCATTTAATGTCAGAGAAATGTATACAATATACATCCTGAAATGCTTTTTCTTCGCAACCATCTACGATAACAGAGGAGTGCTCCAAAGAATGAATGACAGTTAAGTGTTAGAACCCCAAAGTCCCCCCAACTCCCCTTTAGAAAATAGTCTGAACATTTATTTCTTCTACCGAAGTGCATGACCATGCATTTTCCAACATTGTATTTCATTTGCCACTATCTTGCCTATTCTCTAATCTGATTTAAGTCCTTCTGCAGCCTACTTGTTTCCTCAACACTACCTGCCCCTCCACCAATCTTAGTATCATCCGCAAACTTGGCAACAAAGCCATCTATTCCATCATCTAAATCACTGATACTCAGCATAAAAAGAAGCATATCCAAAACCGACTCCTGCGGAACACCACAAGACCTCTTAAAGGATCCGCTTATTCCCACTTGCTGCTTCTTAATAATTAGCCAATGCTCTAACCATGCTACAACATAAGAACTTCAGCTCCATAACTGTGTACTGTGCTACTGTGGAACATTTGGTTTGAATGGAGGTGGAGATCGGTAAACTCTTGCCAAGTGTCCTTTCTTTTGGCAAGTACAACAGATGGGTCGTCAGTTAGTAGGCTTCTGGTGAAATTCGCCACAACAGTAATATCGGAAACCTCCCGGAGTATAATTCCTTTTTTTTCTTAGTGCCACTGTTAACGTTGGTTTAATCTGCAGCAGTAGTAAGTGATGGGGAAATCGCCTGTCATTGTACTTTGCACAATCGCTACAAAACTGCATACTTATCTGCCGCTTCCATGCTATTTGCAATACCAAAGGCTGACTTAAGTGTGAGCGCTGGTTCTGCCAATCGACGATGTTGAATACAAACATCACACACGCTGACAACCAAGCGATCTCGTATCATACTGAATCTTCTCGAACGGCTCCAAAACTCACAAAATTCAGTCAATTTTCATAATTCAGCAACAAACATTGTTACTGATTCATTTCTAACTGAATACGAGTGTTGAATCTAAAGCGTTAACTGGTGATTTAGACTCACGTAATCTCATATGTTCCTCATAAGACTTCGAAGAGGGCAAATCGGGGCTCACCAAACTTCGGACGATGTCATATGTTTTCGGACCATGTAGACTGAGCGGGATGCTAGCTCTTTTATTGGACTCAATGATGTCTTATCATTTATCATGTCTACTGCAGCCGAATAGGTCTGCTTGACTCCTAGGCATCCAGAAAACAATGAACACGTTCACACGCACAGAATTAGTAGGTCAAACGTTAATTGATAGATGGACAAACCCGTGATGTCATAGGAGAGACCGAGGAACAGTCACCTGATGGATAGGACGTATTGTAGAGAGCATTCTAACTGGTTACATCACTGTCTGGTATGGAGGGACCACTGCACAGAATTGGAAAAAGCTACAGAATATTACTAACTCAGCCTGCTCCATCATGGGCACTAGCCTCCCCAGCACCAAGAGCATGAGGGCATCTTAAAAAGGTGATGCCTCAAAAAGGCGACATCCATAATTAAGGACCTTCATCACCCAGGACATGCCCTCTTCTCATTGCTACCACCAAAGAGGAGGTGCAGGAGCCTGAAGATAGACATTTAATGTTTTGGAAACAGCTTCTTCCCTTCTGCTATCAGATTTCTGAATGGACAATGAACTAAACCATGAACGCTACCCCACTATTTTTCTTATTTTTGTTCTCATTTTGCACTACTTATTTAACTTAATTTTACAGTACAATATACAAAACAGTATAAATTACAAATATATGTATAACTGTAATTTATAGTTTTTGTGTATTGCAGTGTAGTGCAGCCACAAAACAACAAATTTTCAGAATATTCCAGTATATTAAACCTGATTCTGACATTTTAGATATTTTCACAATACCATGTTCTTACATTAGTGTCTACTTTACATTGATCCAATTTTGGAGGCTGTTCTGTTTAGTATGAAGTTGCATGTGATGCAATTCAGCATATAATTAAAGTAAATCATAAAACAAATCAATAAATTTCAAATGTTAATTTGCCCATTGATGAAGCATTTTTGCATAATAGTTAGATGTTATTAATTAATTATTTTTCTACCATCTCTCATCACCTACTTCTCCATTTCATACATGCAACTTTACCAAGTCATTTAAATGATGCTGTCTATAATTATTACCATCACTTAAGCTTTCCTAAGAGAAACAGTTGTGAGTCATTAGCATGTGATACTTTAGAGTGAATATTCCATGGAACAGGTGTTATTCTTCTGCATTTTTATGCCTAAAGGCCATAGTTCCATTACCTACTTTGTCTTGTAGTCAAGCGTAAATAATGTACAGTGGCAGGTAAGCATGAAATCTGAACATATTTGCCATCTTTTGTCAAAGAACAAAACACTGTTCAAGACCCCAGTGATTGAACCATCCACACCCAACTCACAACTGCACCCTATTGGCTTGTTTTATTTAAGGAAAGCTTTTTTCACAGTTTTTTCATCTGGGTTAATGTGTATAATGAGTTTACAGTACATCACTATGTTAAAAGCCAAATCCATTATTTGCAGAATAATTTAAGAGTAAATGTGGTTTAAATACTAATCTAAGCATTGAAGTTATTTCTTCGGAGGCAGAAATTCAGGCTTCTGAATTTGCCCTATAATGGTTATATATATTTAAAATAACATCACAATTTTATTGTTAACATTTACATGCAGTTTCCCTAGCCACCTAGAAAGAGTTTGTATGCTGTATGTGAAGTTACAGAAACCAGTAAATCTCAAACTTTGATTACTGGTTCATGGTTGCTTTGGTCTCTTCTGGATCTTTTGTTTGTTAGCCTTAATGACTTTGTTTGAGGGAGTGTATCTATCTGATTGTACTTTTTCACACAGGAAAATGTGATATTTAGATAAAGCAAATAAATGGTACTGGTAGCGTTTATAATATCAACTGAATTTTTTTTAATTGTGTATGTTTATTTAATAATGCACAAAAAAGGAACAGTATGATTGGAAATAACTGCTTGTCAATGTACTTTACAATCACAACTCTGTTAATATGCTAAGCTGATGTTGACTGAGTTTTATGTTAAATATTAGCTATATATTTATCTTTTAGGTTCTGGAATGTATTCTTGTAAGGACCAATAACAAGTCTTCCGTTGCTGATAAAATGTCTTTCTAAACGTGGAAGCCATCTGAGCTGAAGCACATTCCTGACATATAAAAAAGCAAAGATATTTCTGCAGTATTCTGTGAATAAAATGTCCAAAGACGAAATAACTTGCAAGATTAATGCAGTTTGTAAGCATAAGGAGCGCAAGCCAAAGAAGCCGCATTACATTCCCCGACCATGGGGAAAACCGTACAACTACAAGTGCTTTCAATGTCCTTTTACCTGCATGGAGAAATCACACCTTTACAACCACATGAAGTACAGCTTGTGTAAAAATTCCCTTTCACTGCTAATAGAGACTGATTGGCCCTACAAGAAGAACAACATTCTCAATCCTGACCTCCACTTTCTGCAAAGTACTGCAGAGCGAGGTCGAACTGGAAAACATAAAGAAGAATTGGAAAGCAGTGATAGTATTTCGATTGCAGGCGATACTTCAATCAAAGTAGGTGACAGATGGGACTCGTGCAAAGCCAGCATTGAATTAAGTGCAGATCTGACCATTTTAGAAGGATCTGATAAACAGACATGTTCTTTTCGAGAGCGAGAGAAACTGGGCTTTGCTGCTGAACAGAAAGCAGTAGAGGATTACAAAAAAGCACAGGATCCAAGGTGTTTACCTAACACTGACATACAATCTCCCTCAAGAAGCAAAATGGCAAAACTGAGCAAAAAAGCTGAGAGTGATTTCATTATAACTGATGTATTTTCCCTGAAGGACTCAGTGGTGAAGAATAAGATTTTACCAGCTGCAGGACTGGAAGCCAAGCTGAAACAGTACAAGCTTCCTAAGAACTATGTGAGCAGCAGTAATGGAATTCTCATGGAGCAGTGGAGGCTAGTCACATCTGGGCAGAGAAAAAACACAGCTGACATTTCCCCACCATGTACTGATACAAATGTAATTCCATGCTGTCCACCACCAGCATATAGTGACTACCAAGAGCCGCAGGGACTGAATCTCTCGGTGCTGGAGGTTAATTACCCCATGAACCACAATCTGTTCTCCTATTTGAGTCCTGGGATCACTTCCAGTGGAACAACACCTGCACAAATGGCTCAGCTGCCTTTTCTGACCTCATCGGCTCAGTTAGTTCACCCACGATCTGGGCATATGCAACCTGCACATCTTCCAGGAAGACCTCCAGTTCCATCCAGATTCTTCTATCCCCTGCTATTTGAGCAGACACTCAACTCAGCAGAGAACAGACCAACAACTGGCAACAATGATCAGGAGCCAACAAATCCAATTACTCCCAATATCCTTGCACCAAGAATGCTAGATATCCCAAATAAAGCATATTTGCATAAGGTTCCTATCCTAAGGCCTCGTGTAAGTAAACCTGGTCAGGTGGAAGGGAATCTAGCTGACTCCAGTTACAAGTCTTTTTCATCACATGATGCTGAACAGAAATATTCAGCACAAAGCAGGGAAAGTACCACAATAACTCCTAAAAATGCATTTATGTACAAGTCACCAATTTGCGTGGACTCAAAAGGTGATGAAGATATGTCCAATAAGCTTCGAGCCATAAAAAACCAAGAGACTGCTGTGCCCGTTTCTACAAGTGCAAGTGAAAGTTCAGTGAGATTTGTCGAAAATAAAGTACATTTGTCACCAGAAAACCCAAGCAAGTCAACATTACTGCTAGGTTGTCTTTCTGCAGAAAGCTTGAAGCAACCTCACAACAGGTTAGTTCACAGCTGATACAAAGTGTTCATTTTCATAGCAAATAAAATGTATTTCATTTACTGATCTAACTGGATGAAATATGTTCTCTCCCACCCCTCTTAGACATTCACTTTACTTGGGTACAAGGAAAAAATTCTATTAAATAAACAACAGTAAAGGATTAAAATAAATTAGAAGCCTGCAGGTCATCAAAGCATATATCAAAAGGGGTTGTCCCTTCTTCTCTGCTGTTACAAAGTAGTAGGAAGCACAGGGTCATGGAGTCATCCAGAACGAAATAGGAGCTTTAGCCCATGAAATATCTATCTATACTAATCCCCTTTACCAGCATTTGCCCTTTGGCTTCTATTCTCTAGTGATTCAACTGTTCATCTAGATGTTGTGAAAGCCTCTGTCTCTACCGCAAACTCGGACAGTGCATTCCAATTTACTACCACCCTTTGGGTGAAAAACTTCTTCCTTGCATCTTCTCCAAACCTCTCTCTTCTTAGGCCCATGTCCTCTGCTTTCAGATACTTTTACAATGAGAAACATGTTTACTATTGCCTACTCTATCTAGTCCAATTTTGTCAACTCTTTCATGTCTGCCCTCAACAAACACAGCCTATCTAGTCTTTCCTCATTAGTGAAACACTCCCTCCCATACAAAATCTTGGTGGATCTCCTTTGCACACTCCCCAGTGCAAGCACATCAATTTGATACTGTGGCAATCAAAACTGCATCCAATATTCCAAATGCGGCCACACCAATGTTCTGAGAAGCTATATCATGACTTTCCTACTTCTGTTATTTAGTATATAAGAGGGAGCAGGAGGTAGTGGAATATCCCTCAAGACAACAAGGAATAAAGATTCTCTTTTTAAAGTTAACAGGAAAATTTTAAATGGAATTTACATCAAGTAATATTTCTAAAGAACCCTCAGGTACAATAATATCTCAAGCAGGCAGAGGACAAGGATACAAATGACATGTTGAAGGAAACAGAGAATAAAAGGTTTTTTTTTGAAGGGGAGTAAAAGCAAAAAAATGTGAGATAACAAGATTGAGCTGCAGGGAATACAGCATGGACACTCCAATAAAAGAACAAATGAACAAGGTGCAAAAAGCAGGGTAATTCATGAAATTTACCAAAGAAAGAAGTAGATAAATGGATGAGCAACCTTACTAATAATTAACAACTTGAAATTACTTTTTATTCTTGATAATCTGGATTGTAGTTGCTGCATTTCAAGATGAGCATTTCTGAGCAAATAACTTCCCAATATGAACCACAGCTTTAAGAAAAACATGGTTCAACATGTTTGAAGAACAGGTATTTAACGGGGAAAATCTATAAGAAAATTAAAATAAAGGAAGGAATTTTCATGGCTGCCTGCCCGTTGCCATATTTTTTTCAGCAATGATGCAGCTCCAGACAGAAAACACAACTTATGCAGCAAGATTTTCCCATTTTCTCCATGGCACCTACCACTTCTATACAATTTCAGACAAATTTTAATAAAGGCTTGATTTTGTTCCATCTGCTTACCTTGATGCTACTTTACTGCAAAAGTTAACATTATCCATGAAAGTAATGTATATAAATTTCAATTGTGAACTGTGAATCTTACCAACATAATCGTTATCTGTAATATAGCACCAAAACTGAACACACATTGGCAATTTTTCTCTCTGCTTTTTTTTAATTTTATTTTCTTGCAGGGCACCAAGTATCTCCAGATAGGAGAACAGATCAAAAGACTAAATGGTAGATTTCTGTCTCCACGGGCTTGCTTGTAATGTGTTGCATATCATTTATTGAATTGTGCTCATTCGAATTCAATTGAAATCATTGTGACTTAATATGGCATAAGAATTTTTAGAAACATTTTTAATGGGTAAAGTGTTAGAGAGAATCAACAGTTTATTTATATACTACTATTTACAATCTTAGAATATCCTACAAAGTATTTCATGTCAAATGGAGCCTCAAAGTTCCCATTCTCAAAAACAATTAAACTAACCAGGTAACCTGTTTTAATGATATTGAACAAAAAATAAATATCAAATGGCAAAACAGATTTTAAAGAATGCAATGGAATTATTTACATCTAGCTAAGGGATCAAATGTGTCAGTTTTGTGTCTCAGGAAGACTTCATCCTTCAATACTGCTAGACTGCTTAATCTAAATTTCATGTCCTCTAAAGATCAATGAATCATACACTCTGAGTTAAAGACAAATGTTTTATCATGAAGTGAAGTGAGACAATGAAACATTTTCAGATTTGGAGGAATACTAGAAATTCTTAACCCAGCTTAGTTTCAGAAGACACAACAATATTAAGTATACAGATCACTGAGTAGTGAGCAATATTATCTCCATTCCAGCATTCATGATATTCTAATTTTTTTACATATTCATTTTTAATGAAAACATGATCAATGTGTAATACAAACACAAGAAAATCTGCAGATGCTGGAAATTCAAACAACACACACAAAATGCAGGTGGAACACAGCAGGCCAGGCAGCATCTATAAGGAGAAGCACTGCAGTACTTCTCCTTATAGATGCTGCCTGGCCTGCTGTGTTCCACCTGCATTTTGTGTGTGTTCAATGTGTAATAATTTCCTTGTCATTATATGTGAGTAAAATCTCATTTGGTAGAGGTGCAGAATGGGTGATAATTGATTGTCTGTCATTTAACTTGCCCTGACTTCTTCCCTGTTAATGCCGCTTGAAATACAAATAGTGGGATTTCCCATTGTCAATATCAATGCTCCCAGTCCTGCCTCATCCACTTCAATGAAATGGATGAATGGAGTTGAGAGGAGAGGGTCAATAATGGAATGTAGATTTGTTTCCCAAATTTATGCTCACATCCAGCACCAATTTGAAATCAGCAAAAGAAGATTCAGTATAATTAAGGTCTGTTGAAAGTTTCCAACCTGAATGCCCAGATACTGACCAACTCACACAAACAAAGCTGACAATTATATCCATGAGTTACATGTGAAATGTCACTTTAAAAAAAGATTTGACTTGTATTAACCCTCTTATATCCTGTACAGGACAATGTAAAGTGTTTTAAAACCAAATAAACTATTGTGATACCATTGCCAGGATATTCAAAGCAAACATTTCAAGCAGATAACTTGCTTCTGTGATGTTGTTTAATGGAATGATATTGGTCAGGTCACCTGGGTTAGCTCTCCTTCAATATTATACTATGGGATTTTATATACACACACCTGCAAGAACTGATGAGATTTGGATACATTATCCAAATGACACACTATCACTTGAGTTTTGAGTCTCCAAAGTGGGAACTGACATCACGTGACTAGCTCAGTAGCAAGTTTACTACCAACAGAATTACACTTGACCATTTTTTAAAATATGAAGCAACTATATTGGGTTTCTGGGTTGCAGTAGTCAGCTTACCAGTAGTTAAAATGTAATTTTGCAAGATAATTTGTAACAATGGATTTAAAAGAAGATTTCACTGCTCCTAAATTACTTACTTGCTGGTCTTAGGCAGCAGCTTGTTTTTTTATTATATTTTACTAATTAGACAAATAAGGAAAATATGCAAAAAACAAGACATAGAGTTAAGATGTTCTGTTCAGTTCAAAAATTTGATTTCCTTTGCATAAACATAACTTCAAATTTTTTCTCCAGTTCAACACGTTACATTGAGAGCATTTCTTCACCTTACCGAAAGATACTTCCCCAATGGAGCTCAGAACCTGAGGAAGTGAAGAAAGAAAACACAAGAAGTAGCCCAGAGTTTAGACGATTGTCCCCAGCTGCATCTTCCCCTGGAATTAACAGCCTTGGCAATTCTGGTAAAAACTCAGACTGCCTTCAGATTTACAAAGAAAAGAATGGCCCAATGGTGTTGATAAATGATCTCTGTAAAGTGATTCATGAATATCAAGATGTTGAAGAACAACTTTGCTTTGTGGATAGTGAAGATACACCTGGGCAGAAACAATTAAGAGGGCAACTAACTAAGATTAGGAAGGAATTGTTCCAAATTCGTCAGGCATTGGAAAAGACATCCAAACAACATGAAGGACCCTTGGACCTTTCAGTCAAAAAGTCATTAGATGGGATTGTGAGGAATCATAAGAACATTGGCTACTCAGAAGATACATTTGATGATTGCGACATGCAGCACAAAAACTTGGAAAGAGTGGAGCAAATGGATAGCAAGTGTATTGAAAACACAATCAATAAGGTGACGGCATCACAAAACTCTTTTGCCAACACTGAAAATAGGTCGTTAGATTTATGTGTGAAAGTGCACAAGTTCGAAGGGCTGAGAACTTTTTCAGAAAGGAGCGCAGGTACACCTAACAAGGCAGAGATGATTAAAATGACCAGTCCTCAGCAACCAAGAAGCAGTTTAATGGAGACAACATTTATAAACAGAGCAACAAAATGTGAAGCGGACTCCAGTGTACCTCTTACTGTTGACGGAAAATTCAGCTTACAGCCTAGTCATCTGCTTCCGGTAGCCGAGGAGAACTGCACCAAGAATGAGACCTTGAAAAGGCCACTAGCAGGTGAAAATCAGAATGAGGGGGAAAAGTTGTGCATGCTCAGCCCTTTGGTGGCAGAAAGGTTAGGATCAATAAAACAGAATAGGATCATATAAATCCAGCAAGGTGTAGATGAAAGCACTATGACTAGGTTGGTAATTAGAGAGGCTAGCCTAATGAACACCCAGCACTAGTACAGATCAGTAGAATATCTGAAATGAACTACAAATATGTTAAAATTTGAATTATATCAAACAGGAATTAGTAGAGTGCTACTTGTTAATTAAAGTAAAACACTCAAGCTTCCAGAAACTGTGATTTTATATATCGTATACATCACAATTAAACTGCAGTACATGTTCTATATTGTAGGGTAAACATCCAGTTACTTTGATCTTTTGCATTACTGAACACAGGTATATTTGATAAGTTTATAACCATTATAATTTCTCAATTTTACCCTTTATTCATGCACATGTATAGAAGTTTGCATATTTTGGTGAAATTATGAGGCAAAGACTGTATGGCATCTAACATGTTTTCGGGATCTGAAATAGGTGCCACAAAGTCACATTCAGGAGGGGGGTCAACAAAAGGATGGAGCATGCACGCTGCCACAACAGCTTTCTGTGGTAGACAGTGTCATATCCCTTTATCTGAATTCATTCCCATCATCAGTGACTGTATTCATCCAGCAAATCATGGTGTGGGTAGTCAGGAATCAAATTTTAGAGGTGGTTGTTAAAGAGATCATGCTCATTACTAAGGTAATGGCAAGAAATTATGCAGGGCTTGTCAGCGTTCTCACCAGATGCCAACTCCTCACACACCCCTTGCCCAGAACATCAATAACTTGCTCTTTAAACAGAGGCAGCATGCAGAAACCTGCAGCAATCCACTCCTTGTTGTTTGAAGTGATCTGCCCATTAGGACAGAATGGCACTCTAGTTTGTGAAAGCAGGCAACAATGTACAGATGCCAGAAAATAGATGCAGATTTAATGAGAGAAGCTGAAGGATTTGAAGTGTGCCACAATGATTTATAGGAGAGTGTTGATATTTAACAGTAGGAATGGTGGAGCAACAGATGGGCAATGCATTTCATAAGCTCTGTATTATTTTATATCTGTTTTTATATTATAAGCTCTGTAAACTCAGTGGTTTGGAAACCACCATTCAGTTGGACCAAGCAACTTTCCTGCAAGTCTTCCTGAGACCTGGTGGACTAAGGGTGTTCCACTTACCTTCATCAAAACCTCCAGTGAAATGCTCAAGCATTGAAGAGGGATTGCACCTTCACCTGCACTGGCTATTATCTACCATCCTCAGCAAAAGTAACTTTGTCCGTCTGTCTTCAAGTAATGGCAGGATTGCATGAAAATGAGCCCCGTGAGCAAAGTTCAACTGGCAGCCTGCATATTTTACTTTAATTGATAAGTTCCACAAATGAGTCCTCTTTGTGCACTGTGATATATTTGTTCTATGCATGAAAATGTACTCTATCCAAATTCTACTTCTATGTCCTTGAAAATGCCTACTGTATATTGGCTTTGAAACACCAATAGTTCTGTAATTTTCAGCCTCCAGTATTTAATATATATTTAATACATAGCATGCAGCGAGTGTTTATCAATGGGAGCTGAGTGGCTGAGCCATCCTAAATAATGCTGGTAATCTCTCTGTCTGTTATTTGTGCTGGTCAGTTTTCATAAATACCTTTCACTCCAGTTTCACTAAGAACCGAGTGAAGAAAGACACTGCGAGCTTGCAGTAACTTACTCACTTTGCTGCCGATACAGCAGTGAAGGAGACTACTTAACCTATTGGGAGCCACAATAGATTATTCCATTTGTCTCCAATTGGTGATTATAATCACAAAGTGGCTAAGGAACATTAATTTTGTTCTTGGGTATCACATGTTTGCTATTGCGTTCACATTAAGAATACGTAGCTAACAGTAAACTTGTTTCTTGAAGACATACAAGACATTTGTTGTTTCTTGATACAAGACATCTTTCAGACTGTATGCAATTATTCAGATGCCCAATTATAATTATGCAATTATAAGAACATTGCCTAACTCTCAGATATGAATGGGAGTGTTAGGACAAATAATAGCAATTCCAACTGGAATAAGGTAACAAATTCATGTTTGAGTGATGCTTCTTTTTAATATATGTTGTATATTCAAATGCGTTTGAATGTCATTCACTAATTTGCTAATTCGGAAAATATAGATCTAAGGGTATGTAAGATTTCATTTTTAAGATCCTTTCTTTGTCCACAAGTACTGTCTTATAATTTAAATTATTTATTCTTTCCACAAACATTTTGTCATTCCATTTGTTATGTAGAAAGCACTATGATATAATATTAAAAACTGTACATTTTACAAGAACATAGATTATGCTCCCACTCTACAACTTCTTAGGATGTATTTCACTACAGTATGTCATTGTAGACACCAAAAAGGCACTTTATGATTAAAATATTAATTGAAAAACTATTTATTCATGTAGTGTAATTAAATTTGATTTTGTATGTTAATTTTGATAGATTAAGCATGCTCTGAACCTATAACATATAAGAATTTCAACACATTTTTTACTTCTTTGTTGAGTAGCAATTATTCCATGTCTTATTTAATGGATAGTTATATCTTACTTTGTGATTTTAACACTGGTAAATAAATATGAGAAGTGATAAAAACCCTAAACATGGGATGGCAATGATAATGTTTTTAATCTTTGTACTTCTACCACTTTTTAAAAATGTATGTAATAATTGTTTGCATGGACAATTTCCCATAAAAAACAGAGAGAAGATACTTTCTACACAAAGCGTTAGAAGAAAGAATCCCACTGCCCCCTATGTTGTGACTGATAAATGTCCTACCAGATGGAGTGCACTCTCATAACATTTAATTCTATTTTATTATATTTAATTCCACACAGAGACATTCATGGCTTTTTCATTCCTGTAGAAATGATGTGTTGTCATGCTGCTATCTTGCAAAATTGAACCATAAGATAATAAATTTGATATTATTTTTCTTGCGTTACTATCTCTGGCTGCCCACCACCATTTGTAACCGCATTTACTTGTAGGAACATCAATATTTTTAGTGTTTTGGGCACAGTGTTTGCCACAAATACTGCAGTAAGCCTTGAATAAATTTGAAAACGGAGGGTTTAGACAGGATAAAAAATGACAGAGGTGTTTGTAATTTGCGCATATTGCGTCCATCGGTATTTGGCCCAGGATTCAAGTATTCATACTCAGGAACACCTCTTTAGCAAGTGCTTTATAAGTTATACTTTACAGGTAGAGAAAGTGTCGCTGAGTCACACTGAGATCTTAATTGTATCCAAACACATGTCAGCTGATCATTCCCGTGAATATTCTTGTAGCGTTGCACCTCTACATAGCTGCAGTGTATACAGCAATCACTGATGACTTTCATTACATTATTTAGACCGTTAGTCCTTTGGTGAGTTGAAAATAGATGGAAGTTTTATTTTGGGGGAAATAATATTACATTGCACATTTTTCTACAGAAAGACGTAAGTAGGTTTGAACTTTCACTGCACTAGAAGTACCTTTGCATGTGCAGAGACATGAAACCAGTTAAGTAGCTCTTTCAGCAAGCCAACATGATTTTAGTGAGATGAATTTCCTAATTCTGTGCTCTCACACTCTATCATTATGGTCGATCTATGCTTTCTGGTTAATTCTTCAACTATAAGTTAACCTTTATTGAAATCACCTATTCCTAAAACTTAATTCTCTAAAAGTATACTGACAACACCCAGCACCACCTCTCTCAACCCTCAAACTTTCTGATGTTATTTAAACTGCTTTCTCAACACAGAACCATCATTTTCCTCTATCGTGTGTTGAGATCAACAAAGCCATTATCTTTGGCTGGCTTCATTAAGTCTCTGCCAGATCTTAGCCAACTTACCATCCTTGGCCAACTTTTCAAATTTAGCTGGAGTATTACATCAGCATCCAAAGTGATCTGGACCCAAGCCGCCAGCTACATATCTCTACATCACCAAAATCAGCCAAAGGCACAAAGACAGCTACATCTAATAGATAGATATTAAAAAGTTCTTAAAGCAGGAAAGAAAATCGGAAAGGTAAGTTTAAGGAGGGAATGCCAGAGCTTAAAGCTTTAGTGAGCAAAGGCACAGTAACAAGTAACAAGCATTGGGAGTGGCAGATGGTTGGTAAAATAGCTGAGATCTAGCAGAGACTTTACGACGCCAGCCAAAGATAATGGCTTTGTTTTTTCCTCAACACATGATTGAGGGAAATGATGGCTGTGTTGAGAAAGCAGTTTAAATAACATCATATGGTTAAAATATGAACCCTACCTCAACTTGTGGCTGAAACTTTTTTAACTACTCTTATGTTCTCCAAGCCAGCTTCTGGTTACTTATTATCCATAAACTTAATCTTATCCCAGACTCTACTGCATATGTTCCGACTCATATCAAGATCTATTCACTTAAAACCCTCTGCTTGTTCATTATTATTGGTTCCAGTCTCAAAAATACGCCATGTTCAGATCCCTCCATGGCTTCAGTGTTTTGCTGCCTTAAAGGCACGATTTAATTTTAAGCTATTATTGTTCTGTGATTGCTGAAAGCCTAAATTAGTGTTTGGGGGGGTGGGGGGGGAGGGAGTTAGGAGCAGTGCGCGTGTGCTGCAGCAAATTACAAATTAATATAAAAAGATGAACAGGGAAGAAAACAAAAAGGATTATGGGAGTTTAAAATAATAAACCGGCATTCTATACAAGCTCATTTTCTCAAGGACTGCTTTTAGCCAGTGGAAATATACAGACAGCTCACTTGAGCAGTAAGTCAGCCTAATGCAACCTAAATGAAACTGTAATGTTTGAATAATTCAGAAATGTTCATTCTAATGTATTTCCCCTAAACTATTTACAGAGGGCTATAATGCACCTTTCCTAACTACTTAAACTGCATATCAGTTAGATCTGAAATTAATTGTATTTTTCAGGCAAATATTTGAGACTTCAGCTGTCATACAGAGACTTGCTGGAATGCATTAACAACAAAATCAAAAGCGACAACAATTAAAATTACAAATTCAGTGGAAATATTTGTCCATCTTTCCACCATCTTGTCAATGTTGCGGAAATTAAAGTGATTTATTAAAGGGACTGTGTGAAGTAATTTGTAAGTGGTTCCTTTTTTATATAAAGTAATGTGAAAATATTTATCATTATGTGTTACAATACGGCAAAGTAACAGGGGTTCTTCACTCCAGAAGGAAACTTCAATCTTCAATACATCAAAATTACTTCTGTCACTTACATATAAAGATTTTAGACAGAGAGCTATTCTTTAACAGGGTTTAAACACAAAATGCACTGACAACTCTCTTCAAACTAAGATTACCTATTGTATATCTATTTGGGTACATGGAGCTTGTCGGCCTGAGAAAGCAGTCCATCTAAGAGAGGGAAAACTCTGATTTCAAACCTCCGCTGCCTTGCGGCCATACCCACTCATGGGAAAGGCTTCGGGAGTAAACCCTGAGGACAAATCCAGAGCTGAAGTCCCTAGGGCAGTCCGACGTTGCCTTCAACCTCGCTCTGGCAACTCCTGCGATGACACTGGTGCCAAGCTGTATCGGCCCTTGCCCTTCCCTTGGATAACATTGGTGGCATGGAGAGGGGAAACTTGCTGCATGGGCAACTGCCAGTCTTCCATACAAACTTGCTCAGGCCTGCGCACTGGAGAGGACGCAGATCCATGGTTTCATGAGACTAATAGATGCCACACACATCTATTCATTCATTTAACATTACATGCCAGGAAGGAGGAAGCTGTGGTTGTGTCTATTTAAGTTGACTGTGTTTTTTACAGAGGGAGCTGGGGTATATTGTTGAACCAAGTTTAAAAAGTAAAGAACAATTGCTGCATAAATGTATTAAGGTCATTTGAATGATTTTGTATTTTTCAACACAAACAAAGAGCCAAGCAGTACAGAGACGTGAGTGGTCGACTCATGCCTTTGGTGCTATTTAGCCAGTCATTTAGGTAATGGTTCATCAGCATCTTAACTCATCTTCATTCCAATCCCTTAATTAGTTAACTTATCAAAAAGTCGATCAACCTCCGTTTAGAAAATTTTAATTCAAACCCCCACCCCACCCCCAGCCTGGCCAGTTTACTTGGGAAGAGACTTCCTGAATCCTGTCGTACATGGCCTAGAGTTAATTTAAAGGTTAAAGCTGAGGCATTCTCCGATATTGTAAAAGGCAATTTAAGCCAATGATGCAAGGTCTGCCTGCTGCTACAAAGTTCGTCATTCCATGGAACCCAAGGTAGGTCACACCTTTGGGACTTGGGTTCTGGTGTAGTTGTGTAAAGGTAAACTGGAAAATTCATTTATTGTCACTTGTACCAAGGTACAGTGAAACATTTGTCTTGCATACTGTCCACTCCAGGTATTCAAGGTATCCAAGATTCTTTAACATCATTTCCAGGTGTAAAGGAGAACAAAATAATTGTTACTTCAGATCCAGTGCAGCACCAAAAAAAAGATAAAGATCACATTAATAAAAATAAATATAAATACATAAGATAGCTGATATACAGTACATATTTTGATCATGTCATAGATAATGTGATTCTATAATTGTCCATAAAGTGATGCTAAGCACAGGAGTGTCTGTACATAAGGTGACTGACAGGAAATGATAAAGTAGTGCTGGTGGGGGGATAGGCTAGAGTGAGTTCATGGGTGGAGGTGTTGATCAGTGTTACTGCTTGGGGAACATAATTGTTTTTGAGTCTGGTGGATCTGGTATGGAGGTTACGTGGGAAACTCCTGATGGGAGTGGGACAAACAATTCATGAGCAGGGTGGGTGAGATCCTTCATGATATTACTGCCCTTTTTCCAGCAACTTTCTGTATATATGTCATTGAAGGCAGTCAGGATAGTGAAGCATTGGGCAGTTTTGACTACCCATTGTAGAACCTTCCTGTCTGCTGCAGTGCAGTTTGCATACCATGCAGTGATGCAGCTTGGTAGAATGTCGACTGTTTACTCCTTTCCAGAGATGCTGCCTGGCCTGCTGAGTTCCTCCAGCATTTTGTGTGTGGTGCTTTGGGTTTCCAGCACCTGCAGAGTTCTTCGTGTTTGTTCTAGATCTATGCCACAGCTTTTGAACCCCAGAATCATTCACCACCATTGTGAATAAGGGCACATTTTCCAGAACATATGGGCTAAACAATCAAGCAGGTAGGTTGCCCAAGATACTACACACCTGAGGTGCACCATTAAATACACATTCGATCTGGTTGGTCAGAATCCTTGCATGGCCCAGGCACTGCTTGGCCAGGATATTACAAGCCTGAAGTACAGCATCACCTGGGCATTGAATATGCAAGATACTGCATGAACACAATATTGAATACCTAAGGAACAACGTCGCATGCAATACACAAGCAAGGCACTGAAGGTCTGAAGAACTGCTGCACAAACACCGAGTGCTCAAGTTAACGGAATGAATGATAAACATACTCAATGGCACTGCAAGGTTAGGATGCAAGTCACTATTAAAGCTGAAAGACAAGGACAACGGATGCCCAAAGCTTCTGCATAGCCAAGATACTGAGCACCCAAAGTCCCAGAATGGTCATGACAATGAATGCTCATTACTCTGCATGGCAGGACACTACAAATCTGAGGCAACACCTGACTGGAGCACTACGTGCCTTATGGTATAGCGTTACCAAAAACCTAGATACCCAGAGCAATCCACATCCCCAACAGTAAATTCTTTACGTATTGCATGGTCAGGGGATTATATACTAAGTGGTACAGCATTACCAAGACACCGTGTGCCCAGTGGCACAGCTTGGTCATGTTACAAAATTACTGGGGGACTCCATGGCTAAGAGGTGAATGGTTAACAGCCTGGTAATGCATGGTCAGGACACATGATGGCTAGAGCTTCACAGACCTGAGTAACTGCATGCTCTGGTCATGAATGATTGAAGGCACAAAATAGTTCAAAGAAGATGTGCAAGGCACAGTATGGTCAGAACACTAAATGTCCAAAGGCCAGGAAACAACAACTTCAAGGCACAATATTCCCATTGCACTCATGCCCAAGAATTGAAACTGAGGCCTCCGTCAGTCAGAGTTTCATACCAGCTGTCTAGATACACAAACCTGGGCAGTACGATATGGAGAGCAAGCTGTTGCCCATGTTGCAAACTCTTCCTCTCCATGCATCTGATAAACCCAAAGGAACGGTAGAGACTGATACAGTTTGGTACCAGCAGCATCGCAGGAGTTGACAGTCAACATTGAACCCAATATAGGACTGCCTTAGGGACTTCATCTCTGGATTTTTCCCTAGGGGATTACTCACAAAGCCTTCACCATGGCTGGGTATAGCCGCAAGGCAGCAGACGTTTGAGATCAGAGTTTTCCTTCTCCTAGATGAGCTGCCAACCATGGCTGATGAGCCCCATCTGCCCTTGGCGATTGCTTTTAAGGTGCCAGTAACCTGCCTTTGCCCCTTCTCTTGTCAGTCAAAATGGTCTGCAAGGCTTAGTAGTTAAGCCACACATGAAGACCAGGAGCTGGACTTAGTTGTCAGAGGCTATTTGAGGTGCACACAATTGGGAGCATTTAAGAGGTAGTGGGAGCTTGTTCCCATTACCACCCATGTCTATAAAAACCTTAAGGAACCAAGATACTATATGTCCAATAGTACAGAGTACCAGTGGAACTGCAAGGCCAGGACAATGCACACCCAAAGTCCTAGAATAGCCTTTGAAATGAACAATCATTCAGAAAGAGCAAACAGTCAATGTTTTGAGCTGAGATTCAGGCTTTCTCTGCTTACTCTTTTCCATAGATGCTGCCTGGCTAGCTGAGTTCCTCCAGCATTTTGTGTGTGTTGCTTGGACTTCCAGCATCTGCAGATTTTTTCATTTGTTCATCTCTTAGTTTAGCATCTGCAACATCCTTCATCCTCTTTAATATTTTCCTGTAAACTTTTCCTGGGACTGACATAACTGTGATGCTTCTGTAGCTGGAGCAGTTGCTAACCTTCTTTTTGCATGGATATCTCTCACAAGGATGTTAATAACTCTCTCAGGATATGCTTCTAGGATGTTCTGGAATATGTTGTAGAAAACGTCTATGGTTTCTTCGTTACTGCCGCTACTTGGCGCATTACTGATGCACCATCAATAACTCTGGGTGACATGAGGCGAGATATAGGCTTTTATCGGCTGGAAGAAAGAACAAGCAGCAATTGACCACCACACTACATCCTGGAGACTGAGGCCGGGGCTGTGTCTCCAATCGCCTTTATACCGGGGTCTGTGGGAGGAGCCACGGTCAGTGGGCGTGGCCACAGGAGCAGTCAGCAGGGGGCGTGTCCAGACAGGTATATGTAGTTCACCACATTCACCCCCACTTTGTTTTAAAAGAGAGTCCCCATGGGGCGAAGTTTCTTACAAGTATATTTACAGGTTAAGTCTATCAGGTGGTCGAATCTGTCGCTGCGATCTACGTAGCACCGGCTGTGATTGCACAGGTGCCGGTGGTGATTGCACCGGAGACGGTGGTTGTGCTGGTTCCGGCCTGACTGGAGGTGTCAGCCCACTAGGCGTCAGTGATCCCTCATGCGTGTGTGAGGCACGCCTGGTATATGCGTGTGCGAGACGCCCGGTATAGGAGTGTCGTGAGGAGTCTGTGTAGGGCTTGGTGTGCGCAGTGTCACCTCGGGTACAGGGTTCATAGTTACCGTGGAGTGTTCGGGGTAGTGGTCTGCTGCTCCTGCGGGCATCAGGTCGCGGACGGAGACCGTGTCCTCCCGCCCATCAGGTAAGACCACGTAGGCATACTGGGGGTTCACATGTAGTAGGTGAACCCTCTCGACCAGCGGGGAGTATTTATTGCTCCTCGCATGTTTCCGGAGCAGCACTGGCCCTGGGGATGTCAGCCAAGCTGGTAGGGTGGTCCCAGTGGCAGACTTCCTGGGAAAGGAAAATAGGCGCTCATGAGGAGTGGCATTGGTGGACGTACATAACAGGGAGCGGATAGAGTGGAGTGCCTCAGGGAGGACCTCCTGCCATCGAGAGACCAGCAACCCTTTTGACTTAAGGGCTAAAAGTGTGGCCTTCCACACTGTGGCATTCTCCCTCTCCACCTGTCCATTTCCCCGGGGATTATAGCTTGTGGTCCTACTAGTAGCAATGCCCCTAGCCAGCAGGTACTGGTGCAGCTCGTCACTCATAAAGGAGGACCCTCTATCACTGTGGATATAGCAGAGATATCCGAACAGAGTGAAGAGCTGGCGCAGGGCTTTTATGACGGACGTGGCAGTGGTGTCGGGGCAGGGGATGGCAAAGGGGAACCGCGAGTACTCGTTGATAATGTTAAGGAAGTAGACATTGCAGTCGGTGGAGGGAAGAGGACCCTTAAAGTCAACACTCAGTCGCTCAAAGGGGCGGGTGGCCTTGATAAGTTGTGCCTTTTCAGGACGGTAGAACTGCGGTTTGCACTCAGCGCAGACTTGGCAGTCCCTGGTCATCATCCTGATGTCCTCAAGGGAGTAAGGCAGATTCCGGGCTTTCACGAAATGGTAAAATCGGGTGACCCCCGGGTGGCAAAGATCTGCATGGAGGGCGTATAGCTGGTCGAGCTGTGCGCTGGCACACACTCCCCGGGATAGGGCATCTGGGGGCTCATTGAGCCTTCCAGGCCGGTACAGGATATCATAGTTGTAGGTGGAGAGTTCTATTCTCCACCGCAGAATTTTATCATTTTTGATTTTGCCCCGCTGTCGGTTGCTGAACATGAACGCAACCGAGCGCTGGTCGGTCAGCAAGGTGAACCTTTTGCCGGCGAGATTGTGCCTCCAGTGCCTAATAGCTTCCACTATGGCCTGGGCTTCTTTCTCCACCGCGGAGTGCCGAATTTCAGGGCCTTGAAGGGTACGAGAAAAGAATGCTACTGGCCTGCCTGCCTGATTGAGGGTTGCAGCCAGCGCGAAATCAGAGGCGTCACTCTCTACTTGGAAGGGAATGGTCTCGTCCACCGCATGCATCGTTGCTTTGGCAATGTCCCCTTTAATGCGGCTGAAGGCCACGCGGGCCTCAGCAGAGAGGGGAAATGTGGTAGACTTGACCAGGGAGCGGGCCTTGTCTGCGTAATGGGGGACCCATTGGGCGTAATAGGAAAAGAAGCCCAGGCACCATCTGAGAGCTTTGAGAGTGGTGGGAAGAGGGAGTTCTAACAGGGGGCTCATACGGTCAGGATCAGGGCCAATGACCCTGTTCTCCATGACATACCCAAGGATAGCAAGTCGGGTGGTTCCGAACACACACTTGTTCCTGTTATAAGTAAGGTTCAGGGCTTTGGCCACTTGGAAAAATCGTTGGAGGTTGGCGTTATGATCCGGCCAGTCGTGACCACAGATGGTGATGTTATCCAGGTAGGGAAATGTGGCCTTCAGTTGGGACTGGTCCACCATCCGGTCCATTTCCCTCTGGAAGACAGAGACACCATTTGTGACACCGAAGGGGATGTGCAGGAAGTGATGGAGCCTGCCACCCGCCTCGAAGGCGGTGTAGGGGCGGTCCTCTGGGCGGATGGGGAGCTGCTGATAAGCGGGTTCCAGATCTATTGTCGAGTACACCTTGTACTGAGCTATCTGGTTGACCATATCCGCGATGCGGGGTAGGGGGTACGCGTCAAGCTGCGTGAACCTATTGATGGTCTGGCTATAGTCCACGACCATCCTATTTTTCTGCCCGGTCTGAACAACAACCACCTGGGCCCTCCAAGAACTTGTGCTTGGCTCAATGATCCCCTCCCTGAGCAGCCGCTGCACCTCTGACTGAATGAAGGCCCTGTCCCCCACACAGTACCTCCTGCTTTTAGTTGCCACAGGTTTACAGTCAGGGGTCAGGTTGGCGAACAGCGGTGGGGGAGGGATCTTGAGGGTGGAGAGGCTGCAAGTGGTGTCAGTAGCGCAGCTGTTGGCATGGTGCTGGGTGGGATGTGTGGGTCGGTGTGTGTGTGTGGTCAGTAGTGGGGTATATGACGAAGTCCCACAAAACTGAGGATTCCTGACAGTGAGTGGTGGGAGAGGCCATATGCCATAGTCACACTTTTGAGGTGGCTCTGGAAATCCAGCCCCAATAGCACAGGCACGCACAGTTGAGGCAAGACCAGTAGCGCAAAGTCCTGATATTCTGTGCCCTGCACCACCAATGTCGCTACACAACCCACCCGGATGTCTGTGGAATGCGACCCAGAAGTCATGGTGACCCTCTGGCTTACCGGCCGTGTCACGAGTCCACAGTGTTGCACTGTGTCCGGGTCAATAAAACTCTCAGTGCTGCCTGTGTCAAACAGGCAGCTCGTCCTGTGCCCCTCCACCAGGATGTCCATCATTGACCTTGCAAGCTGGTGTGGGGCGCTTTGATCGAGGGTTACGGAGGCCAGAGTTGAATCGCCGTCTTGGTGCCCGGTAAGCACCGGTGGGGCGGGGCGAGGTGGCGCCGACAAAGATGGCCGCCCCCATGTCTCATACGAGGTGGGCAGGCAAGATGGCGATCTCCATGCCTCACACGCAGCGCTGCCCAACCCCGCTCGTGGTTCCGACTTACAGACCTTGGTGAAATGGCCCTTCTTCCCACAGCTGGAGCAGGTCACTTCTCGAGCCGGGCAGCGTTTTCGGGGGTGCTTTTTGAGTCGCAAAAGTAACACTGCATGGACTTGCGACTGGCAGCAGCTGTGGTCGGTTTCGGGGAGTTCGTGGACTCACGACTGGCAGCGGCGGTGGTGGATCCGGGTGGCGGCGGGGTCTGAGGTGTCCACAGAACCAGCGGGGGATCGCGCGGCTAGACAGCGTCAGCGTTGTGCAGAGCAGCCTCCAGCGTGTCGGCCGTCTCGATCGCTGAGCATAAGGTAAGATCGGCATTTTCCAGCAGCCGCTGGTGCACGTACACTGACCTGATCCCCGTAACGAAGGTGTCTCGTACTAGCAGCTCCACATGTTGTTCCGCCGTCAGTCCCTTGCAGTCGCAAGCCCGCATGAGTGTCTGTAGGGCTGAGAGAAACTCCCTGCTCGACTCGCCAGGTCGCTGTCACCGCGTCACTAAGCGATGTCTTGCATAGACGGTGTTCACCAGCCACAGGTACTGCCTTTTGAGGGCGTCCAGTGCCCCTTGGTAGGTTGGCAGGTCTCTGATAAGGGAGAATACTTTCGGGCTTACTCTGGATAGGAGGATTTTGTACATTGTGGCAGGCTCAGTCACTGGAATTGCTTCCAAGTATGATTAGAAGCATGCAAGCCAGAGTTCAAAGGCAAGAGCTGCTTCTGGAGCTTGGGGGTCCAAGTCTAATTTTTCCGGACATAAAATACTCTCCATGTTTTAAAACTTTCAGCCAATAAGATTGATGCACCATCAATAACTCTCAGAGACGTGAGGCGAGATATAGGCTTTTATTGGCTGGAAGAAAGAACAAGCAGCAATTGACCACCACACTGCATCCTGGAGACTGAGGCCGGGGCTGTGTCTCCAATCGCCTTTATACCGGGGTCCGTGGGAAGAGCCACAGGAGCAGTCAGCAGGGGGGCATGTCCAGACAAGTATATGTAGTTTACCACAATTACGCTGCATGATGTACTTCTTTATCTTTATCTTCTTTGTTCTAAAGGATGCCTAGGTGATGTGGCGACCAATCCTATCAATGCCTTCTGCACTACCTTTGATAGCATGAATGCTTCTCCCTGTGTGTGTGAGGCATCATCTTCCTCATGTCCTGTTAAAGCAGTAGTTCCCCTGTCATGAGCTGCCTCTGTGCAGACCATGTCCATCTTGTCCCGCTGATGCCGAGCAGGCTCAGAGTGCTGTTCTTCATTTCGGCCACCACTTCTGCTGTCTTTCCACTTTCATACATGGTCTTTACATTCCAGGCTCCAATGATGGCCGTCCTGGATGCTAGCAGGATGATCAGTCCTGTGGCTGCCATGGACTTACAGCTTTTATCACGGGACTTCAAATGTCTTCTAGGCAAAGATCCTTTCTCTCCCAGGATGAGGTCTTTGGAACTTCTGTTGGCATTTCTGCTGCTCTCTGTTTACGGAAAGAGGTTTCTAGCCCCATGCCCAACCTTTCTCCTTTCGCAGCCGGGCTTGGGACCATCCATGGCACAGTTGTGAATCTCATCTTAGAGGAGATAAATGATTTTGACGTAAAACTTGTGGGCCCCACTGTCTATGTTTTGGCCTTAAACAAAGAACCACCAGTACTCCACTCTAGTAACACACTGCATAACTTGAGGCCAAAGAAGACAATTTATTACACAGAACAGATGAGCATGGTGGAGTTTAAACTTCTTATTTGTAACTGCATGCCAATCTATTTGCTCAGTTCCCCAGTAAGTAACCAGGCCTGAGATATGGCACAACATGTTGATCAATCTGCATGACCCAGACACTGCCTGATTAAGACACATCCAAGACTGTACACACTGCTTTGGGCATGAAATGCATTTTTCCCAACACTCAGCCCACATAAAATAAAGGTAATTTGCACATGTCACAATGGAGCTTGTTTTTTCTAAAAACTTTCCAGTCAATATGTCATCCAATTTACAATCAGATTAAAGTTCAAGGTAAAAACTTTAAAAGAAAGTAAATGTTCAAAAGTCTTTATGTTGTTATCTAGCTGTTTAATTAAATATATGGAAATTGGAATTAGGTTTGTTATCTCTCCCAGTCAATCTGACCGAGAGTTAAATTTACAATAGGTTATGCACTGATTTAGCTGAACTAACGAAATGTAAACTATGAGAGATCATTGCATTTTTATTGTGATAAGAATTGTGATAGTCACCGATGGCTAGTTAGGTGTTGAAAGATTTCCATGAAGCTTATGAGAGACTGAGTGTCAAGACAAATTTTTTCCTGATTTATGTAGCTTCCAGTCATCCAAAGGCATGTAAGGAAGTTTTCCTAATCTGTCTTTCAGTTCAGAATTGTGCACTGGTGACTGATAGGCGCTTAGAGCTTGTTTGGAAATGCAAGACAAAAACATGGCATTTTAGCCAGCAGTTTAGGAAAGGAGGTTACATGCCATCTGACATGATTACATTCCCTAATTCTTGGCCTTGTGAAAAACTGTTGCCCTATAGGTTTCGATTTGGGCCACAACTGGATAATTGTACACAATTCTGATCCTAACATTACAGGGACAATTTAAGTACACCAAAAATGAATCAGAGTAGATTTTAAAAGAAGTTGAGTCATTGGGAAAGTTTACCTACACTAGGATTGCTCTCTTTCATACAGAGGGAATCACTTTCTGACAACAGCTAGTCTATCTGCCATCCATATTGCACAGAGGAGCATGATGGAATATTCTCAATTGCCTACACAAATGTAATGCTAACAATTCTCAAGATGTTTAACACCATCTATGGCAAATCAACCATTTAATTGGAGCCTCAATAACCTCTTATTCTCTCCAGAACAGCTGAACAGTGGATGTACTATATACCAACAGCAAAATGCATCACAGTTACTTGCCCAGGCTACTTAAAGAATATATTCCAAACCCATCAAGAAGGACAAGTCAGCAATTACAAAGGAACACCACCACCTGCAGGTTCCTCTCCATGTCACATGTCATCCTGACTTGGAAATACTGTATATCATAAGACTTTCATCATCTCCAGGTCCAGACTTTGGAAGCACTTCTGCAATGGGACTGTGGAGAATAGCTTAACCAGATGGGCTACATACAATCATCATCTCAAAAGCAATTAACAATGGGCACTAAATGCTGATGTCACCAGTGACAGCGGCAAGGCAACGATGTGATCTGGAAATTGGATCAGGAGTTTGGAATTGAGGTCTTGTGAAGTAGCATTTCAAAAGCCCAGATTAATAGCCAAGTACCCACCTCTGTTATCCTATAACCATATACTATCAGATTCCAAAATAATGAGTGCATAACACAGAATGCTTGTCTCCAACCATACTATAGTATCAGGTTATATTGAATTGTTGCTGGGCTGGAATCAGCTATTGAAACTTTGGACGGTCTCAAAACCTCTACACACTTACTGGGCTTAAGAAAGGCCCACCTGCCAACATTACCATTATATGGAGTGCAACAGCAGGATTGATGTTGCTGAGAGTATCCTACATTTAGAGGGAGAATTATCCCAATCACCTCATGCCAGGTGAGATCTAGCACAGGATATGAGAACCTTAGATGAAAAGGATTTTCTAATCTTCAAGTTTGGTGTACCAATAGCAAGTAGTGTTTATTAATTATTTGATTACAGCTTAGTGAAATGTCAGAGACATTTACCATCACTAAAATGCAACAGTATTGACAGAATCTGAAATACTGCCGTCTTTACCTTCCTGCCAAAGCTGTTTGGGGTGCATTGGGTGCCTAACTTCCTTACTATGCTGTCCCAGATCAAGTCTTCATTGAACCCTCCTCACCCAATGAAGATCCAATGTGGAACCAAGATATGACCTTTAGATCCAAGCTAAATAAGCACAAGCAGAGAAGATCCCCTTGATGGCAGCTCCAGGCAAAAGGCTGTGATTAGCAAGTTCCATATCAAATATCCAGCAGACACAAAATGCAATAAATGCCTGGTTATATTACAAACATGAGAGATTCTGCAGATGCTGGAAATCCAGAGTAACACATGCAAAGTGCTAGAGGAACTCAGCAGGTCAGACAGCATCTATGGAAATGAATAAACAGTCGGCATATCAGGCCCAGACCCTTAATCAGGACATCAGGTGTTCAGAAGCTTCCCACATGTTTCTCCAGTAGTCTGCGTGGTCTTGATGTTATGAAGGCCCACCTTGAGACTCAGTCAGAAGTGAATAGGGCAGTGACTGGCAACACTATAAAAGCTGAAGAATTCACATGAAAACTGCTGGGAAATTTTGTCCATCGGTGGAAAATCCATTACTATCTTGTACAGCAGACTTCCAAATAATGTGGGTAAGTAATGCCCTGTAAGAAATGTTCAGGTGAACCTTTCTTCAGTAAGGAACTGCTTTCCTTGTCCAGGTCACACTGCTTCATTGTTATGCTACTAGGTTGCAGCAGCAACTTTCTGCTTTGTACTCCTATTGATGTTGCATAGATCTCACAAACACAGCAACATGTAAACTATGTGATGTATTAACTACTCCAGGAGGTGCTGTTTATACTGCAAACCAATCATATGACATTTAGGTGGCATGGTGACATTGCTAGTAGAGTCACTGCCCCACAACTCCAGCAACTTGGATTTGATTCTAACCTCTGGTTCTGTCTGCATGGAGTTTACATGTCCTCCTCAAATGAAGATCTTAAGCCCGATCTGAATAAGATAATTACAGGCACCCTCACTAAAGGGAGGTTATACTGTCGCCACCTACTCTTCAAAGGATAGACCACTTCCCTGTTTACGCTCCATGATGATTTAGCTGCAAATACCCACTATTTCAGCAGTGGGTCCCTCCTCCCTACCAAGGATGAGATACTTACTGCTAACAAAGTAGTATAAACACAGTTCATTTAATTTTAGTGACACATGTTTAAATTTAGATAAAATTATTCAAACACATTTAAAACTCACGGAAGTTTTCTATCTTATAAAATATTTCCAAATTGCAAATGATTTTTAAAACACAGAGGAATTCCAAAACACAGGTACAATTCTTATAAGCTAAAAGACATGTAAATGAGTCACAGGTGAATATATCACAGAAAGCGAAGGCAGAGGAAGAGATTCTAGTCCCCCATTTTTCTGTCATTCTCTTTAATGTTCTTCAACCATTCCTAACTAGCCTGGCTGTGCTCTTACATTTATACTGGGGTTTCTTTGCCACTTGGGTGACTTCACAACATGAGAAGATTTATCATTTAACTTTTCACACAGATGGTCTAAAAGCTTCTGGGGACAGATATCCCAAACACCAAAAATGAATGCAGTGAATGCTGACTTTCTGAGTACACTTATCTTCCAACTATTGATAGACCAGCTAGTTGATGTGCTATCAATCTGGTCTGCAAGCTTAATAACTTAGCCAATGTTGTCTTGTTTGATACTCACTTGTCCTATACTGCATCTCTTGAGCTATCAACCCCATGCTGTGGGCCAGCACCCTGTACCCTATAAACAGTGCTGTTTGTTTGCAAATCTGTTCTTTTAACTTCAGACTGATTATTGCTTGCAATTTACATTAAGGATTGAAGACCGGCTCCCATTTGTGACAAGAAGCTGAACAAAGAATATTCTGAACAAAGAGTTTAACTTCCTCAAAACAATCCTTTAATCTCTAGAAGTGTCAGTTGATGTTAGAAAGCTGAGGTTGGCAAGAATGCCCTCTGGCTCTGGACAGTGAATATCCACCATAGCACCAAAAAGTTACCATTCAGGCACAGCAAGTAACTAGTAAAGGTAATGGAATATAAAAGGTATGGAGTATGAAAGCAGAAAAATCTTGAAGGGTATTTACAGGGCCCTGGTGAGACCACATGTAGAGGGTTGCATATAGTTTTGATCTCTATGTGAGGAAGGATATACTTTTTAGCAATACTCGATAACTCAAACCTTCTGACATCCTCTAATGCCTCAGAGGATGGCATTTCCAAAAATTTATCAACATCCATTGCTGCTGATTTTCTACTCAAGCAAATCAAAAGGAATATCCCCAATCAGATTGATAATTAATCAACCAATTAAGCCCTCCAAACAATTTTAAAATGGCTCCAAACAATTTGTTTATATCCCAGACAAGCCCCCAATTATGTTACGTACGCACAACCCTGTGAAAGTATCAGCAGCAATAGAACACACCTGGAGTCTGGTGTTGCTGTTAACAAATCACTATTTTATTAGTAACTACATAATACAGTAACTTAAAACCAAGAGTTAGCAGTGTTATGCATATATAGGTGTAAAAATAAAGTTCCCAAACTCATTCAAGCTCAGGTGGCAAGAGTTACAGTCTTACGATGGTATGTAAGAAAGTTCAGTTCAATCCACAGAATTAAGGTGAGAGAGAGGTATTTGTAATCCAAATAAACAGGTGTCATCGATCTTCCCATTGACCTTCGAATCCTTCAAGTCAGCCAAATGTGACTCCACTAAGGGTAATGTCTTCAAATGGTAAAGCTACCAACCCAGGCAAGGGTTAGACACACTGGTAGTTCCCACAAGGTCACCCTTACACACACTGTGTTAGCCGTTGATCCAGTTCCACGATATACGAAGTAACTCCAACAGTGATTTGCCACAGGGGTGCCTTCTTCAGTGAAATACCACACCCAGACAAGGGTAAACACACAAGTGGTATTCAAAAAGGTTTCCCCCTCACCAGAGAACCCATTCCTGTGAATTAACTATGTGACAATCACACTTTTATATTTGAATGGAATCAAACTCACCCTTGCGGGCTACTTGGCTAGAGTCCAGACAGTGATCTCTTTGTCACTAGGTTTCTTCTGTTTAAAACCTTCCTCTCCTCTCCTCTCTGCAAACTTCTTCTAGTTGCAGCACTTGTGAGAGTCATTTATCAATACTCTGGATCGATCTTAACTCACCCCTTTGGGCTACTGAAAGTTTAAACCACTGTTTAAATCACTCACTGTTGTCTTTGATTGATCAAAACCATCTCGACTGTGTGTGTCTTTGTGTCCTTGTATATTCAAAACAAGCTGCAGAAATAAATGTAAACATCCAAATGTATATAAAACTTTAAAGGTAATGCAAAGAATGCTCACTTGGCTGATTAATAGGATGAAGGAATTGCACAAATAAAGTTTAATCAGTTTGAGACTAAACTCATTAGACAAATGAAAGGTTTCTAATAGAAACACATAAGATGATGATTAGGATTGACAGTTTGCAGGCTGAAAGATTACTTCCCCTCATAGGATTACCTAGAATTATGGTAGCTTTAGAATAAAGATAATCCATTTAAGGCAATTAAGGAGGAATTTCTTCTTTCAGAGGGTTGTGAATTTTAGGAACTCTCTTCATTTTTTCATTTTTAGAATCTTTTTATTGGTACATAATCTTCGACAGCTATAAAATGATACAAAAATTCAACAAATTAATATATATACAATTAATAAAGCTGAAGAAAATAGAAGCTGATTGTAATATATAAAAATGGAAAAAAATTATATATAAGGAAAAGAAGGGAAAAAAGAACCCCATCTAACTAAGAAAAAAAACCCACTGACTACAAAAAAGGGGGAAAACCCCATTGGGAATCAACCCCCAGAGCAATACATCTTACCATCATCTATATATATAAAGAAAAAGAATCATCAACCGCCAATTCATATTTATATAGAATAAGATTGGAAGGAAACCATATAAAATAGTTCAAATTAATTGATAATATTTGGCAAAAGAGCCCCATCTTCTCTCAAAATCGAATCAGGGATCAAAAGTTCTACTTCTAATTTGTTTCAAACTGAGACATAACATTACTTGAGAAAACCATTCAATTAATGTAGGGTCAGAGGTATCTTTCCATTTTAATAAAATAGCCCTTCTTGCCAATAATGTAACAAATGCAATTTCATGTTGATCTGAAGATGAAATACCCTGAATATGATGCAGAACTATTCCAAATAGAACAGTCAATCTGTTAGGTTGTAAATTAATTTTCAGAGCTTTAGAAGTTGTAGAAAATAAAGATTTCCAAAACAATTTTAATAAAGAACATGACCAGAACATATGTGACAAAGTAGCTACTTCAGTTTTACACCTATAGTAGTAGTTGTCTATACTAGGAAATATTTTAGATAGTCTCTCCTTTGTTAAATGATAACGGTGAACAATTTTAAACTGAATTAAACAGTGATTGGCACATATAGAAGAAGAATTTACATTTTTCAAAACTCACAACCAATCTTCATTAACAAAGGTCATATTAAGTTCTCTCTCCTAATCTTGTTTAATCTTTAGTGAGAGGTTCTCTTTTTGTAACAAAAATAAATTATAAATTCTGTTAATGGAACCTCTCACTAAAGGATTCAACCTCAAAATGGTATCCAACAAATCAGATTCTTGCAAATATGGAAACTTAGATAAATATTGTTGTAAAAAATGTCTAACCTGAAGATATCGCAGAAAATGTGTATGAGCAAGAGAATATTTGTTAATTAACTCTTCAAAAGTCATCAATCGACATCACAAAATAGATCTGTAAAAGAACGGATCCCTTTATTTCTCCATAGGAGAAAAATGGGATTGGTTATTGAAGGTTTAAATAAAAAAAGTTTCGATATAAAAAACCAGACAACTTAAATTGTTTAAAATTTTAAAAATTGTGAAACTGAAACCAAATCCATAAGGACTGTTTAATAACAGGGTAAAGATATAAATTTGGAATTTTAGGTATTGTAAAGGTAATGGAGCTCCTAATATTGAAGTTAAGTGAAATTGTTTAACAGCTTTTAACTCCAAATCAACCCATAGTGGTTTTTGGCTCTTGTTGAGCCAATATAGCCAAATACATAATTGTCTGATATTAACAGCCCAATAATACAGTCTTAAATTAGGAAGTGCAAGTCCACCATCTTTTTTAGATTTTTGTAAATAATACTTTTTAATTCTTGGTCTCTTATTGTTCCAAATAAAGGAAGAAATAACAGAATCAGTTTGATCAAAATTTTTTTTTAGTTAAAAAGATAGGTATATTTTGGAAAATATATAAAAATCTAGATAAAATCATCATTTTCACAGCATGGATATGACCTATTAAAGAGAGAGTAAATGGACTCCATCTAGAAAATAGTTGTTTCATGGAGTCCATTAAAGTAACTATATTAGTTTATAAAGATCTTTATATTTTTTAGTAATTATAATACCAAATATTTAAAAGTATTAACAATTCTAAAAGGAATATCATTATATATAAAAACAGGAGCATTTAATGGAAACAATTCACTTTTATTCGTTACATTTATATCCTGAAAATTTACCAAAATCTTTCAGTGTTTCCAAAAGATTAGGAATTGACTCCTCAGGATTTGAAATGAAAACCAAAAGATCACCTGCATAAAGAGAAATCTTATGTATGGTTCCATTCATAGAGATACCATGAACTCTCTACCACAGAGAGCTAAACAGATGAAGTCATTGAAAATACTCAAGACAATAATTGCAAGGCATTTATACTTCAGAGAGTCGAGATCTGAGGAAAGAGTGGGAGAGAAGTGTTGAAGTCAAGACCAGCTTAGTAAAAATCCTATTGAATGGCTAGACCCATTGAAGGAGTTGACTGGCAAGCTTCTGTACCTGTCTCTTGTGCTTATATGGTGCACAAATGAACTTCTAGGCTATAGGTGAATTAGGTAAAGTCAAAAGTGGGGATTGATAAATATTACAGACATGAATAAAGAATTCTAGAGAAACATGTATACAGTGAATGATTACAGTGTAGAAATTTCAGCTGGTTGTGGTAGCTAGGATACAAAGAGAGATTTATCAATCTATCGTTCTTATTTATTAAAAAAAATATAATATATTTGATTCTTTAATGTGTGAATCTCAAAACTAAAACAGAGATATAGAAATGACAGAAAACATTTTAATGAACAATTTAATGGATTTTCTCTAGTGTGTCAGCAAAAATAATGCTACTCACTTTAAATCTACAGCTATAGATGATATACCTCAACATAACTTTATTATTTAAAGAGGCTATGTACAAATTATTTGCTAACATAAACTTGTTTTTCTGAACCATAGAGAATTACAGTAAAAAAAACAGAAATCAGATGAAGAATATAAAATGATTGTTCGGAATAAAGAAAGTAAGAATACTTCTAACAAACACCTAATGTTTCAAAAATATTATCTTCATGAATCGCAATATCAAAACATGCATCAAATACACAAAAAAAATTGTTGAACCTGTGGAAGACTGTGTCACATTATTATTAAGGCAGTAAAGGGTACTCGTTTCAAATCCAAGGCAATGGTTTGCAATCAGATGCTCAAACTTACCTGGCAGAGTTACTATTTTTAAATCATCATTGTATTGCAAAATATAATCTAATACGGTGAAGTGATAACTCGAAGTGCTGAGCAGTATTATAGAGAGAATTAAATACTTCCTATCCATTACACCTTCACTGTGTCCAATGTGAAGGGGAAAAAAACAACCTCCTCACCCACACATTACACCTGGGCCCCAAGTTTAACCACTCAAAGAGAGAAGAAAGAGATAGCACCTAAATTGAGAACTTAAGTTATCTTCAAGTTAATTGTGCAAATTTAAGATCCTATATCTGTGAAATCAGTAGATGAAACTTCTAAAGATGAGATGTGTATTAAGTACATAAGCATCATAATTTAATTCTTCTGCTTTGGCAGCTTCATTCAATTTTCAACATTCATAGTGCAATCTTTTGTGTTCTGTAGAGAAATACAGAAAAATATTTGGATGCAGCTTTCAATTAGTTTTATCTTACTTAAAGCTTCACTGCAGAATGTAAACACAAGGGATTCTGCAGATGCTGGAACTCAAGGGCAACTCACACAAAATGGTGGAGGATCTCAGCAGTTCAGACAGCATCTATGGAAAGGAATAAACTGTTGTAATTTCAAGCTGAGACCTTTCATCAGGACTGGAAAGGAAGAGGAAATGAGCAAGAATAAGAAGGTGGAGAAGGGGAAAGAGTATAAGCTGGAAGATGATTGTTGAAGCCAAGTAAGGTAGGTGGGTGTGAGAGGGAGAATGAAGTGAGAAGCTGGGAGATGATAGGTGGCAATTTTGAATAGACAAGTCACCATTACTTGTGATATTACTCCAATTTGCTTCAATTCCCATAATATCATTAATTACTTGTTTAATATTTGGATTTTAAACTGCCTTCATGATTGGCAAACATTATTAACTTGACAATAATCTAAAAAACCATGAAAGATAACAGTCTAAATTAAAACGATGGAGATACACAGCAAGTCATTCAGCATCTACAACAACCCAAGCTAATTTCAACATTTCAGATAAGTTACATGTAATCAGGCTTGATTTTCGTAGATGGCTTTTCTCTTTCCACAATTACTGCTTGACCTGCTGAGTATCTCCAACATCTTGTTTTTTTTTGTTTCAACTTGACCTTTGATTTGAAAAGGCAGTCTTTCCAATCTTGACATCTGCAAAGTAAGATTATAGATTCTGCAGCTTTTTTTCATTCTTTCCTGTAGCTTGGGATAATTTCCTTTGAAAAGGGCATGCTTCACTTTTCATTTAAGTCAGTGAATTTTGCTTTACTGTCTATTATACGGTTGTTATCATTTTATAATTTCATGAAACACTCAGTGTTTCAGGAAAATCTTCCCCTCCACCATCAGATTTCTGAATAGTCAATGAACTCATGAACACTACCTCACTAATTTGTTCTCTTTCTGCATTATCCATTTATATTTTCATATATTTTTATTTGTAACTTATTGTAATTTTTTTTTACATCTTACACTGATCTGCTGCCATAAAACAACAAATTTCACGACATTATGTCTATGATTAAAAAAAACCTTATTCTTATTCTGACTCTTTGGTTATAAATCAGAGATCTTAATTTTTAACCCAGAGTACACTTTATTTTCGTTTGATATATGTATAAACTAAGCAAAATGAAGTTAACTAACAGTATTCCTATTGTTCTTTCTTCTCAGACCCAGCTTGAAAGCTGTCATTATACCGTAATGAGGGACCAATTATCCAAAGACATATTTTTGATGTGGATTCTTGTTTAAATATCCAGGTATAGTAACTTCATCAGTGTGCACATACACTTTACAGTAATGGGCCACATATATCATTCGGGGCACCTTTACTTGCAGAATCAAGTGCATTCTAAATTCCCTATTACCAGATGAGATAGAGGTTCAAATGTGGTAATAAGACTTAACGAGGAATGTCTCCAGACTATTTTGTTTAAAACAGACAACTTTAGAACTATAGAATCATTGCACCATACAACTGTACAGTACAGAAGCAAGCTCTAACCCACCTCATCAATGCTGACCGTACACTACTTCCATTTGCCTGGATTAGTCCCATGTCCCTCTATGCCTTTCTTATCTAACTACCTGTCCAAATAAGATGTTGGACGTATTCAGCATGTAGCAGCTGTGGAGTGAAACCACACCTTTGGGGAAGAAAAGGACTGATCGAAGAAAATAGATCTAAAATACTTACCGTTTCTGTTGTCTTAGATGCTGCCTGAGTATCTTCAGTATTTTAGTTTAGATTTTCATCAGGCAGGTTTTTATCTTCAGTTTTTATGGCAACATCCATAAACTTTGTGGGCCGAAGGGCCTGTATTGTGCTGTAGGTTTTCTATGTTTCGATCCAAGAAGGACATCCTCAAGAAGGATTGAGGTGCAACTGTTGTCATTAGCTTCCACTCTCCAGATGAAAATGAGAAAAGGTATCCCAGAGATTTTGATTTGATCTGGTTCAGCCTTACCAAATTCAGGAATGCATTTTGGCTGTTCAGTAACTCCTGCTCAGATACCCTGCATTTTTCAACATCGCTGCTATCTGAGCACATGTAAAGAGAGTCAGAAGGGTGGAAGTATCCTTATAGAACTGTAATCCAGTACGAGAAACTGTCTTCAGAGAGGGAGAGATAAAAGCAAAAAAATAAATCTCACTTCATACATAGGCAATATGTTCAAGACTAAATGTCACTAAGTTTAAGTAAATAATTCCCTCTAACCAATCAAGTACTTTAATCAAACAGTATTAAAAATCTCATTCCTAATTTGTCTTTGTCAAAAGTATTGGAAAGATTCCAGAATTAATGTTTGGAATCTATATCCAGCTATAACTTTAAAGAAAGAATTCCATTACCTTCCTTTTATCAACAGAGTCGGAATAGAACAGGAGCTAAAATCCAAGTGGCTTACCAAACTTAAATCCACCACTTAAATTAGTAGATTTAGTCCATCAACCTCCAGTCATTCATCTCACTCTCTTTAGGGCAGCATGAACTTCTACAGATAGGAGCTTCAGGACTTTCTGTAAACCAGGGGTGTATGAGAAAATAACTGCAATTTTAATAGTGCCTTTAGCAGAGCATCGACAAAAACCACATAGCAGAGAATCAGAGCTTAAAATTTGTTCAAATGACACTGATAAAAAAAAAGCTTACATCAAAGAAACCAGCAGGGCCAGTTGGGTTACTCAGTGCTCTCAACATCACCAGAGCCATTGGCCTGAGGATTTTGAGCCCGAGTTTTGGAAAAAAACAAGACCAGTCAGATCATTAAGCACTCATGAGGTCATTGAATAATTAGGTGTTTGGCAAGGGCTAATGAAAAGAAGGTAAGTTTAAGCAGAGTGGCCATTGTAAGAGCAGCCATAGTTGGAGTGGGACAATATGAGAATGGTTTAGCTCAAGAGGCTTCAGCAAGGAGAGGCAGGTTTCTGATAAGTTTCTTTCTTCCTTTGTCTAACACTGTGTAGTAGAGTAGTGAGAATGGGCCCAGGGTCAGTAGTGTGTTCTTTATATCAAATGTGGGTGTTCTGGGAGACCTCCAGTCTCCCTGATAACTACACCTACATGAAGTGCATCCAGCTGCAGCTCCTTGCAAACTTTCGACTCATACAGGAAAATAAGGAGGCGTTAGACAGGAGCTAAAGGGAGATAGTCACCACTAAGTTACAGGTTTCAGGTAGCTGGCAGACTGACAGGAGAGAGCCAGGAAATAGACAGACAGTACAGACTATCCCTGTGGCCGGTCCCCTCAAAAACTGTATACTGTTGGGGTGAGGGGGGAAAAGAAGGAAATGACCTAACAGGGTAAAGCAACAATGACCAAGTTTCTGGCACAGAGTAGGACTTTGTGGCTCAGATTGGAACAGGGGAGAAGAAGAGTGTAGTACTGATAGGGAATTCAATAGTTATGGGAGGAGATAGGAGATTCTGTGGACATAAAAGAGAAAACTGGATGGTGTATTGCCTCCCAGATACCATGTTCAAGGACATCTCGGATCGGGTTGACAGCATTCTAAAGGGGGGGGAGGATGAGCAGCCAGAAATTATGGTAGATATTGGGACCAATGACATAGGTAAGAAAAAGGGATGAGGTCCTGAACAGAAATGATAGGGAGCTAGGAAGGAAGCCTAAAAGCAGGATAGTAATTTCTGGCTTGTTCCCTGTGCCAAGAGCCAGCTAAGGTAAGAATAGGATGATTAGGCAGATTAGTGTGCGGCTGAAGAATTTGTGCAGGGCAGAGTTTCAAATTTGTGAATCATTGACATTCTTTCTGGAACAAGGTATAATTTGTACAAGAGGGACGCATTGCATGTGAACTGGAGGGAAGCCAATATCCTTGTAGACAGGTTTGCTAGGCCTTTTGGGGAGGGTTTAAACTAGTTTGGCAGAGGAATAGGAACCAGAGTGATAGGGAAGAGGATGTGGCATTGTTGGTATACAAGGAGATGCAGCATGTAATGAGACTGTGAGGAAGGACAGGCAATTAGTTGGGTAAACTTGCAGTCAGTGAGATGGGCTGAAGTGTGTCTATTTTGATGCAATAAAGAACAAGGATGATGAACTTAGAGCACAGGTTAGTACATGGAACTAAGACATTGTGGCTATTTCAGAGACCTGTCACAAGGCCAGGAGTAGATGCTGAATGTTCTGGGGTTTATATGTTTCAAAAGGGATAGGCAGGGAAGTGTCATTGCTAATCATGGATAGTATCACAAAAAGGGAGGATGTTGGAGAGGGACTGTCTAATCAGTCATTGCAAATGAAAGTCAGAAAAAGAAAGGTAGAAACCACTATACTGGGGCTATTCTACAGACCCTCTCTCCCAATGACAACAGAGACACTGAGGATCAGATGTGAGGCAGATTTTGGAAGAGTGCAAAAATAACAGGTTTGTTGTCATGGTGACTTTGACCTCCCAAATATTGATTGTCACTTCCTTAGTACAGAAGTTTTAGAAAGGCTGGTACTTGTTAGGTGTGTCCAGGAAGTATTGCCGACACAATATGTCGACAGGTCAAAAAATGAAGGGCTTTGTAGGAGCAAAAGGTTAGATTGTTCTTAGAATAGGTTGACAGGTTGCAACAACATTGTGGGCCAAAGAGCTTGTACTGTGCTGTGGTGTTCTGTGTTCTAAAAGCACAGCAATTTCTGTTGCCCATCTACACTCCAGGGGAAAATTAGCCTATCAACCCACAAATCCTATGAGTTCAGGATCAAAACCAGTTCAGTTGAGGTATGCATCTGAATGGTACTAGTTATGTCACTATACTGCCTTAATACCGAACCTGACAGTTCTTGTTTTTATGCAACTTTCTAGACCACAACACCTTTAGTAGCACCAACAAATTAGCATTAAAAAAATTCTAGACCCCAATTAGCAAAAGTCAAGATTTACCTTTGTAGAGCTAGCAGAAGTGGGAGTTAAATTTTACAGTAGCCCAGTCCTATGTAAACTCACGATAACGTTTCCTGTGCCCCATCTCCCCACACCCCAGGCATCCTCCTGTTCACCATACTCCACGTCTTCATTCATATCCTGCAAGTCCCCACTTGCAAATCCGGGCTTACCTCCCTCTGGGTGTCATGATTTTAAAGGTTCTAAGGTAGTGAGGTGTTACAGGTTGTCCATCTCTAGCGCTCAGCTATAAGACTCTCAATGGTAATGAGAAGTGGGTTTTGAAATGGCCCTAAATGCCCAACTCCACCTCCCAGATGGCCATTTCCTTGTGACCCACCAGCTTTCTGCCCAGGTGTAAGGACTACATCCTGTGTGCTAAAGGAATATGATTTATTCCACTGAGTCTACAACTTTCACAAGAATCTGCAAAACTTCAACTTTATGTACATTTAAACCTCTGGATATAATTTGTCCATATTGTGGCAGAGACAGAGGAGATGGTTGAGAGGGGAAGGAAGAAAAAAAAAATTCCAGACTAAAACTTAGTCTCCACTGTTCTGTGGGCAGGGGTTTTTCTACCTCAACATCACCATTCAAAACTCTATCTCAAGAAATGACACTTTTGACAAAAATATCTCTATTTTTGATCATCCTGATCTGCAAAATCAAGTAATCATACAGGAACTTCCACAAAAATAAGATTCAAAACATAAAATTGCTTCTGATTTTGATATATTTAAATTACATTACCTTTGAATTTCAAACAGAGGATATTTGCAGATTATTGTGCTCCTGTGTCTTGATTATTTGAACTGTGTGAGCACAGTAAGTGGAAAACTTTCAGGTGGTGAAGGCTGCCAACACAAGAATAAGTCCACTTGATTTTCTCTTTTATTAACTTAAATAGATGGATAATTGGGAAGGTTCCCATACAAACGTTCCTAACACTTCTTATATGATTTGTTTTAGTCAGGTGATCCAGTTCAATGAGAGACACAAACAGGAAAACCCACTTCCTTTTTTTGCAATGAATTGCAGTCAAATCCAATTTCCAATATGAAAACCAACCATTGCTCTTTTCTGAATCATGAACCAGCTAACTTTCAACATCGAAGGATCAATTGTGGTTTAAAACTTCAAAACTACATCAATGCAAAAAAAATCCTCTTCTTTTTATCATCTGAATGTGACTCAGCTGTAGGAAATTTGATTAATAAAGATGAAAACAAAACATTGCACAAATTTGGTTGCACATGCAAAGTTTTGGGGATTATCTTGGAAAAATATATCATTACTTAAAGTTGATGGAACTCGAATGGACTCTGATCGCTGGCTTAGTTCCCTTTTCAGACAGTGGAAAAGTGGATGTCATTCGGTTTAAAAGTTCATCTAAAGAAGTGTGGCTTTTGTTTCCCAATACCAATCATCTTGCTAGCAAATGTAGTCTCTGGTAAATAAAATTGAAGATCTCAGAACTAGATTGCTGTACCAGAGGGACATTAAGAAACTTCCCCTGCCACTCCAAATGAAGCGATACAGCTTGACGGGTTTCATAATACATCAGCAAGATAGGACTGCTGAGTCCTTCAAAGGCAGAGGAGGTGGAGTATGGTTCATGATCATCTCCTTGTGGTGTACAAACATTGCAGTGCTGTCTCAGCTGTGCTCACCCAACCTGGAATATCTTGTGATCAGGTGTCGTCCATTTTATATGCCACTGGAGATTTCACCGACCATCTTGGAGCGATATACATCCCACCTCAGGCCAGTGTGAAAAAGGCTCTATGCAAACTGAGCAACATAATAAACAAACAGGAAAGAGCGCATCCTAATGCCTTCCCTATCATCTTGGGGATTTTAACCAGGACAGCTTGAATAAATCTCTAAATAATTATTACCAACAAATCACTTGTAGTACCAGAGGAACCAACTCATTGAACCACTGTTACACCACCATTAAGAAAGCTTACCGTGCTATCCTTGACCACAGTTTGGAAAGTCTGATCACCTGGCTGTACTTGTACTCTCTATAGGCAGAGACTGGCAACTGCAGCACTAGTAGTGAGGACCAGGAAGGTATAGACAAGAGAAACACAGGAGCACTTACAGGACTGCTTTGAACCAGTGAGCTGGATTGTATTCAGGGATTCATCTTTGAGTTTGAATGAGTACACCACGGCTGTAATTGACTTCATTAAAAACCTGTGTGGATGAGCATGCGCCTACTGTACATACCCAGATCAAAAGCCATGAACAAACCAGGAGTTTCATTGTCTGCTGAGGGCTATATCTGTGCCATTCAAAGTGGGGCAATCCAGGTCTGTACAAGAAAACCAGGTACGACATATGGAGGGCTAACTCAAGAGCAAAGGTACAATTCCAAATGAAGTTGGCAGTAGAGTCGGATGCACGTCAACTTTGGCAAGGTTTGCAGGCCATTACTTGCTACAAAGCAAAACCTAACATCCTGAATGGCAGTGATGCTTCACTTCCAGATGAGTTCCACACCTTTTATGCATGCTTTGAGAGGGAGAATAACATTACAGCTGAGGATCCCTGCAGTACCATGTGATCTCTGTCTTGGAGGCTGACATCAGGATGTCTTTTAAGAGGGTGAATTCCCTGCAAGATGACAGGCCCCGATGGAGTACCTGGTAGTGCTCTGAAAACCTGCACAAATCAAATAGCGGGGGTGTTCAAAGTAATTTTCAATCTCTTGTTGCTACAGCTGTAAGTTCCAACCTGCTTCAAAGGGGCAACAATTATACCAGTGCCCAAGAAGAGCAGGGTGAGCTGCCTTAATGACTATTGTCCAGTAGCATTCACATCTACAGTGATGACGCACTTTGAGAGTTTAGTAATAGCTAGAATTAACAACTTCCTCAGCAAAGACCTGGATCCACTGCAATTTACCTATCACCACAATAGATCTACAGTGGATGCAATCTCATTGGATTTTCACACAGCCTTGGTTCACATGCACAATACAAATACCTATGTCAGGATACTGTTTATTGACTATGCCTCCACGTTTATAACATCTCCAAATAACATCTGCACCTAGCTGACAATCAGCACTAGCTTAGCCCACTGTTCTGCTCTCTACACCCACTATAAATTTGCTGATGATACAACTAATGTTGGCAGAATTTCAGATGGTGACGAGGGGGTGTACAGAAGTGAAATATATCAGCTAGTTGAGTAGAATTGCAGCAACAACCTCACACTCAATGACAGTAAGACCAAAGAACTGTTTATGGACTTCAGAAAAGGGTAAGATAAGGGAAACACGCACCAGTCCTCATAGAGGGATCAGAAGTGGAAAGGCTGAGCAACTTCAAGTTCCTGAGTGTCAACATCTCTGAGGAGCTAACTGGACTCAACACATCGATGCAGCTACAAAGAAGGCACAACAGCGGCTATATTTCATTAAGAGTTTGAGGAGATTTGGTACGTCACCAAAGACACTCACAAATTTCTACAGATGTATCATGGAGAGCATTCTAACTGGTTGTATTGCCATCTGGTTTGGTGGGGGGGGGGCACTGCACACGATCGAAATATGCTGCAGAATGTTGTAAACTCAGTCAGCTCTATCAGAGAGGAGGTACAGAAGCTTGAAGGCACACACTGAACATTTCAGGAACAGCTTCTTCCCCTCTATCATCTGATTTCTGAATGGATATCGAACCTATGAACACTACCTCACTACTTTTTTAATTCTATTTTTGCACTATATGTTTAATTTAACTATTATACTGATATACACACACATTTTTTTCTCTTATGGTGTATTGCAATGTACTGCTGCCACAAAGACAACAAATTTCATGACATATGCCAGTGATATTAAACCCGATTCTGATTATTTTTAAACAAACTACTCTGAAGAGGTGTTCGTACAGCTAAGATAAGATATAAGGGAAAACATAACCTGCATGATGCCGTGTATGACGAAGCAAATGTTGTTGAAGACTATAAGAGCTGCCTGGCAAGAAACTATTGCAAGAAAATTAATAAATGCAATGCAAAGGTTTTCTATTAAAATGTATCGGATGTGAACTTGTCTGTGCATTGTCATGTTTTACTGAATAATCACACTAACTAAGCGTACATTGATGGTCACATGCTGATGCTCTTCAGACATCATTTAAAAAGAATAGGTTTCATCGTTGAAAGGAAACCTCAGAAATATCTTCAAAGCCTGTAATGGGTTACAGCTGCTTATATTTTATTTGAATTCTCAAAACATCTGCCATTCTCTATGTAAGAGATTCCATGCTGAGGATGAATGTCTAAGTGATTGAGAGATTTAAGGAAAATACACTAATGCATTAGTTCTCAACTTCATTAACCATCAACTTTACAAAGATGTATTCAACTTATTCTAATAAACGATACTTTGGTTGTTAATCTCAACTTCCTACTATCACCAAGAGAACATATTGGCTCCTGCAATTAAACCACCACCAACCAACACTACATCACATATCCTTCCCTATTCTTCAGTTTTAAAAGGAACTAGTCCTTGACGTAACACCCCTAAATATAACACAAACAGAAGTCCAAGATATCTGCTGAAAGAACTCTGCAAATCAGGAAGCATCTATGGAAGAGAATAAACAGTTGACATTTCAAACCAAGACCTGACGAAGGTCTCATTCTCCTCCATAAATGTAGCCTGAATTGCTGACTTCCTCCAGTATGTGTCTGTTGCTCAAAATTTAAAGCATCTGAAGAATCTACATCTTCCACAACACCCCCCCAAACTATTCAACCTTTCTCAGTCAGAACCATAGGAGGAATAAATATCCCCTAGATCTTTCTTGAATGTAAATCTAGGGCATTAATCCTTTGCTCTTGCCACCATTGGTTGTCCAAGATTTTGTGCATTTAAGGTTGCCACGCGATAGGAAGGATGCCATTATACTGGAAAGTGTGCAGGAAGGGTTCATAAGAATTTTACTGAGACTGGAGGGCTTGAATTATGAAGACAGGCCAGATGTTCCAGAGCTTTTTACCCTGGAACACAGGAGGTTGAGGGGTGACCTTACAGAGATTCATAAAATCATGAAAGGTACACATAAGGTGTATGGTCACAATATTTTCTCAGGCTGGAGGGGTCTAAAGCGAGAGAGTAGAGGTTTCAGCTGAGAGGGGAAGTTTGTAAAGGAGACCAGGGGTAAGATTTCACACACACAGGATGGTGGGTTGCCAGACCCATCTGCCTGTTATGGGAAAGAGCTGCCAGAGGAAATGGGAGAGGAAGGTACAATCACAAAGTTTAAAAGACATTTAGACAGCCACATAGACAAAAAAATATGCAGAGCCATACAGGAAACAACACACACAAAATGCTGGTGGAACACAGCAGGCCAGGCAGCATCTACAGGGAGAAGCGCTGTCGATGTTTCGGGCCGAGACCCTTCGTCAGGACTAGAGCCATACAGAACTGGTTTCAGTTGTTCTGCATGGACAAGTAGTGCCAAAGTGTTTGTTTCAATGCAGTATACCTCTTCAACATTACAGCCAAATAAGGACGCAGCAATAATACCAAACTATCACAATACTATTATTACCTATTACCCACTATATAAACTGGATTTTCACATGCTATGCCCGGTGCTCCATAGTAATTATTAGATCTATGGATCACTGTGGATATTGTGCTCCAGATATCATGCAACCCATATCACAAAGAGAGAGATATCACCCTAATCACTGAGAAATGGGCATACTACAAGGCAGATAAATGTATCTATTTGTTCAGAATCTGAATAGTTGCTTGAATGTTAGAATGGTGCAACCATTTAATAGATCTGATTGATAACTAATGCAAAAGAAAACATATAAAACATAGTTATTCACTTCCAGCTGTTTAGCTCTACACCTCTGTGAAATGTAGAAATTAAATCATCAGATGTCAAAATGCGCTCAATGTGCAGTGTTCCAATGCATAGATTGAGTCAGGTTACTGCTACATCTAGTGGCATACCAATACACTGCATCTATATATCCCTGTCGCTTAGTCACAGAGTTATACAGCATAGAAACATCACTATCAGCCCAACTCACCCATTCCAACCAAAGTGTCTTCATCATCTAGTCCCTGTACACTGTTAGAAATTTTATTTGTGGGCAGGACTAGACTGAGGTAAACTTAAATGCCAAGAAACTGGGGTCCATTAATGTCCATGTTCATAGGCATGTAAATTATTTTACTTGAATGAGATCATTAACGGCTGAAACTGTGACCATCAGGAAAGAGTGGCAGCACATGTCAGTTATCTTGGCACAGCCGATACTTGTTTTCCCATCATCAGTCATGGAATCACAATTCACACATTATCTGTTTCCTTCCTTTAACAAGATCCTGAAACTTTTTGGTGCAACCTGTGATCTTCATTGAGTATACAGAATCAGAATCAGGTTTATTATCACCTGCATGTGACATGAAATTTGTTAACTTAGCATCAGCATTTCAATGCAATACATAATATAGAAGAAAAAAAACAAATTAAATAATAATCAATCAATAAATAAATAGATAGATAGATAGATAAGAGTATACATATATTGAATAGATTAAAAATGGTGCATATATATTTAAAAAAGTAAGGTAGTGCCCAAGGGTTCAATTCCCATTTAGGAATTCAATGGCGGGGGGAAGAAACTGTTCCTGAATTGCTGAGTGTGTGCTTTCAGGCTTCTGTACCTCCTACCTGACAGTAACAGTGAGAAAAGGGCATGTCCTGGGTGCTGGAGGTCCATAATAATGAATGCTGCTTTTCTGAGGAATTGCTCCTTGAAGATGACATGGGAACTTTGTAGGCTAGTACCCAAGATGGAGCTGACAAAATGTACAACCCTCTGCAGCTTCTCTCAGTCCTGTGCAGTAGCACCCCACCCACCCCCCCCCAACAATACCAGACAGTGATGCAGTCTGACAGAATGCTCTCCACGGTATATCTATTGAAGCTTTTGAGTGTATTTGCTGACATACCAAATCTCTTCAAACTCCTAATGAAGTATAGCCACTGTCTTGCCTTCTTAATAATTGTATCGATATGTTGGGATCAGGTTAGATCTTCAGAGATCTTGACAGCCAAGAACTTGAAACTGCTCACCCTTTCCATTTTTGGTCCCTCTATGAGGATTGGTATGTGTTCCTTTGTCTTACCCTTCTTGGAGTCCACAATCAGCTCTTTTGGCTTACTGATGTTGAGTGTCAGGTTGTTGCTGTGGCACAACTCCACTAGTTGGTATTTCTCACTCCTGTATGCCCTCTCATCACCACCTGAGATTCTACCAACAATGGTTGTATCATCAGCAAATTTATAAATGGTATTTGAGCTCTGCCTAGCCACATAGTCATGAGTATATAGAGAGTAGAGCAGTGGGCTAAGCACACACCCCTGAGGTGCACCAGTGTTAATCGTCAGCGAAGAGGATATGTTATCACCAATCCACACAGATTGTGGACTTCCAGTTAGGAAGTCGAGTATCCAATTGCAGAGGGAGGTACAGAGGCCCAGCTTCTGCTACCTCTCAATCAGGATTGTGGAAATGATGGCATTAAATGGTAAGCTATGGTTGATGAACAGCATCCTGACATTGGTGCTTGTGGTGTCTAGGTGGTCTAAAGCCATGTGAGGAGCCATTGAAATTGCATCTGCCGTTGACCTGTTGCGGCAATAGGCAAATTGCAGTGGATCCTGGTCCTTGCTGAGGCAGTTCAGTCTAGTCATGACCAACCTCTCAAAGCATTTCATCACTGTAGACGTGAGTGCTACTGGGCGATAGTCATTAAGGTAGCTCACATTATTCTTCTTAGGCACTGGTATAATTGTTGGCTTTTTGAAGCAAGTGGGAACTTCTGCCCGTAGCAGTGAGAGGTTGAAAATGTCCTGAATACTCCCGCCAGTTGGTTGGCACAGGTTTTCAGGTACTCCATCGGGACCTTCCGCCTTACAAGTGTTCACTCTCTTTAAAGACAGTCTTACATCAGCTTCTGAGACAGAGATCACAGGGTCATCAGGTGCAGCAGGGATCTTCACAGCTGTAGTTGTATTCTCCCTTTCAAAGCGGGCATAGAAGGCATTGAGTTCATCTGGTTGTGAGGCATCGCTGCCATTCATGCTATTGGGTTTCACTTTGTAGGAAGTAATGTCTTACAAACCCTGCCAGAGTTGTCATGCATCCAATGTCACCTCCAACCTTTTCACCCTTGACGTAGCCCTCAGCAAATCATACCTGCTACAGGCCTGGGTCGCCAGACTTGAATGCCATAGATCTAACCTTCAGCGGACAATGTACCTGCTGGTTCATCCACAGCTTTTGGCTTGGGAATGTACAGTAAGTCTTTGTAAGCACACACTCATCCACACAGGTTTTAATGAAGTCGGTAAGAACTGCAGCATACTCATCCAGGTTCAAAGATGAATCCCTGAATACAGTCCAGTCCACCAATTCAAAGCAGTCCTATGGGCACTCCTGTGCTTCCCTTGTCCAGACCTTCTTGGTCCTCACTACTGGTGCTGCAGTCTTCAGTCTCTGCCTGTACTCAGGGAGTAGAAGTACAGCCAGGTGAATACATGCAAATACTAAATGCAGATCAAGGAAAAGGTGCCAATAAAAGCATCCACTATAACATTTTTGTCTTGCATATGGCAACCTCTGTCTTTAATGTTCAGGGTAATGGAACTAGTTATTAGTTGGACAACTCATCATTGGTTATTCCTTCACCAACTGCAGCCCTTTTTAATTCAATGCACATCAAAGCAGCATGTAATGATCTCTGCCTGCAGGTCACCCAACAACACACTGTGATATGAGGACACTCATGACATAAGACTTAGTTGGAGAAGACAATCACATGGAGTGTTGTGTATATGCCTAGGAGGTAACAATGTCCCCGCTCTCCTGGTCTTTTGTTCTCCTTATACAGTTGTTCAATAATTGTCATAAGAGAGTTCCTTTAAGGTGGATTAGCCCTTCCCAGTGATTACTGCACCAATAGGAATGGGGAGCTTCTCCTGGAAGCTGCACATTTTTTAAAATTCTGGATCCATAGGGAGTGGTTTGCAATCTCTAGCTATAGATCTCAACCATAAAGATAGGCTTTCAGTTTTATTGCTCAGGCAGGGAATTGAGCTATCTTCTGTAGACTTCACCCAGTTTTCACTCTACTTGCTGACCATCAGGCATTGAAAGCATGAGAAAAGAAACAGAAATTATATGATTCTAAGGTAGATTTCCAAGCTAATACATTAGGAAAGGATCAGATCAGCCTCATAGTTTATGCTCTTTGCAAAATAACTCTCAGGGAAAAGTAGAGTAAGGAGATTGATTGTAACAGTTCCCTCCTAAGAAAGATGAGCTACAACCAAACTTTCTGTTTCCAATTTAATGATATGTCCATGTTGGGGCAGCATTACAAAGGGAACCTAACAATTCACTTTGCAACTGAAGTCTCATTTTTTTAGTTCAAAAGAGCAACCCACAATGGTCACTCTTAGGGTGACCTACTATGCTGTTTTAATGCTCCCTTTATATGCCAGTCCAAACATGGGTTACTTTTCAGAATCAGGTTTAATATAACTGGCATGTCATAAAATTTGTTGCTATGTGGCAGCAGTACATTGCAATACATCATAATAATAACTATAAATTACAGTAAGCACATATATTTAAAAAGTTAAGTTAAATAAGTGGTGCAAAATGAGAAAAAAATGTAGCAAGGTAGTGTTCATGAGCTCAATGTCTATTCAGAAATCTTATGGTAAAAGGGAAGAAGCTATTCCTGAATCATTGAGTGTTTACCTTCAGGTACATCCTTCCTGATGGTGGCATGTCCAGAAACATGTTCAGAAGAGGGCATGTCCAGGGTGATGTGGGTCATTAAATATGGATGCTGCCTTTTTGAGGCATCCTCCTCGAAGATGTCCAAGATGCTGGGGAGGCTAGTGCCCATGTTGGAGCTAAGCTTACAACATTCTGCAATTTATTTCAATCCTGTGCTCTCCCCACCCCCATACCAGACAATGATGCAGCCAGTTAGAATGCTCTCCACAGTACATTGTAGAAATTTGTGAGTGTCTGTGGGGAATACCAAATCTCCTTAAACTCCTAATGAAATATAGCCACAGTTGTGCCTTGTTCGTAACTGCATCGATTTATTAGGCTCAGGATAGATCCTCAAAGAACCCAGGAACTTGAAAATGCTCATCCTTTCCACTCCTGATCCCTCAATGAGGACAGTGTGTGTTCCCTCATCTGACACCTTCTGAAGTCCACAATCAATTCTTTGGTCTTACTGACGTTGAGTGCAAGGTTGTTGCTGCGACACCACTCAAACAGCTGATATACCTCACTTCCGTATGCCTTCTCATCACCTTCTGAAATTCTGCCAACAATTGTTGTCACTTTTGTCACCAACCCCTGTAGTAGCCCACTACTTACGGTCTTCTAAACAGAAAGAACCATTTATTGTTTTCCAACATATTTGGGTCCTGCTTTCGTACACATGAACAGTGACAAGCATTAACTAATCCCAGTTTAGGGAAATAGCTTCTCCCTGCTCCCATTTTTCATTAGTTTTTGGTTGGGTATTTAACAAATTTTGCTGGTGTTCATTCCTGTCCAATCACCCCTTTGCAGCCTATGTCCCATGCGCTCCTAACACCTTTTGCCACTCCCTCAGATATCTATCACTGAATGCTCAATCCCTTACATCCCCATCTCTCAGTCTGAACTTGCGTACCTTCCCAATTGCCGCTCTATTCAGCATGTCACCTTGCAATCAACAGCCTACTTTATGATGGAGCCACAAGGAAGGACCTTTCTGTATATTCTCCCATGAAATGCTGGTTTATTGTATGTCATAAAATATTTACAAAAATGACTTTACAGTTGTGAGAAGAATTAGTGTGAGATTAGTCTAAATGCATGTTTGGTGATCAGCATGAGCTCAGTAGACCAAAGGATCTGTTTCCATGTTACAGTGTATGACTCCAAAACAAAACTGGCACAAAACTTCCACACAGAATACATTTAATGTGCCTTTTTAGGCGCTATAGAATCTGAAAATCATTATACTCTCCCAGCTTTAAAAATTGTATGGCAGGGATTTAAAATATATTGTCAGTTTAAATTTATTGCAATAAGTATTTGTGCCACCGATGAAATCTACCACTGCATTTGAAATAAAGTGATGTAGAAATAAAAAAATTCTCCAATTTTCAAATCTAATGGATAAGAGAATCCTTAAGTTCCTCAGAAATGAAACTATACCGAAGGCTTGTTTTGAAGAAAATGACAGATTCTTAAAGATCTTTTGAATAAATTGTGACACAAGTAAATCCAATTAAAGGTGAAGATCACCCAGAAGGTAGGAGCCTAGTTATGTTTTTACCTGTGCTCACATATTGCAGTAAAGGTCACTGCCTGCAGCAATATTCTGCAACCATTGTCCCCTCTTGTCTCACACAGTCATTTCACCTATCAAAGCCAAGGAAAGATTTCTAGTTCAAACTCGTGCACACTGAAGCCACAATAGAACTGAAAGGTAAATAAAAAAAATAAGAGTTAAGATGTTCAAATGATGTCGAAAGCAGAAAGAGTCAGTCAAACCAAAACTGCACTTTTCCTTAGAAATTTTGGTAAGCATTTAGTCTCTGAAACTCCACATGACTCCAATACTACAAGGGGACTACTGGAACCCGAAATGAACAGTGCAAGTAGGTGAACGTCCATCTTACACCACTTCTTTGGGCTCATGTTAGTCTCCTTGTGATGATACTGAAGCTGTACCCTTGCAGAATTTCAGAGTCAGAAATATGAATCATTCTCTGAACTACTGTATTTCATTAGATCAATACAGCCTGCTCAAAGTAAAAAATTCAAGCCTTTTCCCTATCTGAAAGTGTTATTGCGATGTTCTGTTGATTACTGTGTAACTAAAGGAACTATTTAAAATGTTTGTTTTGTTTGCTTTGAAATGCAGTGGTGCACACTGGGCATTGCTGTTATAAATCAGGATGTAACCTCTTTGGCAACTGTTCTCTTGTCGCTAACAACAAAAATCCAAAACCACTCTCCCTGATTGTTTCATTTAGTGCACGTTTGTTGCAACATCTCAAGTGCATACTTGGATATTGTTCATTCGTCTCAGAAACATTGAAGTTCCATTCTGTAAGTAATATCTGCTGTGCTGTTACTATTTTGTTAAGCCAGATATGTTCAGTTAGAAGGTAAAGCCTGGATTTGAGTGAATAGGAGGATAAATCTAAATGTTGGAGCTTAAAGCAACCAGAAATTAGGCACCAAATTTTCCACCATCAGTTTATAATCCCAAATGTTGCCCGACCTACCACAGATACACAGAAGCAGAAGGGTGGGGCCCTGCTCCCATGATAGTCCCCAATCCGCAACGTATCAAATGTAGAAGAACGGTATCTAAAATTGGTAAAGGGGGACCGTCATGGGGAACTTTGTTCACCTTTCTAAAACTTTCCCAAGCTGCCATTTTAATTGTTTTGTCTCCCTTGCGTCAGTGAAAAACTTGAATTTACTTTAAATGGTAGTCCTAACAAAACTAAATGTTGGATATGTTTTGGAAACACTTTTTTATGTTGAGGAGAGGATGCAGATCTCAAAAAAAAAATTAAATATTGGTGTAAGCTAACATAGAGAAGTGATCCTTTCCAAGACACACCAGAGAGATTATAAAGTTTACAAAAAACAAGCTGCCAGAAGAACTCACCAAGTCAAACAACATCAGTGGAGGTGAACAAATGGTTGACGTTGCTCTATATTCCAGTGTCTGCAGTCCCTTGTATCATCACACAGCTTTTTCAGTTCTGATGAAACAGCCAAAATATTGACTGTTTCTTTTTCTGCAGATATAGCCTAACCAGCTGAGTTTTTCAGGTATACACGAGGAAATCTGCAGATGTTGGAAATTCAAGCAACACACACAAAATGCTGGTGGAACACAGCAGGCCAGGCAGCATCTATAGGGAGAAGCACTGTTGACGCTTCGGGCCGAGACCCTTCGTCAGGACTAACTGAAAGGAAAGATAGTAAGAGAGTTGAAAGTAAGAGGGGGAGGGGGAGATCCGAAATGATAGAAGACCGGAGGGTGTGGGGTGAAGCTAAGAGCTGGAAGGGTGATTGGCAAAAGGGATACAGAGCTGGAGAAGGGAAAGGATCATGGGACGGGAGGCCTAGGGAGAAAGAAAGGGGGAGGGGAGCACCAGAGGGAGATGGAAAACAGGCAGCATGATGGGCAGAGAGAGAAAAAAAGGGGGGAGGAGGGAAAAAACTAAATATATCAGGGATGGGGTAAGAAGGGGAGGAGGGGCATTAATGGAAGTTAGAGAAGTCAATGTTCATGCCATCAGGTTGGAGGCTACCCAGACGGAATATAAGGTGCTGTTCCTCCAACCTGAGTGTGGGTTCATCTTGACAGTAGAGGAGGCCATGGATAGACATATCAGAATGGGAATGGGAGGTGTAATTAAAATGTGTAAAATGTAGAATTAAAATTTCAGCTATTTTCTGTTTCTGATCCAGTTATTAATCATGGATATTGATCAGCAGAAGCCTAGTAATGGATTGTCTAAAAATACCTTTTGAAAAAGTGGTAAATACAGAGTCAAATATTTTAATAGATGTTATATTAAGTGATTTGCACAGCAATAAATTAGTTTAGCATGTCAGTTCCTACAGACATTTTTAAAAATAAGCAAACCAAACAGCTTTTTTATTTTTCAGGTATGAAACAGATCAATAATAATGGACTCATTTGAAGCCTCAAAACTCAAAGAAAAGCGAGTGAGAATAATGCATAACCTACAAGTGAAGTTCTGCTAAAGACAGGACCACTGCTAAAGTGTCACAGTGGATTAGGTATGGTGACAGTGCAGCACTTGAGTCATCTATCACAGGAAGCATCACAAATATGTCAAGATATTAAGAATATTGGAAACCTTGCTCAATTCCATCAAAATGAGTTCCTGTATAAAATTGCAAACCCATATGGTGATAGTTCTAATGACTTAAGTGGTACCATTGGTGTTTGGATGGGACTATTTATATTGTTAGTGTCAGCTCACCATGGGTCTGTGTATTGAAGCAGTCTGATCAAGTATTAAAATCGCTGTACTATGTTCAGCACCAGGGAAGAAGTAAAAAGCCTTTCCTACCAGAAGACATAACTCTTACTAGGAGTGGAATGGTGGCAGTTACTGATATGATGGGTGGAGCTGTTCGAATCTTCAATTCACATTCAAGTTTCTCCGAAGGAGAATGAAAAAATATTGGGAAAATTGATTGTCCCAAAGGTATAGATATAGACCCTTCTGGAAAGCTCTTTGTGGCTGATTATACAGCAAAGTTCATTATTTTGCTATTGATCATGCCTTCAGGCTGCTGAAAGCACAAACTATCACAGGTCTAAGGGAGCCCAGATACATATGTTCAACATATGATGAGAGAATAGTAGTGAGTGAAGAGTGTGATGATGCTAAGGTGTATGGAAGAAACCTAAAATTCATGCATTCAATTGGCCTAAAATATCTTCAGTCATTTGGTAATCCTGCTGGGATATGTGCCAATACTGAAGGGAACGTCATGGTCGCAGATGAGCAGAAATGAAATGTAATGCTTTTTCCAAAGAAATGGATCTCCCGTATGTATTGTGTCTGAAGGCCTCAAAAAGCCTACAATTTTGTCCTGCTCAAGCAATGGTCAAGTGTTTGTTGTGGATACTGGAAACAACTGTATAAAAGTCTTCAAGTACAAAGTAACTCCATATTATGGTTCAGCAAAAAATTAGACCACTTAACTGTTCTCATAAAAACAGCGAGAAAATAATGATAATCTGCTTGGAAATTTGAAGAAATTTGAAGAAACATACATCATACATAGTAAAATATTCAAAGCTACTTTCTCAGAACAATATTAAAAGCCAACTTGGGATTAAAATACACATAATTGAGACACAGTTATTAATATTTGAACTAAATCTCATAAAACTAAATATCAATGCCAATCTGGCAATCAACAAATCTATCATTTTCTCTGCATGAATAATAGTTTTGCAAATATCAATTACAATTTATAATTCTTGTAATACTTCCAACAACCGAACTTAAAATGCCCTTAAATACATTGTATTTCCCAATTCTCTCCCCTCATTGGTCTGAATCAATAAGTTAACTTAATTCTCAAAGCATGATCATCTAAACACATAATTTTGCATGTTGTGTCAAGAACATTAAAAAAAAAAGCAAAAATAGCCATGATGATTGAATGGGTTTCTTCTGTACCAAAACGATTCTATGCAAAATGATATTATAATAAAAATATACTTTACAAATTACTATGTTTTTTTCACTGCATTGGTATTAAACAGCAAAAGAGTCCTTAATATTTCATGAACAGGATCGATCTCAGTAAGTGCTCTATTAGTAAATAGGTTTTAGGAAAGGGGTTTCCTGATAGTCAATTTTAGAGTAATGTTTATGAATGAATCATGTGAATATCCTCTCTGATACATTAATTAAAGTAGTGGGTATAAAGGCATACTGACCAACAAATTTCCACTCCTTAATTTTGCCTGCCATCTTAATGTCACTTTAAAGCAATAGGAACTATCCTACAATTGTCATCAAAGCAACTTACCTAATAGAATATCTATCAGCAGTTGAAGTCTAACCACTCTCTTGCTGGGAGTGTAAGTGGCAATCAAAAATTAGTCACAAACAGATGGGGAAGCTGATTGTCACACACCCTAGTTACAGTCAGATTAACCCACAAACACACATGCGAATAACTGTGTAACCCAAGCTAAGATGGAACAATAAATGAACTTGAACATCCCACCATAATCCCACAAAAGCATTTTAACACAAGAACAATAATGCTGCGAGAAGCTGTCAACCACGCGCCCCCCCCCAACTGGAGTGCCACACTGCCCCCACTTGTGGAGTCAGCTATCCCTGGCAATTACCGAGTCCACAGCAAAGTCTGGAAGTCTGGGTGCTGTCACCTGGGGCACTGGGCAATTTATGGAGACCCCCAAAGGACACACTCTTTGGTGAGGTAAGAGGCAGGGCTCCCAGAGTGTCATTTTCTTCCTACAGCCTCGCTGGGTTAGTGGTGGCCAAGGGGCAGACATGGTGTCAGCAGGTCCCTGTGCAGCATGACTGCCTTCCGCCACTCAGGCAACCGCACCTGGTATACCGCATCAGAGATGTGGTTCAGCACCTCTCCCGGCCCCTTCCCATGGCTTTCCAGCTTGGGGGATAGTCCCTTCTTCCAGAATGGGCAGTAAACTCCTACTGAGGCCCCCACCATGTACTCCTGCATTGGCACCCCAGACTGTTGGCCGGCCATCCTCTGGGACATGCAAGCATCGCAGCAGTGTATGAAGAGCTTCACGTCCTGCCTGTACCCACGCCAGTAGGAACATTTGCATAGCTTGCCAACATTTTTGTGACCCTGAAATGGCCGGCCCCCACCGGACTGTGCACCAATCGCAGCATGGTGGCGCAGGGCCCCCAGGGGCGGGGGGGGGGGGGGACCACCAGCTGCAGGAGATGTCTGTCACCATCGGAAAACTGCCACCACTGGAACAGCAGTCCGCTGTGCACTTCCGGTGTTCCTCACTGAGAGTGTAAGGCATTGGCCTCTGGATCCAGGACAGAGGCCTCTACCCACACAAGCCACCGTCCCAAGCTCAGCCATCCCCTCACCTGGGCCGGAACAGGAACGCTCACCTGCTCACTGCCCAGCTGCTGGACAATGGTGAGGAGGTCTACCTCGCCCCCAGCTACCACTGGAAGTGGCGCTTGCCCCTAGTTTTGCTGTGTTGCATTCGGCCGCTGCAGGGTGTGCTGCCCTGTGGCAGGACACTGTGAGACCAGTGGTGGTTGTTGCTATGCCCACCTGGTCCACTTCCTGGAGCTGCCCTGCCGGAGAACCACAGCTTCGGCACACCCACACAGGCCCTCCAGCAGGACAGCAGGCCCAGGCCAATGATGCAGGACTCCCAGATGTCAGTCAGCCATACCTCATGCTGCACTGTGTTTCTTCAGTGCAATATGCAGCCACCTCTTCCCTACAGTCACTGGTGACCGTAGCCAGCTGGACTGCCATCATTGTCCAACCAGGCAGGGATGGCTGGTCCGTGTTGAGGCCAAATGATGGTTGACCCTGTGTCCACCAACGCACGGCATCTGAAGCCCTCCACCATGCAGTCCACGTATAAGCCTTGCTCTTCACCCAGACGGCTCACCTGCAAACGCGAGAATGGAAGAGTTTCGCTGGAGGTCTTTGACAGCACCGCCCTCTCGGCATTTCCCAATGGCTGCACTGGCCTGTGGCACGGTGGAGCATCTTGGGGGACTAAAACTACTTCTGCCCTCTCCACCTCAGCCAACGATGATGGTGATGTCAGGCGAACATGCTGCCGAAGACACTCCGGCGTCAATGCTTTTAAAAAGGCCTGGAGGGCAAGCTCTTCCTGCACCATAGGAGGGAACTGAGGAGGGCCATACTGAGCATAATGGCAGAGATCTGCCTCAAATGCCCCCAGGCTTTCTCCCACATGGCGCTGTCTGCTGTCCATTTCTTCCCTCAGACACCATTATGAGGGCCCTGTAGTCACACTGCTCAGTCGGCATTAGGTTGAGGATGTCCATAGGGCATCTCCCTCCAGCGTCAGGGCAAGATGCACCACCGTCTCAATAGAGCTCTGCCAGCTGTACCATGCAGAGTTTGACTTGCGCCAGGTAAGGCTTCAGGCGGCCGGGACCATTGTATCTGGAGAGCTTCAGGGTGGACCTTGAACTGTGAATTGCTGAGGCCCATTGATCTTCCTCTTGCTCCGGTGGCTTCAGTGGTGCCTGCCATGTTGCCCGTCCTCCCATGGCTGTGGCTTCTTGGATTCCCCGATGCGGGTCGCAACAGAAGTGGGTGATGCACTCCGCCTTGTCCCCCAGGTTGGGGAACCTGGGTGCGCTTGCCCTGTTGGGGTTCCCTGGGAAAGCACGATGCTCGGTTCCCAGGTTCTCCCTCTTAATTCTACATTCATGGGCCAGGCCTGGCGGTGCAGGGAGACATACTGCTCCATCTCTCGACATCATTATGATAGATTTTATGGGAGATTTTAACACACAGGTAGATTGGGAAAATCAGGTTGGCAATGGATCTCAAGAGAGTGAGTTTATTGTATGCCTAAGAGATGACTTTTTAGAGCAATTTGCTGTTGAGCCCACTAGGGGATCAGCTATACTGGATTGGGTGTTATGTAATGAACCAGAGGCAATTAGGGAGCTTAAGGTAAAATAACCATTAGGAGCCAGTGATCACAATATGATTGAGTTCAACTTGAAACTTGATAGGGAGAAAGTAAAGTCTGACATAGCAGTATTTCAGTGGAGTAAGGGAAATTACAGTGGCATGAAAGAGGAGTTGGCCAAAGTAAATTGGCAGGGATGTCAGCAGAGCAGAAATTGCATGCATTTCTGGGAAAAAATGAGGAAGGTGCAGGACATGTGTATTCCAAAAGTGAAGAAATACTCAAACGGCAATATAGTACAACCGTGGCTGACAAGAGAAGTCAAAGCTGATGTAAAAACAAAAGAGAGGGCATACAACAAAGCAAAAATTAGTGGGAAGATAGAGGATTGGGAAATATTTAAAAACCTACAGAGAGCAACTAAAAGAACCATTAAAAGGTAAAGGATGAAATATGAAAGGAAGCTAGCAAATAATATCAAAGTGGATAGTAAAAGCTTTTTTAAGTATGTAAAAAATAAAAGAGAGATGAGAGTGGATATAGGAACACTAGAAAATAAGGCAGGAGAAATAATAATGGGGGACAAGGAGATGTCAGATGAACTAAATGAGTATTTTGTATCAGTCTTCACTGTGGAAGACACTAGCAGTGTGCCAGAAGTTGTAGTGTGTGAAGGAATAGAAGTGGAAGCAGTTACTATTACAAGAGAGAAGATGCTCAAAAAGCTGAAAGACCTAAAGGTACATAAGTCACCTGGACCAAATGAACTGCACCCTAGGGTTCTGAAAGAGGTAGTGTTAGAGATTGTGGCAGCATTAGAAATGATCTTTCAAAAATCATTGGACTCTGGTATGGTGCCAGAGGAGTGGAAAATTGCAAATGTCACTCCACTCTTTAAGAAAGGAGTAAGGTAGCAGAAAGGAAATTATAGACCAGTTAGCCTGACCTCAGTGGTTGGGAAGATGTTAAGAGTCAATTTTTAAGGATGAGATGATGGGAGTATTTTGTGACACAGGACAAGCTAGGACAAAGTCAGCATGGTTTCCTTCATGGAAAATCCTGCCTGACGAACCCGTTGGAATTCTTTGAGGAGATTACAAGTAGGATAGATAAAGTGGATGTTGTACATTTGGACTTTCAGAAGGCCTTTGACTAGGTGCCTCACATGAGGCTGCTTACTAAGTTAAGAGCCGATGGTATTACAGGAAAGTTACTAACATGGTTAGAGCATTGGCTAATTGGAAGAATTGAGCAAGTGGGAATAAAAGAATCCTTGTCTGGTTAGCTGCCAATGACCACTTCTTTTTATGCTGTATATAAATGATTTAGATGATGGAATAGATTACTTTGCTGTCGTGTTTACAGATGATACAAAGATTGGTGGAGGGGCAGGTAGAGTTGAGGAAACAGGTAGGATGCAGAATGACTTAAAAAGATTAGGAGAACAGGCAAGAAAGTGGCAAATGAAATATAATGTTGGAAAATGTCATGGTCCGGTCCACGCTCCTTATTCCCGGTTTTCCAGTTTTCCCCAGTTTCTGTTGAGGCAGCTGATTCTCATTTGGGCTGGCTTCATAACTAGCTTCAGGATTCAGCCTCTGGTTGCTGGATTGTTCCTGTCCAAACACCCTGTCTGTATCCCTTCCCTTCACCTTCCTCCTGGAGCATCACCTCACCTTGCCTTCACCGCTGTCTAGTTTTACCACTGGAGCAAGGTAAGGAATTGTCTTTTGTTGTTTTGAACTGTCTCTGTGTCCATGCCTTCGCTGGAGAGGTCTGGCTGTTTGCTGCTACCTAGTGTTGGGAACTGTCTGTGACAATGCCTTCGCTAGGTAGGTCCGGCTGTCTGCCGCTACCTTGTGTTGGGAACTGTCTCATCGTATTCTGCATTCTGTGTAATGTCCTGGCCCTATGTCCTGTACCCAAGGAGGGGTCCTGGCTCTGTTTTCTGTGTATGAGTCCTGGCCCTACGTCCTGTACCCAAGGAGGGGTCCTGGCTCTGTGTTCTGTGTATGAGTCCTGGCCCTACGTCCTGTACCCAAGGAGGGGTCCTGGCTCTGTGTTCCATGTTCCTGTCTCTCCCTCAACCAAGGCTTTGTGTTCCTGTTTCTCCCTTGACCAAGTCAAGGCTTTGGGGTCTCGTCTAGTCCTAGCCACGTCCAAGATCCTTGTCCTGTCCAAGCCACGACTTTGCGTTCTCGTCTTGTCCAGGTGCCTCGCCCAGCCCAGGAGTACCTTGCCCAGCCCAGTGCTGGGGTTCCCTCGTCCTGTGCTGGGGTTCCCTTGTCCTGTCCAGGAGCCTCACGTCCAGTCCTGTTGTCTCTCGTCATCCTGTCCAAGCCTAGTTCTGGAGACCGAGCCCGAGTCAAGACCCAGGTTCTGGGTCCTTGCCCAGTCTCTGGCTCGGAGTCCATACTCAAGCCTCGTCATGTCCTTGCCTAGTTCTGGGGTCTAAACCCGAGTCAAAACCCAGGTTCTGGGTCCTTGTCCAGTCTCCGGCTCAGAGTCCAAGCCCAGGCTCCTAGAGAAATGTCGACAGGTCTTCTTCCTATGGATGCTGCCTGGCCTGCTGTGTTCCACCAACATTTTGTGTGTGTTGCTTGAATTTCCAGCATCTGCAGATTTCCTCGGGTTTGCCTTTTAAATTCACTACTGCGAAGCCTCTGCCAGTGATGCCTACACTGAAAAAGTTTAAATCTTCTCTTCAACGGGAGTTCAGTGAAACCCTCTCTCGCTGCTCCCCATCTATAATTTCTTCGGCCCTTCAACTTTTTGATCATATTTTGACACAGACCCGTTATTACAGCCATATATCCTTCCTTGGAACATGTCTCCGCCACCAACTGACTCCAGTTGGCTTCAGGATCCGTTTTTGAGCTTCTCAAATTGGACCCTCTGAGGATCCCAGGTACTCACATTAAATTGACTCTGCCTCCCGTTGTTTCTCCCGTCGAGCTCTGAGGGCGACACTCTCCGCCATGAGAAGGTACCTGGCGTCCCTATCACAATCCCTTCCACACCTCCGGGACACCTTTTTCTCCGTTTGCAATGGACCTGCCCGTTATTTCATCCTCCATCGGATCCATGCGTGCAATTGCTGTTTCTTTGACTTTATCACGTCCTGCAAGGATCGCAAGATCTTCCATCTGCAGACCCCAGAGCACGGACTTCGTATCGTGGCACTGGGCCCAGCCATCAATCTCGGCTGCTCCAGCGACCCAGGGCATGTTCACAACCCGGACTCCAGCGCCATCACCGCGGGTTCCAACGGCCATGGATTCACCCCGGCCATCGATCTCGGCTGCTCCAGTGACCCAGGGCATGTTCACAACCCGGACTCCAGCACCATCACCGCGGGTTCCAACGACCATGGGCAGCTTCAAAGCGATTGCGCAACCACCGACTGCGACTCCAGCCTTGAACTCCAGGCCGGGTCTTCACGTGCTGCGATTGTGACTCCTATCTCCCCTTCCCCCACCACCACCATGCAATCCCCTCTCCCTCAGATCCCATCGTCAGCTCCTGGGCCCTCAGAGGCTCCATCTTCCACTCAACTCAACCCTCCCCACTCCACCGACACCACCAGCCTCCCTCCCCACTCTGATCCCATCTCTCATCCGTGCCGGGTCTTTACCATTCCCTCCGACCTTCAACTCTCTGAGGCAGAGCACTCTGTCCTCAGTAAGGGCCTCAGCTTTGTCCCCCTTCGCCCACACCTCAGCGAGTTCCATGTATGCCATGACGCTGAACTCTTCTCCCGCCGGCTCTGTCTCCGAGCTTACTCCTTTGACAAGGACTCTCCTACCCCCACCGATGACCCCTTCTCCCGTCTTTAACCCTCCTCCTCTTCATGGACACCCTGCTCTGGTCTTCTGCCTGCTCTGGATCTCTTTATTGCTAATTGCCGACGGGACGTCAACCATCTCGACTTCACCACACCCTGTTCCAATTCCAACCTCACTCCTTCCGAACGCTCTGCTCTCCGCTCCCTCCGCACCAATCCCAATCTCACTATAAAACCCGCTGATAAGGGGGGAGCTGTTGTAGTCTGGCCAACTGACCTCTATGTGGCTGAGGCACAGTAACAACTCTCTGATACCTCCTCTTATTTACCCCTTAATCATGACCCCACTAAGGAGCACCAGGCCACTGTCTCCTATACCATCACCAACCTTATCAGCTCTGGGGATCTCCCATCCACTGCCACCAACCTCAGAGTTCTCACACCCCGCACTTCCCGTTTCTACCTCCTACCCAAGATCCACAAACCTGCCTGTCCAGGTAGACCCATTGTCTCAGCTTGCTCCTGCCCCATCAAACTCATTTCTGCATACCTTGACACAGTTTTATCCCCCCTTGTTCAATCCCTTCCCACCTATGTTCGTGACACTTCTCACGCTTTGAATTTTTTCAATGATTTTAAGTTCCCTGGCCCCCACCGCCTTATTTTCACCATGGACGTCCAGTCCCTATATACCTCCATCCCCCACCAGGAAGGTCTCAAAGCTCTCCACTTCTTTTTGGATTCCAGACCTAACCAATTCCCCTCGACCACCACTCTCCTCCGTCGAGCAGAATTAGTTCTTACACTCAATAATTTCTCCTTTGGCTCTTCCCACTTCCTCCAAACCAAAGGTGTAGCCATGGGCACCCACATGGGTCCCAGTTATGCCTGCCTTTTTGTTGGCTTTGTGGAACAGTCCATGTTCCAAGCCTATACGGGTATCCGTCCCCCTCTTTTCCTTCGCTACATCAATAAACTGCATTGGCGCTGCCTCCTGCGCGCATACTGAGCTCGTTGACTTCATTAACTTTGCCTCCAACTTTCACCCTGCCCTCAAATTTACCTGGTCTATTTCTGACACCTCCCTCCCCTTTCTTGATCTTTCTGTCTCCATCTCTGGAGACAGCCTATCTACTGACATCTACTATAAGCCTACAGACTTTCACAGCTACCTGAACTATTCCTCTTCCCACCCTGTCTCTTGCAAAAATGCTATCCCCTTCTCACAATTCCTCTGTCTCCATCGCATCTGCTCTCAGGATGAGGCTTTTCATTCCAGAACGAAGGAGATATCTTCCTTTTTTAAACAAAGGGGCTTCCCTTCTTCCACCATCAACTCTGCTCTCAAACGCATCTCTCCCACTTCCCGCACATCTGCCCTCACCCCATCCGCCCGCCACCCCACTCGGGATAGGGTCCCACTTGTCCTCACCTACCACCACACCAGCCTCCAGGTCCAACTTATAATTCTCCGTAACTTCCGCCACGTCCAACGGGATCCCACTACCAAGCATATCTTTCCCTCCCCCCTGCTTTCTGCAGGGATCGCTCCCTATGCGACTCCCTTGTCCATTCGTCCCCCCCATCCCTTCCCACTGATCTCCCTCCTGGCACTTATCCTTGCAAGCGGAACAAGTGCTACACCTGCCCTTACACTTCCTCCCTCACCACCATTCAGGGCCCCAGACAGTCCTTCCAGGTGAGGTGACACTTCACCTGTGACTCAGCTGGTGTGGTATACTGCATCCGGTGCTCCCGGGGTGGCCTTTTATATATTGGTGAGACCCGACGCAGACTGGGAGACTGTTTCACTGAACACCTATGCTCGGTCTGCCAGAGAAAGCAGGATCTCCCACTGGCCACACATTTTAATTCCACGTCCCATTCCCATTCTGTTATGTCTATCCATGGCCTCCTCTACTGTCAAGATGATGCCACACTCAGGTTGGAGGAACAGCACCTTATCTACCAGCTGGGTAGCCTCCAGCCTGATGGCATGAACATTGACTTCTCTAACTTCTGTTAATGCCCCTCCTCCCCTTCTTACCCCATCCCTGATATATTTAGCTTTTATTCCCCTCCCTTTTTTTCCCTCTCTCTCACTGCCCATCACTCTGCCTGTTCTCCATCTCCCTCTGGTGCTCCCCTCCCCCTTTCTTTCTCCCTAGGCCTCCCGTCCCATGATCCTTTCCCTTCTCCAGCTCTGTATCACTTTCGCCAATCACCTTTCCAGCTCTTAGCTTCACCCCACCCCCTCCGGTCTACTCCTATCATTTCGCATTTCCCCCTCCCCCCACTACTTTCAAATCTCTTACTATCTTTCCTTTCAGTTAGTCCTGACGAAGGGTCTCGGCCCAAAACTTTGACAGTGCTTCTCCCTATAGATGCTGCCTGGCCTGCTGCATTCCACCAGCATTTTGTGTGTGTTGCTTGAATTTCCAGCGTGTGCAGATTTCCTCGTGTTTGCCAGGCTCCTAGTTCCCAGTTCCATGTCCTGGTTCCCCTATCTTAGTCAAGTCCTAGCCCAGGCCCGGAATCCTTGTCTCATCCAGGGCCTGTGTCATGTCCAGTGTCCTTTCTTCCCCACTTTCCTTGCTTCCTTCTCATGCCTAGTCCTGTTCATGGTAGTTCAGTATCTGTGTCAACGCCCCCATTATGACAGAAAATGCACGGTCATGCACTTTGGTAGTAGAAATAAATGTGTGGACTATTTTCTAAATGGGGAGAAAATCCCAAACTATGAGATGCAAAGGGACTCCGTTAACCTGCAGGCTGAGTCAGTGGTGAGGAAGACAAATGCAATGTTCGCATTCATTTCAAGAGGTCTAGAACACAAGAGCAGGGATGTAATGCTCAGGCTTTATCAGGCACTGGTGAAGCTTCACCTTGAGTACTGTGAACCTCCTCGTCTTAGAATAGATGTGTTGGCATTGGAGAGGGTCCAGAGGAGGTTCACAAGGATGATTTCAGGAATGAAAGTGTTATCATATGAGGAACGCTTCATGGCTCTGGGTCTGTACTCACTGGAATTCAGAAGGATGGGTTGTGGGTCTCATTGAAACCTTTCGATTGTTGAAAAGCCTAGACAGTAGATGTGAAAAGGATGTTTCCTATGGTAGGAGAGTCTAGGACAAGAGGGCACAGCCTCAGGATAGAGGGGTGTCCATTCAAAACAGAGATGCAGAGAAATTTCTTTAGCCAGAGGGTGGTGAATTTGTGGAATTTGTTGCCACGTGCAGCTGTGGAGGCCAGGTCATTTGGGTGTATTTAAGGCAGAGATTGGTAGGTTATTGATTAGACATGAAATCAAAGGTTACGGGGAGGATGCCAAGAAATGAGGCTGAGGAGGGAAAAAAAAGGATCAGCTATGATTGAATGGCGGAGCAGATTCAATGGGCCAAATGGCCTAATTTGCTCCAATGTCTTATGGTCTTATTCTTTGGGTCTTAAGGCGCTCTATTCAACACTGTAGTTCTTCATCTTCACCGTCAATGTCTAATCCCAATCCTGACGCATAATGACAAACAAGAAAAACTCAACAGCCATTTTTATTGCAAGAAGCACAAAAACAGAGCGAGCACTATGATCCAGGGAGAGAACCCACTCAGTCACATACAGATGAGGGAGCTGATTATCATACACCCCGGTTACATTCAGGGTGACCCACAAACACATGCAAATAACTATAAATCAAGCTAAAATGTTCCGATAAATGAACTTGAGCATCCCACCATAATCCCACAAAAGCATTTTAACGCAAGAACAATAAATAGCACTGGTCATTAGGAATGCTAGGGCGCGCTGTCGATCATGCCTCCCCCCCCCCCCCCCCACCCCCCCAGAGTGACACGGTAGCTTAGTTTCAAATGAGGATGATTATTACCTATGGACTTGCAGCCCAGGAGAGTAGCTACTCTCTCAGGAAAGGAAAAGGGAAGGGGAAAAACAAAAACCTGACTAACATGCCTTTCGATTAACACTAGCCAGGGCAGATTGACTGTTCATCTATTTCCACGACCATGGTGTACATAAACTGGCTGTTATGTTCACCCACATAGGAAGACAGCCTTCAATTCATATACAACCATAGCACCAAGAACACTATGTTCTATAGTAGCAGCAGGCATTCTACTTTGAAGAAGAACTTCTTGCTGATGCATTACAGTATGATGAACATTCCATTAGGGGGCAGTATTGACTTACAAATACAAATGGACATACAATTCTCATTTCAATAGAGGAGTAACATTCCTTTCATTTTCACTCATTTCAAAGAGAATTTATTGAATGCAAATTACTCCTTTCAGACATTAAGCATAATGTGTTCCTTAACAGAAAGAATTATTCAGCATTTTGATGAGGTTGAGCATCATTTTAGCAAGAGTATTATGCCTAATTTCCAGCTACATTTTCACCAATATGTTTACATTGAAATAATATTGTTTTTTTTCTAAAAAAACAAAATCATCAGGCTAACACTGAGTAACAAGGGCGGTGCTGAAAACCAGTTTCTTCAGTTTGACCTTTTTATCACCCCACCCATAACGATTTTAACTGCTGCACCAAATAACCACCTCAAAACTCAATAACCTGCAAATATTTTCATCATAGATAGTGAGATTGCACAAAAAGCAGAGTTTGAATACATAAAGTACAAAAGAATATAAATTATTATATCCAGAATTCAGAAAGACCCAGTGTTTGGCAATACAACTTTGTTATCTTGTATGGAATTATCATTTGCCACTCCACACACAAAATACCACCCTTTCTATCTAGGGTCAGCACTAACCCTTGTATTAAAAAGAGATACGGCCACAATTTCCTGACCAGATGTGTGCTTGTTAAGACAGATGCATTTGCAGACTCAGCTTCCTTCAGTCACTAAAGGTAATTTTACATTCCAATTTTTATATTATCGTCTTTAGTTAATGTCCAAAACAAATATCTATACAGTAAGAATGTTCTTTAATATATAATCTTAAACTTGTCTCCATTTGTAATTAGATATTTTTGCAACATAACAGGATCAATGCAGTATTTGAAGTCGTTCTCACACCCTCCTTCATTAAACTATAGTAGATAATCAATGATAATTTATGAGCCCAAACCAACTACAGTACTAAATTAAATCTCACACTAGTAATATGTTTTCTTACACCTTAAGTTAATATAGAGTCAGTTAACTTTCCAGCACATTACTTTCTGAAGATGAAAATTTCAATAATAGCACTTATCTTGTTACAGTGGACTGTTGTTAACACTGAAAAAGAAATTGAGTTACCAGAAGTCAAAGGTTTAAACTAACTGGATTAGGTTGGTGATCTTACCCTAGAATGTCAATCTGTCTTAGATACTTAATTCTTTGATTCGCTAATGATCCAAGATTTGACTGAATTGGATTATTTCACTTCATTTGGTGGAGCTTCCCCTTCAAAAATCTCACCAAGAAATTCTTGTACTGCAAATGCCTTTATCCGAACTTAGAACAGGGGCAACTGTGAACATGGGACCTTGATGTACAACAATACCATAAGACCATAAGACAAAGGAACAGAAGTCCGCCATTCAACCCATCGAGTCTGCTCCGCCATTTCATCATGAGCTGATCCAATCTCCCCTTTAGTCCCATTCCCCCGCCTTCTCACAATAACCTTTGATGCCCTGACTACTCAGATACCTATCAATCTCTGCCTTAAATACACCCAATGACTTGGCCTCCACTGCCACCCGTGGCAACAAATTCCACAGATTCACCACCCTCTGGCTAAAAATTTTTTTTTCGCATCTCTGTTCTGAATGGGCGCCCTGCAATCCTCAAGTCATGTCCTCTCGTACTAGACTCTCCCACCTTGAGAAACAACTTTGCCACATCCAGTCTGTCCATGCCTTTCAACATTCAAATTGTTTCTATGAGGTCCCCCCTCATTCTTCTAAACTCCAAGGAGTACAGTCCAAGAGCGGTCAAACGTTCCTCATATGTTAACCCTCTCATTCCCAGAATCATTCTAGTGAATCTTCTCTGAACCCTTTCCAATGTCAGCACATCCTTTCTTAAATAAGGAGCCCAAAACTGTACACAGTATTCCAAGTGAGGTCTTACCAGTGCCTTATAGAGCCTCAACATCACATCCCTGCTCCTATACTCTATTCCTCTAGAAATGAATGCCAACATTGCATTCGCCTTCCTCACCACCGACTCAACCTGGAGGTTAACCTTAAGGGTATCCTGCACGAGGACTCCCAAGTCCCGTTGCATCTCAGAACTTTGAATTCTCTCCCCATTTAAATAAATGGTCTGCCCGTTTATTTCTTCTACCAAAGTGCATGACCGTACACTTTCTGACATTGTAATTCATTTGCCACTTCTTTGCCCATTCCCCCAATCTATACAAGTCTCTCTGCAGACTCTCTGTTTCCTCAGCACTACCGGCCCCTCCACCTATCTTTGTATCATCAGCAAACTTAGCCACAAAGCCATCTATTCCATAATCCAAATCGTTGATATACAACATAAAAAGAAGTGGCCCCAACACGGACCCCTGTGGAACACCACTGGTAACCGGCAGCCAACCAGAATGGGATCCCTTTATTCCCACTCTCTGTTTCCTGCCAATCAACCAACGTATGTTTCCTGCCATATCCACGTATGTAACTTTCCCGTAATTCCATGGGCTCTTATCTTGTTTAGCAGCCTCATGTGCAGCACCTTGTCAAAGGCCTTCAGAAAATCCAAATTCACAACATCCACTGCATCTCCCTTGTCTAGCCTACTTGTAATTTCCTCAAAAAATTGCACTAGGTTTGTCAGGCAGGATTTTCCTTTAAGGAAACCATGCTGAGTTCTGCCTATCTTGTCATCTGCCTCCAGGTACTCCGTAACCTCATCCTTGACAATCAACTCCAACAATTTCCCAACCACCGATGTCAAGCTAACAGGTCTATAATTTCCTTTTTGCTTCCTTGCCCCCTTCTTAAATAGCGGAGTGACATTTGTAATCTTCCAGTCCTCCGGAACCAGGCCAGAATACAATCGATTTCCTCAACTAATGAGAAAAGAAAATGAAATCAGGACAATGATAGAGATGGAAACAGGGAGAATTTAGAGGAAATTAAAGTACAGAACGAGAGGGGAAGAAAATGAGAGGGAAGAAAGGAATGTTAAGGAAAATCAAACAAAATGCGACATTTTATCTTTTAAACAGTCTGAAGAACAATTTATTACCTGCAAGAATGAAACCTAGCAATTTCAACTGTCCCTTTTTGAACATTGAATGTTTTATTTATTTCTTATTGTATTATTAATAGGGTCCCTGTGCTGTTACATTTTTTTCTGGGGTTCATAAGTGGTAATTGAAAGGCTTTTCATGATATTTATGGAAATGCTAATACTGCACATTTATAAGTCCTACAATTAATAGTTCAAATAATTCAATAACTTCCACCATGATATGTTTTACAACATTAATTTGCGCATTCATTAAATTTTCTGTACATTTTGGTCCAATATATTTAAGACAAATGCGCAATGATAGTGTATTTATGCCTTATATACTTACACGCTAGATGTTTAAAATTAATTTACACTTGAAACCAAGTATCTGTGGAGTGAAGTTTGCCCAATCAAATCAGCAGTGTTCTGAATCATGTACAGAAATGAAGAAGAGCAAAAGAGTTATTGACAGTTTCTAGTCAATATCACTAAACAGATTACTTGTTAACTTGGAATCTTTGTATTTTCTCAAGCATATCTGGTAGTTTATGAAAATTATGACTCAATACAGACTTTGATGAACTTTCTGGGTCATTCTGTGCTCACACTTCTTCCAAAAGATGTGCATTCATAGACTGTTTTAGATTTTTGCTGCAATGTAGAACTGGTGGCCTGGTCATAAAATGTATCTGAGATAAAACTTGTGTTTGAATGTTACCTAGCACCTAGTCAAACATAAGCCATTTGTTGAGCTCTCCTGCACTCATTCTATTTCCATTTACCACATGGATTTAATGCCTGGGAGACCAGTGGGCAGCCAATACATTCAGATGTTTTTGGTGCCTTTTCAACCCATAAAAAGATTAATGAAGAAGAAATAGGTAGGATAGAAATTATGTGTGAAAAGGTGAAATCTCTGCTTGAGGCTGTGCTTAGTATTTGTGATTTCAAGTTCAAGTTCAAAGTTCTTGTCATCTCTCTGTACATATGTACTATACAACCAAACAAAACAATGTTCTTCTGGACCATGGTGCACCCACAAAATATATATCACCCACAGCACATAAACCAAAATATTACCATGAATAAGTTAATAAAATTAGTCAAAATGCATGTAATGTGAAGCACAGGTAAACTGTAAGCAGTTTTCTCTCCTCGTGACAAGACCTTGGTGGTGGCAGGGTATTCATTAGTCTCACAGCCTGAGGGAAGAAGCTGTTACCCAGTCTGGCAGTCTTAGTCCTGATGCTTCCTGTCAGTAGTGGGTCAAAAAGATTGTGAGATGAGTGGTAAAGATCCTCAACAATGCTTCGGGCCTTTTGTCTGCAACGGTCCTAGTAAATGTCACAAATGGTGGGGGGGGGGAGGGGGGAGACAGACCCCGGTGATCCTCTCGAAGGCTTTTACTATCCTCTGTGGGGTTCTGTGGTCTCATGCCTTGCAGCTTCTGTACCACGCAATGATACAGCCAGGCAGGACACACGACAGTGCTCCTATAGAAAATTGTTAGAATGGGGGTGGGGAGCCTTGCAATGCCCCAATCTCCTCAGAAACTGTAGGCGCTGCTCTGCCTTCTTGAATAGTGAGGAGGTATTGTGGATGTAGGTTAGATTGCCTATTATATACACACCAAGGAACTTGGTGCTCTTCACTCTCTCCACAGCAGAGCCATTGCTATTCAATGGAGAGTGGTCGACCAGGGCCTTCCTGAAGTCCACAATCATCTCTTTTGCCTTGTTGATAATGAGACTTAGGTTGTTGTTCTCACACCATTTGACAAGTCTCCCTACCCCCTCTCTGTATGTCAATTCATCATTGAGGAGACCAGCTACAGTTGTATCATCAGCAAACGATGCAGTTCGAGACGGATCTGGCAGTGGGAACAGCAACGAGCTGAGTACACAACCCTGGGGGGCACCAGTGCTCAGTGTGGTGGAGTTTAATATGTTGTTGCCAACTTGGACCAAGTGGGGTCTTTCCATCAGAAAGTCCAGGACCAGTCAAAGAAAGGGATGTTGAATCCCAGTGAGGGCAGTTTACCTACCAGAGGGGTGATTGTCGAGCTGAAGTTGATGAACAACATCCTGGTGTATAAGGCATCCTTTTCTAGATGGGACAGGACAGAGTGAAGGTTCGAGGCTATGGCATAATCAGTGGACCAGTTTGAGTAGTAGGCAAACTGAAAGGGTCCAATATAGCTGGAAGGTAGATTTTTATATGATCCATTACCAGCCGGTCAAAGCACTTCATGATTGTTGTCAGTGTTGCTGGGCAGTAATTGTTTAGGCCAATTACTGTCACTCTCTTGGAACTGGAATGATGGTGGCTACAAGGACAGTGGACTGATCAAAGAGATATTAAAGATGTCCATTAAGACCTTTGTTAGCTGGGCTGCACAATCCATCAGCACCAGGTATGTTGTCTGGCCCTGCAGCTTTGCATGGGTTTTTACTGGTTAGGATCCTCCTCAACTCAGCTACAATCAGAGAGGGTTCCTGTACCTCAGGAGGAGAGGGAGCTTTCCTCAATGTCACATCATTAAATGTGAATTCTACATCTACATCTAAGAGGTGCACAATGAGATAGTTCTGATAAAGCAGCCTCAACCTAAAACGTTAATTTGGTTTCTCATTGTACATTTAGATGGAGACATAACGTAATGATTTTCACTCCTCATGTATGTGAAGGATGTAAGAAGTAAAGTCAATTCAAATTCAAATTCAATTCAAATGTTACCTGGCCTGCCGACTGCTTCCAGCATTTTCCATTTTCCATTTTAATTTTAGAGCAATATGGTGATTGGTAGTGCCAATTCAAATGAGTGACACATATGATAGCAAATGTCGTACTTTTATTCAGGAAGGGTAATGGGGATAATCCAAGTTATTATAGGCCAGTTAATCTAATATCAATAGTAGGAAATTATAGGAAAAAATATGTGAAATAGGATTAACCTACACTTGGAAAAGGCAGGAATTGGTCAGGGATGATAGGAGATCTTGGCTAATTTAACTGTATTTTTTGAAGAATAACTTACTGAAAATTAACTAGTTTACATGCATTTCAGTAAGACCTTTGATAAGGTCCCTCACAGAAGGCTGATTAAAAGATTAGAGATCATGGGATACAAGGTAACAAGGCCAAATGGATCAAAAATTGATTTGGTAAAAGTAGAAGAGATCAATACTCAGACTGTTACTTTTGTTATATTTTATAACAATGTAAATGTAAATATAAGAGGTATATCAGGAAGTTTGCAAATGGCATGAAAACTGGTGGTATTGATAGGGAGGAGGATAGTCTAATGCTATCGAATGATATTGATTAGCTGGGCAGGGCAATAACAAATGGAATATAATCCTGATACATGTATGGGGATGCATTGTAGGGTCTAAATATGTGATGAGAGGCCTCGAGGATGGTTAGGAACCCAAGTGCTGGTGAATCTGAGCCTAGAATTGAGACATGATTTCAAAACTGAAATGAGTAAAGGGTTCCTGACTAGATTCTAGACAACAATGCTGACAAGACTGGACAAGAATACAAGTGAGACAAAAATCCTAAACACAATCACAGACTGAACCAAAGTTGAGCTGATGACTGAGCGCCGAACCTGAGTTCAGGTGCTCTGTAAATATCCAAACTGTGGTGCCAAAACATGGCCACCAATTAGCAGAGCGGGCCTAAATCTTTATAGGGACTGCGTCAGTTATTCATACTCTGAAAAATCTGAACATCTAAACACTGGTGTGGTTGGGTGTGTACCATAACAAAATACAGATAGAATATCTATCATCAATGAGAGTTCATTTCATTTCATTTAGGTTCATTTAATATCAGAGAGTGTACACAGTATACAACCTGAAATTCATACTCTTTACAGACATCCACGAAACAAGAGACCCCATAGAATGAATGATGGAACACCAAAGCCCCCCTCCCCAACCCTTCGCAGAGGCAGCAGCAAAAACATCAACACTCCCCTTCCCCCCAACTCATGCCAGCAGAAGCACCTACCCCTCCCACCCCCCCCCCCCACCATGCTAGCAACAGCAAAGGCCCCCAAAAGAGACCTTGATCCAGAGTCCATCAAAACTGCAGTCCACAACGCAGCACTTTTGGCATCTCAGACAAGCTTTCTCTCTCCAGCAAAGGAGAGGTCGCTCCTGTAACAATGAGAGCAGAAGACTAGCAGGTCACTGTTCACATGTTACAACCTTCCATGTTGCTTTTCCAAGCATCCCCCCCCCCTCTCCCAATCTCAAGGATCAACTGCTTCTCACTCTCCACCAAAAAAGAGGTGGGGGGGGAATCACTCGAGTATGGGTTCCTTCTTCCGACAGCAGCCATCAATTAGCAAACATACTGCCCGCTGTCTCAATGTTTTGATATCCCACAACAACTCAATTGGCAAAGTCTGCCAGGAACTGGTTTGGCCACAGGGCTGCAATCTGAGGATGCACATCTTCCAGGCCATCCCTGGAGATAGCAAAGCACTATGCCACAGCCCCGGTCCGAAAACAAATGAACTTAAGTGTACAAAATCTTTCAACTGGCAGCGCAGATTGATAGGGTAAGGAAGAATGTATACACCATGTTTGCTTCATTTCTAAGCATATAGGAGCAAGGAGGTCTTGGTTCAAATTTATAAAATGCTGATTAGGCCACAGCTGGATATTATCTGTAGTTCTAGTCACCACACTATAGGAAGGATATGATGCTACTGGAAATTGCCTCTGCAGTGGAGATTCTCTGAGAAGTTGCCTGGGATGGAAAGGTTCAGTTATGATGTACAGGGTAGCCTGAGCTTGTTTTCATTGGAAAGGTGGAGGCCAAGCAAAAAGCCATTTCAAGTATATAATATTGAGAGGCATGACTTGGTATGATATAGATTTAAGATGAGAAGTAAGAGATCTAAGGGAATCTGAAGAACATTATTTTCATACAAGGCTATTTGCAATTTGCGATGCATTTCCTGAGAAGATATTACTAACAGACACTCTCATAATATTAATGAAGCATCTGGCTGAGCACCTGACTGCCAAGTCAAAGTAGGAAATGAACCAAGTGCTGGGGTAAATGGGTTAATATATGAAGGAATATGTACCTTTGAATACGAGTGAAGCATTAGTTTTACATTGCACATAACTTGGTTGAGGTGCCTTTTAAATTGAATAAAATGTTTTAAAACTAATCAAGAGTTAAGCTTGATTAAGAGTTAAGAGTCAAGCTTCCTTAAAGCTGATCCAGCCTGCCTTGTGAATTTTATCAAAAGGCTTACTAAATCTGTGGTAGATTACATAAAATATTTTGCTCTCATCAATCTTTCTTGCTACCTCTGAGAATTAAATCAAGTTAGAAAAATCTTTCTCTTAGCAAAGCCATTTGGACTTGACCAAATAACCTCACTTTTCTAAAATGCTTATTCATTGGATTCCAATAATTTTCCCACTATCAAAGGTAAACTAATTGATTACCTATTGTGTCCCTATTTCCCTTATTAAACAAATATTTAATTTGGGTGGCAGGGTGGAGATACGTTTCTACCAAAGGTGTAAGGGTCTCCTTCCCTCTTCTAGCCTGCAGGTCACCCTTGGGCAAGGTGTAGCACCTGCTTAACCCCCTGATCAGGGTCAATGTGAAGCCATGGGAGCAGGTGGTGGATGGTCGTATAACCAGCTGACACATACACAAGTCTTGGTTATGCGACCACTGTTCACCAATGGCTGAGGTCACCCATCTTGTAAAGACACTCCCCAGAAGAAGGCAATGGCAAACCACTTCTGTAAAAAAAAATTGCCAAGAACAATCATGATCATAGACCGTTATCACCCACGTCATACTGCACAGCTCATAATGATGATGATGACTGTGTCACTATACTAGAAACCCAAGTTCAATACGATTGAGTCAGTCAAATGCAATGTTAGCATTCATTTCAAGAGGACCAGACTATAAAAGCAATAATATAATGCTGAGGCTATATAAGGTATTGGTCAGGCTACATTTGGAGTACTGTGGGCAGTTTTGGGCCCCTTATCTAAGAAAAGATGTGCAGGCATTGGAGAGGGTCCAGAGAAGGTTCACAAGAATAATTCAGGAATGAAAGGGTTAATGCAAGAGGAATTTTTGATGGCTCTGGGCCTGCATTCACTGTAAGGTAGAAGAATCAGGAGAGATTTTTATTGAAACCTACTGAATATTGAAAGGCCCAGATAGAGTGGATGTACAGAGCGTCTCTCCTTGGATCAGAATGTGCAGCCTCAAAATAGAAGGATTTCACTTTAGAACAGAGATGAAGAGTAATTTCTTTAGCCAAAAGGTGGTGAATTGGTGGAATTCATTGCCACATATGGCAGTGGAAACAAGTCATTAGGTAAATTTAAAGCAGAGGTTGCTAAGTACTTGGTTAATAAGGGTGTCAAAGGTTATGGCGAGAAGGCAGGAGTTTAGGATTCAGAGGGAAATAAATTAGCCATGATCAAAAGGTGGAGCAGAGTCGATGTGCCAAATGGCCTCATCCTGTCCTTGTGTTGTCTGGGCTTAATATTGACCTTTGCCGCTGCGCATGAGTTTACATGTTCTCTCCTTAACCTCATGGGTTTCCCGGGATGCTCTGGTATCCTTTCACTTACCAAAGACACGGGAAGGTTAATTGCCACTATAATTTGTCTCATGTATTTAGATGACTCTAAATCTGGGACGAATAGTTTACCACAATTGCCCCGTGGGCTCATTTCAGTTTGACGGGCCGAATGGCCTTCTATGTTGTATGTTAACATGAATTATCGCCTTGCTGTTCTTGCGAGCTTGCTCGTTGCCGTACACTGCCGGAATGACTGGTGTTCAGTGTTCCTGCGGGTCGTACGTACTGTGGTGATACAACTCCACCGCCAAAGCACGCTCGACATTACCCGGGCCTCACGGTTGGGCATGTGTTTCCAGTCGGGCTGGTTTCGGGTTGCACTGCTTAGTGGCGGCTGCTTTAGCGACGTTGTCCCCTTGGCTGCTGACTTTCTGGTAGTGATGTATTGCTACTCGCACTCCTGGCGTTGATCGCAACCATCGCTGGTCATCTACATTAAGGGCAGCCTTAATGTCTCGGCGCCTCTCGCAGCGCCCGGCTTGGGCCGCTCCGTTTCCATAACAACCGACCTCTCACCTCAAGGGAGGAGAGGACACTCGACCTTCAAAGGCAGCTGAGTGCCGCTCCCTCGGTCAGGCTACTTGAGTTGAATTTGGAACCGGCGCAGACGGAGGCAATGTGGCTGGTGTGCAGTGATCTTGTAAGTTAAGTCGGGTTTACTGCCATATGCTCAAGAACGCGTGTACACAGATTCACTGAAAAATTTACTTTTACCTGCATTAGCATCACGGGTACATTGCATCAAAGACACAACATTCACAAAAAAAACGTAAATCATCCAATAAATAACACAACCAGAATAAAAGTATAGAGTCTGTTGTAGTACAAATAAGTCATTATATTGTCATACTGAAATTGTGGCTACTGTTGTGCAAATTGCTTCAAGAACCGAATGTTTGAAGGAAAGTAGTTCTAGAATCTGGAGTTGTAGAACTTTCGGTTTCTGAAACTCCTACGATGGTAACTGCGATGAGATAGTGTGACTCGGATAATCTTTGATAATTAATGCTACCTTTTGGCAGTGCCTCACGTGTATATTTTTAGTGACGTGCACTTGATGTATTGCGCTGAGTCCACTACTCTCTACAGCATCCGAAGAAGGCAGCATACTAAAGGATGCTGTGTCAGATGTCATGAATGGCATGTGGTCTCTGCGTTTCCCTGAGAAAGCACCTTGGATTGCCAACACTTACTATTTCATCTCGGGTCAAGTAAATCAGAACCTCAAATAGAGTAAGGACACAACCAAGGAGAACGTGCTGCAGCAGAAAAGCAGAGAGTGATAAATGGTGACAAATTAGTTGTAAAGTTTTTCTGAAAGTGGATCTGTCAGAGGTTAAGGGAAAGGAGATATAGAACATTATGGTACAGCACAAACACAGGTCTTTCTACCCAGGATGTTGTGGAGAACTAATTAAGCCTAAGTTAATTATTCCCTTCATCCTGCACTAGTCCATGTCCTTCCATTTCCTGCATATTTTGTGCCTATCTAAGAACCTCTTAAGAATGATTACCGTATCTGCCTTCACCACCACCCCTGGTTTCCCCTCAACCTCTGCTACAACAGAGCAAGCAACCCAGCTTTATCCAATCTTCCTTATAGTCCACACTCACTAATCGAGGTGGCATCCTGGTAAACCTCTTCTGTACCCTTTCCAAAGCCTTCACATTCTTCCTATCATGGGGTCATCAGAATTAATTGCAGTACCCCAGATGCAGCCAAACCGGAGTTTTATAAAGCTGCAAAATAACTTAAATTCAATGCCTAAACTCTAAATACCTTCTTTATCACACTATAAACTTATGCAGACATGTCCAGGGAGCTATGGACGTGGACTCCAAAATTCCTCTGTACATAAAAAGTACAGTTAACTGTGTAATTTCCCTTTATATTTGATCTCCCAAAGTACATCAGCTCATGCTTGCCCAAGTTAAATTCTATCTGCCATTTCTCCAGCCAGCTATAATAGATCCATAACCCACTGTATCCTTTGACAGTCTTACTGTACCATACTATCTATAAACCAATCATTGTTTCATTTACTAACTCACCCATACACATTGTCATCCAAGTCATGTGTGTGTGTGTGTGTGTATGTATGTATATGGGCAAGGCAATTTTGGATCCAAATGCTGATGTCACTATGGATCCTATGCATCTTAATCTCTACATTTAGAAAAATAAATATTTGGCACAAAGAATTGATTGGCCTGGTTAAGAGGAAACAAGAGTGTGGATGATACTTTTTAGAACAAGAAAGCTTAATAAACTCAAAATCAGAAACACACAGCAAGTCAGGCAGTGTCTGGAAAGATATGAATTTGATAGTGCTTTTGGCTTTCTATTGTCACATGCACTGAGATAGTAAAAAGATTTTTGTGTGTCATCTGTACATATGGAATTACATATGTAGTAAATATATTGAGGTGAAAACAATGGAATGCACAATGTAGTGTTGTAGCTATGGAATATGTGCACCTTTAGTTTATGAGGGGTCCATTTAAGAGTATGGTAGCAGCAGGATGTGTTGGTGCGTGGCCTAGTGGGCAAGGCATCAGACTAGTAACCTGAAGGTCACTGGTTCGAGCCTCAGCTGAGGCAGCGTGTTGTGTTCTTGAGCAAGGCACTTAACCACACATTGCTCTGCGACGTCACCGGTGCCAAGCTGCTTGGGTCCTAGTGCCCTTCCCTTGGACAACATCGGTGGCGTTGAGAGGGGAAGGCCTGCAGCTTGGGCAACTGCCGGTCTCCCATACAACCCTGCCCAGGCCTGCGCCCTGGAAACTCCAGGCGCAGATCCATGGTCTCTCGAGACCGACGGATGCCACCACCAGCAGCAGGATAGAGGCTCTACTTGAGTCTGGTGTTAGGCGCTTTCAAGCTTTTGTATTTACTGCTTGGTTGGACAGGAGAGTAGAGAGAATGACTGAAAGACATGGGCAGGGAGATCCTTGATTATGCCTTCCAGAGGCAGTGGGAAGTGCAGATTGAGTCAGTGGAGGAGAAACTGGTTTTCATGATTGGAAACTGGACTGGCTTGATGCATCATGCATCATGGCTACATTCACAAATGGCTACAAATTATTGTATCCATGGCTACAGTCATGGTTAGAGCAGTTGCAATACCAAGTTCTGATGCATAGATATGATTCTGTAAAAGCTGTAACGGACAACAGGAACATGCTGAATTCTATAGGGTTCTGAAAAAGTAGAGGTATCAGTTTTCAAACCCTTAAACTCCTTGTCCTCCCTCTTATAAGAAGGATACAGGCTAGGGAAGGTCATTTAAAAAAAGGAATGAGAAAGTCTTCAGGGAGATAATCTTTCCTATTTCGGATGAATTTAGGACTAAATTCATATGAAAGACTTGTAGGACTAAAATTGTCTGATTATTTGACATTGGCTGGATGGCATGGCTTCACAGCCAATGTTATTTTTGTCATACGTACACAAGAATCATTAGGTAGCTGTCAGGAACAAATTGCCCAGGCTGGTTTTCCCTCCCTGGGCATTCAGGGTAATTGTGCAAACGTTCTCCACCATCTAAAAACTTGAAATTGGAATTGGTTTATTATTGTCACATGTACCGAGCGAGGTACAGTGAAAGGCTTTCCTTGCATACTGTTCATACAGATCAATACATTTTCCAGTACATTGAGGGAGTACAAGGTAGAACCATAACAGAATGCAGAATAAAGTGTAACAGCTACAGAGAAAGTGCAATGCAGGTTGACAGTAAGGTGAAAGATCATAATGCAGATTGTGAGGTCAGGAGTCTATTCTATCATACTAGGGAATGATTTAATAGTCTTAAAATATAGAGAGATTATTTGGGATCTTTAATTATGCTATTTAGATAGTGAGAGGTATAGCTAGTGTCAATTTTATTAGTGAAATGCATATATGTCACCGTATACAACCCTGAGATTCATTTTCCTGTGGGCATACTCAGAATAGTAACTATAACAGGATTAATGAAAGATCAACCAGAGTGCAGAAGACAGGGAACTGTATTAATGCAAATAAAAATAAATAGCAATAAATAATGAGATCATGAGATAATGAGTTATAGGTTCCTTAAAGTGAGATCATTGGTTGTGGGAGCATCTCAATGGATGGGCAAGTGAGTGTAGTTATCCTCTTTTGTTCTTGAACCTGGTGGTGCAAGTCCTGAAGCTCTTATACCTTCTACCTAATGGCAACAGCAAGAAAAGAGCATGGTCTAGGTGGTGGGTTGATAAATTTCACTGCACTTCCTTTGGATGGTAAACCTAGATTAAAATTTGTGAAGGTCAATAGGAACATGCTAAATTTCTTTAACCTCATTAGGAAGTAGAGGTGTTGGTGAGCTTTGTAACAGTGACATTATTTGGTTAGACCATGGCAGGCTATCGGTGATGTTCACATCTAGGCTCCAATGTACACATTGAGGCCTCATGTTTCAAGTTCAGCAACTTCTATAATTGTGCTTTGAATTATTTTACAGACACAAAGTGAAGAATCTGTGAAATCGTAACATGGTCATCAAGGTGTTTTTTCCAAGCTGCTGTCCAGAAGCAGAAAGTGGCTTACTGCTAGGTCGTTGGATTCCAGAGCAGAATGCTGCAGTTGTACTTGCAATTATTCACTACCCTTTCATCCCAGGCCAAGTTAAGCAGTATCTCGAGCAGATTAAGAACGTGACTACCGTAGATGTCTCAGTGCTCGGATCCTGGAACAGCTATAGTTCTCAGCCAAAAGAAAACCTTGATCAATTCCTGCAGGATCTGAGCTCCATCTTTCCTCATGAGTTGTGGTTCCAGTTAACGCAAGATAAAGAAAACAAATCAGTATTCGACTGCCATGTAGTTCGACAGTGTAGTAAGAACGACAAGGAAAACGTTATCTTAATTCACTATGATCAACGCAAGGTGATGCTGTCAAAATTGCATGATCTGGAAACTAAAATCTTCCAGGAAAACCACATCACTGGACTGGAGTCAGAAGTCAGTACCTCAGATTTTGCTGAAATTTTTGATACTGTTGCTAAATGCGAACTTTTGTTTATGATTGATAAATATGATGAAACTCCAATCAAATTTACTCACTGGCAGTCTGAAGGACGAGAGGCTAGTGTTGTTGTGGAACTTACAAAGCAAGCATCTGTACCTGTGTGTATGGTTCTTTCATTCCTGGTGAATTTTGTGTTGAATTTCTGCAAAAGCAGGTAATTGATTTAGAAAAAAAAACCTCATATAGTCAAAACTAAAGTTTTTGTAGCCTAGATTAACAAAACATTTACTATTTTAATTTATCTTGCATGTGAAACAAGACTGAAATAGTTTATATAGCAGACTTTGCAGGAGTAATTAGTAAACTCTTTGAAGTTTTGCACTTTGGTCTTGGCTTTGCCAGGTAGCTATTATAGATTGGTTAATTATGAATAACCTTTTGAGGGTATAGGTTGTACTAGTAAAAAGCATGTCATTTTTGCTCCTTAAGTATAATTGTAGCTTCTATTTTTTTCATGTCACTACTAAGCATTGTTGTTTATAGAGGGAATGAAAATTTAGCAAAATATAAAAACCCTGAGTTATTTTCAAACTAATTTTATCTAAAATAGTTATGAATACAAATACAGCCTTTTTTTTTATTAAAGTGCTTAACAAGGGTGCCAAGGAACAAATTATAAAATTGGGGAAAGTGAGAAATTTATGGCAAAGCAATGGAGGTTTTTATCAAATGTTTACATGTTGTATTTAATTTACATAACTTGGTTGTGTCTCTTGGCCTCAATTCAAAAAGATTGACACTTCATCTCCCACTCAAAGTGTAAATAATTCAAGTTCCAGCTCATGAATCAGTGTAATACTAAGCGAGTGCTGCATTGTGGGAGCTGTCATCTTTCAGATGAGAGAGTAAGCCAGGGATTCATTTACCTTCTCAACTGACTTTTAAACACACCCATTGGCTCTTTTTGGGGAAAACCTAGGAAGTTATCTTTGCATATATTTATCTTTAACTATTAAAAAAACGTATTGCCTAGTCATTAGCATGACGTTATTTTGGTAGTTGTTATACATAAATTGGTGCTTTCATGCACACCAAGAGAGAACATTTATAATGCATTCAAATTGCTGACTCCTTCTTCCATTTGCAAAAATATACCCATTCTCAATTATGGCAGAGCTGAGCATTTGAGTCCTGAAAACAAGACTAAAGCATTAGCAACCAATCTCAGCTTCCTTCCATGATCCCAACAATGACAGAACAGTTTTTGGCCAATTAAATTCACTGTACATGATATCAGATAATGGCGCCAGATGATAAAAAACAGCCAAAAATGGAAGCCTTTACTCCAGAACAGCCCACACCTCTGTCAAGGAGTTCCAGTACAATTACAACCTTGGCATCCACTAGACAATCTGAAGGATTGCTCATCACAGACTTGATTCAAACAAATACAAAGAGCTGAATTGCAGAGGTAGATAGCAGTGATCGACTTCCATATCAAGGCAACATTTGACAGGGTAGCATTGAGATGTGCTGGAAAATATTTGTCATTGTCATGGGATTCTATGTTCTCTGGTAGGCACAGGCATGGTGTGCAGAATGGCTCATTCTATAGAGTCATTCTATATTCAGAGTCATTCTATATGACTCTGACTTTCCCAAAGCCTTTCCACTATCAATGCAGTGCAAGCCAAGTGTCTGGCATTTTCTCACTTACCTGGATGAGTGCAGCTACAATAACACTTGTGATTGTACGTGATCCTGCATGAAGCAGCCCATTTGATTTGTCAACCATTCCATCACCCTGATGCTTTAAATAGACCTTAATAAGTTTGATATAAACATGAATTTTTGAAATTGACAGTATTTTTAAACAAATGTAGATGTAGACCTTTGAACATAATAGATTTACTGAGTTATTAACATAATATTCATTGTGAGTGCTTAAATATTTCTGGTGATTAAAAAGGGTTTTCTAAAAGAACCACACTTCGGCTGAACTGATGAGATTTGGATAGAGTTGTTTGAATATGTTGAAGATCGTGGAGACTCAAACTTTATTGCTAGTTGTCTAATAGCACAAACTTGTTTCGCCCTTCCTCTGTGACTGTCTCCCTGTGTTGAAGAAGACTGCTATTGATATACTTGCATTGGTGGTTATGTACTGATGACAATGCAGAGTTCATATGGCTTCATGACCAAAACAAAACTACAGATTCTGAAAATCTGAAATACAAATAGAAAATACTGGAAATAATACCTTGGTAACATCTGTGGGGAGAAAAGCAGATTTTATGTTTCAGCTCAATGATCATTTATTAGAATGAAGAAAGCTTAGAAATAAATTGGTTTTTCTTTAGTTGGGTCATTGGTTAGTCAGGACAGCTTATTTAGCACAACTCTTAAAAACTCTTCGGTCTAAATGCAGTGTAGTGTCTAGCAGCCACAAAAGTGCACATGACTGATGCTAGGTAGAAAATATTTGACAACAGTCTCCTGTCCTAATTAATCGGCAGAGTCCCAAATAAACAAAGGGAATTCTGGCTATTTTCTCAATTAGTTTTTGTTCTTTAAAATTTATCCCAATTAATTGATCACCCAATTAAACAGAATCCATTGTATACACATAACATATAAACATGAGCATAAAATAAAAATTATAAGAAAGCCAAAAAAAAACAAGATTAAAAAAAATCCAAAATACCGTGCATTGATGTCTTCTCCATCCTAAAAACTGATATGACTTCAACTCTTAATTATAACTTCAGCTCACATATGTCTCTCTCTAAATTTGATTCTGAACAGAACTACAGCAATTACTCATAGAATTCATTTCCTGTTTACGTGGGTGATCATCCTGTCCATAGTCATTTGCAACTTGCCCTTGAATATTGTTTTCCATTCCTCAAAGTTAATTAGTCTGAACAAGATCTGAAATAGTTTGTCCCAATTTTCCCGCTGTCCAAAATGACGTATTGTACAAAGGACACTAATCAGCTTCAGCAGTTACATCATCGTTCAACATTATTCCGGAGAGGAGTGCCATTGACCAGTGCCTGGAGAAATAAAACAAAAGTTTCTCAGCAGCCCTAGGTATTTAATCTAGGCTACTCAGATCCAGTTTGTAAATGAATAATTCATTTAACAGAGTTTATGTGCAGGTTTTTGACTTAGATGACTGCTTAAAGCATGCACACAGCTCAGTTCCCCAAAAGCTGATAGCCTTTGTGGCCATCCATGCATCTGTATTAGCAGGAGAATGTTAGTATTTTCCATGGGTCCACTATTTTATTACTTTCTTATTTTCTGGCAATGTCCAATGCAAGGACTGAACATGTGGTATATGCCCTCGTAGCTCATTGGTGCCCATCAACTTGAGACCTAAACATTCCTACAAATGAAGCAGCAACCCTTTTGTACTTACGAATTTATAACTTTCAGTGTGTTCTCTGCATTGGAGAAACTGGATGCAGATTGAGTGACCATTTTGTAGAACACCACATTTCAATTGGCAAAGATTCCAGTTGTCTTCACTTTAATTATGCCTCTCATTCTCACTCTAATCTTTTGCCTCATGCCTCTTACTCTGTTCCTGCAAAGCCCAACGTAATCTTGAGAAGTGTTTGTCGAGTAGGTCTTGGGATTTAACATTAAATTCGACAATTTCAAAACCCCAATTTGTATCAGGACTGGTGAGTTCGAAGAAAGATCATCAGTGATTGTGTTAAGTCAGTATTTTCTCTTTCCAGATACTAGGTGGCTCCTGAACATTTCAATCATATCCTTTTTTTTCTCCAGAATTCTGGTTTATGTAGTTTATCTTTTTCTTCTTCTCCGTACTCATTCATCTCTCCCTACCTGATGAACCAGCTATGACTAACAAAGCTTCACCACATTCTGCCAGCACCATCAGGTTTTGTGTCTTTCAGTCTCTCTTGCCTCCACCCTTTCATAGATATTTCCTTTGTTCTCTACCTTCTCCTCCTTTTCAATTTAAAATATGTTCTGTTTCCCATTTTTTTTTCCCATTTCTGATGGAAAGTCATTGACCTGAAATATTAACTTTCTCTACCCACTCTATAGAGTTGCCTGGCCCAAGTATTTTCAGTGTATTATGTTTGAAATCAATTTTGTGATAATTGTTTGGACTTTACCAAATATATAACAGGCCATGTCCCCCTCGTCATTTATGCAGAAATCAACCAGCACATTCCAAAGAGGAAAAGAAGTGTAATAATGTGCTGGATGTTACAGTCAAAAACTGAGGGTGAAATGCAGTTATAATGTTTTTCATTATAAATGCAGCTGCATTTGAACCTAAATTGCACATTAAACTTGACAGAATTTAATTCACATGTGTGACCTCTTAATGAAGTAAGAATTTTAAATGACCACCAATTGTAAATATCCCTTAAGTGAACATTTCCAGGATATTCACTTTTCTGTTTATGATTTGCTGAATACTTAAATGTTATTTTTAAAGCAAAGTTTTTGTTTTGTTCCCTCTCTGTTCGTCCTTTATTTTCTGTAACTGGCATTGAATTTTCCCATTCTAATTTATGTTCCTCAGTCCTTTCTGTATTTATTTCTCAATTCTTTATCTGCTTATTGCCTAGGAGTTCAGTGTGTCTTGCTCAAGCCCTGTTTTCCCCACTTCCTCTTTCAGAGTGTTAAAATCAAGCCAACTAAATGTTTGATTTTGGTATGACAGGAATTTACATACTTGATACTTCTGAATTTTATGAGATGTTTAGCCCGGACACAAATTCATTCTTTAAAACAGTAGCTACAAAATTCCTAATTATTGTAATAAAGTCCTATTTCTGAAATTTTAAGGGCATGTAAACAGTTTTTAATAAAGGTTATAGTGCGGGTAATCCACAGCCTTGATTGAACAACTTGGAGTCATGGGTTGATATCTCCACCATAGTAACTGAGCAATTTGTATTATAAATGTATTTAATTGATTCAATTAGAAGCTGATATTAATTATCATGAATTTAGCTGATTTTTATTTAAAATATGATTCCATACTGTTTATTGAACAAATTGAGCCATCCTCAATATGGTTAATCATTAAATGCCCAGAGAGGTATCTGCCTCATGCAAGTTGCTAAACCATGCTGACCAAAATTAGTAATTTAAGAAGGTAGTGTCACTGCTGTCTCATGGCAAATCGGGGTTGGGTAATAAATGCTAGTATTGCTAATGATAGCCATATCGCACTGATTAGATACAGAAATTGATAAACTCTTCTTGTTTTGAATGCAAGAAAAAGTAATGTTATTTTTGTTCTTTTGCTCTAGAGTATTAAACATATGGCCTCTGCATATCTTATGGAATAGGCTTTCAACATGTGCACAGCTTGCACATCGTTTGGATCACTTGCAGACGATTGCAAGTACTACAAAAGCACAGAATCATGCTGAGTTTATGAGGTACAGTAGTTTTGCCATGATTTTCCAACTAGAAATAACCTTAAAAGAAAAATTAATAGTCAATAGATTTATTTTAGTAAGTTCAAAATAAATGTATTATTAATGTACATGTACCATATACAACCCTGAGATTAATTTTCTGTGAGCATACACATTAAATACAAGAAACATGATAGATTCAATGAAAGACTGCATCCAACAGGACAGACAAGCAACTAATGTGCAAAAGATAACAAACTGTGTAAAGGCAAAACTGAAAAAAAAATATTAACTAAATCAGCCATGAATATCGAGAATATGCATTGAAATGTCCTTGAAAGTTAGCCTATATGTTGAGGATTAGGAGAATGGATAAAGAAGTGGCAAATGGAATAGAGTGTCGGGATATGTGGGTCGTGCACTTTAGAAGAAATAAAAGCATGAACTATTTTCTAAATGGGGAGAAAATTTAAAAATCCAAAGTGCAAAAGGACTTGGAAGTCCTCGAGCAGGATTCCCTAAAGGTACATTTGCAGGTTCAGTTGGTGATGAGGAAAGCAAGTGCAATGTTAGCATTCATTTCCAGCGGACTAGAATATTAAAGCAGTGATGTAATGCTGAGGCCTCACTTGGAGTATTGTGAACAGGTTTGGGCCCCTTATTTAAGAAAGGATGTACTGACATTGGAGAGGGTTCAGAGGAGGCTCATGAAAATGATTCTGGGAATGAAAGGGTTATTGTATGAGGAGCAATTGATGGCTCTAGCCTTTACTCACTGGAATTTAGAAGAATGATGGGAGAATCTTGTTGAAACCTTTCAAATGTTGAAAGACCTAGACAGAGTGGATGTGGAGAGGGTTTCCTTTGGTGGGGAAGTCTAAGACCAAAGTGAACAGCCCCAGAATAGAAGGACATTGCTTAAGAATGTAGATGAGGAGGAATTTCTTCAGCCAGATGGTGGTGAATCTGCGGAATTGCCACAGACGGCTGTGGAGGCCAGGTTATTGGTTGTATTTAAGGCGAAAGTTGATAGGTTCTTGATTAGTCAGGGCGTGAAAGGTTAGAGGGAAATGGATCAGCCGTGATGAAATGGCAGAGAGGACTCGATGGGCCAAATTACCTAATTCTGCTCCTGTGTCTTATGGTCTTATCAAATACTGTAATGAAATTTGCCAAAACTGAGGAGAAGCTCATTCTTCTTTGTTCTTTGACCAACCTTCCACCCGTGAGTCAATGTCCAGGCTTAAAAGTTTGTTTTTATCAGTTAGATTGGAATTTCTACATAAATAGATGATAATTTGCACACATATTAAAAAATATTGAATAGGAAAAAAGTCATATTGAGTTTTATTTTCTGCTGTTCCTTTATTGAATTTTAAGTTAGAAATATAATTGTTTTACTTTGTGGAACATTCCATATCTAGACATGCTGTAAGGATATTTACTGTGCTCTTGCATTTCCACAACCAGCCTGTTTGCTATAGTTGCAGCTATACTGAATTGAATTACTGGAATTAACTGCCCTGTGGTTACCCCATTTGAACAGTTTAAAAAAATGTATTACTTGAAATAAGTGGTTGTAAATGGAATGTCAGCTTGCACCATTAAATTGTAATTTTAGTTGAAGTTGGAGCACATTGAAAATTGTTGCCCATATTGGCAGGTGCCAAGGCAGAAATTGGCACTCCTTCACATCAGTTGAGAGAGTTTGGGGGATGAAAATTAACCCACAATGTCTTGCACTAAATCTATAGCATTACACTGATTGCTGCCTTCGTCTGAATGTAGTTGGAGCTACATTTTGGAATTTGAATACCGGCACATAATGTTTTTAATACAAACAACGGAGAATTAATTTCCATCTCTGTGACTTAAGAGCATGAAAAAGGTTAGATGAAAACAAACTTTAGTGAGTGATTAAATAAAGTTGTGGTACCTACTAGATTCAGGAGCATGAGGAGTTACAGGAAAAATATATTGAGAAATAATCTGTCTGACTGGGTGTGAAGTGGTAACCCAGTGATGGCAAACTTAATTATTTTTTTATTTGCCAAATTGTTCTCAGTCAGGATTTAAAACTACAATGTCAATTTGCAGATGTTGTCAGTTTGGAAAATAGCAAATATTGAGAAAGACCGATAAAATAAAAACACCCTTTAACAAACCCATATTTGCCAAATTAAGATCAATGTGGATTTTTGTCAAGTAGAGTGTTTTGGTGTGAGGATAAGGAAGGCACCTTAAGAAATAGGACTTGAAATGGGGTAGAGGCACAAATGGGGTAGGGCTGGTGACAAATACATAAAGTATAAGTAACTCAGGTTATGCAAACAAAACAGGTTCAATTTATGAGAATAAAATTTGAAGACAATTACACTTGTACCTATACCTAGCCATATTTGGACTGCTGTGCTGAATTGTATTCTCTGTTTTAGAAAAGGCTGTTATAGGCACTATGAAAAGTGAAAAATAATAATCATGTGAGCAAAACCAGGAGAATGCGACTATTGGGAAAGTCTCAGCAGTATATGTTAAAATAAAATTATAATGGATTCGATAGGGTAACTACAATTTTAGTAAAATTAACTAGGATACACACATTTTATTCCTTTTCATTCCTTAAGGCAGTGGTCTCCAACCACCGGACCACTGCCTTAAGGGTTAGCCACTCATTAATATCTTTAGATGGTGATTGGTCAGCCATTGAGCTTTGGGGATGCAACATTAAAGCCTGATGGTGATCTTATTTTCATCATGGTTTATTTTCAACATTCAAGATTGCTTAATGTCATTTCCAGTTCACAAATGTAAAGGAGAATGAAATTGTTACTCCAGATCCAATGCAGCACAGGAAAAAAAAACGCAATAAGAAAAGGTACACAATAATAAAGATAGGTGGCATGGTAACATTGAGGTTAGCTTGACCCTATTACTGCTCGGTGTGTCGATGTTTGGAGTTCAATCCCAGTGTCCTTTGTAAGGAGTTTGTACGACCTTCATGTGTAAAGCATGTGTTTTCACAGTTTAAAGGCATACCGATTCGTAGGTTAATTGGTCATTTAAATTGTCCACGATTTGGCTAAGGTTTGGATTGAATCGGGAGTTGCTGGGTGGTGCAACTTGGAGGGCCAGAAGGACCTATTTTCTACTGTGTCTCTTAAAATGTCTAAACACAATGAATATAAATACATGAGATAGTTTATATACTTTGTATGTCCATAAAGTGATGCTAGGCGCTGGATTCTCTGTACATAAGGTGGCTGACAAGAAATGATAGAGTAGTGGTGGTTGGAGATATGGTGGGATAGGTGTTGATCAGCCTTACTACTTGGGAAAATAAAGGCAACACGAGTGAATCTGCAGATGCTGGAATTAAATAAAAACACAAAATGCTGGCAGAACTCAGCAGGCCAGACAGCATCTATGGGAGGAGGGAGTGACAACGTTTTGGGCCGAAACCCTTCATCAGGAGTCATCCTTCTGCCAGCATTTTGTGTTTTTACTTGGGAAAATAACTGTTTTTGAGTTTGGTGGTCCTGGCATGGATGCTACATAGCCTTCCCGATGGGACTGGGATCCTTCATGATGTTATTGACTTTACCAGCACTTTTCTATATATAAGTCCTTAGTAGGCTGGTGCTAGTGATATGTTTCCTGATTATGTATGATGTGTTCTGGGACAATGAAAGGTTGTGCAAGGTGTGCACTCCCAAGAATTTGAAACTGTTTGCAGTTTCCTCTGCTGTGCCACAGAAATAAAGAGGGATGTGAGTGGTGAGAGTTTTTCCTGAGTTGAGAACCATCTCCCTGGTCTTGTTGACATTGAGGAAGAGGTTATTTGCCTGGCACCAGGACTTGAGCTGTTCCACCTCTCTGTAGGCAATCTCATCATTGTTAGTGATGAGCCCCACTACTGTCATGTCATCTGCAAGCTTGACAGTATGATTGCTCGGGTGTTTGCCTGTGCAGTCGTACGAGCAAAGTGTATGGCAATGGGCTTAGCGTGCAGCTCTGGGAGGCACCCGTGTTGAAGATGATGGGTTTGGTGGAGCAGTCGTGCAGCTTGACTATATAAGGTCCATTAGTTAGGAAGTCCAACACCCAGCTCTACCCAGCTGTTTATAGGCCAAGGAGTGGGAGTTTGTTTACCAAGGCCTGTGGAATGGTAGTGTGAATACTGAACCAAAGTCCAGAAATGGCTTTCTGACATAAGTGTCCTTGTTTTCTAGGTGTGTCAGGGCTAGGTGTATAACAGATGCTATGGCAGATGCCATATGCTTACCAACAGATACTATGGCATGTGGTAGAGCAGTTCTGTTGATAAGCTTATTGGTGAGCATCTTGTGTGGCAGGAATGGAGCTTTTGATACCATTACCAGCCATTCAGAGCACTTCATGATGATTGGCGTCAATGTCACAGGGCGATTGTCGTTTAGTTTGAAAGTGTGGAGTTCATTGGTACAGGAATGATTGCGGCTAATTTGATGCATGTGAGGACAGCAGCCTGAATGAGTGATGTGTTGAAGGGAGGCTTCACTGATACAGTTAACACTGTTTTTCCTTGCATAGTCGGTAATGTCACATACACCGGGGATTGTTATGGACAGGTATTCCTGAATCTTTTGAGCATAGTCAGTTCTAGCACTCTTGACGCGCAAGATGAAGTTTCAGCTGTCTGCTCCTGAGCTGTTGTGTCACCAGATTTGTAGGCAGCATTCTGGGCTTTTAGTAGGAAGCACACCTCGGCACTCAGCCAGGGCTTGTGGTTGGGCAATGAGGTGCCAACAACATCTACGCACCTCATACAGATGAGGCATATTCCTCAATGTCTGTGTCTGCTCTGTTTCTGGCAGCCTCCTAGAACATCTGCCAGTTAGTCTGTTCAAAATAGTTCTGAAGAATAGAGATGGCCTCATTAGGCCATACAGAGTTGGTCACCTTGACTGATTTTTTTCCATTTTCAGCAATGGTCTATATATAGGGAACACACACAAAATGCTGGTGGAACGCAGCAGGCCAGGCAGCATCTATAGGGAGAAGCGCTTTCGACGTTTCAGGCGGAGACCCTTCGTCAGGACTGATGAAGGGTCTCGGCCCGAAACATCGACAGCGCTTCTCCCTATAGATGCTGCCTGGCCTGCTGTGTTCCACCAGCATTTTGTGTGTGTTGCTTGAATCTCCAGCATCTGCAGATTTCCTTGTGTCTATATATAGGGATTAACATTCTAGAGGTGTGCTCAGAGAGGCCAAGATGAGGGTATGGTGATTAATATCATGCTTATTCATGCACACACATTAACATTTTATTTCCTCTCACAAAATTGGGACCAGTTATCTTTGTCATCATAGATAATATTGAATAACTGAGCACCTGAAAAGGAAATCATAAGCAATTCCAAATATTCTTAAACCTCTGTAAGGGAAAAATAAACTCTACCTTAAATTGATATCTGCTTATTTTTCAACAAAAGGAAGCACATCCACCCTGCCAAGATCCTTCAGGATCAATAAAGGCCCTCCTCAATGCTTTATTCTCTTGTGGATAGAAACATTAATTGGTCTAACCGTTCTTCATTAGGCAGCATTCTCATTCCAGCTATCAGTCCAGTAAAAATTCTGAGTTGCTTAAACTTCTTAAATAAAACCATTATCTCAAGCAGTCTCAGTATACTACACTATAACTGAAGTGTAATTTCTCTGGTTTTGTATTTAGTTCCCCTAGTATTAAACAACAAAATTCTGTTACTTTTCCAATTTACTTGCTGTAATTTATTTACTTACTAGCCTTTTGCAAACTATAAACTTGAATTGCTCTGTATCTCAGTGCTGCGTAGTCTCTCCATTTAGAACTTCTTAAACTTTTCTTCCAAGATGGAGAATATGACATAATGCACCATTTGCCCAGTCTTTGGCCTCTTACCTAACTTACTGTACTTGGACCCTTTTTGTAGCCTTGTTATGTCTTTTTAACAATAGTTTCCATGCTATCTTTGTATCATCAGCAAATTTAGAAAACAATAACTTTATGTAAATGGCTTGGTAAAGAAGTATTGAAGCACCACACCGATCATTGTGGCACTCCGTATGCTGTATATTGGCAGCCATAAACAGACCCTCCTAAGCCTATTCTGTTTCTTGTTCATCAGCCAAACCTCTGAACCACACCTCTTCCACCATGAATTTTAATTTTCTGTACTGTTTTGATGTAGAACTCTTTTGCATCTCTGCTGCTGTGAGGCTTCTTGTTCTCAAAAATCATTTGCCACTGTTTTTTTGGCTTTAATAAAAAAAAGTTTGTAAACATATGAGTAAACATCGATTTCTGTTTTCTTAAACTTACAGAAAAGCCAACCTCTTTGTTTCATTCCTAATTGACGTGGGCCTTGGAATGTTGCTGATCTCGTGGCTTTATCAGCAGAATCGTATCGGCCATTTAGCAGATGCTCTCATTCCAGCTGCTGCTGTAAGATATATCCTTTAAGGGTATGAAAATTGTGATCTGTTGAGAGAGTTTTTACACCACTTTTATTGTTGGGTTGGAGTGGGAGAGGAAGAGAGAGAAACACAAAAAATTGTTATAACATTCGATATCACTTTCATTTTGTCATTGAGCCAATGCATATTTTGTAATAATTATATTACAGTCATCCTGTCATTTGAGTTCAATTGATTTTTAGTTGAAGTATTTCTGGCTTGCTATTTCATAATGGAAGATAGTGATACTTGATGTCATTTGTGCATTGACATTACCAAATTTGACTTCATAACCAGAGCATAGAATCATAGTGCAGAACCAAAAAGGGGCATTCAGCAGACTGAGTCTATACTAGTTATTCTCAAGAATATTCTGGCTGTTTCTCTATTTTCCCATAATTTTTTCTCTCTCCAAGTACATATTTATCTAATTCCATTGCGAAGCGTGCCATTGAAGCAGCTATATGTTGTGTTTAATTAATTTTAAAATGTTACTTTTTCACCTTGCCTTCAGCTCTTTTGTCAATATCTTTTATACCCTATAGTTTTTGACTCTTTAGCATTGGAAATAGTTGTCTGCATCTATTTTATTTAAGCCTTAATGATTTGATATAAACCTTTTAATCACCTTCTTATTCTTTACTCAGTTCCAAGAATATCTTCAGTTCTTTAGATAGATAGATAGATACTTTATTCATCCCCATGGGGAAATTCAACTTTTTTTTCCAATGTCCCATACACTTATTGTAGCAAAACTAATTACATACAATACTTAACTCAGTAAAAATATGATATGCATCTAAGATATGCATCTAAAATCACCCTCTCAAAAAGCATTAATAATAGCTTTTAAAAAGTTCTTAAGTAGTTTACTTAAATACATTGAGTCCTAACCCTAGCACTTTAACATATCTTACTCCTGGCAGTTGAATTGTAAAGCCGAATGGCATTGGGGAGTATTGATCTCTTCATCCTGTCTGAGGAGCATTGCATCGATAGCAACCTGTCGCTGAAACTGCTTCTCTGTCTCTGGATGGTGCTATGTAGAGGATGTTCAGGGTTTTCCATAATTGACCGTAGCCTACTCAGCGCCCTTTGCTCTGCTACCGATGTTATACTCTCCAGTACTTTGCCCACGACAGAGCCCGCCTTCCTTACCAGCTTATTAAGACGTGAGGCGTCCCTCTTCTTAATGCTGCCTCCCCAACACGCCACCACAAAGAAGAGGGCGCTCTCCACAACTGACCTATGGAACATCTTCAGCATCTCACTACAAACATTGAATGACGCCAACCTTCTAAGGAAGTACAGTCGACTCTGTGCCTTCCTGCACAAGGCATCTGTGTTGGCAGTCCAGTCTAGCTTCTCGTCTAACTGTACTCCCAGATACTTGTAGGTCTTAACCTGCTCCACACATTCTCCATTAATGATCACTGGCTCCATATGAGGCCTAGATCTCCTAAAGTCCACCACCATCTCCTTGGTCTTGGTGATATTGAGACGCAGGTAGTTTGAGTTGCACCATATCACAAAGTCCTGTATCAGTTTCCTATACTCTTCCTCCTGTCCATTCCTGACACACCCCACTATGGCCGTGTCATCAGCGAACTTCTGCACATGGCAGGACTCCGAGTTATATTGGAAGTCTGATGTGTACACAGATATTTTCCCTCAACTCTGAAATCATTCAAATGAAATTCTACTGTTCTCCAGTCTGCACGTCCTTCCTAAATGGTGATGCCCTGAATTGGCTATAATACCTCAAGTGCAGCCAAATTAGTGTTTCATATTACTTTACCATAACTTCTTGAAGTTTGTATTATATCTCTCTATATAGCCCAAGAACCCATGTGCTTTATTAATTGCTTTTGTAACATCTCCAACCACTTCCAAGAAATTGTGTGCTTTAAAGATTCCAATTAGCTTGCAGTTTTGTTCCACATTCTTTCCAACAAAATGTTACTTCACACCAAAGTCCATCTAGTTTCAGTTGTCAGATGTGCCATTCCACCAGCCTGACTTCGTCCTTTTGAATTTTATTATCTTCCTTTGTGTTCATTTCCATGTTTTGTGCCATCTGTAATTTTTGACCCTTTTTCCTATTGCCCCAAGTCTAAGCATTAATGTATATCAAAAATAGCAGTATTTTTTATACTGAACTGTGGAGAAAACAGTCCCTTTAATACAATGAACAGCCTTTTACTAGCACTGTGTTTCATCCCTTGAATAATCTGTGATGCCAGTGCCCCTTTATCCCATCAGTTTCTGTTTCAGTTCTGCCAGTTTTATTAAACACCTTTTGAAAGTCCATCTACAGTACAATAACTGCTGTCAGATTCAGATTAAGATTCTTTTATCACATGTACATCAAAACTTACAATAAAATGCATCATTTGTGTTAACCAGCAACACAACCTAAGAAAGTGCTGGGAGCAGTCCACAAGTGTCACCACACATTCCGGCACCAACATAACATGTCCTTATCCATCCTCTCTATTATCTCATTAATAAAACATTCATTGTGAGTTGCCTTTGGCTGCTTTGCTTTCAAAGATACTTGGATGACATTTGACAATGAAGGTTAAACTGGTAAAGAAATCCTACATGTAAATGGGCAAAATAACAGGAATTTGTGAAGGATTTTAAAACTCTGATTAATCTACTAAACGTATTTAAACTACATTATATGAGTGGTGTGAACATTTACATGTAAAGCAATAAGTGGAATATGATACATGATAAGTAGCCATAAACCAAACTCAGTAGCAGACATCGCTGCTATGCTTACAGCAAAAGCATTGAAAATAAGTTCATTATTCTTGTTATAAAATAAATTATCTGTAATATGAAATCTAGAATTTATGAGTACCTTCAATGCTTAAAATCCATGCTGATGTGATATTTTGTGACAACAGCATATTGCCAAAGAGTTGGAGAAATTGCTAGAGTGGCTGATGGGAGCTCCTGCTGGCTTGAAGATGAACAAAGCGCTAGATGAAGTACTGGGACATTTCTTTCTTTATCATATTCATCTATGGATAAGTAAGTTACCTTTTTCTGTCAACACTTCTGAACTGATATGCTTGGAAAGGGTCTGGAATAGATTAACAAGAATAATCACAGAACAAAGGAGTAACATTTGGAAGTAGGCTGTGGGCCTGTTCTCTGTAGACTTCAGAAGAATGGGGGGGGGGGGGGGGGGGGGGGAGGTAAGAGTGTCAATGAAACCTCCCAAAAATTGAAAGCCTGAATGGAGTGGACATGGACAGAGTATTTACAGTAGTACGAGAGTCTAAAACCAGAGTAGGGATGAGGGGAATTTCTTTAGCTAGAGGGTGGTGAGTCTATGGTGAGAGGCATTGATCGTATGGATAGTCAAAGGTTTTTTCCCAGGGCTGAAATGGTTGCCACAAGCGGACACAGTTTTAAGGTACTGGGGAGTAGGTACAGAGGAGATGTCAGGGGTAAGTATTTTACTCAGAGAGTGATGAGTGCGTGGAATGGGCTGCCGGCATCAGTGGCGGAGGCGGATGCGATAAGGTCTTTTAAGAGACTTTTAGGTAGTTACATGGAGCTTAGTAAAATAGAGGGCTATAGGTAAGCCTAATAATTTCTAAGGTAGGGACATGTTCGGCACAACTTTGTGGGCCGAAGGGCCTGTATTGTGCTGTAGGTTTTCTATGTTTCTATGTATTCATAGCTATAGATGGTGGTGGAAGTCACGTCATTGGGTATACTTAAAGCAGAGATAGATTGACTCTTGATTATTAAGGGTGTCAAAATTTACAGAGACAAGGCAGGAGAATAGGATTGAGAGGGAAAAAATAAATCAGCCATGACTGAATGGTGGAGTAGATTCAATGGGCAAAATGCCCTAATTCTGCTTCTATACTTATGGCCTCATTCTGCTTCTGTTGTAGGGCCCTGTATGCACTGAGTTATCCAGAAACAGGCCTTTGAACAAAATGTTAGTTGACAATCCAACTGTTTAATCATTCTTAACAGACATTGTATTGAAGGTTAAAATGATTTTTGAGTAGTCTCGAGTCAAGAGAGGTGATGTCAAGAAGACAAGGGGCCAACCATTTCTTTTTTTGGTGAGGTAATCATCATAATCATTTTGTGCCATGTCATTTGCCATGGGTGGACATGATTTTTGACCATGATAGTTTTGGGCAAATTTTTCTACAGAAGTGTTATGCCATTGCTGCCTTCTGGGCAGTGCCTTTACAATATGAGTGACCCCAGCCATTGTCAATACTCTTCAGAAATTGTCTGCCTGTTATCAGTGGTTATAAAACCAGGACTTGTGATATGCACCAGCTGCTCATACAACCATCCACCACCAGCTCCAATGACTTCATGTGACCCTGAGCCAAGAGATGCTACACCTTGCCCAAAGGTGACCTGCAGGCTAGCAGAGGGAAGGAATGCCTTACACCTCCTTTGGTAGGGACGTACCTCCACCATAACACTCCTTGGTGAGGTAAAGCGGGAGTAAGTAATGTTTATGGCTGTCCAAAGCAATTTCTTTCAGCAAGGTTGTGATAAATGACAACTTTACTTGTTGAAAAGGGGAAAATCAAACCAGTAACCAGTATGTACAACAAACAGAGAAAATTTTGGTAAAGGTGCGGTCTTGTTCAGAATTTTGGAGTTTCTTTGATCCTGATACCAATTCAGTGCATGTTTACTCCATAGGTTATATCCATCTGATGTCTCCATTTATTGAAATGATCCTGTGGTACGTTGGACTATCAGCATGTCTTGGCTTGACTGTGGCCTTGTCCATTGTTTCTGACATTATTGCACTCCTGACATTTCATATCTACTGTTTTTATGTATATGGGGCCAGGTAAGATATCAATCTTTTCTGAGAACTTAGAACAGATTAATAGCAAGGAACACACAATTGAAAATGAAAGATCAGAAAATTTGGATTGAGTAAACAAAAATATTAGTTATGTTCCTGGATGGTAAAAAGTAATTGTTTACAACCCAGGTAGACAGCCAACATTGTTTTGTGCACAAGAAGCAATAGCATTCCGAATTTGCATTTTACCAAATAAACAGGCCAAACGTATCTCATAAATGTCCCAAAGCATTCCATGTGGACATAATTGTCTGTCATGTCATCTTCGTCACAGGAAGGTTTGATTTGCTGTCACCACCACTATCTAGGGAAAGGCACTATATGATTACGCCAATTCTACCCATGGTGGTTGAAAAAAATCCTAAAAAAAACTGTCTTAAAATTACTTGAATTTCCAGTTTCTGATAGTGTTCATGACAATATACACTTTGTTGTGATTCAGGTGTAACTGATCTCAAAAGGCTAATTTAATGCGTGGGACCTTTTTGACCTTTTACAGTGCTGTGTTCTTTTATCGGTGTATGGTGTGTTAAGAAGCATTAACTCCATAACTCAACATGTGGTGGTTCAGTGGGGGTTTAATGTTTATGAATGATTTGTCACCTCACTACATATCAATAACGGTTTAGCGTTAGTTTGGCATTTCCTATATCTAAAAGTATTCATAAACATTCCTTTAAATAATTTAATATGTTTTTGAATAAAATCATAAATGCAATTCCAACTATTTCTACAGGAAATTTAAAAGTAGTAAGTACTGCTAGAATACAGTTTTGTATTCATAATTTATGTTTAATTCGATTAATGCTCTAGCCAAAGATGACTTTAATCTTTCTGGCCTGAATTTTAAAGGAACAATTCTTCTGTAACTGGATATTGTATCACTGGGTGGCGCTAAAGGTCTTCATTTTTCTCTCCCTCTCCCTCTCCCTCTCCCCCTCCCCCTCCCCCCCCCCCCCCCCCCCCCTATGGTTGGAGTGCATCTTTCTTCAAAATTAATGTGTTTTACTAAGAAACTATTCAACCTATATTCGAGATGATTCCTTATCTGGTCTCTCATATTTAGCATTAGTTCAGAATATTGTTCTGATTGGTTCTTCAGTCATAAGTCTTTAATTATCTTTAATCTGTACGTGAGCCAACAGGGATTCCTTGATGTTACAATTGTTAAATACAAAACTATTTCATTGAAAAAACATAATTATTTGCTAAGAGATTAGAATATTCATTGTCACATCTGCTAATGCCATTTGTTTAAAAGATCAGTGAGAGGAAGATGTCCATTTAACTCCATTGGTAAGTACGATTAGTAAATTTGCAGATGACCGAGAAAAAAAGCTGGTGTCTTAGACAATGAAGATGTTCATCAAAAATTACATCAGGATCTTGATCAGCTGGATAAGTAGGCAAGGAATGGAAAATGGGGTTAAATTCAAGGTGTTGCACTTTGAGAAGCCAAATCAGAGTTGGACTTTTACGATGAACAGTAGGGCTGTGGGAGTGTTGTAGAACAGAGAGACCTAGGAATACCAGTACATAGATCGCTGAGAGTGGTGTTGCTAGTAGACAGGAAGATGAAGAGGGCTTTTGACACACTGGTTTTCGGTCAGGCAATTGATTATTGAAGTTGGGATATTATGTTGCAGTTATACATGATTATGGTGAGAATGCATTTGGAGTATTGTGTTCAGTTTTGGTCACCCTGCTACAGGAAAGATGCCATTTAGCTGGAAAGAATGCAAAATGATGTACAAGAATGTTACCCAGATTTGAGGAAATGAATTATAGAGAGAGGCCGTGTAGGAGTACACTTTATTTATTTGGAGCATAAGAAACTGTAGAGTGATCTTACTCATGTATAAAATCAGGAAGGGCATAGATAGGGTGGATGCACAGTCTTTTTCCCAGATTTGGGGAATCAAGAACTGGAGGATTTAAGTTCAAGTTGAGAGGGGGGAAGATATAATATGAACTTGAGGGGCAGTTTTTTCTACTCATAGGATGATCATGGAATGAGCTTCCAGGGAGAGTAGTTGAGGCAGGTGCATTAAGAACATTTAAAAGATACATGGACCAGAAAGATTTATAGGGACAGAGGCTAAGCCATATAGAATGAGCTTAGATGGGCATCTTGGACAGAAAAGACCAATGGGGCTGAAATGTCTGTTTCCATGCTGTATGACTCTTCTTGTACGATAAAGTAGATAATTACTTGGTCCTTGAAATGGAATGATTTTTAAAATGTATCTTATTTATAAACAGTTGAAAGATATCAATGTTAAATTTAAAAAGTTACGTAAGCTGTATTTCAGTGGTTTCAGGAAAGTAAATGGAAACTGGTATGTTTAAGATCAGCTGAAAGTTGTTTGAAGACAAATTTCCACAATATTTAAAATATAAAAATGAAAATTGGAAAAATGAGAAGATCTTTCAGCCCTAATTGCTTCCTTCTCAGGTTTATACTTGAGACTAAAACAGGACAATCCTTCCTTGGTGTTTTCCTTAATTGTCAGTATAATTGACAGTGCCAATGATTTTCAATGATCATCTAGTGCATTTAGTGTCAATGTAGTTTCTTGGATGTTTTAGTGGGTCTCCTTCCAAACCCTAAAATTCTATGTATAACATCCACCGTACAACCTAACATTTTTTGGTGTTTCCTCATTTGAATTTGAGTTTGCTTTCAATAAATATTTTTTTTAAATGATGAAACTGAATATCCAAATTCTGGTTTAAAACCATGTCAGTTTTTCTTCATTTTGTATCAGTAGTGCATGCTTCATATGACAAAAAATATCAAAGAAAATACTGTCATTCTATATTTCTTCAGCTTTCATTTTTGGGATGTAAATGCTATTAATAAGGCCAGTGTTTATTCCTATCTCTGTTTGCTGTTAAAATTGTTTGCCTCTCTGTATTCTTATTGATCTTCAGTTCATCAGCCAGTCCTGATGCAGGGTTTGAACCCCAAACCTCATCAGTTCCTTTCCTCTCACTGATGCTGACTTCTTCCATCAGGTTGCTTCTCTCTTGTGTCTCTATTCTTATTCATCTTCGGTTTACATCTTCTCCATATAAATCAGCTGTAATTAACAGGTCTTCATACCCTTCTCAGCCATTCTGTCTGTCATGGTATCTGCCTTACGAACAGACATTCTCTTTGGTCTCTTCATCCCCTTTTCTCTGCAACTTACAGTAAAACCCTTTTTTGATTTCTTTCTTTTCCTAGCTCTCAATCTCAAATGTATGTACTCCTGGTATTTTCCCGAGTGTAGTGTAGTTAGCATGATGGTGGTTATGCTCAACAAGTTGGACGATGTCCATGGCATGGTATGAAGATGTGACTTTTTGCAAGGACAGTGTACTGAATATCCTACCAGTGCTATTGTGTAGAAATGTTTCTGGAATAGATAGACTAGGGAAGCTGAGGTCAAGTAGGGTTTTCTGTCATGTTGGTTTCTTCACTCTGTTACTGACCTAATTTGACAGCAATGTCCTTCAAGGCTCAGCCAGCTTGGTCAATGATGGTGTGACCTAACCATTTCTGCTGACAGATATTGATGTTCTCCATCTAGAATACATTATCTGTTCTTGTTACTGTACCTGTGGTTGTTAGATTTTGCCCAGTATGGAGAAGCATTAATTCAGCAGCTTAGGGAGGATGGTAGATGGTATTTGGGAGAAGATGGTGAACATGCTGTTATTACTATACTTCATGGGGTCTGGAATCTATGTCGAAGACTCCCAGGGCAGCATCTACATCCTGTACAGAATGACTGCTTACCCTCTGGCAGGATAGGATATTCCCTTAGATTCTGATGGAGCAGTCTGGCATTCTATCTGTAGGGATGACCTGATCTGGATCTGATCATGGAGTGGTCTCAGATATATATATTGCATATATGATAGATAATATGCAAGATTACTTTTGATGAGAGGTACTTTGGCATTGATCTAACCACTGAATTCAGACAATGTTCCATCTGATTTTATTCCTGTTCTCAGTAATGCAATAACAAAATGCTTTGCCTGGCCAGTTCAGGGGGCTGTTTGAAGTAAACCATATTGCTCTGAGTCCAGATTCACATTTAGACCAAATCAGCTGTGGTAGTAGATCTGTTTCTCTGAAGGAGATTAGTGAACCAGATGCATTTTTCAAACAATCCACTGGTTTATGTTTTAAATTTCTTTTTTTTGTAAACAAAACTAGATTTAAATTTCACAGCTGTCATGTTGGGATTGGAACTTGATTCCCTAGATTGTCAATTCAGAACTCTGGATTACTAATCAAACCACTGTGCTAGAGTTAACAGAAGTTACTATTGAAGTTGTAGGATACTTGATGAGCCAGCTTTTCTGAATCCCTTTTGTACATTTTTGTAATGAATGCCTCCTTAAGTAAATACTGTTTGTATTATACTTATTTATCTTGTATCCCTTTTAAACCACATAATAACCATCTACTAAAGTATTTTAAACTTAGTTTTCTTTTGTTAATCATAAAATGCCACTTCCTGCTGAGCTGCAGTTGTAGAAGTATCAGCAGTCCTTCAACTGGCTTGACAATTTAGTTCTGAAATAAAATCATAAATATTAACTTGCTAAATTAATCAAAGCATGCATCTCAATTGAGCTTTATCCAGCTTTCCCTTCCCCAAAATACAATTGTACACTTTTCACAGAAAACTGTGGAAAGTTTTCACTTACATTGTTATTGGGGAGAAGGAACTATCCTGTGCAACTGAATCTTTGTAAACTGGTAGCTTGTTTTAACATGGTGTGGTGAACTGCATATACCTGTCTGGACACACCCCCCCCCCCCCCCCCGCTGACTGCTCCTCTGGCTCCTCCCACAGACCCCTGTATAAAGGCAATTGAGGCCTGGGCCCGGCCTCTCAGTCTCCAGGATGTAGTATGGCGGTCAACCACTGCTTGTTCCTTCTTCCAGTCAATAAAAGCCGATATCTCGCTTTTACGCCACAGAGTGAGTTATTGATGGTGCATCACATGGCTTGTTAACAAACCTGACTGAAAATACTTAACAATCGTTGTAGAGGAATGCTTGTTTTCAAAGTTCTGTGCAATAAGTTTTTCAAACACATTTTTGGGATGATGGCAATAAAAACACAACTAAGTAGCAAATAATTTTATATTTAAACTGGCTACCACTAAAGTTTAATGGAGATGCATTGTAAAAAGGAAAATTACTTTTTCTTGTAATGATTTTAATACTAAATTATTATTGTTAAAGAAATTCGTCAATGAATGCTTGAAATCTTTGTTTTAAGCAGGCTCCCTTCATAGTTTTAAAATTGTCATTGGTTTCCAGACTCTCTACTAGAATTAGCCCTGCATCCTTAGCAAGAGATACAGACCTGACTTTCTGTACCATCTGCTTTCTAGTAACTGATGTGGAGTATCCACTTGTAGATCACGTGCTACAAGTTTGATTTTTATCCCCACTTAACCTTCCCACACTGTTGCTGTTGTTTTCCTGCACCTCACAAGTTCAAGGTCTTAAATACATGATTAATGTACACTTGGGTAACGTATGGAAGTCACCAGCTCCTTGAGAAACCTTATGACTGAGATATTTGAAAAGCAGTAAACTTGATACTATAAATCTGAAAACAAAATCACAAAATGCCAAAAATATCAGAAGATCAAAGCTGCATTTTTGGAGAGAAATGGAGAGAGCCTGATATACAAATCTATACACAAATGCTGCTGGATATACTTATTTCCAGCATTTCTGTTTTTTTAACTGAAATATTATTGCTTCTGAAAGTAGAGAAAATAAAATTGAGTTACTGCGGAAAAATACCTTCTTTACAAAATCTTAGAAAGAGTTCACAATTATAGTTCAAAATCTATCGCCATCACTAGAGCAGCTGAGTTTGAAATTGTGAATTATTTGCCATGATATGTTAATGAATTTGTTTTATTTTTTTGTTTTAAACCTTCAATACAGATACACATGAGATAAATATGCATGCACAAATAATGTGAGTTGTTATAAACTGGCATACATGATCCAGAATCCTGGGCTAATTATCCTGTTTCAATTCTTGTCACAGCAAATGAAGAATTTTTTTTGAAATTAATAAGTCACATAACTGCATCTTATTCACTAATGTCCTACTGAGGAAATCATTCTTAACCTAAGCTTGCTTGTATATGATTACAACAATGTGGTTGACTATTATGCCAAGGCTAGGTTGAGGTTTCTGTCAAGTGTCCATTTCTTTCTTTATTAGCCCCTAGTTAGAGCAGCAAGAATGGATCCCTGGTCAGTGGTGTACTCCTCTTGTAGATTCTTAGAGCTGGGAGACCACCAGTGTCCCTGATGGTGGCTCTGTGAGAAGTACATCTGGGTGAGTTCCCTCCAGACTATGTTAGGGAGCTGGAGATGGATGACCTACAGTTCATTTGGGAGAATAAGGAGTTAATACTTGGGAGCTACTGGGAGGCAGTCACACCTGAGTTGCAGGTGACAGGTAGCTGCATGATGGTCAAGAGAATAAAGGAGAATGGACAAGCAGTAAAGAGTACTCCTGTAGCCATTCCCCTCAATAATAAGTTTACCACATGGGTGCTGTTAGAGGAATGACCCACTAAGGGGAAGCCACAGCGGCCAGGTCTCTAGCACTGAGTTTGGCTCTGTGGCTCAGAAGGGAAAGAGGGAGGAGAGAAATTGTGTTAGAGGATTCAGTAGTTAGGGGAACAAAACAGGAGATTCTGCAGATGTGTTGAAGACTCCTGTATGGTATATTGCCTCCCAGATGCCAGGGGCAGGAGTGTCTGAGAATCAGAATCAGTTTAATATCACCAGCATATGTCATGAAATGTATTGTTTTGCAGCACATTACATTGCAAGGTTGGGTTCACAACATTCTTAGAGGAGAGGGTTAGCAGCCAAAAGTCAGAGTACCAAGGGAGGAAAGGAGATAAAGTCCTGAAGGGCAATTATAGGGAGCTAGGTTAGAAGCTAAGAAGCAGACAATGCCATTTGCCAGTGAGTGTAAGAATAGTACAATATGGCAAATGAATGTATGGCTGAAGAATTAGTGCAGGGGTCAGGGTTTCAGTTTTGTGGATCATTGGGATCTCTTCTAGGGAAGTTAATGACCTGATCTTAGAACTTGAAGGATACCAATATTCTTGCAGGCAGGTTGGCTAGAGCTGTTGGCTCGGGGTTTAAGTGAGGTTGGCAACAGTGATATGCCATAGGATGGAGCAGTTGGTGTAAGAGTAGATGCAACTTGTAGCAAAAAAATATAGATGGGTGGGTTTGTAAGATTACAGGTGATACAAAGATTGGTGGTGTTTTAGATAGCATAGAAGAGTTCCAAGGGATACAGCAGGATATAGATCAGTTGTAGGTATGGGCAGGGAAATAGAAGCATTCAAGAAGCACATGCATATGTGGGAAATGAAAGGATATGGACATTGTGTATGCAGAAGAGATTGGTTTAGTTGGGCATTTGATTCCCAATCCTCATTATCTTGACTACCAACCAGACCCAATGAAACATCTCACCCCAAACATTGACAGCTCATTTCTTTACAAAGCTGCTGCCTGACTTGCTGAAGTTCATCCAGCATTTTGTGTGCGATGCTCATGATTTCCAGCATCTGCAGAATCTTCTTGTGTCCCATATTACCAGTTTAATTGGTTTGGCATGACAATGTGGGCAGAAGGATCTGTTGCTCTGCCCTACTGTTCTACACTCTAAAATGTTTCAACCCAACTCGGACATGTTTGTGAGCATATTGCAGCTGCAGCATTTGTAGCTTGTACAATACAACCTTACATAATTCTGACTACAAATTAATGAAAACATCAGCTATTATGCACCACTGAATATTATTAGCTTTGTTTCCAGTATTTACATTTCTTGTGAGTGCTGTTACAGCATTTCTTTATCCTGATCTAGAAGGCTTATACTGGAGAGCAGAAGGCCATTATTATTTGTATTAAGTTCAATCAATGTGTACCAGTTGGAATTTTTATTTCCCAAACAAAGGTACTTTTCAGTCACAGTTTCCAGGAAAAAGATATGATCCTTGCAAGCAATTATTGCATACTATAAAGAAGCATTGTTTGACAGATTTTGCAGTGTTATAAACTGTGTGCATGTTGAATATTGAAATGCTTCCTGTTACTTTATATTCTGTATGCTCATGTTGTCATAAATTATGAAATTGCAATGGGTGCAAACATTGAGGATGTGCAAATGTTGTACTGAATAGTTTACTAAAATGAAATTTTATCCAACTTTTTTTATATGTGTGCCTGACAGTTTGTAAAACAGATGGGAATCCATTTAAAGACAATATTGCAATCAGAAGATGGATGTTTTCTAGTGCTTTAAAGAACGTAGCTTTTGAGATTCTTCTGAACAGTAAAACTTTTAAAATTGTGTTTCTTTTTTTTATTCCATTTTCTTTCCATCTTTCAGGTTATGTTATCTGACATTCTTTAGTCGATAAGGGAATTGAACTGGAAGAAATAATCAAACACAAAAAGTTGATAGATTTAGGAACTAAAACACCACAATCATAGGCATTAATCATTTCTTTAATCATCGCTGTTTCATTTTATAAAAGTGAGAAATGGACTTGGAACTTAATCCAGTTTTTGATCAATTGTAGTGTACTATAAGTATGAATATTTTCTCCTACTGCATAGCTTTAGGCAAAGCAAGAAAGAATGCATTTGTTCACTTCAGTTTCTCTTTTTGTTTGATATTATTCCCCTTAAAAGTTGGCCCCATGCAGTTTCAATTGACAGCTTTAACTTTTTGTTTAAGAGGAATGAAGGTTATTGATCTTACACCCTGCAAGACTGCAAATGGTTGAGTTGGTAAAACCAGAAACAACCTGCTGGTTGCTGATCCATGAGTAAAGCCGCAGTAATTATTCTTCATAAATAAAATGTGTTGGAACCAATCTAAACTTTACTGTGATATCAGTTAAATTGTGATTATATTACCTAACAAGTTGTCTAAGATGTCCAATCCATTTTAATAGTCATGCTTTATTTACATCAGAAGACTCGTATTTGAACTATCAATCTCTGGTGGCTCACTGATAAAGCTAAATCAAAAAATGGTGGTAAAAGAGTTAAAGGAGTATTTGGTACAGTCAAAAGAAACTAAATGAATTAGTAAAAAAATTGTAGGCTAGGAACATCATTCATGCTTCACGGTGTTCCAAAAATTAGCTGCATGACTTGCAGTCTGAGGCTCTGAGTAGCCTGCATTGGTCAATTGAAAGAGTATAGATGCACCACTATAACCATTGTTACATAAAAATCACATCCTGGAACTGCATATCTCTATTTTCTTGCCTTGGTGTGGCATCTACTTAAAAGATGTGGGTACCCTAGGCACCTCAAGTTTCCAGGAAAATGGGAACTATGAGTTTCCATAGAGGGCTATAGGTAACCCTAGGTAATTTCTAAATTAAGTACATGTTCGGCATAGCATTGTGGGCCAAAGGGCCTGTATTGTGCTGTAGGTTTTCTATGTTTCTAAATTGGTAAGAGGTGGAAAGTGTCCGGTAAAGTGCTACGATTTTCAAATGTGATAGTGAAAATTTGTGACATTATTTTATTATTGAGCTTCTGCAGCATTACTGTTGAATGTTTATTTTATTTAAGAATGGCTTGTAACTATTCTTGGTTCTTCACTCAACCCTGGAACAGGATGCTCTTCATTAACTACAGCTCTGCATTCAGCACTATCCTCACCTCAAAACTAATCAATAAGCTCCAAGACCTAGGCCTCAATGCCTCCTTCAGCAACTGGATTCTCAATTTCCTCTTACAGACCCCAGTCAGTTCAGATTGGCAACAATATCTCCTCCAAAATCACCATCAGTGCAGGTGCACCACTAGGCTGTGTGCTTAGCCCCCTGTTCTACTCACTTTATACTTATGACTGTGAGGCTAATTACAGCACTAATGCCATATTTAAGTTTGCTGATGACACCACTGTTGTTGGCCGAATCAAAGGAGGTAATGAATCAGTTTATAGGAGGGAGATTGAAAATTAGGTTAAATGGTGCCACAACAACAACCTCATGCTCAATGTCAGCAAAACCAAAGAGCTGATTATTGAGTAGGAGGAAACCAGAGGTCTATGAGCCAATCCTTTTCAGGGGATCAGAGGTGGAGAGGGTCAGCAACTTTAAATTCGTCGGCATTATCATTTCAGAGGATGTTGGCGCGTGGCCAAGTGGTTAAGGCTTTCGTCTAGTTATCTGAAGGTCGCTAGTTCGAGCTTTGGCTGAGGCTTGTGTGTGTGTCCTTGAGCAAGGCACTTAACCACACATTGCTCTGCGACGACACTGGTGCCAAGCTGTATGGGTCCTAATGCCCTTCCCCTGGACAACATCAGTAGCGTGGAGAGGGGAGACTTGCAGCCTGGGCAACTGCCGGTCTTCCATAAAAAAAATCCTTGCCCAGGCTTGCGCCCTGGAAACTTTCCAAGGTGCAAATCCATGGTCTATCGAGACTAACTGAGGCCTATATTTCAGAGGATCTGTACTGGCGTTACAGAGAAGTTATGGCAGCACCTCTACTGAAGTTTGTGGAGATTCACATGTCATCTAAAACTTTGACAAACTTCTACAGATGTGTGGTGGAGAGTATATTGATTGGTTGCATCACAGCCTGGATTGGAACAGAAAAGCCTACAAAAAGCAGTAGATACAGCACAGTCCATTACAGGTAAAGTCCTCCCCACCACTGAACACGTCTACAAGGATTACTGTTTCAGAAAAGCAGCATCCATCTTCAAGGATCCCCACCATCCATGCCTGTAAAGAATCTTAGGGTAATATATGGTGGCATATATGTACATTGATAGTAAATTTACTTTGAACTTTGTTTCAGTTCTCTTACTTTTTCTTGTCCTTTCTGCCTTTGCCTCTCCTGACACACTTTTCTGTAATTTGTCTAAAGTTCCTCCTCACGGACTTCCACTGTACATCTTTATATTTGTGGAGTCAATATTCTTGCACTTCTCTCTACATCCCGGAATAAGGCATTGTGCATTCATTGCAGGTCCAATAGAAGAAGGCAGATTGTAAGTCACAGTCAACACCATCATTGTTCAAATAAAGTTTAAGAAATTATTTTGATGTATAAACAAAAGGGTTGGATGTGTATAGATCTGTTAATGTTGTACAGACTGAATAGGACTCTATTGCAATTGAGTAACAGATTAAATTCCATTGAAGTCCAACTAGTTTTGTGAAATGTTTGCAAGTAACTGACACATAATTATGCTTAATTCATAACTATTTGATCTGCACAGACACAAAGTATTTTGAGACTTGCTAAAATAACCTCCAATAATCTTTATTTAAACTTACATTTTACCGTGTAATAATGTTCTAGGTGAAAGTTGTGTGAGTAGGTCCAATGAAAAAATAATATATCACAGAACAAAAAATTAAAAGGTTTGAACATTAAATGATGCAGAGTTTTAAGAGGTTAAAAGCATACATACAAATTATCAAAATTTCAGCCTGTTTCTGGCAGTGTTTTTTAATTCTTGTAACCTGTGATGAAAATCAAAAAGGAAACAACATTTGAATACTCTTAATAGAATTTTCACAATGCAAATTTTACTGTCTCATAACATTGTGAAATATATTTTTATAGTTCAAAGTAAATTTATTATCAAGTACATATGTCACCATATACAAACCTGAGATTCACTTTATTCCAGTCACACTCAATAAATGCAATAATTATGATAGACTCAATGAAAGGCCACACCAACAGGGCAGACAACCAGTGTGCAAAAAACAACAAATTGTGCAAATACAAAAAAATAGAAATAATAATAAATAAACAATATATATTGAGAAGAGAGGTGAAGAGTCCTTGGAAGTGAGATTGTGGGAACAGTTCAATGATGGGTCAACTGAAGCTAGCTCCTCTGCTTCAGGAGCCTGATGGCTGAGGGGTAGTAACTGTTCCTGAACCTGGTGGTGTGAGTCCTGAGGCTTCTGTACCACCTTACTGATGGCAATACCAGGAAAAGACCATAACCTGGGTGGTTGGGGTCCCTGATGATGGATGCTGCTTTCCTGCAACAATATTCCAAATAGATGTGCTCGATGTTTGGAAGGCCTTTACATGTGATGGACTGGGCTGTATTCACTACTTTTTGCAAGATTTTCCATTTAAAGGCATTAGTATTTCCATAGCATCTATGATGCAGCCAATCAATATACTCTCCACCACACATCTATAGAAGTTTGACAGAGTTTTGGATATCATGCTAAATCTCCGCAAACTCCTAAGGAAGAAGAGGCTCTGCCATGCTTTCTTCGTAATTGCATTTGCGTGCTGGGCCCAGGAAAGGCCCTCTGACATGATCACTAAGGAATTTGAAGTTGTTGACCCCCTTCCTCTGATTCCCCAATGAGATCTGACTCGTGGACCCCCTGTCTTCTCCTCCTGAAGTCAATAATCAGTAAAGGATTATGTATGAAATTATTGCCATTGTTATTAATAATCAAATTGTACATGTACAAAGGATTTTGTTTTAAAAAATCTCATGTTTTTAAACAGATTTTTTATAAACTGCCCTCCATGAAGATATTTTTTCTGTGCTGTAAAGTTTCCATATGTATAGTAAAACATGAAATTTTAATACATTTTGTACGTAGAATCTATTGTTTGAAGATCTACGGCTTGTCATCTCTCTGGCGATTGTTCAGAGGGAAGAAGTGGAATGTTCTGAGGCAGCGTGTGGACTCCTGCAGTTATGACTTGGATCAGGTGGAGTGTTTTTACCGATATCTACACTTACTGAGTGATAGAGCTATTGGGGGAAATAAGTTTGTATCTTTTTGTAATAGTAATTTGAAAAGTTTATGTACCCACCGGGTAAACATTCCTAGTTAGCTTGTGACATCTTATTCATGAGCCATATTAAATCTCATTAAATCCATAAAGGCAAATTTAAAATTATACCCCAATATAGATGGGTACAGCTAGGTGAAGAAGACAGGGTTTCTGGGGAAAAAAGAAGGCTGCACTGAGTCTATAAAGAGTACCTACATATATACTTTGGTAGTTAAATGACAAAGATCTTCAAGAAAACAGTGAAAATGCTCAGTAGGTCTTAGTGCATCCATGGTAAGAGAAATGGTATTACCATTTATCACATATTTTGGTACTATCTTATCTTGTAGTTATCCATGCAGCCATGTAATTCCTATTTAATACAAAAAGAACTTGTCTACAAGATTGTAACATTCCAAAATGTAAAATTCCTTATTGCTGCATGTACAGCAGCAGGCCACTCAAACAGTTGATTCTTAAGGGATACTTTCTCATAGCCTTTTCTAGAGGAAAAGTACAATGATACCAATAAAAATCTTCAGTCTATATCAAGTGAAACTGGTTGAAGTTTCTTTGCATTGACATAGTCAATTTTTTAAACTAGGAAGTCGACTTCTAAAGCTGTGCTGAAATTGCAGACAGTTTTGCCTTCCTAGTTCCATCGGTAAGGGGTGATGCCAGGTCATTTTTCTTTCTACTTCTTAAACTTTATTGTTATCTATTATTATAAAGGGCAATGTGGAGGAGAGGTTTGATATTTAAAGTTGCTTCAAGAGACTAAGTGCAAGAAGTCTCATTTGTGAAATTTGAGATTTTATCTATTGATGAAAGGTTGCCCTGCAGATTGGGTAAATGGTACTTTACCAACCTTTCTGCACACTCTTATTTTCCAAACCATTGCAGTATGCATTTTTATTGAAAGCTGTTCTCCAGAGTAATGCTTCCTCTGCTGTAGTGTAGCTTTGACCTCAAATGCTCAATAGTTACAGGGCTTAGATTAGGAAATAAAACAATAAGCAACCCTTTCTCCTGTCCTATTGGATCACGGCAGAGCCTAATCCTCAAACATGCTTCCTATACTTTCCCAAATCCCTATATTTCATTGGAATCCAATCTCAGCCTTGAATCTTAAATGTGAATTAGAGTATTCTGAGCTGCATGGTTCTATAACCTTCTTCACCATAAGCTTGAACTTCCAAGGATCTGATTATGGGAGCTCTGGGTTTGTAAAAGTGGAGAGTGTTCCATAATCTTTTTAAAGTTATTAAATGCAGATTTTTACATAACAGCCACTAATCTCTTTTATTTTTGTTTGCAGCTGTTTATTGGAACATTGCTCTTCACTGTTCTCCTATTCCTCTTGCCAACCACGGCACTGTATTACCTTGTCTTTACACTGGTAATGAACTTTGGTTGTACTTCATTAAGCCTGATCAAGATGCACAAACTGCAATATAATTAGTGTGAATGATCTATGAAAAGTAATCTTCCGTACTGTATCTGTAACTGTAGTATATAAAATGTAACTGTAGTATGATTATCTATATTTCTGTGGTTAGACCATGGTTAAAAGGATGCTGCTTATGTGTTTATGGGGTAGATTTTACATTCCTTCTTGTGCAGTCCCTCAGAATAAAGAATGATTTATGTCCATTTCAGTTCTTTGGGTTGTGAGGTAACAGAAAGTACTTGAGTAGTGCCTGGTGAAATGTTCTTCCATTTTCATTTCCAAGGGCTTTTGACAAAGATTTGAGGTTATGGTGCCTTGTCAATTTTGATTGGTCATGGATCAGGGTTTCTCCAGAGTCAACCATTCCAGTTAGATAGATAGATATATATATATATAGAGAGAGAGAGAGAGAGAGAGAGAGAGAGAGAGAGAGAGACCTTTGACCCTCATCACTGCGCTGTGGGCACTAAGCCACTTTTTTATAATGCTGTTTCCATTGTAAATATATACTGGTATTTATTCACGTTTTATTCCATATCTGTCCTTTAACCTCAAACTTTATTTTTATATAATTCTTTATTCTTTATAGTTTTTGACTTTTTTGTTGCATGTCGTGTCCTGATGATCATACCACATCAAATGCCTAATACATGTAAATGTATATGACCAAATAAAGTTGACCCTTGAGTGAGTGAAAATGTTGCACTTATTTCAAGGAGACCTTGAGAACATTCTGGAAATGTCTTTAATATCCTCCTACTGATCTCAGGCTATGACAGACTTTGGAATGCTTCTTGTGAGCCAGTTGTCAGGTATGTCATCAGTTGTAGGACTGGACAGGTTCACTAACATTGCTTATGCTGCTAGTGGATTTGGAGGATTTTGCAGTGATAGTATCCACTGCTTTGACAAGCCCACCTATGTTCCTGAAGCAAACAGGAGGCTGAAGGATAGGTTTTACACCAACCAAAAGAATAGATGAATCATAAACAATTTATGTTTGAATGTTGTATTCACTCACTGACCTTGTCTTTTTACTGTCTTTCTTTAACAGTTACGATTGGTGGTGGTAGTTATTCAGGGTCTCATTCACTTGCTCATGGACTTCATTAACACCCTCCCATTATTTGCATTAGGACTCAGACTGTGCCGGCCTTATGTCCTTGCAGGTATTGTAAAATCTGAATAAATTGTTAGATGCTTTAAGCTGTTAAAAACATTGGCATTGATTTTGATTATTGTCAAAGGAACAGCACTTATCATTTATTCCACTAATACTGTTTTTTTTTGCAATAGATCATTATCCTTTTCAGTACAGTGTACCTAAGAGGGCATCTGTGGAATTTTTGAACAGGGGAAGCAATATCCCGCTCAGTTCCTCACTGACGCAGGCTGAATCTAAACTAGGAGATGTAATTTAGAACCTTTAGTTAATTATAAAATTGTACTATAACAAAATAAAGAAGAAAAACATAAATAAAGTCAACAATTTTATTAAACTCCAAAGTATTTACATTTTGAGAGAATGAATCACTTGTAAATGTAAATCTTCAATGTCAGTATTTAAGATTTTATGCATTATGAATTTGTTTAGAATTGAATTCAACTGAATATTTTCAAATGTCTCTAGAGGTGCTATAATGGAACTTACTGCTGTAAGGGAGAGCTGGGCAACATCAATTGTAAATTGTACACTTCTATATTGAAGTGTATGTTTTCAGGCTTTGGACGTCCCTTACTGACTTATTTTACATTATTGATTAGATTAGCCTGTATTTCAGACTGCTGGCTGTTTCCATTTTAAATTTGAGATGCTCTCATGCTTAAATATCTCTACAGACAGATACAGAAAAAATCAGAAAATTACCAGCAAAATTTGTAAGATGTGTGATAACATATGTTGAAACGTTATCCAGGTATAAGTAAAATTACAATAATCTGTTACCTGACTATTCAGAATTCCAAATGATTTGGGAACTGGGTCATTGGCTAATGATTCTTTCATTCCCTTTCACTCACCAGAATCCCAAAGCCAGTACATCCTTTCACACATCAGGACCCCAGTTTCCCACTCTATATTCAAACTTAACAGGTTCACCTGAAAATTTATAAATCTATAATTATATATACATGCGTCACGCAGTCCAGAAAATCCACTTGCCTGACACCACTAAATCTCTGAGCGTGCCAGAGTAATGGAATTTTACTATAGTTTGATAACTGTAGAGGACTGTTAAAATTTCATTCATAATTACATTTGTATGTTGTCCCCACCCATTTATTAAATCAAATTGGTACATAATGTATATTGGTAATTGATAAATCATAATGGCCACGATGACTTTATTCCAAAGAAGTATGGGTTAGGGTTAGTAAGTTGTGGACATGCTATGTTGTTGCCAGCGGCATGGGACACTTACGGGCTGCCCCCATCATATCCTCAGATGTGTTTGTCGTTGACGCAGAAGATGCAGTTCACCCCTTGTTTTAATGTATATGGTGACAGATCAAGCTAATCTTTAAGATAATCTGTGTATACTCGTTAATTCAGCTACCAAATTTTACTGGCTTAGATTTGTTTACAAACCTTCCCTGCCACCTCTCTCCTTTGAAACGTCCATACCAGATCCAGATCAGATATTTACACTGCTGGCCTGGAGCAACCTGCCTTCCAGCAACCAGCCCTGGAGAGCAGCACGGTTTCTAATAATGGGTTGAGGAAGCCTCATCTCCTGCTTCTTCCATTGTCAAATCTGTGTGGGTTATTTAACTTTTTAAAATATCTCTCACATTCAATAATAATTTTAAAAAATAACATATCTAAGAATGTTTGAGAACAATGTTTTAATATGATTTATTTTAAAAATAGAACTTGCAGCTCTTACAATCACCATAGGTATCGATGTGGTTATAGATCCTGTGCTGGGTCTAGCTAGGCGCGATCAGCAGGACAATTCCCCAGCCCTCCCCCACCATCCCTAACATAAAGAAACAAACTAGAGGTCCAGCAGGTTGGGCATATTAACAGGTTTGAATTCCAAATATGTCTGGAAATTCTACATTTGATAACATATGCAGGAAAATCTCAGATTTTCATTTAAAAGGGGTGCATCACAGCACTAGTGATTTGGGGTCATTTTCTGCTGCTGTCTGTGAAGTGTTTGTATGTTCGCCCTGTGACCACATGGGATTCCTCTAGGTGCTCCAGTTACCTCCTACATTCCAAAGGTTGGAGTTAGTAAGTTGTGGGCATGCTACGTTGGTGCCAGAAGCATGATGACACTTGCAAGCGGCCCCCAGCAGATCCTCGGACTGTGTTGGTCGTTGAAGCAAAGGACGCATTTCACTGTATGTTTCAATGTACATGTGACAAATAAAGCTAATCTTTCTAATCCTTAATGCCTGAGACAGCTTAAAATTTGCTTTATGAAAATAATTATTCTATCTATTTACGGAAATGAGGTTGACTGCTGAATGACTTTTTCTTTGTATATCTACAGTTGGTGTTAAGTTTCAAGTTTTCCAGAAGGTTGCTAGTAAACCTCTTCACTTATTGATGCAGGTAAGTTATCCTAAACGGCCTTATTGCTTTGCCAGTAAGTAGAGATAAGCTTTTACAATAGTTATGTCACAATACTCATTTCAAAAAGTTTACTTTGTAAATTTAATGTATTCAAGGATAATCAGTTTTGTATTTATTTCCATTTTAATTCAATTGATTTCACCTATTTCTCCCTGCAAACTCTTCTAGCTCATTTACTATAGACACTGAAAGGATTGCTTTTGATGCCTCCCAACTTGAATGATGTTTGCCTTATGGTGCATCATCCCACTTTTATAACACTGTTAATCTCCTCCCCTCCAGTGCAATAATAGACTTTGCTACCCTCAGTCATTTGTAACGCTGCTGCAACTTCATTTAGGCTGACTTACTGCTGTAGTTCTGAAGCTGACTTTATAGAAATCCATCATTCCTCCCCTCCCCCCCCATATTTTCAGATTAGATGTTTTGGATGTCTTAATTACTCATTGCAGGGCTCATTCCAACTTGTCCATATTACATAGAACATGGAATACTACGGCTCGGTACAGGCTCTTTGGTACACAATGCTATGCCAACCTTTTAACCTACTCCCAAGATCAACCTACGGTAATCCTTCCCTCCATGTGTTTATCTAAGAGTTTCTTAAATGTTCCTAATATATCTGAATCTAACACCATTCCTGGTAGTGTATCCCATACACTTACAACTCTGTTTTTTTTAAAAAAAAGCCTTCCTCTGTCATCTCCAATATACTTCCATCTAAACACCTTAAAAGTATGTCTTTCCGTTGACATGCTGGGACAAAGGCACTAGCTGGCTCAGCTCTTTGTCTCTTATCATCTGATACACCTCTATCAACTCACCTCTCAGCCTCCTTTGCTCCAAGGTGAAAAGTCCTAGCTTGCTCAACCTTTCCTCGTAAGATATGTTTTCCAATCCAGACAGCATCCTGGTAAATCTCCTCTACATTCTCTCTAAATCTTCTGCATTCGTTCTATAATGAGGCAACCAGAAACGAACAAAATATTCCAAGTGAAGTCTAACTAGAGTTTTATAGAATTGCAAAATTACCTCACGGCTCCTGAACTCAATGCTCAGACTAATGGAGGGCAACATGCTTATACACCTTAACCATCTTATCAGATGCGTGAGAGCTTTAAGGGATCTATGGACCTGGACTGCAAGATCCCTCTGTCCTTCACATTGCTATGAATCCTGCCATTAACTTTGTACTCTGCCATCAAGTTGAACTTTCCAAAGTGTAACATTGCATAATTTTTTGGTTTGAACTCCATCTGCCACTTCTCAGTCCATCGCTACATCTTGTCAATGCCCATTGTAACGTACAACTTCCGACACTATCCACAACACTGCCAACCTATGTATCATCTGCAAACTTACTTACACCCCCCCCCCCCCTTACTTCCTCATCCAAGTCATTTATAAAAATCTCAAAGAGCAGGGGTTTCAGAAAAGATGCCTGTGGAACACCACTCATCACCATCATCTTGGCAGAATATGTTTCATCTCCTACCACCCCCTGCCTTCTGTGGGCAAGCCAATTCTGAATCCACGCAGACAAGTTTCCCTAAATCCAGTGCCTCCTGACTTTCCGATTGAGCCTACCGTGGGGAATCTTGCTGAAGACTTACTAACTTCATATACACCATAACCCCTGCTCTATCTTCATCAGTTGCTTTTATCACATACTTAAAAAAGTCAACGAGGCTCATGAGGCATGACCTGCCCCTCCCAAAACCATGTTAACTATCCCTAATCAGACTATGCTTGTCCAAATGCTCAGAAATCTTGTCTCTAAGAATCCACTCCAATAGTTTGCTCACCACTGATGCATAATTCCCAGGATTATCCCTATGACTCTCCTTAAAAAAAAGAAAATCAAGGCCAGTGAGGACTCAGAGATCATCGCCAATGGTGCAGCAATCTCATCCCTTACTTTCTGTAGTAACCTGGTGTATATCCTGTCCAGCCTCAGAACTTGTACATTCTAATGTTTTTCAAAAGATTCAACATAACAGGTCTCTGCACATTACCTTGTTCTACACTAACCTCACATTTGTCAAGGTCCTTCTCACTGGTGAATAGTGAAGCTACGTACTCATTCAACATCCTCCCTACCTTCTCCAAAAAGAGGCAAGTTTCCTCTTTTATCCCTGATCGGTCCTACCCTCACTCTTTTCATTCTCCAAGTATGTGTAGAGTTTACCTTACCCTTTTCATTAAATGTACTACTTGCATGATACCTTCTGTCACAGGTACTAATATTTCTCCAATCATTTTGTTTTTTTTTTGCCTTTGTAATAACTCCAGGTAACTTCATAGCATTAAAGGCAGCTTATGTTATTAGTTCTAGTTTTTTTTTAATATGTATCTAATAATAGCTGCCAAGAAAGGTCAATTGTCACTGACTGAAGTAACCTTAACCAGAGGGTGGCGAATGTGTGAACTTCATAGCTACAGACAGCTATGGAGGCCAAGTCATTTGATGTATTTAAAGTGAAGGTTGATAGTTTCTTGAGTAGTCAAAGGTTACAGGGAGAAGGCAGGAGAATGGGATTGAGAGAAAATAATAAATCAACCATGATTGAATAGTGGAGACAACTCAATCAGCTGAATGACCTAATTCTGCTCCTATGTCTTATGGTCTTTAAACACAGTCATCGAGCTACCCTAGCAGTTTTATTTTATTAATAACTGGCAAGCCAGTTGGTAAAGAAACAACTATATTGGGTTGTTACATTAACGCTGGAATAATAGACAAGGAGGTTTCCACAATCAATTGTTTATTTATTTTTAACCTATTACAGGCACTATGATCTTTTAGTAAATATGAAATTGATTCATTCTCTCATGTTTGCTTTCTCCAATGCTACAAATTAAGAAAGAAATATTCAATGATACCCAAGAAGACCTGACAAAAATTTTTTTAAACATATGCATTTGGTTAAGTAATGGCTGTTATTGTAGAGTACTGTAATTGGTGGAAACGTACATAATTCACAACCACCAACATTGAGTTGTTGTTTCATTTTAAGAGGCTGGTCTGGCGTGATGACCTAATTACGTAAAAGCTTTTAGCGTGCTTTTGTGTTCAAGGTTTTGGTGTTCAATAAATGAGTTGCTATGGCTTTTCTGAAACATGAAGCACCTCCGCCGTTTTATTTGTGAAAACCTACACTGTTTTCAACAGATTAACCCATTGACCTATGGGATGATAATCAAGTGCTACAGACTTCCAACCTACAGATGTTATCCAAAGGACTCATGGGCAGCGCTTTGTAAGAAACTGTTTGTTGGGAAATTGATTTATCCATGGAAACGCAAAACTGGAAAGAAGACTCAGTAAATACGCTAAGCGGGAGCAGTCTTCATGTTCACACTCAGTTTCCTGCATTGCTATATGTTTTAAAAATGATAAGTTTTTCTTTCAAATAAGATTGAACTGCTATATTTGTTGAAGAATGAAAACTTTAAACAATTACCAAAATTATGGTGCCAAATTGCCAGTAGATTAACATAATGCCGCAGTTTTTTTTTAATTGTGAAATATAAAAATATTAAAGTATCCATATCCCAGAATACTTTTTCATACTTTGCCTCTTCTATCAGAACAAGTAAGCTTTTCCACTAACTGGGTAGGTACAAATTCTGCAATTTATAAGAATGCACTTCAGTTTGCTATAGAAATGCAATGTTGTTGCACTGTTTGTAAATAAAATCATGTTTCATTCATTAAGGGCATGTGTTTCCTTTCTATATATAGTGACATGTGGTATGTCATGTATATTGGTACTTTAAATGCCCTATAAAATGCTCATTTTACCAATTATTCTGAACCATTTTCTTAAGATCTCATCAAATTGATGCAATCATCTCTAACTTGAGAAAATCGTATACTTGCATTTTGGAGTAATTTAAAACAGAAACTCTACTTTTTTTAAATGAAAACTAAATTTCTGCTAATTTGATGTAATAACCATGTGTTGCCCTGTAATGGAACAATTTAACTGCTTTGTATTTTCCTTACCTCCTTGATTACAATGTGGTTTTCCAGATGTACTGAGGAAGGCCTCAATGTTAGGCATTCTATACCAATTACAATGCCTATAAAATATTTCAGAAATATACAATATTTTAATATTGTATTTTACAGCACAAACCTATTGCTATTTTATTGTTCAAAAATACATTGTTGCTTCTCTGTGCAATGTGACATCTATAGTTCTTGGCAACTGCCTGAAAGAGATATTTCTCGGCCAGTCATTAAATTTTGTAGACAAGCTTTTATTGTCTTTTGATCTTGTAATGTACCTAACAGATTGTAATGTGAATAGCTACATTGGCCTGGGATTTCCTGAAAACTCATACTGAAACAATAACATCAGAAATGTTGTTTAATAATGTAAGAAATACTTACCTGGATTTTCTGCAAAAGCTCTTCCATAAACTTCAGTCATTTACCAAACACAGGTCATGCAAAATTCTTGAATTTTTAACAGGTGTTAGTAACCAATTAAAACCTGAAGAACTTAATGCAACAAAGTTCTGTTTCTGGTGTTTATTAGCTTGGAATTAGTTTTTTCCTTTCTTGTGCTAAATGCACAATATAGTAGCTCTATGTTATACATCTCTTCCAAAATTTGGTTTCATTCACTTCATTGTGACAAAACTTTTGAAGAAGAATATACTGTAATGGACAGTCACTTTCACGGTGGTCCTTTGCCAGATGTGTATAAACAATGTGCTGTGCACGTTTCACTAACTTCAGTTTTCATGAAGTGATTGGAACAGAGAGAGTGTGGTGTAAGTTTTGCAGCCTCCATCAGCCTAATTATTCATGAGGATTTTCCTTTATCCGCCTTATTACATTCTGTTTTTAAACTTAATGGCAGATGGAAATGAGGTTCTCTGAAAGTTTTATGATGCAAATTTCCAATGGGAACATCAATGTAAATTGTCTGATTTTATGCAATTCCAGTCCATTAATGTAATCAAAATTATTTTTCTTCTGAAAATGTTACTTTCAGAATTGTACTACAAGGTTTTGTAAAAGTCAAGTTGGTGCCATAAATTAAATTGATTAGTAACCATAATGAATAAAATCTCTCAATGTCATTTGTATGTGCATTACGGCTTCGTTAACAGTTCCAAAGAAAATTCACACATCAATTAGTTTGACACATCAGTAATAAACCTACAATTTGAATGCCAAGATACATAGCATACAAAGTGCATTGCCATGACTAGCATTTCATTATTTTATTCTAGTTGGGGGCAAATCATATTTCACATTTCCTTTATTCAAAAAAGAATTAGAAAACAATTTACCACAGGCTTATCACCCGTCTAATGAAAAATGTTAAAGGTTATGTTAAATATTATAATAGGGCAATAGAAAAATTCAAGGTAATAAGGCAAAATTGACATGATTTTTTGAAAGGGAAATGAACTTCGACCAACTTATTAGAATGTGTTGAAGAAGTAACGAGTTGTGGATAAATTACAGTTAATAGACATACTAAGATTTCGAGAAAGTAAAAGTTCATGTGATAATGTAATTGAATGCATTGAACATCAGCTGGCTAACAGGAAACAGGAGGCATAAATAGATCTTTCTGGTTGGCAAATGTAACGAGTAGAATGTCACAGGAATCAGTGGCTGAGGACACAACTTTCTTTTAAAAATTCATGATAGGTGACTTGTATGTAGGGACTTAGGGTATGGTCTCAATTTGCTGATGATAAAATAATAGATTGTAAAGTAAGTTGAAGAAAACAAGGAGTCTATAAAGAGATAAATAAAGATTAAGTGGTTGGGCAATTATCCATGAAATGATGTGTACTGTGGTAAAGTGTAAAATCATTTTGGAAAAAAAACTAAAAATTTATCATCTAAATGGCTAGATGAGCACTGAGGTACTGTGGAATTTGGAGATCTAGTGCAAAATTTATAAAAGATTTGTGTGCAGATAGTGCAAGAAATTCAAAATGTTAATGTTATGCTATTGTTAGAGAGATATGATCCATATATGGGGGAAATGCTTCAATATCCAGGATGTTGGTGAGACCACATCTGGATTATTGTGTATTGTTTGCCTTATTTAAGGACGGAAGGTGAAGTGTTGAGAGCAGTTCAGAGGTTTCCCAGACTAATATTAGGAATGAATGAACTGCCTTATAAGAAAAGGCTGCTCAGACAACAACAAGAAAAATAGGTGTAGGAGAAGGTCACTTCAACACTCAGGCTTGTTCTGCCTACAGTATGATTGTAGCTGATGTACTCCAGGCCTCAGCTTCTCTGTATTATGTCCTGGTAGTTGTCAAACGCTAATCTATCAAAACTTTATCTACTTCCATCTCAGATGTGTGTAAGATAAAGTTTAAAAGAATGAGAAGAGAACAAACATACTAAATTCAGAGGTGTCTTGGAAGATGAAGGGGATACATTTTTTAATTGAAGAATTGAAAATTACAGGCTTGACTCAGTTATTTGTCTGGATCTGTATTTTGCACATATCAAAACAACTGATTCAGCTATGATGACTTATGCAGTCTAACCGCAAGAACACAGAGCACCGTCTTCACTTTAGTTGTCTTTTCATTGAAAAGTTTCTTGACAACACAAAAGATGTCAATATTAAAATAAATTTGAAAAAATTGATCTGTTATGTTTACTCTTTACTTCCTTATTTATTATTTATGTAACTTTTTCAGTTGATACCTTTTTAAGAAGTGGCTACATTATTCAGATACCCCTGTAACTGCTCAAAAGTTTTACACAAGCACATTAAATATACCATTATTTTGATTTGCTTCCTGTTTGATCTTATAATATATCCTATGCCGATGAAACACTTATTACAATCCAACATCTATCAGCAAGCTCAACCTACTCTCCACATTAGCTTTATCTAATGTGCTGCTCGCCTAAACACTAGTAAAGGGAATGACAGATAGCAATATGTCTACACTTAAATTCTCCTAACTGACACTGTTTTCCCATTTTCAACCCACTGTTGCTGGTAGATCTACTATACCAGAAACTCGTGATCCCTTTGACATCAGATTTTTTTGAGGGTGTTGCTGCTCTTAATAACTGCATATGAGGAATCTTTTCTGGTTGGCTCAGCAAAATATTCAACAGGATGAAAGTGCAGTGCTATATTGTTCTTTCCACCACCAGTGCATAGTGACTGCAGTGTGCACCACTTACAAAATGTACTGCAGTTACTCACCCAGGTTACTCCGATAGTATCCTCCAAACCTGCAGCCTCTACCTAATGTTGATAACATTGTGCTGAAATAATTAAAATAGATCAGGAACACAAGACTTTTATCCAAGAATAATCTGTCGCCCTGCAGACTAATCTACAGGGCAACAGATTACTATATATAATTTCCTGGAGATATAACCTCCAAATTGTTATATTCAAATGCTATTAAGATGAACTTTAATTTGTTAATTGAAAAATTTGTACAATTAACATGCAAATTGGTATCAAGAAATCTCTTTCCATTTACTCCAGTAGGATTTCAACCATTTCATAGTTTATAGCGATACACTGAATTTTACTAATTAATCTATTCCTAAATTTTTAATCCAACAAATTACACAAACCAACCATTTAAAAATATACCATTCATTTATAGACAATCATTTTTCATTTAGTTATTTATAGGTAAAACTTCATTAAAATTCTAACATTTAAACACTTACTTACCACCAGAAAATTGCTGCTTAATGAAGTATTATTTAGGTCATAGTAACTTCTTTAATCTCCAAACCTGTGCCTGCAATAAATTGAGTATATTCTGTATTTAACTAAAAATTTATGAAAACCAGTCTCCTTTTTTTTGTAATTTTTTTTATTGAAGTTCATCATCAAACAAACATTTCCATAAGATAACACAAAGTACACTGCAGATGCTGTGGTCAAATCAAGACATACAAACAAGCTGGATGAACTCAGCAGGTCGGGCAGCATCCGTTGAAATGAGCAGTCAACATTTTGGGCTGAGACCATTCGTCAGGATGCATACGAGTATTTCAGTCATTGTACATATATAATCATGTATGTCACAAATCTCCACATAGTATTTATCTGAGGTATACACTTATAGAAAAGAGTGGAAAGAAAAAAACAAAAGGAAAAACTATGTACAAGTAGGTAGTAATCTTTTTTTAACAACATATTCATTGATTTGTGAGAATAAAATCAGGCCTATGAGGCATTATGTAGTTAAACCATTTTTCCCAGTATGAATCAAATTGTTCCAGCTTATGATTAACAGATGCTGTTATCTTCTCCTGTGATATCCATTTCCTAGTAAGAGTCTTTTTACCAGCCACCAACAGTATATTCATTAAATATTTATCTCTTTTCAACCATTCTTGAGGTACATACCCAAAATATATGGTCTTGCTCTCTAAGGGTATTTCACATTTAAATATGTCTTGTACAGTCTCCCTTCCTTAGACTCTGTCTACAGTTCTTGCTACCTCAGTAAAGCAGCCAACATAATCAAAGACCTCACCCATCCTAGATATTCCCCACTCCCTTTGATAGAAGTTACAAAACCCTGAAAGTGTACAGTACTGTGCAAAAGAGTTAGGCACCCTAGATTTTTTATATAAATTTTGTTTTAGATGGTTTTTATGTCTTCAGCATTAGTATGTCAGAAAAAAGCAAATGTTAGGTTTCCAAACATTCATTTTTCAAAAAATTAAATGTTACAGAGAAATATTTCCATCTCATTAAAGGAAGTAACATAGGTCACTTTTCAAATAAAAACTTGATTACTTTGTAGGTATATAGCCCAGTGCATGTCGAAACAAAGATAACTAACAGGAGCTGACGATCAATGACATAATGAGCTGAATGAACTAAACTGATTAACTGAAACAAAAACGCAAGTGGAAGGAATCAAACCAGGCGAGGGTTAACCAAACTGAAAAGGTGAGGATGCGGCAGATGTGACAGTTAAATTTTCCAATCATTAGTTCTTAGAAACATAGATAACTACAGCACAATACAGGCCCTTCAGCCCACAAAGCTGTGTCGAACATGTCCTTACCTTAGAAATTACCTAGGGTTACCCACCTAAGCTCCATGTATCCATCCAGGAGTCTCTTAAAAGATCCTATATTTCCGCCTCCGCCAGCAGCCCATTCCAGGCACTCACCACTCTCTGCGTAAAAAACTTATACCTGACATCTCCTTGGTATCTACTTCCAAGCACCTTAAAGCTATGCCCTTTCGTGCTAGCCATTTCAGCCCTGGGAAAAAGCCTCTGACTATCCACACGATCAAGGCCTCTCATCATCTTGTACACCTCTATCAGGTTACCTCTCATCCTCTGTTGCCCCAAGGAGAAAAGGGCGAGTACACTCAACCTATTCTTAGTAGACATGCTCCCCAATCCAAGCAACATCCTTGTAAATTTCCTCTGCACCCTTTCTATGGTTTCCACGTCCTTCTTGTAGTGAGGTGACCAGAAATGAGCACAGTATTCCAAGTGGGGTCTGACCAGGGTCCTAAAAAGCTGCAACATTACATCTCAGCTCTTAAACTCAATCCCACGGTTGATGAAGGCCAATGCACCGTATGCCTTCTTAACCACAGAGTCAACCTACGTAGCAGCTTTGAGTGTCCTATGGACTCAGACCCCAGATCCCTCTGATCCTCCACACTGCCAAGAGTCTTGCCAATAATGCTATATTCTGTCATCATATTTGACATACCAAAATGAACCACCTCAGACTTATTTGGGTTGAACTCTATCTGTCACTTCTCAGCCCAGTTTTGCATCCTATCGATGTCCTGCTGTAAACTCTGACAGCCCTCCACACTATCCACAACACCCCCAAACTTTGTGTCATCAGCCAATTTATTAACCCATCCCTCCATTTCCTCATCTAGGTAATTTATAAAAATCACAAAGAGTAGGGGTCCCAGAACAAATCCCTGAGGCACACCACTGGTCACCAACCTCCATGCAGAATATGACCCGTCTACAACCACTCATGCCTTCTGTGGGCAAGCCAGTTCTGGATCCACAAAGCAATGTCCCCTTGGATCCCATGCCTCCTTACTTTTTCAATAAGCCTTGCATAGGGTACCTTATCAATTGCCTTGCTAAAATCCATATACACTACATCTACTGCTCTTCCTTCATCAATGTGTTTAGTCACATTCTCAAAATATTCAATCAGACTCATAACGCACAACCTTGCCCTTGACAAAGCCATGCTGACTATTCCTAATCATATTATGCCTCTCCAAATGTTCGTAAGTCCTACCTCTCAGGATCTTCTCTATCAACTTACCAAACACTGAAGTAAGGACTCAATAGTCTGTATAATTTCCTGGGCTATCGCTACTCCCTTTCTTGAATAAGGGATCAACAACCGCAACCCTCCAATCCTTCAGAACCTCTCCTGTCCTCATTGATGATGCAATGATTGTCACCAGAGGCTCAGCAATCTCCTCCTTTGCTTTCCACAGTAGCTTGGGGTATATCCTGTCTGGTCCCAGTGACTTACCCAACTTGACGCTTCCCAAAAGCTCCAGCACATCCTCTTCCTTAATATCTACATGCTCAAGTTTTTCAGTCCACTGCAAGTCATCCCTACAATTGGCAAGATCCTTGTCTGTAGTGAATACTGAAGCAAAGAATTCATTAAGTACCTCTGCCATCTCCTCCAGTTCCATACACACTTTTCCACTGTCACACTTGATTGGCCTATTTTCTCATGTCTTATCCGCTTGCTCTTCACATACTTGTAGAAAGCCTTGGGGTTTTCCTTAATCCTGTCTGCCAAGGCCTTCTCATGGCCCCTTCTGGCTCCTCTAATTTCATTTTTAAGCTCCTTCCTGCTAGCCTTATAATCTTCTAGATCTCTATCATTACCTATTTTTCTGAAACTTTCATAAGCTCTTCTTTTCTTCTTGACTAGATTTACAACAGCCTTTGTACACCACAATTCCTGTACCTTACCATCCTTTCCTTGTCTCATACCTACGCAGAACCCCACACAAATATCCCCTGAACATTTGCCACAGTTCTTCTGTACGTTTCCCTGAGAACATCTGTTTCCAATTTATGCTTCCAAGTTCCTGCCTGATAGCCTCATATTTCCCCTTACTCCAACTAAACATTTCCCTAAATTGTCTGTTCCTATCCCTCTCCAATGTTATGGTAAAGGAGATGGAATTGTGATCACTATCTCCAAAATGCCCTCCCACTGAGAGACCTGACACCTGATCAGGTTAATTTCCCAATTCCAGATCAAGTACAGCCTCTCGTCTTGTAGGCATACCTACATATTGTGTCAAGAAACCTTCCTGAACACACCTAACAAACTCTACCTCATCTAAACCCCTCACTCTAGGGAGAGGCCAATCAATATTTGGGAAATTATAATCTCCCGCCACAACAACCCTGTTATTGTTACTCCTTTCCAGAATCTGTCTCCCAATCTGCTCCTTGATGTCCCTGTTACTATTGGGTGGTCTGTAAAAAACACCCATTAGAGTTATTGACCCCTTCCTATTCCTAGCTTCCACCCACAGAGACTCAGTAGACAATCTCTCCATGACTTCTTCCTTTTCTGCAGCCGTGACACTATCTCTGATCAACAGTGCCACACCCCCACCTTTTTTGCCTCCCTCCCTGTCCTTTCTGAAACATCTAAAGCCTGGCACTTGAAGTAGCCATTCCTGCCCCTGCACCATCCAAGTCTCTGTAATGGCCACAACATCATATCTCCAAGTGCTGATCCTCCAAGTTTAAACTGAGTGCAGCAGATGAGAGATACATCAAACTCTCATCCCTTCGAAATCAGAAAATGTCCAGTACTTCTATCAGCTCTGAACTCAGAGAAACCACTGAAACCCAAGTATACACACAAAATGCTGGTAGAAAGCAGCAGGCCAGGCAGCATCTATAGGAAGAAGTACAGTCGAGGTTTCGGCTGCAACCCTTCATCGGGACACCTCTACAGTCAAGAGAAGTCTTGTCAGAAGTGGTCTCCATAGAAGAGTTGCTGTCATACAGCCATTCCTTCAAAGTCATGCAATACCATTAGGGAGACTTCTGATCAGTCACAACTTCATTCTGTGGCAAGGTAATGGCCCCAAACACATGGCCAAGGTAATAAAGAACTACCTTCAGTGAAATGAAGGACAAGAAGCCCTGCAATAGATGGTATGGCTTCCACAGTGCCCTGTTCTCAATATCATTGAATTGAATTGACTTTATTTTTTACATCCTTCGCATACATGAGGAGTAAAAATCTTTATATTGCATCTTTGTCTAAATGTGCAATGTGCAATCATAGTAATTTATAATAAATAGAGCAGTCAATGTAACACAGAAATATATTCAGATCAGTATGAGTTAATCAGTCTGATGGCCTGGTGGAAGAAGCTGTCCCAGAGCCTGTTGGTCCTGACTTTTATGCCGTGGTACCGTATCCCAGATGGTAGCAGTTGGAATAGATTGAGGTTGGGGTGACTTGGGTCCCCAATGATCCTTTTCTCACACCTGTTTTTGTAAATGTCCTGAATCATGGGAAGTTCACAACTACAGATGCACTGGGCTGTCCGCACCACTCTCTGCAGAATCCTGCGATTAAGGGAGGTACAGTCCCCATACCAGGCAGTGACGCAGCCAGTCAGGATGCTCTCTATTGTGCCCCTGTAGAAAGTTCTTAGGATTTGGGGGCCCATACCAAACTTCCTCAACAGTCTGAGATGAAAGAGGTGCTTTTTTGCTTTTTTCACCGCACAGCTGATGCATACAGACCATGTCAGGTCTTCAGTGATGTGGATGCCAAGGAATTTAAAGCTGTTTATCCTCTCAACCCCAGATCCATTGATGTCAATGGGGGTTAGCCCATCTCCATTCCTCCTGTAATCCACAACCAAAACTTATGTTTTTGCGACATTGAGGGAGAAGTTATTTTCTTGAAACCACTCTGTCAGAGAGATGACTTCTTCCCTGTAGGCCACCTTGTTATTGTTTGAGATCAGGCCAATCAATGTACAAACGTTTGTAGTATCGTCAGCAAATTTAATTAGCAGATTAGAGCTGTGGGTGGTGACACTGTCATGGGTATACAGGGAGTAAAGGAGGGGACTTAGTACACAGCCCTGAGGGCTCCTGTTTTGAGAGTCGGAGGGGTGGAGGTGAGGGAGTTCACTCTTACTACCTGCCGGCAATCTGACAGGTAGTCCAGGATCCAGTTGCACAAGGCAGGATCAAGGCCGAGATCTCTGAGCTTCTTGTCGAGCCTGGATGGAATTATGGTGTTAAATGCTGAACTGTAGTCCAAGAATAGCATTCTCACACAAGCACCCTTTTTCTCCAGATGTGTAAAGACAGTATGTAGAGCAGTGGTTATTGCGTCGTCTGTGGATCAGTTGTGTCGGTAGGCAAATCATAGGGGGTCCAGTTTGGGTGGTAGCATGCTGCAGATGTAATCCTTGACCAGCCTCTTAAAGCATTTGCTTATTATTGAGGTGAGTGTGACAGGATGCCAGTCGTTCCTGCATGTTACCTTGGTCTTTTTTGCAAGTGACAATGGTGGATAATTTGAAGCAGGAGGGCACTGTACACTGGGAGAGGGAGAGATTAAAAGTGTCTGTAAACACACCTGCCAGTTGTGCTGCGCACATCCTGAGTACCCGCCCTGGGATGCTGTCTGGTCCCACAGCCTTGTGATTGTCCATTTGTTGGAAACATCTGCATACCTCAGCCTCAGAGATTACCAGGTTGCTAGTTGTGGCAGTGGCTTTCCTCGGAGGCTTGGAGTTAGCGACATTGAACTGAGGGTAAAAGCAATTGAGCTCATCTGGGAGAGAGTCTGTCTGGGATTACCAAGAGAGACAGCCAAAGTCTGCCGAAGAACTGTGGCAAGTTTGCCAAGGTGATTGGAACAAAGTACCAGATGATGTTCTTATAAAACTGTACAACAATGTACCTAAGCTGCAGTTTTAAAGGCAAAGGGTGGTAACACTAAATATTGACTTGATTCAGTTTTTTTTTTATTGTTTACTGCCCTTCATTGTAATTCTTTTTTGCTATTTAGAAACTTTTCACTTAATTATTTTTGAAAGTATATTCACTTTACAGAAGTTGTTTTCATGTGCTTAAGACTTTTGGACAGTATGTATTCCACCAGGATCAAGGACAGCTTCTATCCTAAGAATATTGAACAGTTCCCTAGAATGATAAGAACAGACTTTTGACCTCAGAATCTACTCATTATGACCTTGCTCCTTATTGTCCATCTGCAGTGCACTCTCTGTAATTGTAACATTTTTCTGCGCTCTGTATTGTTTTACCTTGTACTCAATGCACTGTTGTAATGAATTGATCTTTACAAACAGTGTGCAATACAAGTTTTCACGGTACCTCAGTACGTGACAATAATAAAAAACAATTTACCAACAACTGAATTATTGTATTTAATGGCAATACAAATAATTCACAAGTGCATTTGAAGATGAAATTTTAAAGCAATTTCATGTAGTAAAAAGTCAAGAAAATGGTTTGTGAATCTAAGTATATTGAGATGGATTTGCTGTTCGGAATAGAAGTAGAATAAGGCCATCTGGCCCCTTCCCCTTGCTTTGTTATGTAGTAGGATATTGGATGATCCTTTACCTCAGCACTACATGGAATGAATCACACTTTCTGAGCCTGAGACGCTGCCAATAAGATCAAGGAATCGCTACTTGTCATACACAAGCAGGATTTAAAAATATAACTCAATTTTCACCTTCACAGAGTCAAATTTTTTGAATAGGCTACTCAGCATCATGGAGAGCATCTCAAAGGTTAAAGCAACTCACTGCCGCCTTCTCTAGGACAATGGCTGATAAACCTTAGCCTAGGCATAAACATTCAAATCAGAAAAACGTAAGAAAAGGAAACAGAATTTCATTACAGTTTCATTTCTCCATAAAGCTTTGATAATGTTCACAACAGAACTTTCTGGGATTAGAAATCCATTTCAGTCAAAAGCTACTTCAGCAGGAAGCATCCTCTGTGGGATTTATAAGGAATGGGAACATGAGACAAACCTAAAAATATCTGGTGAAACTGCAACACAGGATTAACTAAGGTGCCAAACAATAAACAACACACATTAGATAGAGCTATATGATCTCACATTCTACAGATGAGATGGAGGCTCCATAGTCTTGCCTTGAAACATCTCCAAGAACATTCCCATCCTCACCATTGGCAAGGCCTAGATGTGACAGCTAAAGACAGGATTAACATATTCACAAGAATGTTTAACTAGTGGTCAGTAAAATATTTCAGCTTTCTCCTGATTATCTATATCATTACAGAAGTCAATATGAGTTACCCCACATATTATCAAGGAATATCTGATAGTATTGGAAACAGTAAAGCTTATTGACAAGATAACATGCTGGCTGCAGTACTGAAGACCTATGTTCCTAAACCAGTTGCCCTTCTAGCCACACTGTTCCATTACAGTTATGTTACAGGACAATGTGGAAAATTATAGACTTGGGAGGAGTCCCTCAGCAGTTTTGATTTGTTGTCAGGTAAACACTATATCATTGATGTCTTATATAACTGAAACGTAACACCCTGGTAATAAAAATAATATTCTTTTGCTTTCCTAATTACTTGAGGTATCTGCTTACTGTTTAGTGAATCATGCACTAGGACACCCAGATACCTCTGCACCTCAAAGCTCTTCAAGCTCTGAGTTTACTTTACTTTTTAACAATGTGGTTAGACAATGTGTTTCATTTTTGGCATTTCCTTCCAATGTTGCACATTACAATCCATTTGCCAGAATGTTGTGCTTTTAATTACCTCTCTATAACCCTTAGCCTTGTTGGGTTTTATTCACAAAAGTCAGGACAGATCCAATCTGGCTAATTGTGCCCCCATCTCGATCAATATAGTGATAGAAACTATCATTGTCAGTGCTAACAAGTTGTAACTTTCTCACCAATAAATTACTCAGCAGTACCCAATTTAAATTTTGTCAAAAACACTCAGCTCCAGATATTATTGCAGCCTTGGTCCAAAGACAAACAAATAAGATGAAATCCAGAATTTAGATGAGAAGGACTGCCCTTGACATTCAGACAACATGTAATCAAATGTTGCATCAAGGAACTGTGTTAAAATTGACATCAATGGTATCAAGAAGAAGACACACCAAATGTTGGAATCATACATTGTAGAGCTTATTGAAAATCATTTATTGCAGCCACAGAACATCACTGCATCGGTTTCTCAGGGCAGTGTCCTAAGCTCAAACATCTTCAGCTGTTTCTCAGTGACCTGCTTTCCATTCATAAAACCAGAAGTGAAGGTACTTGATGATTGCACATGTTCAATTCCATTCACAATTCTTCTGAAAATGAAGTATGTAGGAAGCACTAGACAATGTTCATGCAAGAGCTGATGAATGACAAGTGGAAACTGCTCACCTGTTTGTCATGAAAATATGCTACCGTTCTTTAAATATTCCTGTCTCTAAATCCTGGAATTTCCTCCTCAGTAGAAGTGTGGGAGTACCTTTGACACAAGGAATGCTGCAATTCAAAAAAGCACGATTTGTCTATACATAGATCATGAAAAATGAATAAAACAAATCAAAGCACATTGTAAAATATTAAATAAGCAGCTTCGGGGTATAAGGAATGAGCAATGAAATTGCAGCATTTTACAATATGCTTTAAAGTGCTGTTGTCATTTGAACATAACTAAGAAAGTAGTTGTGATCTAATACGGAATTAAAGAGTTTTGTAGCAAACAAGGAAGCACATGAATCAGCTCTTAAAGGACACTCAATCCTTTGCATCACACTTTCATTTCATCTGGCTTTTAGAGTCATAGAATCATATAACATTACAGCACAGAAACAGGCCCTTTGTTCCGTCTAGTCCATACCAAACCATTAATCTGCCTAGCTCCATCAACCTGTACCCAGATCATAGCTGCCCATACCTTTCCCATCCATGTACCTATCCAAATTTCTCATAAACGTTAAAATCAATGGTGCATCCACCGCTTGTGCTGGCAGCTCGTTACAGACTCTCTCCACCCTCTGAGTGAGGTTGTCCCTCATGTTCCCCTTAAATATTTCACCTTTAACCTTTAACACATGACCTCTATCTGCAATCTCACCCAACCTTAGTGAAAAACGCCTGCTTGCATTTACCCTATCTATACCCCTCATAATTTTGAATGCCTCTATCAAATCTCCCCTCAATCTTCTATGTTCCAGGGAGTAAAGTCCTAACCTATTCAACCTTTTCTTAAAAACTCAGGTCCCCAAGTCCCAACAACATCCTTGTAAATTTTCTCTGCATTCCCTCAATCTTACCTGCAGGTAGGTGATAAAACTGCACACAATTCTCCAAATTTGGCCTCACCAATGTCTTGTACAATTTCTACATAACATCCCAACTCTGATACTTAATACATTGATTTAGAAGGCCAATGTGTCAAAGCTTTCTTTATGACCCTATCTACCTATACAGCCACTTTCAGGGAATTATGTATCTGTATTCACAGATTCCTCTTCTACTGCACTCCTTAGTACCCTACTACTCACCGTGTAAGACCTACCAAGGCTGGTCCTCCCAAAGTGCAGCACCTCACACATGTTTGCATTAATTCTATCTGTCATTTTTCACTCCATTTTACCAGATTCTGCTGCAAGCTTTGATAGTCTTCCTCACTGTCCACTAAATCTCCAAGCTTAGTGTCATCTGCAAATCTGCTGATCCAGTTTACTACATTATCACCCAGGTCATTGATATAGATGACAAACAACACAGACCCAGCACCGACACCTGAAGCACTCCACAGGCCTCGAGTCAGAGAGGCAAATATCTACTACCACTCTCTGGCTTTTCCCACAAAGCCAATGTCTAATCCAATTTACTACTTTACCTTGAATGCCAAGTGATTGAGCATTCTTGGCCATCCCCAAATCCATGTAGACAACATCCACTGCCTTGCCTCCTTCAATTTTTCTGATAACTTCCTCAAAAAACTCTATATGATGGGTTAGATAAGATTTACCATAGACATGTTGACTATCCCTAATCAGTGCCTGTCTATCCAACTACTTATATATCCAGTCCCTTAGAATATCTCGCAATAACTTCTCCACGCCGGAGGTCAGGCTCACCTGCCTATAATTGCTTGGTTTATTCTTAGGGCCTTTCTTAAACAGTGGAACAACATTAGATATCCACTAATCCTCTGGTACCTCACCTGTCTCTAAGGATGTTTTAAATATCCCCGTTAGGCCCCTGCATTTTCTGTACTAGCCTCACACAGGGTCCGGGAGAACACCTTGTCAGGGCCTGGGATTTATCCACCCTAATTTGGCTCAAGATGGCAAATCCCTCCTCTTCTATAATCTGTATAGGATCCATGACTTTGCATCTATAAACTCTGTGTTTGTCTCCTGAGTAAATACAGATGCGAAATTTTCATTTAAGATCTCCCCATCTCTTTCAACTCCACACATAGACTGCCACTCTGATCTTCCAGACAATCAATTGTATCCCTTACTATCCTTTTGCTCTTAACATATCTGTAGAAACCCTTTGGGTTCTCCTTCACCTTGTCTAGTAGGGCAACCTCATGCCTTCTTTTAGCCTTCCTGATTTCTGTCTTAAGTGTTCTCTTGCATTTCTTATACTCCATAAACGCCTCATTTGTTCCTACCTGCCTATACCTGCTAGGCACCTCCTTCTTTTCCTTAACCTGGGCCTCAACATCTCTTGAACACCAAGGTTCCCTAACCCTGTTATCCTTGCCTTTTATTCTGAACAGACCCATACATGCTTTGTATTCTCAAAATTTCACTTTCAAAAGCCTCACGCTTGCCAAATACAGCTTTGCCAGAAAACAACCTGTTGCAATCCACACTTGAAAGATCCTTTCTGATTCCATCAAAATTGTCCCTTCTCCAACCGAAAATCTCAACCCGAGAACCACAAATACCTTGAAACTAATGGCATTATAATCAACACATGCAAAGTGTTCCCCTACACAATCTTCTGCCATCTGCCCTGTCTCATTCTCTAATAGGAAACTCATCCCCATCCACCCATTTTACAGTTTGTGAGTCCTAATCAACATGTGGAAAATTAAAATCACCTACTATCTCAACCTCATGTTTCTTGCAACAGTCTGCAATCTTTCTGCAGATCTGTTCCTCTAAATTCCATGGACTGTTGGGTGGCATATAATCCCATTAGCATGGATATACCTTTCTTATTCCTCAGTCCTAGCCATTAAGCCACACTAGACGAGCTCTCCTGGCCTTCCTGAGTACTGCCCTGACTCAGCTCAGAACATTAGTTCCACCATGTTCAATTTTTCGATTCCTGTGACTTTGTATGTAGGTTTAACACAACATCTTTCTCCATAACCACTGTTCATAACATAATCTGTTCTGGTGCACTGGTTCCCATCCCTCTGCCACTCTAGTTTAAACTACTTCCCCCACCATGTGCAACACCAGCAAACTTTCTCCCTCCAGTTCAGGTACAAACCATCCCTTCTGTACAGGTCCCACCTTCCCTGGAAGAGAGCACAATGATCTAAAAACCTGAAGCCCTCCCTCCTGCAGTAACTCCTTAGTTACATGTTAAACTGCATGATCTTCTATTTCTATCTCACTATCACATGACACTGGTGGCAATTCTAAGATCAAAACCCTGGAGGTCTTGTCCTTTAACTTAGCACATAACTCCCTGAAACCACTTTGCAGGACCTTGACACCTCTCCTACCAAGTTATTGGCACTGACATGGACCACAATCTCTGGCTGCTCACCCTCCCACTTAAGAATGCTGAGGATTCAATCCGCGATGTCTCTTATCCTGGCACCCGGGAGGCAATGCAACATCAGTGAATCTTGCTGTCATCCAGAGAACCTCCTTTCTGTTCTGCTAACCAATGAATCCCCTATCACACAGCTCACCTTTTCTTTCCTCTTCCCGTCTATACCATAGAGCCAGACTCAGTGCCAGTGACCTTACCACTGTGGCTGCCAGGTCATCCCCCCAAAAGTATACCTGTTGTTGAAAGGAATGGCCACAAGCCTACTCTGTACTGGTTGCCCATCCCCATTCCCCCTTTAGACCTGTGTCCTGCTGTTTGGTGTAACTACCTCCCTGTAGGTCCTGTCTATCAACCGCTCAGCTTCCTGAGTGATCCCAAGTTCATCCAGTTCAAGGTCCAACACGGTCTGTTAGAAGCCACAGCTGGATGCACTTCTTGCAGGTGTATTCATCAGGGACACTGGAAGTTTGCCTTCCCACATCCCACAAGAGGAGTATTTCACTATTTAGCTAGGCAGTCCCACTGCTCTCAATGTGCAATAAAAATAAAGGAAAAATAAATAACAAAAAAAAATCTATCCATGGCCTATCCTTTCCGTGCTAAAGCCTTGAAAAGCCAAAGCCTCAAATCCCCACTCCAACACTGGCCCAGTCACACAATGCCCACTCCACTTAAACCTAACTTTGTTTTATTGCACCTTGCCAAGTGCCTAATTATTTTATTTCTCAACTTTTTGTAGTTACTCACTTTTATAGGATGTGGGCATCAACAGACCTTTAAGGGAAGAAATTTCTTCTCTGCCTAGACATTTGGAGTTTATTTTCCTAGTTCTGGACTTTAAGCATTGGCAAACACAGCAACCTTAGAATTATAAATGTTTCAATGTCATCATACACATGGATGTAGACCCTTCTGCCCACCACATTATTGCTGACCCATCTGTACTGCTCGCATTTTTTCTCTTGCATCCCCAACAATATACCTCCCAACCAGTTCTTCTGCAGTTTCCAATCACAACCTACGTATTCACTGCTGTACTGGTAGAGAACGGGAGGATCCAAGGGAAATCATTGCGGGTGGCCACCAGGAAAGTGTGCAAACGCCGTACAGACATTCATCCAAATCAGGATGAGTTCTTGAAATCTGTGAGGTAGCAGCACTAACCACTGCACCAAGTCTTGTGTACATGATTAGATCAGTAATACAGACAAAATTAATATGTCATCCATTGCTAAACAATAATTAATTGGGTCTTAATCTTGTAGTGACCACATACCGCAGTCTTTTGTGTCAAGCAGAATTTAGAAATGCACTGGTTTACAAAACTTCATTATGAAACTCATCAAATGCTATGACTTCTGAAAGATGTATATAGCACACCATCATCAATATAAAGAAATATTCTCAAGCATTACAAGGCTTCAGACAGATTCTGAACTGTAGGAACACCCTAGCCCTTGTTTGTATATTGCACATTACTAGAAATATTTGCATTTGAGCCAATTATTATAAAGGGTGTGACACATCTGGCTGGAGCTTCGATTCTAGCTGGAAGACTGGAGCTCAATACTTTTAGGTACTCAGTCAAAAATACTTTCTCTGTGGTGGTCTTCCCACAGTGAATCTATGGCAAATGGGAAGCTTGATATGTTTCTGGCTTCATTGCTTGCAGGGTCCCTGTAGAATAACATCACCCCATCCTCAGATTAACAGCAGATGGCTATCTCTCCAGAGAGCCACTCCAGGCCTCTTAACAGCAAATCAGAGTGTGTCTGCACAGCCTGCTCACTTCCTATTAGCATTTTAATCTGTTCATTATTTTTCAAAGCATGCCCTGTAGCCTCCTTTTCAAAGCAAGCTCTTAAGGCAACAAAAAGATGATTGTGTACTGATCAGCTGCATTGTTTCAACGTGATGGGAAATATAGCTTAACACATTATTTTAATAAAACAGTTCATATCTGTTTCATCAACAACAGACACACAAACAAAATACTGACTAAGTTTTACTAGGCCCTTAGGAAATGAAGTTAATGAGCTTTCTTATAGATAATGATAGCTGACAGAACAGTAGCCATGGTTAGAAAAATGCTTGATGAGCTTTTTTATTCAAAAATCCTTCCTCCAGAGTGTGATTGTTGCTTAATATTTGTGCTATTTCATAAATAATGTGTCAAATCGTCCTCACATTGGCCAGGAATATGTTTTATTGGATATTGCAACAGTAACAGCTGGTTTGTTCTGGCCAACACCTTTAAAATGCCAATGATGTGCTTGAAGTAAATTCTCTTAATATATCGTTTGCCAATGGAAAAGACTATCATTTGCAAATCTTTTCTACAGCACTGTTACTCAGTAAAAAGGGGAATGCCTTCAAATAGTTTTCAGATTTGCAGAGTTCCTTAAAGCAACAGCAAATGTGTACTTCTCTTTTTTTTTAAAAAAAGCATGGTAGCTTTATATTTTTATTGAATTTATTGTATAAGTTTCTTTAAAGAATCTAGCTGACAAAACAGTTAACTGTGTGCAGAGATCTTTTTTAATAATATGATATATTAATTCCCTTGTTGCTCAGCAAGGGGAAAACAATTCAGCCAGATTGCTGCCAGTTCCAGAAAATATTGAAGCAGCAGCAGCAGAAAGCGAGAGAACATGGGCTAATTCCATCTGACTTCTTCCTCCCTGTGGGAAGTGCCTCGCTTCTACTCAGCACCTCTCCAAAGGACAGGTTAGCATGGGAGCTGAACTTGGATCCTTAATGATATATAATGTTTGTTTACATTTAGGAAAGCATGGGGTTTCAATGAACCCTGTTAGTGTGCATGAGCATTACAACAAAGAACACCAAGTTATGCTGCAATAATGAGTTTGAGCTCTGAAAAAAAAACACAGCAATTGCTCTGCAGAGGGTTTCAATGATTTATCTGCTAAATAACATTTCAATTATTTACTGGTATAGCTTTAAAGTTAGTTATGAATGGCATTTTTAGATTACTGCATATCAATTTAATATAACTTCTTGTAAATAAACACCTACTGTATAATGAATTATCTGGTCATTATCACATTGCTGTTTGTGCAGACTTATTCTGGAGAACTGGTTGTTCTGTTTTCTACATTACAATGGTAATGATATCAGGGCTGAAAAGCTTTGGGGATATTCTAAGGTCACAAAAGGAGCTGTCTAAATGCATTTAAAGAGCAAACACGAAGAAATCAGCAGATGCTGGAAATTCAAACAACAACACACACAAAATGCTGGTAGAACACAGCAGGCTAGGCAGCATCTATAGGGAGAAGCACCGTCGACGTTTCGGGCCGAGACCCTTCGTCAGGACTAACCGAAAGGAAAGATAGTAAGAGATTTGAAAGTAGAGGGGGGAGGGGGAAATGCAAAATGATAGTAGACCGGAGGGGGTGGGATGAAGCTAAGAGCTGGAAAGGTGATTGGCGAAAGTGATACAGAGCTGGAGAAGGGAAAGGATCATGGGACAGGAGGCCTCAGGAGAAAGAAAGGGGGGGGGGGGGGAGCACCAGAGGGAGATGGAGAACAGGCAAACAACTAAATATGTCAGGGATGGGGTAAGAAGGGGAGGAGGGGCATTAACGGAAGTTAGAGAAGTCAATGTTCATGCCATCAGGTTGGAGGCTACCCAGCCGGTATATAAGGTGTTGTTCCTCCAACCTGAGTTTGGATTCATTTTGACAACAGAGGAGGCCATAGATAGACATATCAGAATGGGAATGGGACGTGGAATTAAAATGTGTGGCCACTGGGAGATCCTGCTTTTTCTAGCAGACCAAGCGTAGATTACTCAAACGCATCTCTCCCATTTCCCGCACATCTGTCCTCACCCCATCCACCCGCCACCCCACTCGGGATAGGGTTCCCCTTGTCCTTACCTACCACCCCACCAGCCTCCAGGTCCAACATATAATTCTCCGTAACTTCCGCCACCTCCAACAGGATCCCACTACCAAACACATTTTTCCCTCCCCCCCTTCTGCTTTTCGCAGGAATCGCTCCCTACGCGACTCCCTTGTCCACTTGTCCCCCCCATCCCTTCCCACCGATCTCCCTCCTGGCACTTATCCTTGTAAACGGAATGATGCACCATCAATAACTCACTCTGAGACGTAAGAAGCGAGATATCAGCTTTTATTGACTGGAAGAATGTACAACACTACATCCTGGAGAATGAGGCCGGGCTCAGGCCTCAATCGCCTTTATACAGGGGTCTGTGGGAGGAGCCACAGGAGCAGTCCAGACAGGTATATGTAGTTCACCACTCGGAACAAGTGCTACACCTGCCCTTACACTTCCTCCCTCACCACCATTCAGGGCCCCAGACAGTCCTTCCAGGTGAGGCGACACTTCACCTGTGAGTTGGCTGGTGTGGTATACTGCGTCCGGTGCTCCCGGTGTGGCCTTTTATATATTGGCGAGACCCGACGCAGACTGGGAGACCGTTTCGTGGAACACCTACGCTTGGTCCACTAGAAAAAGCAGTATCTCCCAGTGGCCACACATTTTAATTCCACGTCCCATTCCCATTCTGATATGTCTATCCATGGCCTCCTCTATTGTCAAAATGAATCCAAACTCAGGTTGGAGGAACAACACCTTATATACCGGCTGGGTAGCCTCTAACCTGATGGCATGAACATTGACTTCTCTAACTTCTGTTAATGCCCCTCCTCCCCTTCTTACCCCATTCCTGACATATTTAGTTGTTTGCCTGTTCTCCATCTCCCTCTGGTGCTCCCCCCCCCTCCTTTCTTTCTCCTGAGGCCTCCTGTCCCATGATCCTTTCCCTTCTCCAGCTCTGTATCACTTTCGCCAATCACCTTTCCAGCTCTTAGCTTCATCCCACCCCCTCCGGTCTTCTCCTATCATTTCGCATTTCCCCCTCCCCCCTCTACTTTCAAATCTCTTACTATCTTTCCTTTTGGTTAGTCCTGACGAAGGGTCTCGGCCCGAAACGTCGACATCGCTTCTCCCTATAGATGCTGCCTAGCCTGCTGTGTTCTACCAGCATTTTGTGTTGTTGTCTAAATGCATGTCATTTTCTCTTTCCAAATGAGAACCATGTTCACCACATCAGTAATCTGAAATATTTGCCACATATCCGCCATCGGAACAGCAAATGAGGAGATGTTGACCACAAAATAAGACACACTGCTTTCTTCAGGGCTGTGAATGCCAACTTGCTTCCAGTTCAAATGCAGATTATGACCACAACCGCTTGGCAAATAGCACAGTAGAAGTAGGCATGCTGGGCAGCTGATAAAGTCAATCCTCATGCAAAGTTGATTAGATGTTAGTCCTGCCAAAAAGAACTATCATGATCCTCCAACACCATGCAGTAATTACATGCAGTCTGAAGTTCAGCAGCACAAACCCAAACCTAAGCTAAAGAAATGATGATTGATTTGCACATTTGTTGGTGACTGAAAAAGATTAGTTAATTTTGATTTATTTATTGAGATACAGCGTGGAATAGGCCCTTTCCTTTGGACCTCTCGAGCCACGCTGCCCAGCAATCCACAGATTTAAGCCGAGCCTAATCACAGAACAACTTATAATGACCAATTAACCTACCAACCGGTACATCTTTGGATGGTGAGGGGATACCAGAGCACCTGGGGGGAAACACACACACTCACAGGGAGAACGTACAAACTCCTTACAGGCAGTGTCGGGAATTGAACCCAGGTCATCTGTACTGTAAAGCATTATGCTAACTGCTATGCTATCGTGCCACCCCATATAGAATGCAAACAGTCAGTCATATTTATCTATACTAAACTCAACGTCTATCTTGGTAGCTGCCAAATACAAAGGTATTTCATGTCCTCATCTAATACTTACCGTAAATATTGTGAGAGTACCTGCCTCCACCAACCACTTAGGCAGTGCATTCCAATTTTTAACTATCATCTGGTTATAAAAATATCATTGTGAAACTTTATTTGAATCTCCTACATTTTAATTTATGAGGGGTGATTGGTAAGTTTGTGGCCTACGGTAGAAGGAGATGAGTTATACAGCTCTTGTTACATGCACGTGCAGTTCAACTCTTTGAGTGATTATGCAGGAAGTTTGAAATTAATAACTTTTGTGGCATTTCTGTTTCAGATAATTGAAAATTGCAAGTAAGCACTGTCTGAGAAAATGGACCTTAGGCCACGACCTTATCCATCACCCCTCATAAATCTCTTTATAGACACATATGTTAAACGGTATTTGTCTTTTTTTTAATCTATCCAATCAATGCCCTTTCTAATTTACTTAAGTCAGTCAGACGCCATTTTAACTTTCTCTGCTCCAAGGTAAACAAACTACCCATCCAGACTCACCACAACTGAAACACTCCATGTGTTGTGCTGAGTAAATTATTGTTGGAGGTAACACATATCTCTGCTGTTCTTACAAAGACAGAGCAGGATATACACTGCAGGTGACATGTTGGAGCACAGTGCTGCCTGTGGTCCAACCATGACAACAAGCCAAAGAGAAGCTGAGGAAATCTTTCAAAGTCAAAGCAAATATATTATCAAATTGGGGTCATCCCTTTTGCTGTTTAAAGTAGTTTTGGTGACCACCTTGCTACGCATCTCCACAAAGATAGACAGTCCTTGACATCTCTCTGATGTTGCTGGAAAACAAATTGGGAAACATTGCCAATATCTCCATTTCCAGTTTTGAAATGGAAAGAATCAATAAAATTAAGCTCCTCTGTGACATTGAATAATGTATGGCTGCAGTTCTGCCTGTAGCACATAGAAGATCTCCATGACAGCCACCTTGCCCACCTCTATGGACATTGCTTCTCAGCCTAAGGCCTAGTTGGATAGTCCCTTCTGAACAGAGTACCTTTCCTTCTTCATCTCCAGGTAGTTTGAATGCTTTCTGAGTTTCTCCTTTTCCCTCCTATCATTAAGAGAGACCCAACACGCTGTTCACTAAAATATCCACTTTTCATACAATAAAGGATCACTTTACCCCCCCTCGCGCGCGTGCACACACACTCATTCAGCATTCTGCATGCAAATATGTGTTGATCCTTTAACTATTTCCTCTACACACATCTTCAAGGCACAAGCCAGAAGTGCAATTGAATAGTCTTCACTTGCCTAGTCGACTGCAACTCCAGTACAACTCACCAGCCTCAACATTCAAGCCAACACACCCAAATTGCAAAAATGAACATTCTCTTGTGACTGTAGTGAGTCACAATTACATTGTTTGTATGCTTAGAATTCAGTGCTATAACTGGAAAGTTGTCTTTGCATAGAAGTATTGATCACATTGATATTTGAAATGGAGACCTCAGCAGGTCACAAAGAATCAGCAAACAAAGGCTTCAATCTAATTTTGCACTCGTGTGTGTATACTGTTACTTAGGGTGGGGATGTTGATGAAATTTTCTCCCTCCTTTAGTCCAATACTATACATGACAGACTAGCATAGAACTGTGAAGTTTTAGCCCGTTCAGTTGTATGATTACTTGACTCTGTCCACACCTATGCTTTTGCTGGGGGGTAGAACATCATTTTTGGTCCACCTGAGACATGTTCCTCTGTACTCCCAACCTGACCTGATTTATCACTTGAATTGCACTATTATGCCTTTTCTTAATTTGTCCTTATGCTTTCATATAAGCAATGTCCTCAGTATGAAGATGTCTCAGTGAAATCAATCAGTGCTCTCTGATTTTGATTGGTCTCTCTCACATATTCTGTGGTTTTGCTGTTTGCACGGTTTGTGTTTCTTTGTGCGTTGGGTATTTGATGTTTTCTTTGACCAGATTCCATTGTGTTTCCTTGCTTCATGGCTGTCTGTGGGAAGACAAATCTCAGGGTTTTATACTGCATACATAATTTTATAATAAATGTACTTTGAATCCTTGAATTTTGATCCCATTTTGCCAATTATACCTACAAGACATGAACAGCTTGGTCAAATGCAGCATTATTAAGTCATCCATGATCATGAGATCCCCCTGAAATGAGAAACTACTCTTGTAGATCATTAATGTCCTCTACAGCTGGGGTTCCCAACCTGGGTCCACGGACCCTTTGTATTAGTCCAAGACATAATAAAGGTTGGGAACCCCTGCTCTAGAGTGTATTTTCTGTATGCTTGCTTCTGTCAGTGTTAATAAGTGATATTTTGCATGGAGGTACTGAAAGAGGGAAGGATGCTAATAATCACCAGAGACTTCCTTCCCTATATTAAACTTAACCAATTAAATGTTATGACTTTGTGGGATCTGGATAGAACTCTGCATGTACTAGAGTCTGCATAATAATCGCTGACCCTCAATCACAGCAATTCCTTCTCATACAAAGAACACTTAAAATATCTCAAAAGCATTGTGCAGATGATGAATGCATTGCTCTTTGACTACTGACGTGGAAACAATGTTGGTTTATCACTTCCTGAGGCAGATAGTAGCTGACACTCTGACAAAGGATCATTTCAAGACCTCCCCATCCTGGTCCACCCTTAATAAAAGCCTCCCATTACCCTCCTCTCACCAGAGCATTATAGTGGATATTTGTGTAAGCAAAATGTTAATTGTGGTTTGGATTTAATCACTTGTTAATAGAAATCCTAACTAACCACAATATTTATGTTATGAATTGCAAATTCATTTCTCTACAGATTCCATAAATGATTAAAAGAGGTGAATAACCACATGCATATTGTACGGATCAGCCCTGATGGGAAGATTTTGTGTCAAGAAAAATAACCCATAGGCAGCCACCCCCCACCTGCAACCCAAATACATGCAAAGACTACACTGTAAGCAGCTTTGACTCAAGTCTTGATTTATCATTAATATCTATGATATTCAAAATCTGATTTTTGGGTAAGCCCAGAGAAAAATATGAATAACTTTATCATATTGGCTAGAAAATGCCCATAGCACGAACCGCACAATCTATTTTCAGAATGATTTAGTGATCATTTAATTTTCCTTTATCTGTTTTGTAATAAAACTGACGTCAAATGAACAAAACAGCTAAATCTGATCCAATACAAACAAGCCTGATATAACAGATAGCTGGTATTGTTTGTTGGTTAGTTAATTAAGTGATACAGTGCAGAGGATTCTAAATCCTGCCAGAACTTCCTCCCTGTTAAAAGTAGTGGATGCAGTGTACCTGCTAAATGGGGTGTAAGCTTTCACCAGAGGAATATAAAAAAAGCTAAGTGGTTAAATATGATTTACAACGGACTCAATAAGTGCACGTTAGTGCAATCTGCATTATATTCAGGTGGATCTGCATTTGAAAGTGCTGCCATTGATAACATCTTCTACACCTGATTTTTTTTCACACCATCACATTGGACAGGTATTTTGCAATCTCAGTTTTAACCACATTATGACGCTGTTCTGAGACATAAGAATAGAATTCTTAATGGCTCACAAGTCACAATTATGAATGTTCATAGAACAATGGACTGTATATTTTGATAGAATATTTCCCCTCTTAAAGATTCATACATAAAGCTATTTATAACATAAATCAGTTTGAAAAATATGGGCTATCTCCTAAAATAGCCTGAATTAACCCATCCTTGGGAGCTACTAAACTAACCATTTGTTTAAATGTTGAATCAAGTCAGTCAAATAAAAGATGATGGTAACTAGAGTATTAAACTTGCAATTGTATTGTCTCGAGCAACCAAATGAGTGACAAAGGTATGGTTATAACTGATCAATCTGCTTGTTGCAGGGGATGGGCATAGAGAATGTTCATTACACGTTCTCACTGTTTCTAAATGCCTGTTTTTAGCTATCATTGCATCTGAACATTGTGGGGGTACAGGATCATTACTGCTCAATAGATCACGTGTTTAGTTCTAGGCTTAAGGTTGGTCTTCAAAGAGCTTTTCTGTCATTTAGGCAAAGATTGTACTTGTGTGCAGTGATGTGCATACATTTTGTTATGGATGTGTGTCTTCCCTGGGTGGTGTTCCTCAGGTATAGAAAGAGAGTCATATTCTATAGTGTGGTTCCCAACCTGGGGACCATGCATCATTTGCTTAATGGTATTGGACAATGGCATAAAAAAGGTCAGGCACCCCTCTTCTAAAGGTCTCTCTGTGGGCTTTGACAGTTGATGCGTAGTGTTGTGTGGTGAGGGCTTTTTGCCAGAAAACCTGTGACCTCAAAGCTCGTTAATGCAGGTTCAATCTATCATTGGACAAACTTGAGTGAAAGTAGGCTACAACAAGGTAGATTGGGAGATTAAGATGCCTTTACTCAATCTCATTTAAACTTATGATGTTACTGAATTAGGGATTATGGACAACCCATCTCAAGTGTATTTATTTATTGAGATATGGCATGGAATAGGCTCTTCCAGCCCTTCAAGCTGCACCAACCAGCAACCCCCGATTTAATCCTAGCTTAATCATGGGGCAATTTACAATGACCAACTAACCTAACAATTGGTTCATCTTTGGACTGTGGGAGGAAGCTGGAGCACCCAAGGAAATTACGCAGTCCTGGTGAGAACGTGCAAACTCCTTATAGACAGTGGCAGTAAATTAATCTGGGTTGCCCGTAGGGTAAAGTGTCATGCTAACCATTACACTGTCATGCCAACCATTACACTGTCATGCCACCGCAATATTGAAATAATGCCACTACCAAAATTTGGTGGTCCTCAGAAATCTATTAATATTCTAAATGTGCTACGTGAAAATACTAACTGAAAAGAAGTAAATAAGTGATAACTAAAGGTTCCAACCCTTGTGCAGGCAATGTGGAATAAAGCTGCATCATTTTTCCAACACTCTTCAACCCTCCTTGCTGCGGTATTCTATATTACATTCTGTAATATCCTAGCTGTAGTGGTTAATCTGAAGAACAAATGCATAACTATTCAATCTTCACCACCACCTGTGTGCCTGTGTTCTTGCATAAGAAGCTGACGCACGAATTGCCAGCAGTTTGAAGCAGCACACTTCAGGTGTGGTTTTTAATGAGTTTTCAGGGACCACTTTCCATACCTCAGCTTCATTCCTTTGTTAGACAGGGGCTTGAAAATCTAAGTCTATTGCATAGAAGTGGTAAATGACTGTGGTTATCCAGCCCATTCCTATTCCACCCCTTCCATTTGTGTGTAGAGGTGTGACTGAATATTTGCACAATTGTGTTTAAAATTGTTTGTGTACCTTATGGGATACGAATACTTGTCTTGCAACTCACTGAGTTCAGATTAAAATCTTAGTCCTGCCTGGCATTCAAATCGATCAACCTCAGTTATGATAAATGCTTTCAAATATCAACCAGACTACAAGGTGAAATGCTGGAGGCAATGGAAGCATAATTTAAATCATTCATCACTTTCCAGGTTGCAGACTGTCTTGAAATAATAGAAAAGCATTTTTGGCATCTCAAAGAGATGTTTATACTATTTTATACTTCTTACTAATAAATTAGAAATTCACAACCTGGAATAGAAATTATTTCAGGTAAGATTTAATAACCATAAAGGATGAAGCTCCTAAAGGATCAGTACCTGGACAATGGGGCCAATTAACTCCAGGTATCTATCCAAAACTTTACATTTTTGTATTCAGAGTGATTTTCTTTTTAGTTGCATGATGTAGACATTAATTTTCTTCCATGTTTCTTTTTATAATAAATTAATACCAGCATATAAAAAAGAGAATAAGTTTGGATTAATTCAGAGAAAAAGAAAGATTCATATTCAACCTCTTTTTCTCCATCCACCTTTCCATTCCTGGTGTTGTATATGGGATGCCTGTTCCATAAATGGAGCCAGGAAGGCAATAATGCATGTCAAAGAATGCACAATCCCATGGTTCAGCATTCAAATAATTGATCTGTGCCAGAGAGTTGTAACACAAGCCTACAAATCTGTAAATCTTAAGCACATACAGCACACACAAAGGGAACTAACTGCATGTGCCATGCTAATTTAGGACTACTTAATTATATTCACAATGATATGACAATAAGAGCAGTAAAGGAATTTTTGTACAGAATAAGTTACTTTCTAAATGGAAATACTGTATGTATTTTAGGTCTTATTGAGCATAAACAATCCACACTACAGGTTTTTAATTAAAAAGGATTGTTAAAATTTAGAGAAAATTGCTATTGGATATAAATGATTGACTCCATTTGTGGAGCAGACCTTCTGGAACCTGTTAAGGATATGGGCGATGTCATGAGGCAGGGAGCAAGCTTCCACTCCAGGGTTTGTGCAACAACAAATTGTTTTGCTCTGAATTCCATTCAATAAATAATCAAGGCTGAAGCACACTTGCACAACAGTGACATTGTAAAATCTTCAACAAAACCTGCCTAGTGCTCTTCCTTTTGTAGCTCTACATAAAACAGAAGAAACTACCTCAGTGCTCATTGAATTAAAATGACACCATTTATTTCAATATGAAGATTATGATTTTTTCCGTTCCCTTTCCAAGCAGTGCTAGCTGTGCTCTTTTCTTTTTGCTATAGCCTCTCTCTGTCCACAACTTTTTCCACACCAATCCCAACTTTACTATTAAACCTGCAGACTAAAGGGGTGGTTTTGCAGTGTAGTGGCCTGACCTCTACCTTGCTGAGGCCAGGCAGCAACTCTCAGAAACCTCCTCTTACCTACCCCTTGAAAAAAGGCCAAGACCTTCCTCACTGCTGATTGGCCCAAAGGCTCCCCTCCCCACCCCCACCACTCTACAACCATGGGTCTCCCTGACTACCCTATCATTTCTTAGGTCTTCACCTTCCTCAAACTCCACTGTCCCAAAGCACCCCAACCCTCCCCCTCTTCTGACATCACCAAATCTTCTCCCCCCTCTGATCCCAGCTCCAGTCCCTCCTGTGTCTTCAACATTCCTTCTGATCTTCGGCTCTCTGAGGCGGAATGTTCTGTCCTCAGCATGGGCCTTTCCTTTGACCTTTTCTCCCACACCAGTGAGTTTCGTGCCTGCCACGACACCGAGCTCTTCTTCTGTTGCCTCCGTCTCCAAGCCCAATTCTTGGGCAAGAATTCTCTACCCTACACTGATGACTCCTTCTCCCATCTCCAACCCTCCTCCTCTTCTTGGACACCCCGCTCTAGTTCTCTGTCTGCTCCATCTCTAACTGCTGATGAGACATTATCCAGCCTGGCTTCGGCTCTTCTCAATCCTTCTCGTATCTTATCCCATTTGAATGCACTCTCTCCTCAGCAATTCCAACCTTACATCAAACCCACAGACAAAGGGGCTGCTGCTGTAGTGTGGTGGACTGATCTCAACCATGCTAAAGCCAGGTGGTAACTCTCAGACACCTCCTCTTACCTATCCCTTGATAAGGGCATCACTCAAGACCATCAGAAAATTGGCTCCTACACCATCACTAACCTCATCAACTCTAGAGTAGCAGTAGTGCATTGGGGTAAGTTCAGAAAGAGATGTGACAGCAAGGATGAATGCAAAATATAATCTAAAGCAATAGAAATGGTGATGAAAGTAGTTTCATTGCAAGGTAACAATAAATAAAAACAGGCTTCCATTTGTTGATTGATGACTTAGACTTTATACCAAATATCATATGCTATGGGAAAAAGGCATAGTGTTCTGTAAATGCCATTGAATTGAACTGCCCGTGACCTTTCAGCTGAGCTGTAAAATACTACAGAAGTTAATAGTATCAAGCAAGCAAACCTGAACAAAAGAGGTATGAGACTGAGTACAAGGCAAGGGTGATTCATAAGCAGTAGAAACTCTACCATCATCACTGCTTGAAAAGCAAATGTGAGCAATGGTTGCTAATCTAAATCGCTGCACACAACATTGCAACCAAAAGGTTATGATTTAATTGAAAGGTGAAGTGCTGGTCTTCTTCTATTTGGCTTTACTGTAACTGGGTAGGACAGCTAGTGAACAAACATCAGAGTGGAATGGAGAATTAAAATGGCAAGCGATGGAAGCCCTGCTCCATCAGTCTGATGGAGATATTCAGCAAAACTATTAAACAATCTACCTTTGGTCTCCCTAATGTAAAAGCAAGTACAACAGGACAAAATAATGTGTTTGTTTTTTACCCTGAATTCTTATTTAATTTAGAGGTACAACACAGAACAGGCCCTTCTGGCCCAAAGAGCTATGCTGCCCAGCAACCCACCTATTGAACCCTCACCTAATCACAGGACAACTTTGAATGACCAATTAACCTACCAACTGAAATGTCTTTAGACTGTGGGGGGAAACCAGAATATCCGAAGGAAGCCATGGTGAGAATGTACATACCCTCAGAGATGGCACCGGAATTGATTTCTGAACTCTGATGTCCTGCTGCATCAGCATCATGCTAACCTTTGTGCCCTGAAGGACTGATTGGAGCCCAGCCTGGGGTAAAGAAGGATGTAAAAGGCCAGGTATTTCATTCCCTTCATTTGCATGAGAAAGGAGAAGCAGATGTCAGGGATGATGGAAGAGTCCATCATGGTGCACAGATGAATAATCTCTTTGAAGTACAGAAACGAGAGAAAGGGAAAGATGTATTTACTAATGTTATCAGGCTGATGGTAATGAAAAATGATTTGCTGAATGTGGAGGCTAATGGGGTGAAAGGGGAAAATAAGAAGAATACTGTTGTGGTTCTGCAGAGAAGTGAAAGGGGGAGGGCAGAGAGATGGCAAATTGGACGGTCACAGTCAATTGCTTTGACAACAGATGCCATGGTTGCCCATCCCCAGGAAACGAGACAGAGAAATTGAGGAAAATAAAATTCAGTAATAGACCATGTGAAAATGAGCATGAGGTGAAAATATAAAACTAGCTGGTACAGTTAGTCATAGACAAGAGAGAACAAAAGATCTATAGTAGATTTTAATGTTAGAGTTGATTGTGCATTAAGAAAGCAAGGCCATTTTCTGTCACGTGATGTGATCAAGATGTCACCTTTTTTATGCAGATAGACCTGATGATAGTGAGTTTAGAAATGGATAAACACAAATAGTTACTACATGATGTAGATCTTTCTAAAAGACACAACTTTTCTCCTTCTTCATGTCATAAAATACACATTAAAGTTACATTCTCATTATTCTTGAATTTTCTAGGATATTCTAAATTGGAGTTACTGTTAGTGATTTTGATGTTATTTCATTTGCTTGTTGGTCCCAATTTTGAATTCTACAAATACACAAATGTCCTTAGGAGCAGGTATGATAGTCGAATGCATGTAGAAATCACGATTATCAAATCAAATCAATGGGCAAATCAAAATAAGTAAAAGTGTTTATGATGTTGTCTAACCCAGGTACATTTTCTGCAGGTTTTTGCTCTTTTTCACTTCAAGTTTATGTTACAAAGATAGAACAGAAATATTAATTTTACATTAGAAATACTAGTTAATTGTTCTGGAAAAGCATTCTGAATATTGTAAAAATGACATAATGTAGTATTATTTATTTAGAGATACAATGTGGAATAGGCCCTTTTGGACCTGTGAGTCACGTCACTCAGCAGCCAGTTACAGGTCAATGATCAGTTAACATACCTGTACATCTTTGTACTGTGGGAGGAAACTGGAGCACCCAGGGAAAACCCACACATTCCACGGGTAGCTTGAACAGAGACTCCTTACAGAGGATGCTGGAATTGAACTCCAAACTTTGACACCCTGAGCTATAACAACATCACATTTACTGCTGCGCTACCGTGGTGCAGTTCAAGGATGTGTTTTAAGTAGCAGTGATATTTAAGTACTGAATAATTGTTTAAACTGATTTATATTCTGAATCAATTTATATTGAAATACAAGTTATCTATATGAGATCTAGACAGAGAATGGAGGTGTGAGGATGTTTCCTTATATGGAAGAATCCAAATTAGGAAGCTTCTGTTTAAGAAGAAAGTCTTGCCCATTTAAGACACTTTATTTTAAGCCCTTTCTTTCACAGAACCTTGGGTTTGTGTAACTCTCTTCCTGCAAGGGTTGCGAAAGCAGAATCTTAATATCATTTTATGAAAGAAATAGATAGATTCTTGATAAGAAAGAGTATGAAGTGAAAGGTAACCAAAGTCAGATGGGAATTCAGTGATGAGGTTACAACCAGGGCATTCATAATTTTATTCATTGGTGGAAGGTACTGGAGTTCTACAGCATGGATACAGGCCTTTCAGCCCAACTTGATCGTGCTGACCAAAGTGCCCATTGAAACCAATCACATTTGCCCATGTTTGGCCCTTAAACCATGGGTTCCCAACCAGGGGTCCATGGACGCCTTGCTTAATGGTATTGCTCCATAGCATAAAAAAGATTGAGAATCCTTGCTCTAAACCTTTCCTACTTATTCAAATGTCTTTTAAATGTTTTTATTGTATCTGCCTCAACTAATTCCTTTGGCAAGCTGTTCCATTTATGCATTACCCTCTGTGTGAAGAAATTGTCCTTGGGTCCGTTTTAAATCTTTCCCTTCTCACTTTAAAGCTATAGCCCATAGTGTTTTGGTTTCCTTCTCATGGGAAAAAATGTGGGCATTCACCCTATCTATGCCCCAAATGTCTACTCCATTGCGCCAATACATTTGGTTATATGGCTTCCCAATCAAAGCCTTTTAGTGTGTAATGTTTCTAGGCCTGATAAGAGGAAAACCAGGAAGTTCAGTCATTTCACTTCACTTAAGGAACCACTCAAATGATGTTGGAAATGCTGATTATTGCAAAGTCAACCTCTCTGGCATATAAAAAAAAATCTAATACAAATGTGCATTTTGCTATTTCAATTTGAAAATGACACTGGGGTTTCTTTTAAATAAAATTACAATCTTCCCTTTTTATTAGTCATTTCTTCCTCCCTCTTGATCTCCTCTCTATTCCAGACTCAAACTCTCAATATGTAATTTGACACTGAAGACACTAAACTAATTTAAAACTCTTTTTCAGTGCTGGCGCTGTTAATTTCACAACCTGAAACTTGATTGGCTGAAGAGATACATGCTTTTTCCTTCTTCACTCATGTTCCAGGTGTCACATTGACCCTGGGTGGGACTCTCTTCCTGTGTTTCATATATTATCTCTGGACTCTTATGCTACTGTAGTGCTCCTGGTGCTTGGTCTCTATTCTTTGGACTCTTGAAGCAGAAAGATACACATTAAGAATTCCACAGTATAAGTTCTCAGGATATGCAGAGGAAGCTAGTGCAAAAGGTTTTTGACCAGCCATAGGACTACTGTAATGATGGAAAGGTGGTGGTTCCCTTCCTACCTCAAAGATCTTTATTTTAGACCTTTATTTTAAAGCAAGAGGTGTTTTCCTTTAGTTTAGCAAAATGGCTATTCATTGCATGTCACACCATTAGCATGACAACATTGTAGCAGCTGAAAAGCAAAATACTGACCAGTACTGGGGATACTAGAAATTTGAAATAAACAAAGTATTAGAAACATTCAGCACAAAGACAGCTTCTACAGAGAGGCAAGGAGACCTAGCCAGGGTCCTTTCACCAGAATAATACCTTTATAAAAAGGGCTTCAGCAATTCATGAGGGCAGCTCACTCCCATCTTCTTGCAGGCAAATAGAGCTGAGGAATAAATGCTGGCTTTGTTGGAGAACATTCTACATATGTAACTCATGAAATGAATGTTTTTAAAAAAAGTTAAACTGTTGGGACCTCTTAGCTTCCAAGTGAGTCATAACTAGGAGGAGGACACCTTATTACGGAGAAATTGGCCATTAAGCCCACTGCATCCATTATGATCTTGTTCCTTTACATTAATCACATCTGTCTGTATCAGAACATTAACAACATCTCTTAAATACTACTTCAGAGTTGCGGGCATGAATTGCATGTTCTCCACTAGTTTTCACCTAAGATCAGTTACCTTAGTACAAAGCAAAGATGGAACTTGGCAACTTCCTGGTTTTTGATTTCTTAGTTCTTCTTACATGCAGGAAGCACTCATAATTTAGGTTGGCATTCTGGGCCAGTAATGAGGCAGTGTGGAACTGTTGGAGGTGCTGTTTACAAGTTGGACTTAAATCAAAACCAAAACACAAACAGCAAATAATCAAATACTCAGCTTTATATATGGTCTCCATCAGAATTCTGATGAGGGGTCCCTGAATAGAGACCAACAGAGTTGTCTCTGTTTATGTTCCTATGGGTACAGGCTGAATTGCCAAGGATTTCCAGCATTACTTGTTTTGTTTTATATCTCCAGCATCTGCAGGTTTTTTTAAAATTCAAACCTTCATCTGTCCTGTCAAGTGTTCCCAAAAGATCGACTAAAGAAAGAGATAGCGAGTTCTTCCGATGTACTAATGAATGCTAAATCACTGAACCATGTTGCTAAACAGATCATTTGGCCATCTACCTCATTCTTCTTTGTGCAGGCTCTTTCTATAGTGATTGGCTCTATTTCATTACAATAGTCAAACATTCTATCATTAATTTGAGATGGATCTGTACTTTAGGGAAAGTGAAAAGCTTTATCTCAATGTAAACAATTATTCTCACTTAAAGCCATTTCTATAATAGTTCACCCATCTGAAACATAAATACTATTCTTTTTCCACATATGCTGCCTGAACTCCCAAGAACTTCCAGCACCATATGTTCCTAGCTTTCAAGCACCTTCACTTTTCTTTGCTTTCAAATCCAATTAGTAAGAGTGGTTGCACTTTATCCCAATGTTGTGTTACTTAGTTCCATCCCAGAAGAAGATGGCGCTAGCAAACAACGTGACCAAAGGGAACATACACCAGATGGTTCACAAAACTAGTGATCTACATTTTGGTGGTGTGCTTTTGAGCCGATTGAGCGATCTGGTGCTTTTTTGTCTCCGAGGGTGTTCCATAAGCATGCAGCTTTGAGACCAAGAAACCTGGAGACAGGGCGTGAACTCCATTTCTCACTGATTAAAGTGCCAAGGAAGTTGAAATCATCAGGGCGAGTGCAAAAGGCAAGGAGGTGTTCAGCGCTGTCTACCAGCCTCTTGCTTGCTGCTGCCAAAGGAAGGTGTCGGCAAGTGATGGCCTCTCTGTCCCTCTCACTCGCTGCTCCTTGAGGAATGTATTTGGATGGTCTCTCTCTCCCTTGATGCTGTCCAAGGATGGTATCGGAGTTCTGGGTTTTAGGCAATGTTTAATCAACATGGTTTGTGGATTGGACTCTATAGTTCAGGTTACAACATGTTTGTGGCCTCTGGACACTCCTTTTTTTGTTGCTATTTTGGGTGATTTTGAATTGGGGTGGCCTGCAGATAATGAACCCTGAGTTGAACTGAATATGATTGCACTCTTTCGATTTTGTGTTTTACATTGCGTTTTTCACTCTTTACTTTGTGCTGTTTGCACAATGCTTTTTTTGCGTATGGGTGGGGTTGATGCTTTTCTTTGAATGGGTTCTATGGTTTTCTTTGTTTCATGATTGTCTGTGGGGTAGACAAATCTCAGGGCTGTATAATGCATACATACTTCCAAAAGTTCATTTATTATCAAAGCATATATCCACATACAACTTGAAATTTGTATTCTCCAGATAGCCACAAAAACAAAATAAAATATGGAAAACAAGAGAATATCTACAGATGCTGGAAATCCAAGCAACACAAATCTGAGCTCTACTGGTAAAGAATGGCATCAAGTCAGTAGAAAGATGTGACACAGGATCGGAAGATGTTGAATCCTTGTGGGCTGAGTTAAGAAACTGCAAGGGTAAAAGGGTGTTGACAGCAATTATATACAGGCCTCCCAACAGTGGCTGGGAGGTGGACCACAGGTTACAGCAGAAAATTGAAAAGCTGCGTCAAAAGGGTAATGTTATGGTAGTCATGGGAGATTTTAACATGCAGGTCGATTTGAAAAATCAGGTTGGCAATGGATCTCAAGAGAGAGAGTTTGTTGAATGCCTAAGAGATAGCTTTTTAGAGTAGTTTGTCATTGAGACTACTAGGGGATTAGCTATACTGGATTGGGTTTTATGTAATGAACTGGGGGCGATTACGGAGCTTAAGGTAAAAGAACCCTTAGGAACCAGTGATCACAATATGACTGTGTTCAACTTGAAATTTGATAGGGACGAAGTAAAGTCTGATGTAGCAGTATTTCAATAGAGTAAAGGAAATTACAGTACTATGAGAGAGGAGTTGGCCAAAGTAAATTAGGAGGACCTGCTGGCAGAGCAGTAATGGTGTGCATTTCTGGGGAACATGAGGAAGGCGCAGGACATGTGTATTCCAAAAATGAAGAAATACTCAAATGGTAAATTAGTACAAATGCGGCAGGCAAGGGAAGTCAAAGCTATTATAAAAGCAAAAGAAAAAGCATACAACAAAGTAAAAATTAGTGGGAAGATAGAGGACTGGGACTTTTTTTTTAAAAACCTACAGAGAGCAACTAAAAAAATAATTAGAAGGGAAAAGATGAAATTTGAAAGCAAGCTAGCAAATAATATCAAAGTGGATAGTAAAAGCTTTTTCAAGTATGTTAAAAATAAAAGAGAAATGAGAGTGGATATAGGACCATTTGAAAATGAGGCAGGAGAAATAATAACTGGGGACAAGGAGATGGCTGATGAGCTAATTGAGTATTTTGCAGTGGAAGACACTAGTAGTCTGCCTGATGTTGTAGTGTGTAAAGGAAGAGAAGTGGGTGCAGTTACTATTACAAGAGAGAAGGTGCTCAAAAAGTTGGAAGATCTAAAGGTATGTAAGTCACCCAGACCAGATGAACTGCACCCTAGGGTTCTGAAAGAAGTAGCATTAGACATTGTGGTGGCGTTAGAAATGATCTTTCAAAACTCATTGGACTCTGGCATGGTGCCAGAGGACTGGGAAATTGCAAACGTTACTCTACTCTTTCAGGAAGGAGGAAGGCAGCAGAAAGGAAATTATAGACCAGTTACCCTGACCTTAATGGTTGGTGAGATGTGAGAGTTAATTGTTAAGGATGAGGTGATGAGTACTTGGTGACACAGGACAAGACAGCATGGTTTCTTTCAGAGAAAATCCTGCCTGACAAACCTGTTGGAATTCTTTGAAGACATTACAAGTAGGATAGATAAAGGAGATGCAGTGGATATTGTGTTTTTGGACTTTCAGAAGGCCTTTGACAAGGTGCCACACACGAGGCTGCTTACCAAGTTAAGAGCCCATGGTATTACAGGAAAGTTATTAACATGGTTCGAGCATTGGATGATTGATAGGAGGCAGCAAGTGCAAATAAAAGGATCCTTTTCTGGTTGGCTGCCAGTGACTAGTGGTGTTCCGCAGGGGTCGGTGTTGGGACCACTTCTTTTTATGCTGTATATACATGATTTAGATGATGGAATAGATAGTTTTGTTGCCAAGTTTGTAAATGATACAAAGATTGGTGGAGGGGCAGGTAGTGTTGAGGAAACAGGTAGGATCTAGAAGGACTTAGACATATTAGGAGAACGGGCAAGAACGTGGCAAATGAAATACAATGTTGGAAAATGCATAGTCATGCATTTTGGTAGTAAAAATAAATGTTCGGATTATTTTCTAAATGGAGAGAAAATCCAGGAATCTGAGTTGCAGAGGGACTTGGGAGTCCTTGCGCAGAACACCCTGAAGGTTAACTTGCAGGTTGAGTCAGTAGTGAGGAAGGCAAATGCCACATTAGCATTCATTTCAAGAGGTCTAGAATACAAGAGCAAGGATGTGATACTGAAGGCTTTATAAGGCACTGGTGAGGCCTCACCTTGAGTATTGTGAACAGTTCTGGACCACTGATCTTAGAAAAGATGTGCTAGCATTGGAGAGGGACCAGAGGAGGTTCACAAAGATGATTCCAGGAATGAAAGAGTTATGATACGAGGAATGTTTGATGTATTCACTGGAATTCATAAGGATGAGGGGGGATCGCATTGAAACCTTTTGAAGGTTGAAAGACCTAGACAGAGTAGATGCAGAAAGGATGTTTCCCTTGGTGGGAGAGTCTAGGACAAGAGGGCACAGCCTCAGGATAAAGGGGTGCCTTTTCAAAACAGGGATGCAGATAAACTTCTTTTGTCAAAGGCTGGTGAATTTGTGGGATTTGTTGCCACGTGCAGCTATGGAGGCCAGGTCACTGGGTGTATTTGATACAGAGATTGATAGGTTCTTGATTGGACATGGCATCAAAGGTTATGGGGAGAAGGCCAGGAAATGGGGTTGAGGAGGAGACAGAAAAATGGATCAGCCATGATTGAATGGCCAGATGGCCTGATTCTGCTCCAATGTCTTATGGTCTAAAATGCTGGAGGTATTCAGCAGGCCAGGCAGCATCTACAAAGAAAAGTACAGTTGGCATTTTTGACCTAAGCCCTTAGGCAGGACTGTAGAAAAAAGCAGAGCAGATTTAAAAGGGGAGGCAGGGTGTGGGAGAGAAACACCAGGTGATAAGTGAAATTTGGAGGGGGAGGGATAAAGCAAAGAGCTAAGATGTTGATTGGTGAAAAAGCCAGAAGGCCATGAAAGAAAGAAGGGGTGGGAGGGATGGGGGAGGAGCACTAAAAGGAGGTGTTGGGTGGGCAAGGAGATAGCATGAGAATGGGACAAGGGGATGGGAAATGGTTGGGGGATGGGTTGTGTGCAGGCATTACTGGCAGTTTGAGAAATCGATGTTCATGCCATTAGGTTGGAGGCTACCCAAACGGAATATAAGATGTTGTTTCTCCAACCAACGTGTGGCCTTATCACGACAGTGGTAAGCCATGGGTGGACATATCGGAATGGGAATGGGAAGTGGAATTAAAATGGGTGGCCACTAGGAGATCCCGTCTGACCTGGCGGAAAGTTTTCATTAGCATTATGAGAAAGCAAAAGGACCAGCAACGAATAAGCAACCACAATTATTTAGATATATCCTGTCTAAAAGTAAGATTCGCTTTTTAAAAAAAAATTAAGGGTGCATCGAATCATTCAAACATACAGCGAAATATGTTATTTTGCATCATGACCAACACAGTCCGACGATGTGCTGGGGGCAAAGCAGCATGCCCACAACTTAACTAACCCTTACTCTATAGCCCGTACCTCTTTGGAATTTGGGGAGAAAAGCGGAGGGAGCGTCGGGAGGAAACATACGCGGTCATGGAGAGAACGGCGGGAACTGAAGCCTCACCAGTGAACAGTAAAGAGCTACGCTACCGCGCCACCCTCCACCACCAGTGGGTTCACAGGGGTAGAACTGTTACATTAACATTTACATCCTTTTTAATTAAATTGTTTTTTCACAAATTGATTGTTCCGGACAAAAAGAGTACGCACGTTGAGATGCTGAGGCTGGTGCCCACGCAAATTAAATGGCCATGCCATTCACTCGCAACGCTCTCCACCGCGAGCTCAGACTGGCCCCCCCATGACCACACCTGCCCAATCAGTTGCCAGCATTGCGTCATTCCCGTCCGGCGACAGCCAGTCAGAGCTCGGCTTGAAAGGAGGTGCAGAAAATTCGCGGCGCTGTCAGCTGTCAGTGAGTCCCGTCAGAGCCGGTGGTGGCGTCTAGCTGCGAATGAGAGGAGCGCAAGGCATTCATATGTAATATGTGTTTTTGGAATTGCGTTACCTCAGCAGGGAATCACTGGAGCTTTTCCGACGCAGTTTCCTAAGGCGCATCTGTGGTGGTGGTTGTGGTGGTTATGCGAAGCGCATGCGCTGAGCGAGTTGTCGCCGCGCAGGCCTCGCCGACTGTTGCGGAGCCCCGGGGTCGTGAGTGTTCGCTCGATCGCAGTGTGACCGTGAGATGAATCACAAAACTGTGTGTCTCACGGAGGATGACGACAGTGGCGAGCCAAGGAAGCCCGGTGAAGACCTACGACTACCTGCTGAAATTCCTGCTGGTGGGCGACAGCGATGTGGGCAAGGTAGAGATCCTGGAGAGTTTGCAGGATGGAGCCAGCGAGTCCCCCTACGCTTACAGTAATGGTAAGGGAAACCCTGCACGGTCGCACGGCACTGCAGTCTGCGCCAGTGGAAATCCTGGCGCAGGAAGTTGAATGCGTAACCTTGGCATTTAAAACATTTATTTACATTAACTCTTGGGTCACCAAAATAGTTCTTTCTTGAATTTTTGAATTGCTAGTATACAAGATAAACACTTTCACACTTTATCCAAGTGGAATAGGTACACTTCTTTGCTTATTTCTGCATTTGAAAACTCCACTGGAGTGTAAACAGCCTGAATGGATTTTGCGTTTTCTGGCCTGTAGTGTCTGTCAATCCATTTGCTCTTAGAACTTTATATATCGTGCATTAACGATTATTTGTAACACTTTAATTCCAGGTCAGAGCTATGGACTTAGTAGAAAGCATGTCTAAAACCACATTATCAAATAATCTGTAATTGTGAAAACTAAATATTTGATAGCTTTTTTTTATATCGTGGTCATCGATTTCATTTAAAAATATGGACTTGTTTTTCCCCCTTTGGAAAGCAGTGTTGTATTTAGTTAAAGAAAATTGCTGATGCAGGTTTGCATAATGAATCAAGCATTGCATTCTCTGCTGTCACGTATTTTGTGTTGTGGTTTTACAGCTACGGATATCTATCCGTACTTTATTTGTTAATGGCAAAACAGTTGCTGAGAATGCTCGTGGCATTTAATCAGTGGTTTCAAAATCTTACTTTTTGAAAGTGATGTTCTTCCAATAATAGAATGATTATTGGATACAAAGGTCAACACTATGAAGTAAACCTGTAGAAGTTGCATATCTTTATGTTAAAATTGTGCTGATGGTTCTGGAGTATTTTTAAGATATATTGTCAGGTGTGGATATCATATGGAAAAAAATAATTTGTAGCCATATCTGTGACTAGATCCAAGTTGACTGGAATAAGTTTGAATCTGATCCATAAATTTTATACACTTACTCTAAAATAAATACTTAAGATGGAGATGCTTGGCATTTGTGGAAGGTTATTGATATGAAATTTTAACTGTTTCCATCATTTGCAGATGTTGTTTGACATGTTGAGTATACCCTGATTTTATTTCAGTATTGTACATTAATCTGGGAAACTCACAGTTCCTTGGTGTATTTGCAGCAGTAAATTACAATATGTTAAGATGTTTCAAGTTGTGTAAATAGATTGAACATTTTACCTGGTGATGGGCAAGACCTCAGTGGTAGCATGCCAAATGAGCAACACATTTTGTTTTTTCAACTGTTCAACTTTTTTCAGCTGTTCTTTGGATAACATTTTAATTTTTTTCCATTAATGCATTAAATCTTGATTTCTGGATAATCATTGTCCTCTAAGTAGACTGTTGTGGGGTGTTTGTTATTTGTACTTAACTGTTTTGTTAGTGCAAATTTGATTTGGTTCAGATCATGGAAGGAAAGGAATTTGGTTTACTATTATGGACAGATGTAATTCATTAAATGCCATCTAATTTGGTCAAAAATGATAACCTTGTGTGTTGTACTGAAACACTGTGTATTTTAATAAGCCTTGATATTCTTTCTTGAAACCTCTTTCATAGCTTGATGCTGAATGTGATTTGGTAGCATTCTTTGTTGTATTTTGTAATAGTGTACTGTTACGCTCCATCCACTCACTCTTTGTGAGGGCAAGATGGTAAAAAGCACATTTTTGACAACCAATTTACTTGGTGATTGTGGAAAGAAAAATAATTTAAGTAAAGCCTCTGTTTTTTTATAGGAGTGTACTTAATAGCTTGTCAGAACACAAACTTCACTAATTTGAGATAAACCAGTTCAAGCAGTGGTACTTATGGTTTTAAATTTGTAATTGATTGTCTTATTATTTGGCTGCTGTTTTAGTTATGAATTGTTTTTTTAAATTGCAGTTTTACTCAATTTGATCATCTGAATCTGAGTTAAGTTCTAATTCCATAAATATGCAAAACAGTAATGTTGCAGGTACTGCAGCTGTCACATAGCTCTAAAGACCTGGATTCCATTCTGATTTCTGGCATTGTTTTTGTGAAACTTGCACTGTGTCAATGTGACCGTGTGGATTTCCCCTGGGCATTCCTGCTTCCTCCTACATCTCAAATGAATAGGTAAATTGCCTGCTGTAAAATACCCGTAGTTTGGGTAGTAAGAGAATTGAGGGGAGAGTATTAAATGACATGGGTGAAGAATAGATTTCTCTGAGAACCAGGAATAAGCTTAATGGCCTAAGTGATCTCTTTCCATGTTGAATGAAAATATGAAAGAATTATTAAGATGTACACAATATTCATTATGCCCTCACATGTTGAGGACATAGTACCATGAAAACATGATGCAGTGTAGCATGAAGTAGTGTGGCAAGGTGTGGTATACTTGATTTAGTAGTAGCTAAAGTCATAAACTGGGTTCAGAGTTGTTTGTGTAAAAGCTAAGAGTATGTGCTTAGTACTGACGAAACATGGAGTTAACTTCGCCCTATACCTTGATGAGCCCTGCAGCCCTTTTGAAACCTTGTAATACTTGTTCTGTGTTGTTCTGGCAAGAGAAGATGAAAATATAGTGAGCAGCAATAATGCACAACAAAGAGCAGCATCCCACCCATATCTCCAGGCTGGGAGGAGCCCAGGGGGTAATGGGCACTGGCTGAATGGCTGTGCCCTTCTCTGAGGCTATAGATGTGGTGCTTTGAATGGAACATCTCAGCGATGACAGCAGGGAAGGATCTCAATCATTCACTGCTACCAGGTTCTGTGTTGGCGCGTGGTCAAGTGGTTAAGCTATTCATCTAGTGACTTGAAGGTAGCTAGTTGGAGCCTTGGCTGAGGCTCTGTGTGTGTCCTTGAGCAAGGCACAACCACACATTGCTCTGCGACGACACCGGTGCCAAGCTGTATGGGTCCTAATGCCCTTCCCTTGGATAACATCAGTGGTGTGGAGAGGGAGACTTGCAGCCTGGGCAACTGCCGGTCTTCCATTTAAAAAAAACATTGCTCAGGCTTGTGCCTTGGAAACTTTCCAAGGCGCAAATCCATGGTCTGTCGATACTAACTGAGGCCTACACACTACACATCAGGTTCCAGAGGAAGAACGGTTTCCTGACTACCCTAGGGCAGTGGTCCCCAAGTGCTGGGCTGCGGACTGGTACTGGGCTTCAAAGCACGTGCTACCAGGCGGTGAGGAAATGATATGAATTGGTGGTATGAAGTGATATGAGTCAGCTGCAGTTGGTACCGATCTGCGGCCCGGTGGTTGGGGACCAATGGCCGAGAGTTAAGGTTTCAGCTTTCTAGTTAAAATGCTTTCTTGCCCTTCTCCTTGGTACTTCTCCACCTCTTTAGAGATTCTCCTGCTCGGCATACCCTCTACCATCTATCAGACATGATCTCTGTAATGCAAGGTATAGAAAATAAGTTGTTTGGAGTTGCCACAGTGTATACTCAATGGGCTTCAGTTGCTGTAGCCCATCCATTTCTAGGTTCAAAGTGTGTGTTCAGAGATGTTCTTCTGTACACCACTGTTGTAACGTGTGCTTATTTGAATTATTGTTACTTCCTGTCAGCTTGAACCAGTTCGACCATTCTCCTCTGACCTCTCATTAACAAGGCATTTGTGGCCACAGAACTCAATGTTTTCTTTTGTTTTTCGTACCATTCTCTGTAACTGTAGAGACTATTGTGTGTGAAAACCCCAGAAGATCAGTAGTTTCTGAGATAGTCAACCACGTCATCTGGCACCAACATTCCTCGGTCAAAGTCACTTAGATCACTTTTCTTACCCGTTCTGATGTTTGGTCAAAGTTCAAAATACAATTATTATCAAAGTACATATAGTTGCAAGAAAAAGTTTGTGAGCCCTTTTCAATTAGCTGGTTTTCTACATTAATTACTCATAAAATGTGGTCTGATTTTCAACCAAGTCACAATAGTAGACAGACACAATCTGCCTAAACTAATAATACACGAACAATTGTGCTTTTCTTGACTTTATTGAACATTTAGTTTAATCATTCTCAGCCCAGGCTGGAAAAAGTATGTGAATCTTTGTATTTAATACCTGGTAGAACCTCCTTTAGCACCGATAACCTCCACCAAACATTTCCTGTAGCTGTGGATCAGACTTGCACAATGGTGTAGAGGAATTTTAGACCATTCCTCCATACCAAACGGTTTCAGTTCGTCAATATTTCTGGAATACTCTGCATGAACAGCCCTCTTCAGGTCCTACCACAGCATCTCAATTGGGTTAAGGTCTGAGCTCTGACTTGGCCATTCCAAAACACAAATTTTCTTCTTTTTAAACCATTCTGTTGTTTTCGGGTCATTGTGTTATTGTATTGTCCAACTTCTATTAAGCTTCAGTTAACGGACTGATACCCTGACATTCTTCTGTAAAATGTCTTGATACAATTTTGAATTCATTGTTCCCTCAATGATTGCGAGCTGTCTAGTTCCTTAGGCAGCAAAGCAGCTCCAAACCATGATGCTCTTTTCACCATACTTCACAGCTGGGAGGAGGTTTTGGTGTTAGTGTGTAGTGCCCTTTTTCCTCCAAACATAGCATTGTGTATTTCTGCCAATACGTTCAACTTTTGTCTCATCTGTCCACAGAACATTGACCCAGAAGTGTTGTGGTCCATCCAGGTGGTCTTTTGCAGAAATGAGATGTACAGTTTTTTTTGGAGAGCAGTGGTTTCCTCTGTGATGTCCTTCCATGAACACTGTTCTTGTTCAGTGTTTTTCTTATAGTGGACAGATGAACAGGGACTTAGCAAGCTCTAGAGCTTTCTGCAGGTATTTTGATGTTTCCCGTAAGGTTCTTTATCACCATGATTCTCTAAATGCCCATAGATTCTATCTCTAAGAATCTTTTCCAACAGCTTTCTCACCACAGACGTAAGGCTCACTGGTCTATAATTACCTGGACTATCCCTACTACCTTTGAGTTCCCTCTCAATATGTGAATACCAAAGAGAAGTATTCATTGAGGACCTCGCTGACTTTCACAGCCTCCAGGCACATCTTCCCACCTTTATCTCTAATCGGTTCTATCTTCACTCCTGGCAGCCTTTTGTTCTTCACACAATTGAAGAATGCTTTGGGGTTTTCCTTTACCCTACATGCCAAGGCTTTCTCATGCCCCCTTCTTGCTCTCCTCAGCCCCTTCTTAAGCTCCTTTCTTGCTACCCTATATTCATCAATAGACTTATCTGATCCTTGCTTCCTAAACCTTATATATGCTGCCTTCTTCCACCTGACTAGATTCTCCACCTCACTTGTCAGCCATGGTTCCTTCACCCTACCATTCTTTATCTTCCTCACCGGGACAAATTTATCCCTAACATCCTGCAAGATATCCCTAAATATCGACCACATGTCCATAGTACATTTCCCTGCAAAAACATCGTCCCAGTTCACACCTGCAAGTTCCTTATAGCCTCATAATTTGCCCTTCCCCAATTAAAAATTTTCCTGTTCTCTCTGATTCTATCCTTTTTCATGATAAGTTTAAAGGCCAGGGAGCGGTGGTCACTGTCCCCCAGATGCTCACCCACTGAGAGATCTGTGACCTGACCCGGTTTGTTACCTTACACTAGATCTAGTATGGCATTTCCCCTAGTCGGCCTGTCAACGTACTGTGAAAGGAATCCGTATTGGACACACTTAACAAACTCTGCCCCATCTAAACCATTGGAACTAATCAGGTGCCAATCAATATTATGGAAGTTAAAGTCACCCATGATAACAACCCTGTTATTTTTGCACCTTTCCAAAATCTGCCTCCTACTCTGCTCCTCGGTATCTCTGCTGCTACCAGGGGGCCTCTAGAGTACTCCCAGTAGAGTAACTGCTCCCTTCTTGATCCTGACTTCTACCCATACTGACTCAAAAGAGGATCCTGCTACATTACCCACCCTTTCTGTAGCTGTAATAGTATCCCTGACCAGTAATGCCACCCCTCCTCCCTGCCTCCCATCCCTCTTAAAGCACTGAAATCCAGGAATATTAAAGATAAAATGAGTAAGGATAAGGAACCTTGGTTCTGTTAAAGGCAAAATGAACAAGAATTGGAACTCAGATGATGAAGAAGAAGAGAGAGATGTATAACATGTATAGGCAACGGGAGAAATAAGATGCTTGAGGAGTATAAAAAGAGTAAGAAAATACTTAAAGAAATCAGGAGGGCTATAAAAAGACATGAGGTTGCTTTGGCAATCAGGGTGAAGGATAATCCTAAGAGCTTCTACAAGTATGTTAAGAGCAAAAGGATAGTAAGGGATAAAATTGGTCCTCTTGAAGATCAGAGTGGTCGGCTATGTATGGAACCAAAAGAAATGGGAGAGATATTAAATGGGTTTTTTGCATCTGTATTTACTAATGGAGTCTATGGAAACAAGGCAAATAAGTAGGGAGGTCATGGAACTTATACAGATTAAAGAGGAAGAGGTGCTTGCTGTCTTGAGGCAAATCAGAGTACATAAATCCCCAGGACCTGACAGGGTATTCCCTCGGACCTTGAAGGAGACTAGTGTTGAAATTGCAGGGGCCCTGGCAGAAATATTTTAAATGTCGATATCCCTGGGTCAGGTGCCGGAGGATTGGAGGTTAGCTCATAGATAGATAGATAGATACTTTATTCATCCCCATGGGGAAATTCAACATTTTTTTTCCAATGTCCCATACACTTGTTTTAGCAAAACTAATTACCGTAGATGTCGGATTATAAGCTGCTACTTTTTTCCCACATTTTGAACAGCTTTGAACACTGCGGCCTTTACTACGGTGCGGCTAATGCATGATTTTTTTCATGCCGCCAAAAACATTTTGCCTCGTAACAGTAGACCAATAAAATTGATGAGTAGTTCACAGAGGTCCAATGAAATTGTACGATAAATCAAGCGCACTTTCACAATTAAATTATTGTAAATCAGTCATTTGTACTCACCCTCATCAACATGGAAAACACTCGAAGAAAAGCATTGTGCTGCCTTTATGGCAGTTATTTAGTTTATAATATTTTCGCTTAGTAATTCATTTTCTAGTTAAAGTTAGAAGTGTTTTAACTATATTTGTTTTCTGTACTACATCGCGGGATGCTATGACGTCACACCCGGTTTCGCCGCGTCTTGTGGGAAAAATGCCGGTTTGCGATAAACGGGAAGGCGGGGGCGAGCGGCGGAGCGGCATTAGATCTGAGCGAACGCTGCTTTTAAGTTAAAGGCGATCAATAACTTTTCCTGGTAGGCTGCAGTATATATATTTTTTACCAGTCGTTAGGAGATATTGGAATGTTGTTCAGTAAAAAAGTATACGCAACGTATATTTAAAAGTAGCCGCGTTACAGGCACGGTTCGAAAAAAAGCATTTGCAATATGTATTTGTTTATGTTACCATATGGATTTAATTAAAAGTTAAAAAATCCTCACGTGTAATATCTTTCTGTGTAAATATCTCATATTACAACGTGGGACACCTGCGGCTGAAAATCCGGTGCAGCCTAAAATCCGGTGCGGCCTGTACAAGTACAAAATTGATTTTCTTTCTAAAATTAGAGCCAGCGGCTTTTAATCAGGTGCGCTCTGTAGTCCGGAATCTACGGTACATACAATACTTAACTCAGTAAAAATATGATATGCATCTAAATCACTCTCTCAAAAAGCATTAATAATAGAATAATAGCTCATGTAGTTCTGTTGTTTAAAAAAAGCTCAAAAAGTAAGCCAGGAAATTATAGGCTGGTAAGTTTGACATCAGTAGTGGGTAAATTATTGGAAGGAATACTAAGAGATAGGATCTACAAGTATTTGGATAGACAGGGACTTATTAGAAAAAGTCAGCATGGCTTTGTGCATGGTAGGTCATGTTTAACTGATCTATTAGAGTTTTTCGAGGAAGTTACCAGGAAAGTGGATGAAGGGAAGGCAGTGGATGTTGTATACATGGACTTCAATAAGGCCTTTGACAAGGTCCCGCATGGGAGGTTAGTTAGGAAGATCAGTTGCTAGTATACATGGAGAGGTAGTAAATTCGATTAGACATTGGCTCAATGGAAGAAGCCAGAGAGTGGTAGTGGAGGATTGCTACTTTGAGTGGAGGCCTGTGACTTGTGGGTCCATTGTTATTTGTCTATATCAGTGATCTGGATGATAATGTGGCAAATTGGATCAGCAAATTTGCTGATGATACAAAGATTGGAGGTGTAGTGGACAGTGAGAAAGGTTTTCAAAGCTTGCAGAGGGATTTGGTCCAGTTGGAGGAATGGGCTGAAAAATGGCAGATGGACAATGTGGACAAGTGTGAGGTATTGCACTTTGGAAGGACAAACCAAGGTAGAACATACAAGGTAAATGGTAGGACACTGAGAAGTGCAGAAGAGCAGAGGGATCTGGGAGTACAGGTACATAATTCCCTAAAAGTGACGTCACAGGTGGATAGGGTCGTAAAGAGAGCTTTTGGTACATTGGCCTTTATAAATCAAAGTATTGAGTATAAGAGTTGGAATGTAATGGTGAGGTTGTATAAGACATTAGTGAGACCGAATTTGGAGTATTGTGAGCAGTTTTGGTCACCTAATTACAGGAAGGATATTAATAAGTTTGAAAGAGTGCAGAGGAAGTTTACAAGGATGTTGCCGGGACTTGAGAAACTGAGTTACAGAGAAAGGTTGAATAGGTTAGGACTTTATTCCCTGGAGCATAGGAGAATGAGGTGTGATTTGATAGAGCTGTATAAAATTATGATGGGTATAGATAGAGTGAATGCAAGCAGGCTTTTTCCACTGAGGCTTGGGGAGAAAAAAAACAGAGGTCATGGGTTAAGGGTGAAGGGGGGAAAAGTTTAAAGGGAACATTAGGGAGGGGTTTCTTCATGCAGAGAGTGGTGGGAGTGTGGAATGAGCTGCCAGATGCGGGCTCACTTTTGACATTTAAGAAAACTTGGACAAGTATATGGATGTGAGGGGTTTGGAGAGATATGACCCAGGTGCAGGTCAGTGGGACTAGGCAGAAGAATGGTTTGGCACAGCCAAGTTTCTGTGCTGTAATGTTCTATGGTTCTAATATTGAGAATCCATTCCTGCCCTGGTGCCAGCCAAGTCTCTGTAATGGCCACTACATCATAATTCCATGTATGTATCCAAGCTCTCAGTTCATCTCCTTTGTTCCTGATGCTTCTTGCATTGAAGTACACGCACTGCTCCTGAAACTGATGATCTGAATCCTGATGCTTCTGTACCTTCCTAAAAGAAGAGTGCACGGCCTGGATGATGGGTTCTTATTAATGGATGTTGCTTTCCTGCGAGACTGCTCTTCGTAGATGTGCTCAATGATGGAAAGGACTTTACCTGGTATGGACTGGGCTGTATCCACTACTTCATGTAGGCTTTTCCATTAAAGGGCATCAGTATTTCAATGCCAGGCCATGTGGACGATGTCTGCATGCTTTTATGCGTTGAATTGCTGCCACATGATTGACTGCTTAGATATTTGTACTAACAAGCAGGTGTATGAATAAAGTAGTCACCATTTTCTAATCATCAAAAAAACTGCTATCATGTGCTTGGATTTAGAGAATGAAGTCTGGGCTTGGATTTAAATATGTCTTTCATATTGTCTATTGATTTTTGTCACCTTCCACCTGTACATCCTTATCCTTAGAATTCGCATGTAATTGTATGGGCAGAAGCTGTGTGTTCTATCATCAGCTTCATCACCTTGTCATTTGATTTCTTTTTGATGGGCCTCAAAAGGTTGTTAAACCTTTTCAAGTCTCAAATCCTTCTTGCTTGTAACAACCTTTCAAATTGCATTAATATAATTTTTTTAGTGCTTGGTCTATCAATTTGTAAACAATGGTTAAAAGATTTTTCAATGCTACATTTTTAGATTGTTTTTAATAAGGCATTATATTTTATAAATTTTCTTTTTATGCAAATGATCATGCCTCATCCTGCGATCTGTATCAAGGTATGTAAATCCTTTTGTATTACAAATTGACTCCAGTAATCCAGTTTGCTCAAGATTTGGTAGCGCTAGAGTAGCAGATTTTCCAAACTATTGGATATTGTATCCAATACACATTTAATAATTGACTTTTTAACACCATTACATAGTATTATAATAAATCTCCCAGTGACCAAGCCAGTTTGAATGGAGCACATAAACTGGATCACAAGCAAGTGGGAAGCATGCATAGTGATCGTGACCTGATGAGGCAGACCATTGGGATTTCAGACTTGTTGGTTATTTCCTCCAAAGGTGATTGAGTTTATTGTGTCATTTCATAAATTTAAGCATTAAGTTTAGACTAATCTTCAATGGAGTAGTCAAATTGGGAGCAGGTCATGTGTCTGTAGGCCTTCTCGGCTATTAGCTGATCCACCTATCTTGAATTCCACGGTTTTGCAATCCTCCTATGACGACTTGATTTTGCTAGAGTAACATCTTCAGTGTGTTTGAAGACTGAGAATCTACTGTTATGGAAATAGATTCCTCCATAAAAAATTTTTTGGGGTGCTATTCTGGAGACACCATCATGAGCCCATATGCTTTAACTCTAGCCTTGCCAGCCAGAGAAAATGATCTCTTTGTATTGATTATGTTAGTCCATTGCTGAAGCTTGAGTTCAGTTCATTATGGGGGAACATTGTCAGAGGCTTAGTTTTGGCATATGACTGTCATTAATAATGTAAATTGAGGAAATGAATGGGACCAAAAGTAATAAATCAATGAACTGCATTTTATGATTTCAAATGAAGTGACTGGAGATGTTGGATGCTCTTGACATTCTCAAATTCCATAGAGTCTAGAACAGTTCACACAGATTAGAAGTAGCAGATGTAATCCTTTTATAAAATAAAGGAAGAAAAGAAAAACTAAGTAAATACAGGCAGTCCCCGGGTTACGAACGAGTTCCGTTCCTGAGTCCATCTTTAAGTCGGATTTGTACATAAGTCGGAACAAGTACATCCGGTATTATTTAGCGTCACTTAGTCAAATGTTTGTTGTAGTATATAGTATATATTTTACCTTTCTATGCATATAAAACACTTAAGAAACGTATGTATTCCAATAATTAAACCACTGCATTGCTTAGTAATAATTGTAGCTTTCATCAGGGCAGGACCTTTCACATGCTCCATTATTCTCACTTTATCCTTTATCCTTTAAAATTGTTCCGATCATTGACCGACTGTAGCCTAACGCTTTTCCAATGACTGATGACATTTCACCTCTTTCCAAACGCTTTATTATTTCCACTTTATTTTCAATCGTGATTGCTTCCTGTCAACGGAACAGAAACACTGCGGGCGGTGGGTCCCGAGCTTTGCTAGCTCCCAAGCTCCGCTGGGTCCCAAGAACCATCGCACTGAATTCCCCAGGTCCTAAAGTGCACCACACTGAGACAGGTTAAATGGGACAAGTGGGGGCTGTGCTGGTTTTGGGTATTTGATCCTCCACAATATTCCGTGTGGGAATTTAAACTGGAGGTGGTGGTGTTTTTTTTTACGAGGTGGAGTTGTGAGCTCAACATCAACCCGGCATGAATGGAGAGCGATCTGTCACTGGATCGAACTCAGGAACCTCCGTTCTCAAGCCTGGCACTGATCTCACTGCACCACCCGACCAGAAAAGGGGGGGGGGGGGCGGGGTCAGGGTGAATCTTGCTAAGAAAAATTTAAGCCAAATACAAAGTTACACACTCAACACAGTGTCAATGGCAATGACTTAAAATGTCAGACAGTGTCACGATCCGACTTAAAATGGCGGACGGTGTTCTCCTTCCTCAGTTCGTAAGTACAAGTTGTCCGTAAGTTGGATGTTCATAACTCGGGGACTACCTATAGTGGAATCAGTATTGGCAAAAAGCACTTGGGGAAATACTAAAATATTGCATTTCTGAAAGGAAAATTCATATTTTTGACTAATTGTTGGAGCTTTGAGGCTATAATGACAATAATGAGAGTGAGCCAGTTAATTTTGTATTTGGACTTTCAAAAGGCTTTGGATAAGATACCATATGAGATTATTTAAAAACAAAAGTGCGGACTCTGAGTGATATACTGATGGCTAATAGCAGGGAACAGGAAGATCTTGGTGTGAGATTCTGCAGGGATGAGTGTCGGAACTCATTTGTATCAATTTGATGGGATCAAGTGTAATGTATCCAAGTTTGCAGCTAGTACAAGTATTTTGCTAGATAAGCTATGAGGAGGATGCAATGAAGCTTTAGGCAGCTGTAAACAAGTTAAGTGAGTGATCACTAACATGGAAGATTAGATATAATGTGCAAAAATGAGACATTGGTAGAAAAAATATAATGGTATAGGCTTGCAGGACAAAGTGGCCTAGTCTACCATTTCCTTTGTTCTCATAAATCATAAAACCAAGGTTCCATACCAACATCTTGGGTTGGTATAAGATATCCTTTGGCAGTATTAGAGTACAATATTTATCATCAAATCAAGATGGACTTGTGTTGAGGTTATCCTGTTGCATGCTTATGTCATTCATCTAAACAATTTGGGTTCCAAGCTTCCTGCATTATAATATTTGTTACACTTCAAAGTTCTTTGGGATTTACTGAAGTCCTGTAAGGTTCCATGTAATTACAAGGCTCATTCTTGGCCTATCTTCTTCTGCAAGGGGAAAATAAAGAGTTTTTGTTTTGCACACAGAACTCTCTTCTCAGCTGTTTTTTTTCAGTCCTCATGAAGGATCTCAGCCCAAAACGTTGACTCTTTTCGGCAGATACTGCCTGACCTGTTGAGTTTCTCCAGCATTTTGTGTGTATTACTTTGATTTTCAGCATCTGCACATATTCTCTAGTTTTTGTTTTTGGTGGACTTACTGATCTCAAAGTGTGTGTGTATGTGTGTGTACATATATGTAGAGAGAGAGAGAGAATATATATTATATATTTACATCTGGTGAAATCTTTCTGCCTATTTTAAATTTTAAGCCAATCCTATTCTTTAACTTAGTTTTGGATTTTGTTTTAATAACAATGTTCATCATTAAAACAATTACGTAGGCCAACACATTTATCTAACATAATCCTCTTCAGTTTGCTGGATTTTGCAGTTTAAAAGTAATTCAAAGGTTTCAGAGGTACATTTAATGTCAGAAAAATGTATCCAATATACATCCTGAGATGCTTTTTCTTCGCAACCATCCACAAAAAAAAACAGAGGAGTGCCCCCAAAGAATGAATGACAGTTAAATGTTAGAACCACAAAGTCGTCCCCCCAGCTCCCCTCCCTCCTGAGCCTAAGTGGCAGCAAGCAATGAACCCCCCCCCCCCCCCCCCACTGGGCAGTGAATTAAGCTGTATACCCCAATCATGTCATTATCCTTAAGTCAGTTATAGCTTTCTTTCTATTTATGCATTGTTTTAGTTTCTGTCGACATCAGTATTTATGTACATTCATAAGTTATGTTTGAAAATGGTAGGCTGAATCACCTTGAACTGTATAAATGTTGTGAGATTACTGGGGCTAATGGCTTGAAAATGGAGGATTAGTAATGTATTTCCAAGGAGGATTATGTAATGTGGAAGGATGTCTGCTTGTGAACTCGCGAGACTGCTCTATGTGTTTTGTTAGGTGGTAGAGGTTGCATCTAGAGAAACTACAACGAGTAGCTGAAGTATGTTTTAAAGTTAGTATACACTGTAATGAAGCAGCAGTGATAAAGGAAATGAATATTTGGCATGCTCAATGTGATGCTAATCAGGCCAGTTGTTTGTCTTGGATGGGTTAGAGCTGCATGCAAGTTATTGAAGCCATACTTCTCCAATTAGAGATTTTTCCCTCACATTACTACTTTTGCCTTGCAGATCATGGAAGAGCCCAAGAAGTGGGGAGACTTAATTATTTGCTAGACGTACCACTATCACTCTTGTCACTCATAACTGTAGTTTATTAATATTTTTCAATGTTAGGGAGTTGCTAGTAAGACCAGCCTTTCTGACTCATACTTAACTACCTTTTAACAAGGTGGTCGTTAGTTCTGGTGAAAGTATTCCCAGTATGCTGTTGTGCTGGTTTGCTGCATTTGGGAATTGCGTGCTTTAAATAATTTGGCAATATTTATTAATACATTGAATTATGTTATCTCCATTTTGGTCAGAAAAGCTGGATTGTTGCTGAAGGTGGGAAGTTTTCCCCTCTTCTGGTAAAACTGAAGTCAACAGGACCCGTTGACATCAGGCATGGTCTGTTCCTCTATGATAGTGTTTTGTGAAACAAAGTTAGTAATATTTTGTGATTACAATACCCAGCAATCAAAATGAAAGTGTTGCTTTGTGTTTTTTCCTTTGGGGATGGGAGGAGGAAGAAAGAGACAGGATTGCTATGTAGATCCTTTTACTGAGTAGAACTTATCTAACCATTTATTTGATGCTCCCCCTTTTTTCTGTCCTCCTTTTAGCCTCTGATCAGTTGAGACATTGATATGCTAGGTGATGCTGCTATGAGGAGGAGATGGAACTGGATAAGGATAGTAAGACTTTGTACGTGGAATTTTTGTGTACTCAAGATTATGAAGAGTTGGCCTGGGTTTTTTCCCTAATACTGAATAGCAGAACACTTGTATTTTAACCAGGCCCCAATAATGAATGTTGGACCAACAACAGAGACATGGAGTCATAGGGGTATGCAGCATGGAAACAGATCCTTCTGCCCACTTCGTCCAATGTGTCCAGCCCATTTGCTTGTGTTTGGCCCATGTTCCTCTGGGCTTTTCTATCCATGTACCTTTTAAATATTGTCATAATTGTACCTGTCTCTACAGCTTCTTCTGATGGCTTGGTCCATGCACCCACTACCTTCTGAGAAGAGTTGCTTCTCGGGACTTGTTTAAATATTTCCCCTTGCATTCAGTCTATGGTCTCTAATTTTAGGCTTCCCTATCCTGGGGAGAAACCCTATCCAAATTATCTACGTCCCTCTTGATTTTATGTATTTCAGTTGAATTGGATATTATTGTCATATGGGTGGAAAAACTTGACTGTTTCTGCATTATGTCACTGACAGTAGAACTAAACGATGAAAAGGTATTGGCAAAAAAATAGATCCTTTTGATATGGAGGGGTAACGTACGAGGTGAAGATGTGTCATGGTAGGAGCCGTTGCAGACAATTCTCTGAAAAACATAAATTCAACCAGGTTGATGTGGTTTATCATGTCAGAGCTTGGAGACAGGTGACACTCAATTTCTTTTGTCATAATCAGTTACAAATGACTCTCTTTCATTAATGCAGCAGGCGACAGAGATCTGATTTCAGATCTCTGGAGAAGGGAATTTTGAGAACGTCATTGGGATTTGGAAGGCAGTGGCTTTTCAATAACCTGGTAGGAATTTTTTTTTAAAAAGTTGCAGATAGACTGGAAATTTGTAAGTTTGAAGGGTCATGAATGGTTTTCAGTGATGAATGTTGATAATAGATGTGCCAGAGAAATATAGAACCAAGGAAACTGACATGGGATCTGGAAGGGATGTTAGGTAGTCAGCAATTTCATGGTTGAAATAGGCCAGATAAGGTCTGAAAGGGCAAGTGAGGCAGTGTGGCAACAGGACCACTAATAATGTAATCTGATGATGTTAGCTGACTAGAAAAAGCACCATTAATGAAACTCCTCTGGAAACTTCTGACTGACAAAGAAATCCATACCTGTTAATGTGCCAACTGTCAAAATTGTCCAAAATAAACTTCAGTCTTTTTGAATTTTGGAGGGCAAGTTCTTTAGCACTTGGTGCAATAGAATCTTAGCAAACTCCTGTGCAGTGTGCTAATGGGAAATCCTCAGCAACCGGGAATAATTCCACATTTGTATAACAGTGCAGAAAGTTGATGGCACATGCTGAATCTTTGCAGTAACCCAGGGCATTGTCATTCAATTTTCTATTTTGTCACTTTAATGTATATTGATGGGCATTGATACAATAAATCAGCTTGTGAAATGTGTTCCAAGTCCTGCTGTGCCAGTAAGCAGCAGCTTGTTTTTATCAGCTTAGTGAACAGCTGAGGTGCCTTTCTATGTAGTGTACTACTGTGATAAGTCTTTAATTGCATGACTATCCTGATCTGGATTTTCTTGGTGTTTATGTTGCATATTGTGGACATCTGCCTGGAAGATAATTTCCCCTCAAATTAATGTGGTTGAAATATAAATTTATATTGTCTTAGTAATACTATGTTAGCATTCCAATGGTACACTGTTTTGTTGTTCATATCAAAAAGTTATTTCTGAGTTTTTGTTTTTATAAAGATAAATATATCAAGAAGAGAGATTTGGACATTTTTTCATTTTAGTATTTAATGTGAAATTGGCTCACCGTTCATTGTCATGATAGTTAAGTATGGAGCAACTGACAAGATTTCTTTCACAACCTAATCCCTTTATAAAGTATCAGATTCTGTGGTTGCTATATTATCTCTCGTGTAAAATGACAGGTTTTTAAAATATTAGAAATGATTAATAAGAATAGTGCACTAAACATTGTATAACAACTGATTGGAAATGCGTTCTTATTAAGTGGTATATCAAAACAGTTGCAGTTATTGTAGTTAAAAATTAAAGGTCAAATAGATGAACTGAAAATAACTTGACTTTTGATTGCAAATCTTCATTGCTTCTGTTGAAACCATAGAACCCAATTTACAAATTTCTCTTGAGATAGTAGAACCCAATCTTTACCTAGGGGAACGGCTGCTTAATGGGTTTGGCATAAAGGGAGAATTTTCATTACAGCTTATAGGTTTTATAAAGTCATGCTGGTCTAGAGACTGAAGTAGTGATACAGATGTCTCATCTGCCAGATGGAATGAAGCCTTTTAGCACTTTTGAGATGTAGTCACCTCTTGAAATGTGAGCTTCAAATAATTGATAGTTGATATTATAATCCCATTCAAGAAGACACACTTAATAGGCACATCTGGCCCATGCGTAAATTGTTAGAGAATTTCACATTTTCCTCATATTTTCCATCAGTATCTTAGTGGCACCTAAACATATTTTATCCTGTAGGTTTCAGTTTTTTTAGCTAGCTTTGTATGTTGAGGTTAATGGATAATAGAATTGGATGTTCTGTAAATCCAGTGTATTTGAGTATGAAAGTGTTTCTAATGTGTTTCTTTTTCAGAATGTGAGCTTTTGTCTTTGCTTTAACATAGGTTATGATAATAGGAAGAAAGAGACTACACAGAAATTTTCAAAGAGGAAAGGGTGGACGAATGCTGTAAAGCATGAATCTGTTTAATTTAGAGGTGTTTCAACTTTGCATTAATACTGATGAAGAATCCTAGATCTAAAACTATATTTCAGACATAATTCCATCAAGGCCCTAAATAATCAGTGCTAAATGTTTACCTGATACACTGAGTGTATTTTTTGTTTCCAATATCATCAGTTTTTCTTGAATATTTGCAGCTGTTTCAGATTACTTCCAAATCCATGTGTAACACTGCATTATATAGTTCCTATTTAAATGAAGATTTATTTTATGTCATTAACTTGCTTAGCACTATACTTAATTCAAAGCAACACAGCAAATTGAGTAATACTGGTGTTTTTGGTTTTGTGTGTAGAAGAAGAACAATAATGCTGTGTGAAACTGAATGCACAGCTATGTTCACTGGGGTCTGAAATGTAGATGAAATTGTTTTTGCAATTTAGTTATTTTTACTTTTTTATTTGCTACAGTTATGTCATGGATTCAGTTGATTCAAAACAATAGTTGTTTTATTTTATGAGTATACAGATTAGAAACAGGATGAGGCACCAAGTCTGTTATGCCTCTCAATAAGAACATGGCTGACTTTATTGTAACAACCCTTTTCCAACATAAATAGGTGCTGTACATGGTGCTTTAGCTCTTTGATTAGTGAAGCCTTTTTTCCCCCAAGTTATATATCTCACTGATGTTTCCAAATCTGTCGATGGTCTTCGCCCTCCCTTTCCTAAAATTTCTTACAGGCCCGCTTCATATGTCTCTGCTGTTTTATTTCTGTATTCTTGCATGTCCCCATACTTAATTGCCTCACCATTCAGCTGTCAGCACTTAAGTTCTGAAATTTTTTCTCGATCTCTCCACATTAGTATATCTTTCCTTAAGAATGCACCTTCAAACTTTCCATCTTTGACCAAAATAGAGTAGGATTAAGAAGAACTATAGATTGTTAACCTTTTACTAAATGTTATAATTATTTTAAACTATTTTAAATATCTGAGTATCACAAATGTGTTCAGTTGCCTTTTATATAAATTACTTTGACAGGAGGTGTTTGTTTTCTGACAGTGTCTGTCAGGATATTTTAGAAGAAAGTTTTGTGTTAACCAAAATGTAGTTACAGGTGTTACTGTCAAGCGCCTTTGTTCCACCTGCAAAAGCAAGATTTCCCAGTGGCTAACCATTTTAAGTCCAATCCCCATTCCTATTTGACGTGTCAGTCTATAGCCACCTCTTCTGCCGAAGTGAAGCCGCCCTTAAGTTGGAGGAGCAACACCACATATTCTATCTAAGTAGCCTCCAACCTGATAGCATGAATATCGATTTCTCCAGCTTCCAGGAACTTTTTTCCCTTTCCTCTTCAGTTCCCCACACTGAACCCCCCCCCCCCCCTTACTATTTTGCCTCTCTTGCCTATCACCTCCCTCTAATGATTCTCCTTCCCTTCTCCAGTAATCCCTCCTCTCCTGTCAGATCCCTTCTTCTTCAGCCCTTTCCACCTATCATCATTAAGACCCCCCCACCACTTTCATGGAATAATGAAAATAAACATCACAAGTGCCTCAATATAATTTATTGCTTGTGACAATCCTGCAAAGTGCCTTGATATAGTTTTTGTTGTAAGTGGGAGGTGGTGAATCTTAAGTTTGTGCTTAAAGTCTGTTTCCTTTAGGATCTTTGGCAGCAACTATATATGTGTGAAAACTTGCTGTTATGTGTAAAACGTCCAGTGAAGTTGATACCTCTATGTTCATACCACTTCCAGGTTACAGGATGGGTTTTCAGTGTAATGCAAACAGGAAGTGGATTTGTGCATTTAACAATCCAGTTTGAAATAGACATTTCCAGTAATTATACCTGGTTCAAAAAGTAAAACAAAACACGTGCTTAACTATATGAAATTTAACGAGCAGATGCAGAAAATACATGTTCCAGTTAGGTGGCGGCATGTTCAATCGCAGCATCTTCTACACGCTCAACCAAAGGTGTTAATGTCCTTTTTAAATGTTTTTTATGACCACAAGACCCTTCCGGACATTAAGAACTGCAAGTTTACCCCATCAGTGAGTGCTGGTTGGTGAAGAAAGTGAAGGATCTGGATTTGGTGTGGATCATGCTGCTGCCTGCATCAGAGATGTCTCAGTGCATGAAGGCGGCATGCAGTCTAACAGTGAGTGATCATCTTGTGATCGCAAGACCTTGGACAATGCTGCACATCTGATTCACTGATGCAGGGTGAAAGACTAGGTAGGCCTCAAGCTGCATGTTGCCTGTTTACAGCCACCCAGGGGAGAGGTATCGGAGTCGGTGCATTCCACCAGAAGTGGTGTGGCACGGTATCCAAGCTGAAGTCAGTGTTTGCTGGGCAGAAGACAAATTGTATTGTGTTTGATGGCAGAAGGGTCTGACGAAGGGTCTCGGCCCGAAACGTTGACAGTGCTTCTCCTTATAGATGCTGCCTGGCCTGCTGTGTTCCACCGGCATTTTGTGTGTGTTGTTGTTTGAATTTCCAGCATCTGCAGATTTCCTCGTGTTTGCTCTTTAAAAACAACAACAACAGTAACTTACTCCTCATATCTCCTCTGTAGCTACTTCCAAGCACCTTAAAACGGTGCCCTCTTGTGCTAGCCATTTCCTCCCTGGGAAAAAGCCTCTGACTATCCACATGATCAATGCCTCTCATTATCTTATACACCTCTATCAAGTCACCTCTCATCCTCCGTTGCTCCAACGGAAAAAGGCCGAGTTCACTCAACCTATTCTCATAAGGCATGCTCCCCAATCCAGGCAACATCCTTGTAAATCTCTTCTGCATCCTTTGTATGGTTTCCACATTCTTCCTGTAGTGAGGCAACCAGAACTGAGCACAGTACTTCAAGTGGGGTCTAACCAGGGTCCTATATAGCTGCAACATTACTTCTTAGCTCCTAAACTCAATCCCGCGATTGATGAAGATCAGTGCACCAAATGCTTGTTTTAAGCCGTTCACTAGTAGTTTTTACCTACTCACTCTTTAACTTGAAATTTGGTTTATTTATAAATTGATAGGATAAATCCACAATAAAAGCAATTTGATACAATTTTCAATTGTATTAGTCAAAGTAACATCAAATAACCACTCTATGAAGGAGCTTTTTAAATTTTTCAAACACAATTTAAAGTAGCTAATTGAATTGCTTCATGACAAATTTTATCTTTTATTGGGCTTTGCAAAGCCAGTACTTTTGTAAGCCAGTACTCTGTTAAAGCTATTTATTATTGCTTGAGAAGGAACTTATTATGGAATTATTGACTGTTGGATTTGCATATATAGTAAACAATGCACTTTTAAATAATTCAATTGTGAGGCAGATAGCTCAAGTACAAATAATTATAGTTCTTGTTTGAACTAGCTTAAAATATTTTATCAATGTTTCAAATAATGGATTTGTACTACTATCCTGGGAATCAAAGTTGGTGAAAACATCAATAATTTCAGATATGCGGATGACACTGTGTTAATTGCAAGTATGGAGGAAGAACTACAAAATTTAATTGATATAGTTGTTGAAGAAAGTGCAAAAATGGGTCTATCAATTGCAAAAAGACAATGTATGGTGATATCCAAAAAGAAGGAGAATCCTATCTGCAGGCTGAGAATAAACAGGGAAGACATAAAACAAGTACAGAACTTTTGCTACTTAGGAAGCTGGGTAATATCAGATGGCAGGTGCAACATGGACATCAAAAGAAGAATAAGAAGAAGGATGACAAATGACACCTTTACGAGAATGAAAAGTATACTGACCAACACTAAATTGGGCATGACAACCCACCTCAGAGTACTGAAATGTTACTTTTATCCAGTAATGTTATATGGCTCAGAATGTTGGACAATATCTAGTAACACAAGAAAACGAATTGACGCAGCAAAGATGTGGTTTTTGAGGAGGATGCAAAGAATATCATGGACGAAACGAATATCTAATGAGGATGTCATGAACTGAGCAAGCACAAAAAGAGAAATAGTGTATGAGATCATGAAAAGGCAATGGAACTTCATTGGACATGTGATTGGGAAAGGGGAGTTAGAATGCTTGGTAATTGTGGGAAAGATTGAAGCCAGAGAACTGGAAAGGAATACCAATGAGTTGATCACTTGACCTGAAACAGGAGTGTGTGGACCATGGCAGTCAAAGCTCAAACTGGGCACGGCACCTGATGATTGATGATGATGACTACAATCCCAGTTAATTTTGGTTCTTTTTTTTTATTATGAAGAATGTCATTGCTCTTAATAATTTGATGTAGGCTTCCATCACCCAAAGGAAATAGTGCCATTTTCCTAGGCTCTTGAAATAAGAATTTTATTGTATCCTGTGACCTAGTTGAAATCATCTGCTTTATTGCCATGCCTGAAAGCAATTGAGATTTTATAAACAGCGGAAAAGTTAATGTTATCCAGATATTAAGGTGTGAAACACAATTTGCATAGAATCGAGAGGCTGATTGAAACAACGTCACATTTGTTGCATCTGCTTTATGAAGTGTGCTTTATTCCTTTCTTAGCACTCAGTTGTAATTACAGTCATAGTTTCAGATGACATTGAAGATTAAAGTATATTGATATACAGTAACCAAGAACAACACTTTTAGTGTTAGGTATTCTAGGAAATGGAGATGGCCATTTATTGTGAACGTGCCCAATAAAAATTGATTGGAGACACTTTAAAAACCTGATTTATCAGACAAGTAAACAAAAATCAAAATTGCAAATACTGGCAAATACTTCAGCAGGTTCACCAACATCTGTAGAAAGGGAAATGGTGTTAGCATTTCAGTTCAAAAGGGAGTGGAAAGGATGAATAGGACAAAGGGGCTATGCCTTGGCAAAGTTAGAGTTAGCATGGTGGAAAGGCAATGAAATAATTTAGTCAAAATATTCATGAGTTAAGTTAGAAAGAACAATGGGAAAAGAAACACAAGTTATGAAGTGAGGGCAATTAGAGACAGAAAACACAGGGATGAAAAGCTCAATACAGAACTGCATGGAATGTTTGTATCAGAACTAACCCTTTTTGTGTTGGTATAAATTTGCTCAATTTGTATGATGATCTTCTTGCATTTTCTACAACTGTTTTGCAATTTAAAAAAAAAATCCTTTATTTCCATTTTCTTTCCCTGTAACTCCCCTGATTAATCTATTAATGGATTACTTCAGCACTGACACTCTCCTCACTATCAGGGGAGCGAGCCCCTTTGTCTTATCTTTCACTTCCACACCAATATAAAATTAGATAATTTTATTTCTTTCCTTGTTCTCACTAGGAGTCTTCAATCTGAAATATTAACTCTGCATTTTTTTCCATATCTGTTGCCTAGCCTGCTGAGTATTCCCATCATTTTCTTACAAACATTTATTGTTTTTATTGGAGAGAGATTTGTTCTTCAATAGTGCCCGATATGTTCAATTATCATAGCCACATTATCTTTCTAAAGTGCATCTACATTCTTACCAATGATCCAGTTATATCTCAAATATATTTTTTGTTTTTGATAGTGACTTTATTGTTGGTATGGCTAACTATACAAGCCACGTGGCTGGACAAAGAATTGAACTTCTGTGATATGGGATTTTGTAATTGAAGCCTAAATTTGGCATCTTCTTTCTGACACCTTGTTGCAGAAAGCTGTCTCTTTTAATATTCCTAATTACACAGATAGACTGTTGCCACTGCCACTGTTAACTGAAAAGCTGAATGGCTCGGATCTTTATTGCGCTTTGTGCTTTGAGAAAGGGAGATCCAGTTAGATGGAATTGAATAAGGATTGTGGAGGGGTGGGGGTTTCAGATCTATGAGGCAGTAGGACATTTTGAAATGATGAATATTTGAGAACATTAGGTAATGTATTCTTAAACAGGTTTTTGAGCAGAAGTAAATAGTATCAAGGAATTGTATGCAAGGACATGGAACCATTATACCAGCTAGCTTGAATGACTGGAGTGTTACTTTGAATGGTTAGGTCTTGGATAAGATTCAGGTAAGAGTATAGCATTTGCATTTTAGTGAATGGGAATATTGAGGTGCAAACTATAGTGGAGTGGCATTGAATGAGTGGGAGTTTAGATATTGAATGAGAGAATTTGACATCATTAATTCTGTTTCTTTTATTTTAAGTACTAACTTGTGTTAATCAACATCTTCACTGATGGCTGTGGTTTGATAGAAAATCAATTAGGAATGGTTTGCCCAGTTGCAGATCAGATTGATTAATTCAGATAATATATGATTGGAAATATCTTTTGATATGGGGCTATTTAACTGCAGGTACCATGTAAATAGCCTCATATGAAACACATTCAGATTACTGAATTGCAGATGAGCTGTGGACATTTGTTGGAATGGAATTTTCACAAGTGCATTATAGCTTCCTAATTTGCATTTTAAAACATGAATATTGGATCAATATCACACATTCTGGTTTAATGAACACACTGAATTTTGAAGATGAAATTGCATTTAGTTTAAATTTGCCTTATTTTAAGACTTTTCCTTTATATTGAATACTTGTCTTGAAATACATATTACAGATGAACATTAAGTCATAGTTAAATATAATCCACAGAAAAAGAAATTTCAGAAATAGGTCTTAAAGAAATGTCCTGAAAGAAAAGTGATTTTTACGGGCCATGAGCCTATGCTATTAGTCAGTACCTGCAGTGTAAATACAATGCAGAGTGTTATGATCTAAACTTTATTAATTATAGAAAGTTTATATTATCCAGCTGTTTGAATATATAAGAACAGAATCAAAATATCCCCACGGTACTGTAATTAGTGACAGTTTGAATTTATTGTTACAGCACAGTCTTCCAGGAAACAGGACATCCTGTCTCAAGTTGTTTCAACCTGACCAGTATTACACTGCATGATTAATATTTGAATGTCTCCCTCATTTCTGTCAATAGAATTTGAGCTTCTGATAGATTTTCTCTTGTCATGGTACATACTTTAATTTGTAGTAAAGTCACTAACTGCTTGTCCCTGGACCTGGAGCACAATATATGCTCTGGCATAGCCCCAGGTACAGGCTTCTACTTTTACGTGGCAGACTGTAGCGAAGAAGTTATTGCATTTCTTATTGCATTTGCAGCAACACTTGACAATTTGTGACCACCCCTACTCCCAGATTCCATAACAGACTTAACTGTCAGTGTTATGATATCCACAAACATTTAATATAACTTGGAACCTGTTAAAAATGTTAATTAAAAAAATTAAAACTCAAGTACAAACTATAATTAAGAAGCTCTCATAAATGTTCAATTCATGTGAATGGTACACTAGATCAAAGTCAGAAGTTAATTTTATTGCCATATGCATAAGTACATGTAGCACAGGTGTAATGAAAATCTTGTTTGCTGCAGCATTAAGGCACTTAATACCAGGTTTAATCTAGTATGGGTTTAGTAGGGAGGCTGTTCAACCTGACAGTTGTGAAGCTTGCATAAGTTTGTGCTGCTTGGTATATTTCCAATAGGAGTCAACTAGAGCAGCACAGAGGCAGGTGGCAACTCTGGTGTCAAGTTGGAAGATGTTATTGCCAACTTGGGCCCTTGCCAGTGTTGGAAACTGGAATTTCTGGGGTGAAAATGCAGCCTAATCCTTGAATGAGTGCAGATGGGAATCAGAAAATTTCACCTGATGGCTTTTATCCATTAGGTTCTAGTTAACATTACATTTAACACAAAATTGGATTGAATGGTTAGTTCAGTAGTTAAAACTAAAGAACAAAAATAATCCTCCTGAGAATTCTGCATTTTTCTTCAAATTTAATTTCCATTGCAAATATTTTTTGCTGAAGTCATTTTGCGATAAGAAAACATACTGTGACTCACAATCTACTGTTTCAGTTCACTTCTATTAGACAATTAGACAGTGGTCCTGTCAGTACTCCGGACCTAATTTTTCTGTGTCGCATACAATTTGTTTTCTTTTATTGGGCCAAATGTTGTGGAACACACTGCTGTTAATTTTAAATTCTTTGCACTTCAAGGCAGAGTGACCCAGTTCCCCGACTATGTTGCTAAAAGGTTGTTGGTCAGTAGAGATATGAAGTGGAAGAATGCAGTACAAGGCCATGTAGAGGCTTGAATTGAAGGATGTGAATTTTGAGACTGAGTCATCCTTTAAATGGATGCCAGCAAGCAGAGATGGAATGCTGCATGCTCTGAAGGAACATTGGGCAGAATGGCCCTATAGTCCTTAAGAATTCAGAAATGATTTTTCTGAAACATTTTGACGGCTTTGCAGAGTTGATTTGGAAGGACTGCCTCCCTTAGTTAGTGTTTATAATTGGCCTTGGCAGTACAAGACATGGACTTGAGTTAAGGGGAGGCTGAGGGCTTAGAGAGCAAACAAATTCTTTACTCAATGCTGTCAATCTTTGGAATTCTCTAACTCCAGAAGGTTTAGTGGTTGGTCATCAAAAATATTCAAGGTTATGATTTGCTTCTGGGTATCAATGGAATTGAAAGGATATTATGATTGGGAAGTATATGGAGATTAAAGGATCAACCAAATGTCATTGAATGACAGAGTAGGCATGAGGACTGTGTTCTGTCCTATTGTAGAGTCATGCAGTTTTACAGCACAGAAACAGGCTCTTTGGCCACTACATCTATGCCAACCATTAAACTTATACAAATCCCACTTTCCTACATTAATTCTAGCTTTTTCTATGCTCTACTCATTCAGTTACCTATTTGGATGCCTTTTAAACATTAGGTTTTTACACACCTGTGGCAGTTCATTCCAGGTACCAATTACTTTTTTTTTAAATCCCTCTGGTCCCCTTTAAACCAACTCCTTTCAATTTGAACCTATGTCCTCTAGTTTTAGATACCCTTACCATGGGAAACAGGCATTGATCGGGTGGATGGCCATTCTTTATATACCTTTATTATATCACCCCTCAGTCTCCTTTCCTCTAGGGAAAATTGATCTAGCCTATCCATTCTCTCCTAATAACTCAAGCTGTCCAATTCAGACAGCATCCTTTTAAACCTTTTCTGTTCCTTCTGTAACTTAATCACATCCCTCCTGTATTTGGTGACCAGAACTGTACACATTGCTACAAGTAATGTCTAACCAACATTTTATACAATTGTAATATTCCAACTCTTATATTCAGCATCTTGAGTATTGAAGGCAAGCTAGTCATACACCTTTCTCATCACCTTGTCTACCTGCGTTCCCATTTTTGTGAATAATGTGCTTTAACCCAAGGACTCTCTATCTCTGTTCAACAATATTCCCCAGGGTCCTGCCATCTGCCATATATGGTCTGCATGGTTTAACTTCTCAAATGCTTCACTTCTCATATGTCCCCATTGCTGTTCAACTGCCCACTTTCCCACTTGGTCTATATAATATTTTTAGAACTGTAGACAATCTTCACAATCCAATAAACCACCAGTCTTGGTGTCATCTGCTAAATTGCTAATTTTGTCACCACTGTTTTTATCCAAATCATTAATGTATGACAAACAACAGAGGAGCCAGTATTAACCCCTACAGCACTTAAGACGTAGGAACAGAATTAGGCCATCTGGCCCATCGAGGCTACTCTGTCATTCAATCATGGCTGATCCTTTTTTCTTCTCCTCCTCCTCAACCCCAATTCCCAGCCTTCTCCCTGTAACCTTTGATTCAGTGTCTAATCAAAAGCCTATCAACCTCTGCCTTGGATACACCCGATGACCTGGCATCCACAGCTGCATGTGGCAACAAATTCCACAAATTCACCACCCTTTGGCTAAAGAAATTTCTCCGGATCTGTGTTTTGAAAGGTCACCCCTCTAGCCTGAGGCTGTGCCCTCTTGACCTAAATTCTCCCACCATAGGAAACCTCCTTATCACATCTACTCTGTCTAGGCCTTTCAACATTCGAAAGGTTTCAGTAAGATCCCCGCCCCTCATCCTTCTGAATTCCAGGGACTAGAGCCATCAAATGTTCCTCCTATGATAACTCTTTCATTCCTGAAATCATCCTTGTGAACCTCTTCTGGACCTTCTCCAATGCCGGCACAACTTTTGTAAGATGAATGGCCGAAAACTGTTCACAATACTCAAGGTGAGTGCCTTATAAAGCCTCAGCATCACATCCTTGCTCTTGTAACACATGACTAGTCACAGACCTCCATAATTTTTCCATGTGCAAAGTTGTGCTGACTACTCCTTATCAGTCTGCCTCTCCAAATGCATATAAGCATTGCCTCTCAGAACACTTTCAAATAACTTTTCTATCGTTGATACAAGACTCACCAGTCTGTAGTCTCTGCTGCATATGAAAAAATGCACAACATTGCTTATTTGACAGTCTTCCTGTATCTCACCTGTGTTTAAGAGCGATGCAAATATATCTGCCAATGCACCAGTAATCTCTTCTCGCTTCCCACAACATATTAGGTAGGATATAGTTAGTCATACCATGGGTATTTATCCAATACCTCAGCGTTACACCTCTAATGTTGATATGGGAAGATTTTAAGTTTGCACAAATGTTTCCATACCCATGAAAGGTAGAATTTCAAGTAAAGGAGATCTTGCTTGACCATGATTTTTGAAAAAAAAAGGCTTGTAAGTTAAAATATGTAAAATTGAAAATAGATGAGCAAAGGTGGCTCAGCTATGGGAATAGGTTAGTTGCTTGAATAGAGACAAAAGTAGGAGCATTTAGTACAGAAGGTTGTCATAGGTAACAAAGGGGAATTGGTTGGGTGCAGAGCTGTGATGAGAAGTGGCATTTGGAGTTTAATTCAGAAACGTGTGATTTGATACACTTTAGAAGGTCAAATTTGAAGGCAGAGTATAGGGTTAATGGCAGGATTCTTAATGTGGAGAAACAAAGGGATTATGGGGTCCACTTCCATAGATTCCCTCAAAGTTGTCATGCAAGTTGATAGGATGGTTAAGATGGCATATGGTATGTAATGTTGCTTCATTAGTCAAGGGACTGAGTTCAAGAGCCATGAGGACATTTTGCAGTTGTGTAAAACTCTGGTTAGACCTCATTTGGAGTTTTGGGTTCAGTTCCGGTCACTTCATCATAGGAAGGATGTGGAAGCTTTAGAGAATGCAGAGGAGATTTACCTGGATTAGAGAGCACTTCTTATGGGGAAAAGTTGAACGAGTTGGGGCTTTTCTCTTTGGAGTGAAGAAGCATGAAATGTGAGTTGATAAAGGTGTATAAGAAGATAAAAGGTGTAGATAGGGTGGACAGCCAGCACCTTTTTCCCAGGGCAGAAATGGTTAATGTGAGTGAGCATAATTTTAAGGAGATTGGAGAAAAGTAAAGGAGGTGAATATTAGAAGTAGGATTTTAAACAGAGTCCTGGGTATGTAGAATGCACTGCTAGAGGTGGTAGAAGCAGATACATGAGGGACATTTAAGGGACTCAGAGATAGGCAGATGGATGAAAAAAAGTGGGGGAGGGTGGTATATAGGAGAGAAGCATTAGATTGATCCTGGCGTATGTTTAAAAAGACAGCATAACATGGGCTAAAGGCCTGTGTGGTGCTAGACTGTTGTATGTTCTATAAAATCAAAACTGTAAAAAATACTGTAAGCACTCAGCATGTCAGGGAACACCCCTGGAAAGAGAAACAAAGGACATATTTCTCCAGTTATATAGGGCCTTGATGAGACTGTTTTAATGTCTCATCTACATGAAGGAAGGATATACTTGTGATGGAGAGAGTGCAGTGAAGGTTCATTGGATTGATTATGGAGATATCATTTTTATTGTACAGGGATTAAACAGACTATTGTTTTCTATACTCTTGGTTTTAGTACAATGTGAGGTGATCTCATGGGAAGGTACAAATTCATGCAGAATTGTAAGGAATTGACCTTTACCTACCTCTGTCTAGAACCAGGGATTGAATATCAAGGTAAGACCTTTCATTCAGAAGACATCTGAGAAGAAATTTCTTCAACCAAAGGGTAGTGAATCTTCAGAATGTTCTACTCTAGTGCAGTAGAAGTAATGTAGCTAGGGAAAGATCAATTAAATGATAAAGGAGTCAAGTGAAATGGGCTTGGTACAAGAAAATAATGGAAACACAAAGGGTCAGATGGCCTATTTCTGCCTCAAATTCTGGGGCATGTTCCTGTTTTGTATCAACCTCTGAAAGATGATAACTGCAACAATTCAGAGTTTCTTTGCTGAAATTGAATCCATGACATTCTAATTCATTGGATTCCTGGACAGGCCCTAAAGGTTCATTACCCTTGTTGGTCAGTGAACAAACTTTTGCAACCTGAAACTCTGATTTCTCCATTCAAGCAATCCTAGCCAGAAGAAACATCTTTTCCCCTATCCAAAGATTTGTCAGAATTTTTCTAAGTTTCAATGAAGAACTCTTAAGATCCACTGAATACAAACTTGGACATTCTCATTGTCTGTATCTCCAGAGACAGCTGTGCTTATCCACCGATGTTTATTATAAACCAACAGACTCTCACAGCTACCTGGACTATACCTTGTCCCACCCTGCTACTTGTAAAAATGGCATCCCCTTCTCTCAATTCCTCTGTCTCTGCTCTCAAGATGAGGCTTTTCATTCTAAAATGAAGGCGATGTCCTCCTCTTTCAAAGAAAGGGACTTCCCTTCCTCCAGCATCGACTCTGCCCTCAACCGTATCTCTTCCATTTCATACATGCCTGCTCTTACCCCATCCTCCTGCCACTCTTACCAAGGGGATAGAGTTCCTCTTGGCCTCTCCTACCACACAACCAGCCTCCATGACCAGCACATTATTCTCCGAAACTTCTGCCACCTCCAACTGGATCCCACCACCAAGCACATCTTCTCCCCCCCCCCCCCCCCACCACCACCCCACATTCTTCTTTCTGCAAGGATCACTCCCTATGTGACTCACTCGTCCATTCGTCCCTCCCCACTGATCTCCCTCCTGGCACTTAAAATTGCAAGCGGAACAAGTGTTTCACCTGCCCCTACACCACCTCCCTTGCTACAATTCAGGGCCCCAAGCAGTCCTTCCAGGTGAGGCAACACTTCACCTGTGAGTCTGTTGAGGTCATATACTGTATTTGGTGCTGTAGATGCTGCCTGGTCTGCTGAGTTCCTCCAGCATTTTTTGTGTGTTGCACGTACTTGGACAACTTGATTTCTGCTTCCAGAGTGTCTTGCCAACATAAAATTCAACCCAGTGAACATTTTTTGTGCCCTCTTTGGCAAGGACATTCTTTTTTGAGGTTAGGCAAGAACGATGCATAATACTGCAGGTATTATCTTGTTAAGTATCAGGACATCCTTGCTTTTTGTACTCAAAACATCCTGTGAAAGCTAACATGCCTCATGCTATTGTATCTGCTTGCCATTACTATTGTACAAGGAAATAAAGTATAAGTACTTTATAAGCATATAAGTACTTTCCAATCTAATGTACTTTAATAGTAAGTGACTTTTGTTTCTTTTACTAAAGTGTAAAGTTCATATTTATCGACAGTGAATCTGTGGAATTCATTGCCACAGGTGGCTGTGGAGGCCAGGTGATTGGGTGTATTTAAGATGATGGTTCTTGATTTTAAAAGGTTACAGGGAGAAGGCAGGAGAATGGGGTTGAGGGGGTAAATGAATCAGCCATGATGAAATGGCAGAGCAGACATGATGGGCCAAATGGCTTATTTGTGCTACTATATCTCATGGTCTCATTGTCTGCCATGTTCTTGCCCAGTGGCTCAATCTATCTAAATCACAAAATCCTCCTCCCTTTTTTTTTGCAGAAGTTCTCTCTCCGTCTGCACATACCTCAGAATGGAGATTCTTTAGACTGATTTTAATCCATCAGTAGCTTTAATGCTTGGATACCTATTGATTTAGTACTCTGAGTGTAAACTGGTTCTATATTAACGTGCAAGCTTGTCAGTTTTTGGCCCACTCTACTTAATTGGATGGTTGTGAGTTGAAATCCTACTTGTTAACTTGAACACTACTATTTAGGCTGACATCCTAGTGCTGCACTGAACACAAGGAATGGAAATGGGTGTAAGGTATTGAGTAGCTCATGTCTGGTTTGTCACTTAGTATGATCATTGCTCATCTTTTTCCACTTCTGAAACACTTATGAACTAAACACATATCTTTATTATCTTGATAGATTTTTGGCTATTCATCTCGCATAAATCCTGTGTCTCTGTACCCTCTTAGGTTCAGGTTAATGCTTCATGTTGATGGCCTTTCATCAGATGTGAGAAAGTATAGAAGTTAAGCATGTTTCATGAAAAGGTAGAATAGATCGAGAAAACAAAAGGAATGCTGTAATGAGTAGAAAACCACTATCAGCATCAACACAGGTGCACCACAAGGGTGTGTGTTTAGCCCCTGTTCCACTTCCTTTATAGATATAAGTCCAGCTCCAATACCATATTTAAGTTACTGACGACACAATTGTCATTGGCTGAATCAAAGGTGTTGATGAATCAGCATATAGGAGGAAAATCGAAAATCTTGCTGAGTGGTGCCACAATAACAACCTCTCACTCAATGTCTGCAAATCCAAGGAGCTGATTATTGACTTCAGGAGGAGGAAATTAGAGGTCCGTAAACCAGTCATCATCGGAGGATCAGAAGTGGAGAGGGTCAGCAGCTTTAACTTCCTTAGTTTTATCATTTCGGAGGACCTCTCCTGGATCCAGTACATAAGTGCAATTACAAAGAAGGCAATGCAGAGCCTCTTAGAAGTTTGCAAAAATTTGCCATGTCATCTGAAACTTTGACAAACTTCAATAGATATTTTGCAGAAGTATATTGACTGGTTGCTCAAGACATAGTATTGACAGAAAAAAACCCTGTAAAATGTAGTAGATATGGCCCAGGCTAACACAGGGCTAAAGCCCTCACCCAATAGTTCACATCTACAGGGAACAGTATTGCAGGAGAGCAGCATCCATCATCAAGGACTCGTACCATCCAGGCCACGCTCTCTTCTTGCTGCTGCCTTCAGGAAGGAGGTACAGAAGCCACACCACCAGGCTCGGGAACAGTTATTACCCCTTAACCATTAGGCACTTGATCCAGAAGGGTTAACTTACTTCAGTTGTACTCATATCATCACTAAATTGTTTCCACAACCAATGGACTCACTTTCAAGGACTCTTCATCTCATGTTCTCTATTTATTGCTTATTTATTTGCAGGTGGCCCCCGTTTTTCAAACTTTGCTTTGGGACACCTCGCTGTTGCGAAAGACCTACATTAGTCACCTGTTTTCACTAACAGAAGGTGTTTTCACTGTTACGATAAAAGGCAGCGCACACCCCAAGCAGCCAAGCTCCTCCCCCGGAACTGCTTTATAGCCGCCATTGCGTAAACACGTGCCTGTGAGCATCTGTGCTTTACGTTGATTTATTTTATGCATCCGTTAGCAAGATGAGTTCTAAGGGATTGGAAAAGCCTAAAAGAGTTTTACACTTAGTGTAAAACTAGACATAATTAAGCGTTTTGATCATGGTGAGCAAAGTAAGGACATAGTGAGTTTGGCTAAGGAGGCTGGGTTTGTGGAAGTTGACGAAGATGATGTTGAAGAGGTTTTGGCATCCCATGACCAAGAACTGACAGATGAAGAATTGATGCAATTGCAAGAGGAAAGGATAACAATCGAAACCGAACGCAGTAGCAAAAGGCCCAAAAGTGAAGTCCTCCAGGAATTGAATTTGAAGCAATTGCATGAGATTTTTGCTGCGATTGACAATGCTGCAATGATTGCAGAAAAGTATGACTTTAATTTTGAAAGGGTACGTAGGTATAGGGCATATTTGCAGGATGGTTTGAGTGCTTACAAAGAGCTGTATGATAGAAAAATGTGTGAGGGTAAGCAGTCAAACATACTGTCATTTTTCAAGCCTTCCACGTCAGCCACAGCAGACGAACCTTGACCTTCGACATCGAGGCATGCAGACATAGAAGAAGGTGATGGAAACAGACGACGATGAGATGACACCCCAGTCTCCTCTACCTCCCACCACCCCAACCTCTGACATCTCAGCCTAACACACCATCAGTGTGCTTGCTGTCTTCCGGATTCCAGAAAGTGAAACTACATTGTACATACATTATTTCTACTTTATATAGGCTGTGTACTTTTATGTGTTATTTGGTACGATTTGGCAGCTTCATAGCTTAAAGGTCACTGGAAAGAGTGCTTCAGCCGAGAGCGCTTGCGTGAGATTTTCGCTACGCTAGACAGTGCTGCAATGATCGCAGAAAAGTATTTCTACTTTATATAGGCTGTGTATTTATCATATCATTCCTGCTTTTACTATATGTTAGTTATTTTAGGTTTTATGCATTATTTGGCATGATTTGGTAGGTTATTTTTTGGGTCTGCGAATGCTCACATATTTTTCCCATATAAATAAATGGTAATTGTTTCTTCACTTCACAACATTCCGGCTTACGAACTGTTTCATACTTTACTTTATTGTCACCAAACAATTGATACTAGAGTGTACAATCATCACAGCAATATTTGATTCTGCGCTTCGCACTCCCTGAAGTACAAATCGAAGTAAATATAATAAAGATTTAAATTATAAATCATAATTAGAAAATAGAAAAGGGAAAGTAAGGTAGTGCAAGTCAGGTCCGGATATTTGGAAGGTACGGCCCAGATCCGAGTCAGGATCCGTTCAGCAGTCGTGTTGGCTGGGTGGGTCGTGTCCTTGATTATCCTGGCAGCACTGCTCCGACAGCATGCTGTGTCAGGTGAGTCCAAGGATGGAAGATTGGTTTGTGTGATGTGCTGGGCTATGTTCACGATCTTCTGCAGCTTCTTCCGGTCTTGGACAGGACAACTTCCATACCAGGTTGTGATGCACCCTAGAAGAATGCTTTCTATGGTGCATCTATAAAAATTAGTGAGGGTTTTAGGGGACAGGCCAAATTTCTTCAGCTTTCTCAGGAAGTAAAGGCACTGGTGGGCCTTCTTGGCAGTGGACTCTTCTTGGTTAGACCAAGTCAGGTCATTTGTGATATTCACCTCGAGGAACTTAAAGCTTTTGACCTGTTCCACCTGCGCTCCACCGATGTAGATGGGGTCATGCGGTTTGCTACTCCTTCTAAAGTCAACAACCAATTCCCTCGTCTTGCTGACGTTGAGGGATAGGTTATTGTCTTCGCACTATACCACCAGGTTCTCAATTTCCTCTCTGTACGCAGACTCATCATTACCCGAGATACGGCCTACAATTGTGGTGTCATCAGCAAATTTATATATTGAGTTCGATGGAAACTTGGCTACACAATCATGGGTGTACAGTGAGTACAGCAGGGAGCTGAGTACACAGCCTTGTGGGGCACCGGTGCTCAGAGTGATTGTAGAGGAGAGCTTGTCCCCTATTTTTACAGCCTGGAACACTCTCCCTTCCGATAGCGGGGGAAACCTGTATTTATTGGTATTATTTCATTTTTTATCTTTCTCTTCATATTTGCACAGTTTGTTTTCTTTTGCAAATTGGTTTTCTGTCCTGCTAGGTGCATTATTTCATTGGTTCTATTGTTTCTTGTATCTACTGTGAATTCCTGCAAGAAAATGAATCTCAGGGTTTTTTTAATGGTGATGCATACAGTTGTCCTTCGGTACCACGGGGGATTGGTTCCAGGACCCCCCGCGGACACCAAATTCTGCGGATGCTCACGACTCTTATATAAAATGGCGTAGTATTTGCATATAACCTATGCACATCCTCCCGTATACTTTAAATCATCTCTAGATTTCTTAGAATACCTAATACAATGTAAATGATATGTAACTATTTGTTATATGGTATTGTTTAGGAAATAATTACAAGAAAAAAAAGTCTGTACATGTTTAGTACAGACGCAACCATTGTAGCTCTTCTGGGAACACTGATGCTGCCTCAGCATCAGCCGATGCCGATTCTCCCGTGATCTTTAAGCTCTTGAGGCTGTAGCGCTTTACGTAGCTAACCAGCCATCCCTTACTAGCCTTAAACTCCTTCCTCTCACTCACAACACAAATAGCGAACAAATGAGATGTGAGGCTAACAATGCTCAAATAGAGAGACTGAGGATCTGTGAAATGGCAGGAGGCTACAGCAGGGTATACCTACACATCAGTTCTTTCATGTGGATTCAGCATAATGCTTGGCACGCAGCAAATTCAAGTTTTGCTTTTTGGAACTTTGTGGAATTTTTTTGGAATACTTTCGATCTGCAGTTGGTTGAATAGTACTATTAGTATGTACTAATGAATGTAGTATTTATTACAAATTACTGTAAATTGAACATTGCACATTTAGACGGAGATGTAACAAAGATTTGTACTCATGTATATGAAGGATGTAAGTGATAAAAATTCAATTTCAATTCAATGTGGAAATGAAGTATCACAGCTGTACATGAGATTAGGTTTTACTTAGCAGGAAGTAATGGTTTATAAACCCTACCAGGGCTAATGTGCATTCAGTTGTGTCTCTAACCTCAGAATTGTTTTCTGTCTTTTTAAGTAGCCTTCTGAGGTTGTATATTTCTAGATCACTGGTCTTGACTGCCACAGATCTAGCTCTCAGCAGACTACGAATTTCCTGGTTCATACCCAAACCAAAAGCTGTGGATGTCTGGTATGTTATCTAAGGCTTAAACTCATCCACCCAGGTGTTGGTGAAGCTGGTGATAACTGTGGCTATTCACTTAGATTTGAAGATGAATCTCTGAATATTGTCCAGTCCACCGACTCAAGCAGTCCTGTCAGTGTTCCTTCGCCTCCTTCAACCATATCTTCTTGGTCCTCACCACTGATGCTGTGGCCGTTACTCTCTGTAAAAACACTGGGAGTAGGCATACAGCCAGGTGATTTCCTGGCCATTTCCCAGGAGTGAAGGGAGTTGAACTTACTTTTCCCTCATGCCCTTCAGCTCTGATTAATTTCAGGTCGCAGACAGCTGGAGTGAAAATCAATTGCAGCTTGGTCAGCAGGGTATCTAGGAACTGTGAACATTGAGGGCAATTAATCTATCTCCTTAACCAATTAATGATCAACCACTCCTTAACCTGACATCTTGGACCCGCCATAAGAACAGAATTAGACTATTCAGTCCTCGAGTCTTCAGCATTAGATCGTGGCTTATTTATTTTCCTGTTCAACCCCATTCTTCTGTCTTCTCCCCGTAACCTTTGACATCCTTACTAATCATAGCCGTTTCAACTAAATTGGCATGAAATTACATGGAAGAAAATGTGTGCTTCTCAGATTTTTTTCCTAAATTGAGCATAAAGATGCAAATTTAATACTGAGTTTAGGTAGCTTTATTAGTGAAATTTAAGAACCAGAACCACTATCTACATTTAAATCATATAATTCAACAAAGATAGAAGTGTTATTTTCAAGGTTAGTATGGTGATTGTATGCATCAAATCAGAGAAACAATAGATTCTGCAGTTTTAATTTTTTCAGAAATACTGCAATAGTAAAAGTTTCCAAGTGGACCATACTGGAAATTGTATAGACATACTGTACAGTTTTCAATATAATCCACTGATAAAGGGATATTTTTCTTGAGGCATGCTGCATTTCGTAGAATTAGATAAAATAGTACAGAAACAGGACTTTCAGCCAACCTTGCCCATGCTGATCATGATGCTTATCCACACTAATCCCACTTGTATGTGTTTAGGCCTGGATCCAGTCTATACCTTTCCTATCAAAGTACGTATCCTAAAACTTTTTAAACATTGCAATTTTATCTGCTTCAACTGTGTTAGCTTGTTCCTGATGATTACCAGCTCCTGTATGGAAAAGCTTATCCCTGTGATCTCCTTTAAAATTCTACCCTTTAAACCTGTTCCCTTGAAGTTCCAGATTTGCTCTGTCCTGGAAAAAGGATGCTATCTACACCCCTAATAATCTTTTATAAAACTCCTATTTAGTTTGCTACTTTGATTAACAGGGAGATTGGAGGTAATCATGAACAAACTAAATTGAAACTTTGTATTAATATTTCATACTTTCAAATTCAAACTAATCCTGGAATTCACTTTTCGTTGAATATTCATGCACACTCACTTTTTCCCATCAGTCTGCAAAATGTCTCTTGGAGAAATTCTTGTCAATGTTGGGTAAAATGCCAGTAATTTTAGCTCATTGTTTTTCAGATCACAGTCAAAACATTTTTTTCACAAAGCTAGACTGTTGGTGGGATGGTGAAATGTAGTAATAGTCTGAGTTATTTTATTTAATGGCATGTACTAATTAATGACCCAGAGTTTGTGGCCTGTGTCTTATCATCACCATTCACTCCAACCTCAAAATAAGCTCCTTACAAGGATATAGCAATCTCTGTGCACAAACTTTTCTGAAGCCTAATGTCAATTTCAGGGGATCTCTGACAACCAGTGATTTTACTGGCTAAACTGAGCACAACAAAGAACTTTTTAATCATCAAACCAGGAATAATGTAATGCTTTTGTATTACTATTAAACAAAATACAGGATTAAATTGAACATAGGTCTTTAAAATTCATTGCTTTGTAATATTTTATGTACTTGGTAATATTTTATATCATTTTATAATTGCATTATAATTTGCTAAGCGATAATTAATCATGCTTGGCAAATGATTATAATGCATTTTGATAAGGTATTTGATAGAGCATAAATGTAGGTTCTGGAAATCTTAAGTGCTGAGTTTGGTGATAGTAATCTTTGAAGTGAATTTTTAGTGTGTGATTTATAGTGTAGAATAAAGAAAGGAGAATCTCCCTCTTTCCTTTCAATTTGTAGACACTCCTTTTTGTGCTTTTGTTTTCATTCTTGTTGTGTCCTTTCTCCAATGATGAAATTTGGTGAATTCTCCTTCCAAAGACACCCTGAGAGTCAAGAAATTGAACATAAAGAAGGGACCAATGTTTTTGATTTGGAGCTTTTAACTTCGCTTCCAGCTTGTTAGTCTCAGGTAGAATGTGTGTTGGCTCTCAATTCCGTTCATTATTTAAAAAGATTTTATAGATGTGGCACTTCTGTAACTTTAAATCAGATGAAACTGATGTGCCTTTATTTTCAGGTTTCTCAGCATAGTAAACTAAATATGCAATAACCTTTCTAACCTTCCTTTGAAATCATTTCCACATTACGTAGTATAATGAGTGCAGCTGGCCACAATGTAATATCCTGATAATATGTGACAGAACGTCCATATCACTTCCATGGAGTGTAGTCTGTGGGTATAATTGCATGCCTAAATTGACATCTGTTCATCTGTTACATCTAAATCCTTTCTTTGACTTGCAAAGTGGAAGCTATCTTAACCTACAGAGCATTGCAAATGCATTGTTCAGGCAGGACACTTGCCATCTGCTTATCGCTAATATGGCTGTATTGCCTTATAGATTGATATTTACAATGAGGCATGACAAGTTCTCTTGCTACTAAGCAGATTTATCTTTAAACATTCTCTTTGATTTGTAGTCCAATTTTTTAAATGCATACCTTTCTTATAATTGTTGAATTTAGGAAAACAAAAAAATGGTCAATTAAATATTTTAAATGCTATTGTAAGGAAAAATGCAAAGTAGATTAAGTCAAAATGAGAGTAGAGAAGGTATTAAGATGTAAGGACAGAGCAAGTATAAAACAGGCCCTGCTTGGTATGGACACAGGCCCTTCGATCTAATGAGTCCATGCCAACCACGGAGTTCACTTAGCTGATCTTAATTTCCTGCATTTAACTCGTATCTCTCTAAGCCATCCAAATGCTTCTTAACTGATACTATTGAACCTGCCTCACCCACTTCCTCTGTCAGCTTGTTCCATATATTCACCATTCTCTGTGTGGAAAAAGTTCACCTCAGGTCTCCTTTAAATCTTTCTAACCTTAACCTATTCCCCCACCCCATGTAGAAGAGAAGATGGAGAAGTCTAAAGCCATCCACCTTATCTATGCCTGTAGTAATTTTAAACATATCTGTATGGTTGTCCCTCATTTTCCAAGGAATAAAGTGGCCAACCTCTACATATGACTCTGGTCCTCAAGTCATGGCAACATCCATGCAAATCTCTGCACTCTAGTTTAGCTACATCTTTCCTATATCAGCACAGCCAAGTGACCCTCAGCAGTGACTTGTATAATTGCATTATAATGTCCCAACTCTTGTATTGGATGCTGTGAATGATAAATAGAAACTTGTTGGAAATGGCAGGTGCTTGGAGGATTCAAGTACCTTTCACTAAAAGGGCTCTGGAGTTTAAGTACTCTCGAACTTGAATCAGACTAAAGGAGATTATGTTGATTATTCAGTTTCAATTCTGACATGAACACGTGAGTTTAACTAATCATTAGACTGATATACCAACATTTTGCAGTTCCAATTTTTTACTACTTTTCAGTAATATAGCAGTTCAATTGCATTCTAAATAAATGCACAAAATGTTGCACATAATACATGCACATTCTGCTTCATTGAGAAACAAGTCAGCTGCAGTATACTGATTAGTTTACATCAGAGAGAGATCAATGTGCCGCTGATCACTGTGCTTCAATTAATTTCTTATTTTAACAGTATGCTTTTTTGTTGCTTTTCCTTCTGTTGCTTCCTTTATCCCATTGCAATCTGCTTCAGTCATTTTGTTCTAACCACAAATCTATTGAGCTATCAACCAGTGTACTGTGTAAAACACTTAATAGCATTTAAACATTTAAACATTTAAAAGTTGTGGAGAAATGTAATATTTTTCATAATTTATTTATTTAGAGCTACAGCATGGAATAGGCCCTTCTGGCCCAGTGAGCCACACCACCCAGCAATACACCAATTTAACTCGAGCCTAATTACAGGACAATTTACAATGACCAATTAACCTACCAACCCATACACCTTTGGACTGTTCTGGACAAAATGTACAATGCTATCTTGAAACTGTAGAAAAAAGTGACATTAATAGTCAATTTATTTTTGTGCAACACACAAAATGCTGGAAGAACTCAGCAGGCCAGGCAGCATCTATGGGGAAAACAGTACAGTTGATGTGTTGCAAAGTAATACAAAGATAGGTGGAGGAATGGGTAGTGTTGTGGAAACAAAGAACCTGCAGAGTGACTTAGGGCAATGAGCAAAGAAGTGTCAAATGAAATACAATGTTCAGAAGAGTATGGTCATGCACTATAGTGGAAGAAATAAATGGGCAGACTATTATTTAGATGGGGAGAGAATTCAAAATGCAGAGATGCAAAGGGACTTGGGAGTTCTTGTGCAGGATACCTAAAAATTAACCTCCAGGTTGAGTTGGTGGTGCAGAAGATGAATGCAATGTTGGTATTCATTTCTCAAGGTATAGAGTATGATGTGATGCTGAGGCTCTGTAAGGCCCTTGTGAGACCACACTCTGGAGTATTTTGTGCAGTTTTGGGCTCCTTATTTTAGAAAGGATTTTAGACATTGGAGAGGGTTCAGAGGAGATTCACGAAAATTATTCCAGGATTGAATATGAGGAGCGTCTGGCAGCTCTTAGACTGCATTCCCTGGATTTCAGGAGAATGAGGGGGGATCTCATTGAAACATTCTGAATGTTAAAAGGCCTGAACAGATTAGATATGGCAAAGTTATTTCCCATGGTAGGGGATTCTAGGACAAGAGGGCACAACCTCAGGATCAAAGGACATCCATTTTAAAACAGAGATGAAGCGAAATTACTTTAGTCAGGGGGTGGTAAATCTGTAGAATCTGTTGTCACAAGCAGCTATGGAGGCCAGATTATTGGGTGCATTTGAAGCAGAGATAGATAGGTTCTTGATTAGCCAGGGTGTCAAAGCGTATGGGGGAAAAGGCAGGGGTGTGGTGATGACTGGAAGAATTGGACCAGCCCATGACTGAATGGCAGAGCAGGCTTGATGGGCCAGATGGCCTATTTCTGTTCCTATATCTTATGGTCTTAGGCACGTTTCGGGCCAAAACCTTTTGGCAGAACTGGAGGGAAAAAATCTAGATTTGAAAGGTGGGAGGGGAGAGAGAAACACCAGGCAATAGGTGAAACTTGGAGGGGGAGGGATGAAGCAAAGAGCTAGAAAGTTGACTGGTGAAAGAGACAGAAGGCCTCCCCCCGCCCCCCCCCCCCCACCTTTCAAATCTACTCCTCAGCTTTTTTTCAACAGTCCTGCCAAAGGATTTCGGCCTGAAACATCGACTGTACTTTTTTCCAAAGATGCTACCTGGCCAGCTGAGTTCCTCCAGCATTTTGTGTGTGTTGCTCAGATTTCCAGCGTCTGCAGCTTTTCTCTTGTTTATAATTTATTTTTGTGTGTGTCTTTTTTTTTACAGGAATTGCCTATAAGACCACTACAATCCTGCTGGATGGCAGACGTGTAAAACTAGAGCTCTGGTAAGATTTTTTTAAAAAGTACAGTGAAAGTACAATTGTGGTTTTTAAACTGTTCTAGGATATTTGCAATATTTGCAGAAGGTTTGCAAGCTAGAGCCCTGGCTTTACTCTTTTTATATATAGGCTATGCTGGCAATGCCCATCTGAAATGCCCTTGGGGGAAAGTGATTGCCAATTGTCATCTTAAACTGCTGCAGTCTGTGAGGTAGTGATGGCAATAAGTGGCTTGCTGGACCACTTTAAAGAGTGGTTAGGAATTGATTGCATTGTGGGTGAGATGAGATTTAAAAAGATGTCCAACTTGTCATCAAGTGAATGTTAAACACGAGCTCAATAACACCAGCTGAAGAGTTGACATAGAATTTTGTTATTCTAGCTAACCAATTTTACTGTAGCAAATGTTCACATATCTCATTGTCATTGAGAATTTTCTGTGCTCAATTTCTTGCATCTCAGTAGGGACTGCATTTCAAAACATATTTGATTGTATAGCACTTTACCAGAGGCTAAGGATACTTTGAAGTTATAAAACTAATTTATAAATCCAAGTTAATTTCCTTTATTCTACATCTTTCTCCCCCCCTCCCCCCCCCCCCACTGCATTCCTGTCCTGTGCCATGTACTACTAATGTAATGGCACAATGGGCCATGAATAAGTTATTCAGGTCTGTCCATTATTACATCATTTAATAGTTGTCGGTAGCATTTGGATTACTCTATCTACTAACAGATCAAGTCTAAGCAGTTTCTTTGTGAAATATAATGTTACAGAATAAATGTTTGGGGGGAGGAAATCAATAGGTTGGTCAGCATGTATCACCTCCACCATCCTTACAACTGCTTACATTTCAAATTTGTAAGCAATATTTGGGCAAAGAAAAGGAGAGAGAGGAAAGTATGTTCTAGGATAGGAGAGATTCATTGAGAAAAATTAAGATGAATCAGAATCAGTTTTATTATCATTGACATATGCCATGAAATTTGTTGTTCAATACAGTGCAGTACATTAAAAATGAGTATTAAAAATAAGTAGTGCATATATAGTGAGGTAGTTTTCATGGAATCATGGACCGTTCAGAAATCTGTTGGTGGAGGGGAAGAAACTGTTCTTAAAATGTTGAGTGTGTGATTTTGGGCTCCTGTAGCTCATCCCTGATGATAGTAATGAGAAGAAGGCATGTCCTGAGTAGTGGGGATCCTTAATGATGGATGCTGCCTTTTTGAGGAATCACATTTTTGAAGACATCCTTGATGGTAGAGAGGCTAGTGTTCATGATGGAGCTGGCAGAGTTTACAACCCTCTGCAGCTTTTTCAAATCTTGTGCAGTGGCCCCTCTATACTGGACGACTATGCAACCAGCTTGAATGCTCTCCACAGTTTTACTGTTGAAATTTGCTAGAATCTTTAATGACGTATTAAAGGTGATGTTAGTGCTGATCAGAAATAACAGGTCCTTGCCTAGGCAGGTGTTAACTCTAGCCATGGTCAACCTCTGAAAGCACTTCCACAGAGTAGATTTGAGTGCAACTGGCCGATAATCATTGAGGTAGCTCACCTTGCTCTTCTTGGGAACCAGTATGATTGATACCCTTTTGAAGTGGGTGGAAACCTCTCGCTGCAGGAATAACAAATTGAAGATGTCCCTGAGTACTCCTACCAGTTATTTGGCACAGGTTTTTAGTGCCCTACCAGGTACACCATTGGGACCTGTCATTTTGTGAAAGATGTCTGAATCATCAGATTTCTGGATCATTGGGAACTCTTTTGGGGCAGGTGTAACCTGTACAAAAAGGATGGGTTGCACTTGAATCCCAGGGGGACCAATATCCTGGTGGGGAGGTTTGCTAGGGCTACTAGGGAGAGTTTAAACTAGAATTGTTGGGGGGTGGGAACCGAACTGAAGAGACTGGGGAAGAGGAGGTTAGCTCACACACAGAGAAAGCTTGTAGACAGTGCGAGAGAGAGGATACGCAGGTGATAAAGAAGGAACGCGCTCAGACCGAAGGCTTGAGATGTGTCTATTTTAATGCAAGGAGTGTTGTAAACAAAGCGGATGAGCTTAGAACATAGATTAGTACTTGGAGATATGATGTGGTGGCCATTACGGAGACTTGGATGGCTCAGGGATAGGAATGGTTACTTCAGGTGCCGGGTTTTAGATGTTTCAGAAAGGACAGGGAGGGAAGCAAAAGAGGTGGGGGCTTGGCACTGTTGATCAGAGGTATTGTCACGGCTGCAGAAAAGGTGGACACTATGGAGGGATTGTCTACAGAGTCTCTGTGGGTGGAGGTTAAGAACAGGAAGGAGTCAGTAACTTTCCTGGTGTTTTATTTTTATAGGCCGCCCAAAGTAACAGAGATATTGAGGAGCAGATAGGGAAACAGATCCTGGGAAGATGTAATAATAACAGAGTTGTTGTGATGGGAGATTTTAATTTCCCAAATATCGATTGGCATCTCCCTAGAGCAAGAGGTTTATATGGGGTGCAGTTTCTTAGGTGTGTTCAGAAAGGTTTCTTTTTTTAAATAAACCTTTTTTTATTGAGTTTTCAAATAATTACAGAAATAAAAGAAAATATATGAAAAAAATATATATATACCCTTCCCCCTCCCCTTAACCCCTCCCCCTAACACGCCTATAGAAAAAAGAAAGAAAGAAAAAAGAAAGAGTATAACTTGATTCAAAAACAGGCAATTAAACAAGGAGTCCATAAGTCAAGAGGAAAATGGGAAAGTGACTTGAATATTAAAATTGAAGAAACAAATTAGTCAAGACTATGTCTTGATAGTATGACAAATACAATAAATGTCCGGTTAAGATTAGTGCAAATTAATTTTTTACATCAATTATATATTACACCACAAAAAATAAATAAATTAAACTCAGAAAGGTTTCTTGACACAGTATGTAAATGAGCCTACAAGAGGAGAGGCTGTACTTGATTTTGTATTGGGAAATGAATCTGGTCAGGTGTCAGATCTCTCAGTGGGAGAGCATTTTGGAGATAGTGATCATAATTCTATCTCCTTTACAATAGCTTTGGAGAGAGGTTGGAACAGACAAGTTAGAAAAACTTTTAACTGGAGTAAGGGGAATTATGAGGCGATCAGGCAGGAAATTGGAGGCTTAAATTGGAAACAGATGTTCTCAGGGAAATGTACGGAAGAAATGTGGCAAATATTCAGGGGATGTTTGTGTAGAGTTCTGTATAGGTACGTTCCAATGAAACAGGGAAGTTATGGTAGGGTACAAGAACTGCAGTGTATAAGGCTGTAATAAATCAAGTCAAGAAGAAAAGAAAAGCTTACGAAAGGTTCAAAGAGCTAGGTAATGTTAGAGATCTAGAAGATTATAAGGCTACTAGGAAGAAGCTTAAGGAAATTAGGAGAACCAGAAGGGGCCATCAGAAGGCCTTGGCGGGCAGAATTAAGGAAAACCCCAAGGCATTCTACAAGTATGTGAAGAGCAAGAGGATAAGACGTAAAAGAATAGGACCTGTCAGGTGTGACAGTGGGAAAGTGTGTATGGAACCGGAGGAAATAGCAGAGGTACTTAATGAATACTTCAGTATTCACTATGGAAAAGGATCTTGGTGATTGTAGTGATGACTTGCAGCAGACTGAAAAGCTTGAACATGCAGATATTAAGAAAGAGGATGTGCTGGAGCTTTTGGAAAGCATCAAGTTGGATAAGTCACCGGGATGGATGAGATGTACCCCAGGCTACTGTGGGAGGCGAGGGAGGAGATTGCTGAACCTCTGGCGATGATCTTTGCATTATCAATGGGGATGAGAGAGGTCCCGGAGGATTGGAGGGTTGCAGGTGTTGTTCCTTTATTGAAGCTTGAATGATGTATATCATCCTCACTTTGTATACCAGCTCCGGGGTTGTGCTCCCAATGGGTTTTTTTTTCAGTTAGTAGAGGCTTTTTTTTCCTTTCAGAAAAATATTCTTAACACTTTATTTTTGCATATTATTATTGATATATTGCTTAGCTTTGTGAATCTGTTATTTGCTAATTTAATTCTTTATTGTACATAATGACATATTGACTTAATGTATCTTTTGTTGATCTTCAATAATAATTAATAAAAAAGATTTTAAAATGAAATGTTGTTCCTTTATTCAAGAAAGGGAGTAGAGATAGCCCAGGAAATTATAGACCAGTGAGTCTTACCTCAGTGGTTGGTAAGTTGATGGAGAAGATCCTGATAGGCACGATTTATGAACATTTGGAGCGGTTTAATGTGATTAATAGTAGTCAGCATAGATTTGTCAAAGGCAGGTCGTGCCTGACGAGCCTGATTGAATTTTTTGAGGATGTGACTAAACACATTGATGAAGGAAGAGCAGAAGATGTAGCGTATATGGATTTCAGCAAGGCATTGGATAAGGTATCCCATGCAAGGCTTATTGAGAAAGTAAAGAGGGATAGGATCCAAGGGGACGTTGCTTTGTGGATTCAGAACTGGCTTGCCCACAGAAGGCAAAGAGTGGTTGTAGACGGGACATATTCTGCATGGAGGTCGGTCACCAGTGGAGTGCCTCAGGAACTGTTCTGGGACCCTTTCTCTTCGTGAGTTTTATAAATGACCTGGATGAGGAAGTGGAGGGATGGGTTAGTAAATTTGCTGTTGACACAAAGGTTGGAGGTATTGTGGATAGTGTAGAGGGCTGTCAGAGGTTACAACGGGACATTGATAGGATGCAAAACTGAGCTGAGAAGTGACAGATGCTGCTCAACCTAGAATATAGTATTAATGTTAATACTCTTGGCAGCGTGGAGGATCAGAGGGATCTTCGGATCCGAGTCCATAGGACGCTCAAAGCAGCTGCGCAGGTTGACTCTCTGGTTAAGAAGGCGTATGCTGTATTGGCTTTCATCAATCGTGGAATTGAATTTAGGAGCCTAGAGGTAATGTTGCAGCTATATAGGACCCTGGTCAGACCCCACTTGGAGTACTGTGCTCAGTTCTGGTTGCCTCATTACAGGAAGGATGTGGAAGCCATAGAAAGGGTGCAGAGGAGATTTACAAGGATGTTGCCTGGATTGGGGAGCATGCCTTATGAGAATAGGTTGAGTGAACTCGGCATTTTCTCCTTGGAGAAAAGGAGGATGAGAAGTGACCTGATGGATGTGTACAAGATGATGAGAGGCATTGATCGTGTGGATAGTCAGAGGCTTTTTCCCAGGGCTGAAATGTTTGCCACAAGAGGACACAGGTTTAAGATGCTGGGGAGTAGGTACAGAGGGGATGTCAGGGTTAAGATTTTTACTTAGAGAGGGGTGAGTGCCTGGTATGGGCTGCCGGCAACAGTGGTGGAGGTGGATATGATAGGGTCTTTTAAGAGACTTTTGGATAGGTACATGGAGCTTAGTAAAATAGAGGGCTATAGGTAAGCCTAGTAATTTCGGAGGAAGGGACATGTAAGGGGCCTGTATTATGCTGTAGGTTTTCTGTTTCTATGTTCTGAATTCAGCCTCAGAGAAACATATCTCAGCTATATGCCTCAGGGATTTGCACAGGTATAGTTTTATTCTCCCTTTCAAAGCTTGCATAAAAGCCATTCAGTTCATCAGGGAGTGAAACATCACAGCTTAGATTATGATGTTAGGTTTCCCCTTATAGGACATAATGGCCTGCAAATCCTGCCAGAACCAACATGCATCCAATTCTGTTTATTGCTTATTCACTTATAAGATAGCCTTTTATAGGTCATACCTGGACTTCTTGTAAAATTCTGAATCACTGGTCTCGACCACCACAGATCTAGTCCTCAACAGTGAATCTCACTTTATCCATGGTTTCTGGTTTGGGAATGTCTAGTATGTTCTTAAAAGCACACACTCATCCACACAGGTCTTTATGAAGTTGGTGACAACGTGGCATATTCATTCAAATCCACAAATGAATTCTTGAATATGGCCCAGTTCACCAATTCAAAACAACCTTATAAACACTTCTCTGCCTCCCTTGACCATACCTTTGCAGTTCTCATCACTGGTGCTGCGGTCCTCAGCTTCAGCTTATCCAGCAGGAGTAGAAGTGCAGCCAGGTGATCGTACTTGCCAAAATGTGGGCATGATATGGCATGGTAAGCGTTATTGATGGTGGTATAACAGTGGTCAAATGTGTTGACTCCTCTAGTTCCACAGGTGATATATTGGTGATATTTGGTCAGAAACTTCTTCAACTTGGCCCGGTTCTTGTCCACACAATGTTTGGGAAGGTATTGTTACGAATGTGCCGCAACTCTGAGGGGCCGAAGGGTACAAAGTCGCCCCCTCCATTTTGAGAATCGCAAGATCGCTATTAATTCGGGTCTGGGACCCAGGAAATGAGAGAGAATCCACAACGTTTGGAAAGTGTCCTGGCCTCAGTGAAACAAAACCATTGATAACGGCTATTGTCTCTTGGAGACGGAATTGTGTATTGAGTACTGTACTATTCATTGAAGCCCCTCAGGGGACGACCAGAGTGGGCTGGTGAAGGGATTGCATCATCCCAACCTGATTGACGTCTGAGACCCCGTGAGTAAGGATAAAAGAGGGTCTGGGGAACAACCCCTTTAGACGCACCAGGAGAAACGCTAGAAATCCCGTGACAGCGTTTAATAGCGACAACCGGTGGGGGCTCGTGAGCGTCCTTCCCTTGCCTGGGATTGGCGGGCTCACCACAGAAGAACGGCTTAGCTAAAGGAGAGGCCACAAGTGAACGGCCACACCAACGAGACTCCGACGGATCGAAATCATAAAAGGAATCGGCAAGTTTTTCTCCAAATCTCTCTCTCTCTCTCCAACCATTGCAAACCCAGCGGTCCCCAAAGGCTGCAACCTGCATGAACTGAGTGACTTTTATATTTCCATCGGACAATACATTATCCCCTAGACAACGATAGAGCTTATTTCTTATTGGTTATTATTATACCCGCACTTTTAGATTTAGTATTGACGACGTATATTATCTGTATATTTGTATTGATATTATTTTTGTGTATTTTTACTAATAAATACTGTTAAAAATAGTATCATCAGATTTCAACGGACCTCTCTATCTTTGCTGGTAAGTGACCCAGTTACAGGGTTCGTAACATAGTGGGGGCCTCGTCTTGGGATTTGATACCAAATTGGAGGGCCAGTGAATCGGGCTTTTAAGTCCAAACGTGGGTCTGGTTGCACGGGTAACCAGACGGGAAACCAGCAAAGATGGTCATTGACGAATTTATAGAAAACCCGACTCTGGAGGCGCTAGAGGCTGCCACAAAGTCGGACTTGATAAATATTGCGAAAGGACTAAACCTCGCAGAGGTGAGATTGTCGATGAAAAAGCGGGAGCTGCGGAGGGCCATAACTCAGTATTATATTGTGAAGAATGTGTTTTCAGCTGAGGTATTGGAAAATATCCCTGAAAAGGTACCCGCTAGTGGGACGGCTCAGTTAGAGTTGGAGAAATTAAGGTTGGAACATGAAATTAAGTTAAAGCAGCTGAAAAAGGAAAAAGAGCAGGACAGAGCTGAGAAGCAGAGGGAGCATGAAATTCAGTTAAAACAGCTGGAAGCCGCTGAAAAGGAGAAGAAAAGGGCCGAGAAAGAGAAGGAAAGGGCCGAGAAAGAGAAGGAAAGGGCCGAAAAGGAGAAGGAAAGAGCCGAGAAGGAGAGAGAGTATGAGGAGAAAGCGAAACAGAGGCAACATGAGATGGACCTGGAGAAGTTAAGGCAAGAGCGAAGAGCTCAAGGGTCAGACCGAGAGGAGCAGTTTAATGTTAATCGGGAGTTTAGGTTAGTACCTCCGTTTGAGGAGACGGATGTTGATAGTTATTTCTTGCATTTTGAAAAGGTAGCAGTGAGTCAGAAGTGGCCCAAAGATCAGTGGATGGCGTTGTTACAAAGTGTGTTAAAAGGGAAGGCACAACGGGCATATGCGGCATTGTCCATGGAGGAGGAGGAGTCTGAGAATTATGAGAAAGTAAAGGAGGCCCTTCTTCGGACCTATGAATTGGTACCTGAAGCGTATAGACAAAAGTTCAGAAATTTAAAGAAAGGGTGGAACCAGACGTATGCAGAGTTTGTCTATGAGAAGGGTTTGCTCTTGGATCGCTGGTGTGCAGCAGAAATGGTGGAAGAAGATTTTTGGCGTCTCAGGGAGTTAATTCTGATTGAGGAATTTAAAGGTTGTGTTTCAGATGATATCCGGATGTATTTGAATGAGAAGCCGAATAAGTCCATCTCCGAATTTGCTAGGTTCACAGATGAATATGCCCTAACCCACAAGACAAAGTTTTCCTCGAATAAAAGTTACCAGAGAGACCGTGGGAACGGTAGAGAAAGCCCGCTGGCTGAGGCAGAGATTCAGCCGGGAGCTAGCGGTAAAATTAAGGAGGAGGAAAGGCAAGACGGCAGGAGAGGTCCTGGCTTGACCTGTTTTAATTGTGGAAAGGTTGCATCTAAGTGCCTTGCTCCGAGGAAGGAGACAGGAAAATGGAAAGCAGCAGTCCCTACAGGATGTGTTGTGGTGATCCGTAAACTGACGAGAAAGCCCCAGGTAGACAGAATACAAGAAGGGTCTGAGAAATGTATTTCAGAAGGAACTGTGTCTGTGAAAGAGGGAGACACACCAGTTCCAGTGCGGATCTGGAGAGACACGGGAGCTGAACTGTCATTGATTCGCAGTACGGTACTAGATTTTGGTCCTCAGACTGGAGAGGTAGCTTTGAGGGGCATAGGAAAAGGGACAGAAGCGGTGCCCTTGCATAGGATCATTATAAATTGTGAGCTGGTATCTGGACCAGTTGAAATAGGGGTGCGATCAGAAGTCCCGAGAACTGACGTAGACATCCTACTGGGTAACGATTTAGCTGGTGGTGACGTTTGGTCGGCCATGGAGCTGACGAGCCAGCCTGTAAGTGTTGAGGTCCCGCCCCTAGATTCCAAGATCTATCCCGCATGCGCGACCACTGCATGTCCTGCATGTCGAGAAAGGCAGCTGAGAACGAGACCAGTTTAAATCAGGCCAGTATCGATTTGGCTGAGACGTTTTTACCAACCCTGTACCAAGAGGAGTTAGAGGGTGGTAAAACGGAGAATAGGAAAGTGAAAGAGAGTAAGGGAGAGGAGGTAGGCCTGCCCTTAGCCAGGAGGAAATTTATAGAGGCACGGAGTAAAGATGAGAAACAGATAAGGCTGTTAAAAGGTCCAGGGTTGGACATGGATGATCTGTCTGGTTTGGCAGAACTGTTTGAAGAAGTTGAAGATTCTAAAGGTGTTCCCGATAATGAAAGGAGGGCAGTCCTAGATGAAAAGGATGCCATTACCTTGAAGAAGTTTGCTAGGTTGGCAGATGAGTTTGTTTCAGCCCGCGGGGTTGAGTTTACTTCGGAAGGGAGTTGCCCAGAGAGTAACTGGAAGAGTCAGGGGAACTTAGAATTTGAAAAGGGTACTGGTATTGAAAGCCTGGAAGAGGCAGATGTCCCATTTGAGTGTGTTCAAGATGTGGATGCACATGGTACTGAACCTAGTAATGGAGCTCAGAAAAAGTCTGAGGTATTTGATTCAGTTGAAAAGGAATGCAGTCCCTGTGGGTCAGATGGACTTGGTTCAGTGAAGACAGGGTTAACCTTGGTACTAGTGGGAAGTGAGAATTTCCAGTTGTTTGTGTTCGAAGGTGTGTTAAAAGTTAGTGAGGAGATAAAAGGTGGTGAGGTGAATTTTATTATTGAAGGAAAAGGGAAAAGTGTAGTTCCTAAATTGAATGAAGAAAATTTAAAGTCTGGATTGATGTCAGAAGCAGCCACCAGGCTACAGAGACGATGGCTTAGTAACATGGTGCCTGCGAATCAATTACAGGTTGATTTGGAATATAAAGGTGCCCCACACGCTATTGTTATTCAAGGGAGTGCTGTGTAGAGGCAGAATTTGAAATGCTGTTTGGACAAAGAGAGATCGCTTGCAGAGTTTAAACTGAAAACTCATGCTAACAACTTGCTTAAAATTAAAGAATTATGGGGAAATTTGGAAAATGGTCTAAGTTTGGAACACATTGTTGATAAAATAACTCGTATGAAAGGAGCATGCAAAAGCCTATTCCACACTAGTATACAAGTTAACCACATGGGAGTTAACTGGAAAAGGGGCGAGAGTTGACGGGATGTCACTTTAAATAACAGGATCCGGTTTTAAGGGATTTCGACAAAGCATGTAACTAATAAAGACAACCCCATGGAAGATTGACTGTTAAGTTTGAAAGTAACATAAAGATTAATATTTGCATGAACTTTTGTAATATACACGTAAGCTAAGATCACAACTCTTTAGTTTTTGTTTGCTGAAGAAAAGGAATAAAAATAGGTGGTTATCAAAGTGGGGTCTGATGCTACAAGAATTTATTAAGGTACAAGATGTTAAGATATTAAAGGAAGTGACAATGTAATCGCTAACTGTTTAGATGCTGAATTGAATGTATAACTATATTACTCTGTAGTGAAAAAAAAACTCTTTTGTATAGTGTTAGATTCTGAAATCCTGTAAGACTCTGTATTAATTCATTTTTACCAGTGGTAAAAATCTTAGAAGGAAGGGGGTGTTACGAATGTGCCGCAACTCTGAGGGGCCGAAGGGTACAAAGTCGCCCCCTCCTTTTTGAGAATCACAAGATCGCTATTAATTCGGGTCTGGGACCCAGGAAATGAGAGAGAATCCGCAACGTTTGGAATGTGTCCTGGCCTCAGTGAAACAAAACCATTGATAACGGCTATTGTCTCTTGGAGACGGAATTGTGTATTGAGTACTGTACTATTCATTGAAGCCCCTCAGGGGACAACCAGAGTGGGCTGGTGAAGGGATTGCATCATCCCAACCTGATTGACATCTGAGACCCCGTGAGTAAGGATAAAAGAGGGTCTGGGGAACAACCCCTTTAGACGCACCAGGAGAAACGCTAGAAATCCCGTGACAGCGTTTAATAGCGACAGCCGGTGGGGGCTCGTGAGTGTCCTTCCCTTGCCTGGGATTGGCGGGCTCACCACGGAAGAATGGCTTAGCTAAAGGAGAGGCCACAAGTGAACGGCCACACCAACGAGACTCCGACGGATCGAAATCATAAAAGGAATCGGCAAGTTTTTCTCTGAATCTCTTTCTCTCTCTCTCCAACCATTGCAAACCCAGCGGTCCCCAAAGGCTGCAGCCTGCATGAACTGAGTGACTTTTATATTTCCATCGGACAATACATTATCCCCTAGACAACGATAGAGCTTATTTCTTATTGGTTATTATTATACCTGCACTTTTAGATTTAGTATTGATGACGTATATTATCTGTATATTTGCATTGATATTATTTTTGTGTATTTTTACTAATAAATACTGTTAAAAATAGAATCATCAGACTTCAACGGACCTCTCTATCTTTGCTGGTAAGTGACCCAGTTACGGGGTTCGTAACAGTATCAAGATGCACTGTTTCATGGTAGCTGATCATGGTGCTCAGCTCCTTCAGTTTTTGCCTGACAATGGCCAGGGGTGGAATGACAACTGCTACCAGGGTTACAGTGGATAACACTCCTGGTAGATAAAATGGACAACACTTGACCATGAATATTCCATGTCAGGGAAACAAACTAAAATAAAACTGCATGATTGTGCACCACAGTGAGTTAATCATGAAGCAAATGCCACTGCCTCTGCTTTTACCTGATGCCGCTATCCACTCCATGTGGTGGAGGCTGAACTGCTGTGTCTGGAATGCTGGGGGTGAGCCATGTCTCTGTAAAGCAAAGTATGCAGCAGTCCCTGATCTCCTTCCAGAAATGTAATCTTGCTTTGAGGTCTTCAATTTATTTTCCAGATACTCTACGTTAGTCAGGGGCATGGTAGGAAGGTCCTATGTTTCATTTTTACCTGCAGCCCAGTGGATCAGCCCTTAAAGGGAAACTACACACACTAGCTGGGTGGTCTGCAGGCTGAAGTCTACTGATTTTGAGGACAGTAGATTTTTTTTTTATTATTTTGCTTGGTTATTGTACTCTGTAATGATCCTAGAAGTGAATGTAACTTACTGGTTTAACTAGAGGTTGGCTACAAAATGTCTTAAAGCAAAGCATATGAAGATACACATCAATACACTTTTTTAAAAAAAACCTCTCATTCTCTTTATTTCAAAGATATTGCTTCCTCCTGTAGTTGGTAACCATCCTTAATATCTCACTCAAATGCCCATTACTTAACATGTTCTGTGTTCAACAGAGTTAAAGACAAGCTATTCCATGGGGATACTTCTTGCACACTCACCTGGAGCTGGCTTTTACTTTTCCCTTACAAGCGCTTGTAAATGATCATTTTTTAAAACACTTTACAAAGTATTTTCCTAGGATCTCTAGTACTGGTCAGTATTCACAGATGTCAGGGCAAACTTGTTTTTTCAATCACTTCTACAGTAAAACTATATATCTTGCTATATCTCTGCATTGTAGTGAGTGTCTTTATACTGGTTTAGACAAAAACTGAATAGATGACCAGTTCTGTAGTTATTCTTTGCAGGTAGAAGGATGATTTCTCTATGTATAGTCTGATACTAATGTTTCTTAATTCAACAGAAGTTTAATACTTGCAGTTCAACAGAAAGAAGCAATTTATCATTTGAGTAGTTGCAAACTTGGTATTTTCTTCTAATAGTGATTCTAGATGACACGTGGCTGCAGTGCTGGCAGAAAGAATGTGGTGAGGGCTTGTTAATAACAGATAATATGGAAGGAAATGGCATTAGGAAGTCTGGGGAGGAGCAGAAAGAGGAGGCATAGCTAAAATTGTAATAGTGATACTGATTTTTATTTGGAAAAAGCAAAATGCTGGATTAGGCCAGGCAGCCTCTCTGTAGAAATGAAATGTAAACTTTTATGTTTGACTTTCCATTAGAACAGATCAGTTTTGACAGAAACTGGATTGGATGGTTATCTGATGTTGTTGAATTCATTGTTGAGTCTTGAGACATATGATGTGCTAAGTTAAAATATGAGATTTGTTGGCAATGAACTGAGAATTAATATGACAGATAATTGGAATCTCGGGGTCAGCCTAAGCACACTGAAAGCAGATGTTCTGCAAAGTGGTCACCCAGTCTCCATTATGTTTACTTTGGTGTAGCAAGAACACTTTGAGCATCAGCTATCATACACTAAATTAAATATATCGTCCTTTCTATTGTTCCTTTTCCATTGGGTGATCAGTGAGGGTCAGCAACTTTAAATTCCACAGTGTTATCTTTTCCAAGATCTGTTCTGGGTCCAGTCCAGCAAGTAAGTGCCATTACCAAGAAAGCATGGCAGTGACCCTACTGGAAATTCGTGAAGACTTAACATGTCATCTAATACTTCGACAAACTTCTATAGATGTATAGTGGAGAGTATATTGATTGGCTGCATCACTGTCAATATAGGTACTGGTATGGAGCACCAATGCCCTTGAGCAGAAAAGCCTGCAAAAAGTACAACCCTGTCCAGCACCTATCCAAACTTAAACGTTGAAATTGAGCTCACATGTACTACTTGTGCTGGCAACACTCCCACGACCCTTTGAGTGAAGAAGTTTCCACTTATGTTCCCCTTAAACTTTTCACCTTTCACCCTTAACCCAGTTAGCAGAAATATCAAGCAATACACACAAAATGCTGGTGGAACACAGCAGGCCAGGCAGCATCTATAGGGAGAAGCACTGTCAGGACGAAGGGTCTCGGCCCGAAACGTCGACAGTGCTTCTCCCTATAGATGCTGCCTGGTCTGCTGTGTTCCACCAGCATTTTGTGTGTGTTGCTTGAATTTCCAACATCTGCAGATTTCCTCGTGTTAGCAGAAATATTATCTATCTTTTATCTAATGAAGTTTGATAATTAATTTCAGTCGATGTGTTTCCGATCTGTTAGCTGCTGGATTTATCAATGTAATAGCTCAACTGTTACCTGGTACATGTATTCAGTGATGTAGAATCATATGCAGTGTCAATAACACAAAACTATAAATCTAACAGAAATGTTAAATAAAATGATCAAAGCTGGAAATTAACTTATTTCTTCATTCAGGAAGTTGGAAGATGGAGGCTTAAAAACTAATCATAATTGTAATTCTTTAAGCTACAATTGTTTCTTTTAAAAGATATTGAACACTCTTAACATTCCTATTTATTCCTTAACTGTTTTAAAATTTAATATTGAGGAAATTGCTTTGAAAACACCAATGCTAACTAAGCTGTTTTTTTTTATGTTTTAGGGACACCTCAGGCCAAGGAAGGTTCTGCACGATCTTCAGGTCCTATTCGCGGGGTGCACAGGTACGTAGAATTTGGACAAGCAAAGAAAATGGGAGTAGAGCATTTCATTCCTGCAAGCCTGATTCACCATTCACTGCAGCCAATGGATAATTCTTTATCTTAGCGTCATATTCCCGCTCTCTCAATACCATTCAGTTTTTTTTTGTGTGTGTGTATGTACAAATACATGCCTGGTGTGATTGAGAATTCTGTAGGTTTATCACCCTCTGAGTGAAGAAACTTCCTCTCACCTCAGTTCTAGATGTCTTACAACTGATATCCCTGTCCTGAGACAGTCCAGTTTGGTCTGCTATCAATGATTGAGTTTTGGAAGTTTTAATGAGATCCCCTTGAAAACAAATTACTTCTCTGCCAAATGTGAAATATCTATATTGTTTTTGATTTGTATTTTCCACCACTCTCTTGAATATCATGTGTAAAGCTTGATTCGTCTATGTACACAACTCTATTACATTTCTATAGGCAGTGCAAAGGCAAAGCAAGTTGCCTTTTGCTTTGATATGTCTTGAGGAGCCTGGACCAGTCTTGAAACACCAAAGTGATGTTAATTCTGGAGACCTAATGCGTTGATTTTTGTGCTGTCTGGGTATTGGAAGAAGAATGAATGAGTCTATCAGTTTGCTCTGGAGTTGTTAATAATGTTATATTAGAAGCCGTCATGGATGTGCCATAGATGTTGGAAATTTTTGCCAAATGAAGACCTAAACAAGTAGAACATGTTCAAAAATCACTAGAATAGTAAACAATTCCATCAAGGCAATTTTTGAAGAAGCTGTTCTTTTAACTATGCCATATGTAATATGATGCTTGAAGTCACTCTACTTAATAAGGACAGAGGTTCACATTCACATTGAGGTGATTGGGATACAAGTTTGGAATCAGTTTAAATAACTGCTGTGCTAATAAACTTAAAGTTGATAACCATTCTGATGTTGGTAAATAGAAAACTACATAGCTTTGATTGTCGGCAGGTTTCTTCTGAAGTAAAATTCTCTTTGGAATTTAATCCTCAATTTAAGTTTTCCCATATAAAATATATTTAAGTCTGCCTTTGCTAAAATGTTACTTTTTGTATATGTTGGGAAAACACTGTTGTTATGATTGAGTAGAATATGATTTTTGTTTCACTCATTAGCAAAATATTTGTGGAAAGACTGGCCTCCTTTGGAGATAAGAGATTTTTGACATTTCATTCCAGTTTTAATTATCCATAGAATTACTAATAAGCTATGAAGTGACCATATTGAGGAAATTATTATACTTTGATTTTAAACTTTTCAGTAATCTTTAAAGTGAGGGCAACAGGAAAGATGGTTGTGCTAATATTGTTTAACTCTACTAATAAAAGTAGAGAGTTTAGTTAGTAGTATTATAAGATTGGAATCCAATCCTTGCCTAATAATTCTATTAACGTATTTTAATGGAAGATTCTAGTAATTTATATTGCATGTTAGAGATCCTACTTTAAATGCAGAATAAAGTTTAGAATTGTGACTGAGTTGTTAAGTGGCACAAAATTGTAGGGATGTAATATTTGTATGAATTACAGAAGTTACCAGAAATCAGTAGAGAGACAGCCCAGGTGTTCTCATGATCTTTTGAAGTAAAGTTATCAGACAATCCGCCTTATGCAGTTTCTGCTGTATTGCAGTGCACGTGGGATACAGGAATATATTCCTCATGGTAAATACTAGCTTCTTTATCATAGATCAGAAAAATGTAATTCTTTAAATTTGCTATTTGCAGTAGCAGTAATTTGCACAAATCTTCTTTATGTGCCATAAAAAGTAGAAAAGTTTGAAGATTTCTAGTGTAGCACATCTGGTATCAGTCTCAACCATTCAATTATGTCACACATAGATTATGCACAGCTCTTCAGTTGGAATGTTCTTTCACAATTCCATTCATCCTGTTTTCTACATTTTGTATTAGCTAGTTGTTAACTAAGATCTAAATGACAGTCTATTGTGTTCTCACCTGAAAAATTTGTTTAGCCTTTGAATAGTGTGACAAATATACAGAAGATTTTTAATTGTTTAGCATTCACTTCCTATATGCCTAGCTTTGGATGACTCATTTTACCCATTTTTATCACAGTTCCACCTTTGGTACTCAAAATTTCATGTGAATTTATATTATTAGAAAATTTGCTAAATATATTCACTTGAACTGAAAATAGCACAGTAGCTGAGAATAGTGATATGAAAGCAAAACAAAAACCAGTAGATTTAGCATAAGGTACTGTTCCTTAAAGCTAAAAATGTGCTGCTCTGGATGATGGAGGCTAAACAGAGCGGGCAGAGTGGAACTGAGATTCAGAATTAAAATGATAGGTGTTGCGTTCCCCCGTTAGCTCTAGTCTAGGAGTGTCAGGGAAACAGCATTTTTTTAAAAAAAATGTCTCGCCCTCAGTGTTGTGAGTTTTTTGTGATGAGAAAAGGATAATGTGGACACAGGCAGTCCTGGTTGCAGTATATTTACAATATTTATGCATATTGACAGAAGTGATCCAGGGCAACCAAATCCAAAAGAGTACAGGTGGCCCACGTTTTTTGAACGTTCGCTTTATGACAACTTGCTGTTACGAAAGACTTACATTAGTACCTGTTTTCGCTAACCAAAGAAGATTTTCGCTTTTACGAAAAAAAGACGCCCGCTTCATACATGTGTTTACCCCGAGAAAGACAACAATAGCTGTGAAGCCTTGTGCAGGCAGTTGTTTGCGCATGTGTGTACATGCATACGCATGTGCGTATGTATGCATGTACGTGCCGACTTTTTTTTTCTCTCTCCAAATCGATTTTGGCTCACTGCCTTCCCGAGTTTGTTAAGTGAAACTACACCATACCTACAACATTTCTACTTTATATAGGGTGTAAATTTATCATATCATTCCTGCTTTTACTATATGTTAGTGTTATTTTAGGTTTTATGTGTTATTTGCTTCAATTTGGTAGGTTTTTTTTGGGTCTGGGAACGCTCAAAAAATTTTCCCATATAAATTAATGGTAATTGATTCTTCGATTTACGACATTTCGACTTAGGAAAGGTTTCATAGGAACGCTGTACCTTCGGATTGCCCAGGAAACCTGTAATCCAAAATCCACAATTTGAGAACACTGGTAAAAACATGAAGACTGCAAGTTTGTTAATACGGAAACTAGCGTGACTCTTTAACTATCAATTCTCCTCATTGGAGCAGTCATGAGAAGGACACAGGTCCATCAGTGCTCTAAATGGAGATTGACAGTGGTTTGGCACACCTAAAACAAGGAAAACCAGGCGGAGAGTGAGAGAGAACAGAAAAAAACATGGGCATGCATGGGCATGTAACACAGGCAACTGAAATCTCAGTCACTCTTGCAAACTAAGAGTTCCACAAGGCAGTCACCCAATTTACATTGAGATCGTTTAGTGTAGAAGAGCTCACTTGGTGGACATTGAAGGCAGGGCATTAAAGTAGTGTAAGTGAATTGCAGACTTGCCTTCCAACAATGTTGGAGTTCCTGGAGTGTATGAAAAGAGAAGAAAGATGAGTGTTTTATTTATTTTGGTCCTAGAGGAAAATGTTGTGAGCTGGGCTTCGTTATTGGTAGAGATGGAAGATTGAACCAAGAAACTGCTGAGAGAATTTTTTTTCAAAATGCTGATAGGAAAAGATATGTTTGGAATGTTTCGGTGAAGGGAGAGCAAAAATTATTTCAACTTTGGTAACTTGTTTAAATGTTGTCAGATGTATTGAGATAAGATGAAAAGCTTTTGTTGTGCACCATCCAGACAGATCATTTTTATAAATTAATTAACTATCTTCAGAACAGGCATGATGGAAGACTGGAATGGAATCCTTGAAGGAAGTGTGATAGACTGAAGTACAGTCAAAATAACTTTTGGAATGTGTGGTTTGTAACAGATATTGGTCACTAAACTATCTGTTGAAATGGTGTAAGAGAAGTCTAGAAGGGAAAGAAGAAAAATTTGATATGTAATTTATTCATTTTATCACTAGGTATATTGTAACCCTGGGATTTGATATGAATTTGGTAATTACTGGCTGGATCCAGACCAACTCAGTTCAGACCATCAACATGTAACATGATTTCACTTTTTCGTACCATGGATGCTGCCTGGCTTGCAGAATATCTTTAGCATTCTCTTATATAGAAACATAAAAACGTAAAAAAGCTACGGCACAGTACAAGCCCTTTGGCCCACAATGCTCTGCTGAACATGTCCTTACCTTAGAAATTACCTAAGGTTACCCATAGCCCTCTATTTTTCTAAGCTCCATTTACCTATCCAGGAGTCTCTTAAAAGCCCCTATTGTATCCGCATCCATCACTGTTGCCGGCAGCCCATTCCATACACTTACCACTCTCTGTGTTTGGAAAAAAAACACAACAAACTTACCCCTGACATCTCCTCTGTACCTACTTCCAAGCACCTTAAAAGTGTACCCTCTTGTGTTAGCCATTTCAGTCCTGGGAAAAAGCCTCTGACTGACCATATGATCAATGCCTCGCATCATTTTATAATCAGGTCACCTCTCATCCTCAGTCGCTCCAAGGAGAAAAGGCCGAGTTCACAACCTATTCTCATAAGGCATGCTCCCCAATCCAGGCAACATCCTTGTAAATCTCCTCAACACCCTTTCTACGGCTTCCACATCTTTCCTGTAGTGAGGCGACCAGAACTGAGCACAGTACTCCAAGTGGGTTCTGACCAGGGTCCTATGTGGCTGCAACATTACCCTCAGCTCCTAAACTCAATCCCACGATTGATGAAGGCCAATGCACCGTTTGCCTTCTTAACCACAGAGTCAACCTGCGCAACTGCTTTGAGCGTCCTATGGACTCAGACCCCCAAGATCCCTCTGATCCTCCTCACTGCCAAGAGTCTTACCAGTAATACTATATTCTGCCATTATATTTGACTTATCAAAATGAACCACCTCACACTTTTCTGATTTGAATGCAATCTGCCACTTCTCAGTCCAGTTTTGCATCCTATCAAATGTCCCACTGTAGCCTATGACCGCCCTCCACACTATCCACAACATTCCCAACCTTGCGTCATCAGCAAATTTACTAACCCATCCCGCCACTTCCTCATCCAGGTCATTTATAAAAATCACAGAGTAGGGATCCCAGAACAGAACCCTAAAGCACAGCACTGGTGACAGTCCTCCATGCAGGATATGGCCCGTCTGCAACCACTCTTTGCCTTCTATGGGCAAGCCAGTTCTGGATCCACAAAGCAATTTCCCCTTGGATTTCATGCCTCCTTACTTTCTCAATAAGCCTTGCATGGGGTACCTTATCAAATGCCTTGCTGAAATCCATATACATCTACTGCTCTACCTTCATCAATGTGTTCAGTCACATCCTGAAAAAATTCAATCAGGCTCGTCAGGCATGACCTGCCTTTGACAAAGCCATGCTGACTATAATTTCAAATTTCTACCAGCATCTGTGTTCTGCGCCCACCAGAGTTTATAATTAATGGTTAAATTATCCAACTACAAGCCTTTGTTGTTAAATTTCTGCTGATATTTGCTGTAGTTGTTTACGCTTTACTGTGCAGCATCAAATTGAATTGCATAATGTTGTTAGTGAGCTGAGATGGCAGCATTGTTGCAGTAGTACAGCTGGTGTTACCTAATGATTCACTTTCAAACATTACAGTTCCAAAATTATAGTATTTAGAAGATGATGAAAATACTGGGCTGTCAGTTAATCAAGCAGTCCTGTTATTCAGATGTTCCATGGTGTTGCAGCTTAGTGACATTGGAGCCTCTTGATTTAAATTGTCTGCACAGTTGTCATTCTTTAAAATCTACTTCTTTAGAATACTTTGAGAATTTGACATGAAAGCACTAAATGAATGCTTGCATATATTATTCATTGTAGCTTAAGAGAATTGATTTTTGTTTCCTGTTGCTATCATGGATCCTACTTCGGCAGCCTTCAGTTTCTCGCAGTTTCCATTGTTACAAGTGCGGGAAGTATTAACTATTGGGTCATGTACAGTATTGTAATTATAACTCCATTATAGTAATGCATTTCACTCTTTTTAAAGAAGTCAGATAATTATTGAAAAAATAATGAAATCTGTTTTCATTCTTTTCCTCAGGGTATACTCTTGGTTTATGATATCACTAATAGATGGTCCTTTGATGGGATTGACCGGTGGATCAAGGAAATTGATGAGGTAAAATGTTCTTTTTGACTTAAGTAACATTTGAGATTTCTGCTGAAACTTAACTTTTTTTTCATGCACTTTGTTGAGGCTGACTTTGTTAATGGGATTTTCCTTGGTAATGAAATGCTTATTTGAAATTAACAAAAGTGTGGTGTGAATTGGAACTTGTTGATCTACATGTTGGCACAATAACAGTGGTGATGTTCCAATATACCTATTCCTTGTCCTTTTCAAATCTGCAATCTCTACTGCAGAGAAGTGTTTTTATTTTCAAAGAAGACAGTGCATCTTGCCGAAGAAGCAAACTGCAGCTATGTTATGCTACAGTTGTGACTTGGGCTCAGCTAAGTGCTTAGCATTTGTATTATTGGACTCTCTTTAGTTAGAGATAGTAATTACCTTGGTTTTATATAGCACAGTTATTAATTATTTGTATAAGCTTGTTGAGCTGATTCATTTTTGGGGGGAAAATCTACAAAATAAACAGAATATGACAATCATCTGTGAACTTGAACGTGTCTACCAGCTGCTAGACTGCTGTGATTCTTTGAATTGATTCCGGTTGTAGAACCATAGAACATTACAGCACAGAAACAGGCCTTTTGGCCCTTCTTGGCTGTGCCGAACCATTTTTCTGCCTAGTCCCACTGACCTGCATCTAGACCATATCCCTCCATAGCCCTCTCATCCATGTACCTGTCCACGTTTTTCTTAAATGTTAAAAGCGAGCCTGCATTCACCACTTCAAGTAGCAGCTCATTCCACACTGCCACTACTCTCTATGTGAAGAAGCCCCCCCTGATGTTCCCTTTAAACTTTTCCCTTTTCACCCTTAACCCATGTCCTCTTTTTTTTTCTCTACTAGCCTCAGTGGAAAAAGCCTGCTTGCATTCACTCTATCTATATCCATCATAATGTTATACACCTCTATCAAATCTCCCTTCATTCTTCTACGCTCCAGGGAATAAAGTCCTCACCTATTCAACCTTTCTCTGTAACTCAGTTTCTCAAGTCCCGGCAAAATCCTTGTAAACCTTCTCTGTACTCTTTCAACTTATTAATATCCTTCCTGTAATTAGGTGACCAAAACTGCACACAATACTCCAAATTCGGCCTCACCAATGTCTTATACAACTTCACCATAACATTCCAACTCTTGTACTCAATACTTTGATTTATAAAGGCCAATCTGCCAAAAGCTCTCCTTATGACGCCACTTTTAGGGAATTATGTATCTGTATTCCCAGATCCCTCTGCTCTACTGCACTCCTCAGTGTCCTGCCATTTACCTTGTATGTTGAAACTTGGTTTGTCCTTCCAAAGTGCAATACCTCACACTTGTTTGCATTAACCGCCATCTGCCATTTGTGAGCCCATTTTTTCAGCTGGTCCAAATCCCTTTGCAAGCTTTGAAAACCTTTCTCACTGTCCACTACACCTGCAATCTTTGTATCATCAGCAAATTTGCTGATCCAACTTACCACATTATCATCCAGACCATTGATATAAATGACAAATAACAATGGATCTAGCACTGATCCCTGTGGCACACCACTAGTCACAGGCCTCCACTCAGAGAAGCAATCCTCCACTACCACTCTCTGGCTTCTTCCATTGAGCCAATGTCTAATCCAATTTACTACCTCACCACGTATACCTAGCGACTGAATCTTCCTAACTAGCCTCCCATGCGGGACCTTGTCAAAGGCCTTACTGAAGTCCATGTAGGAAACATCCACTGCCTTCCCTTCATTCACTTTCCTGGTAACCTCCTCAAAAAGCTCTAATAGATTGGTTAAACATGACCTACCATGCACAAAACCATGTTGACTCTCCCTAATAAGTCCCTATCTATCTGAATACTTGTAGATCCTATCTCTTAGTACTCCTTCCAATAATTTACCTACTACTGGTGTCAATCATACAGGCTTATAATTTCCCAGATTACTTTTAGAGCCTTTTTTAAACAACGGAACAACATGAGCTATACTCCAATCCTCCAGCACCTCACTTGTGGATACCGACATTTTAAATATATCTGCCAGGGCCCCTGCAATTTCAACACTAGTCTCCTTCAAGGTCCGAGGGAATACTCTGTCAGGTCCTGGGGATTTATCTACTCAGATTTGCCTCAAGACAGCAAGCACCTCCTCCTCTTTAATCTGTATAGGTTCCATGACCTCACTACTTGTTTGCCTTATTTCCATAGGCTCCTTGCCAGTTTCCTTAGTAAATACAGATGCAAAAAACCATTTAAGCTCTCCCCCATTTCTTTTCGTCCCATACATAGCCGACCACTTTGATCTTCAAGAGGACCAATTTAATATACCTGTAGAAACTTTTAGGATTATCCTTCACCTTGACTGCCAAAGCAACCTTATGTCTTCTTTCAGCCCTCCTGATTTCTTTAAGTATTTTCTTGCACTTTTTATACTCCTCCACCACCTTATTTGCTCCCTGTTGCCTATACTTGTCATACATCTCTCTCTTTTTCTTTATCAGATTTCCAGTATCCCTCGAAAACTAAGGTTCCTTATTCTTATTCACTTTGCCTTTAATCCTGACAGGAACATACAAACTCTGCACTCTCAAAATTTCTCCTTTGAAGGCCTCCCACTTACCAATCACATCCTTTCCAGAAGAACAACCTGTCCCGATCCATGCTTTTTAGATCCTTTCTCATTTCTTCAAATTTGGCCTTTTTCCAGTTTAGTACCTCAACCCGAGGACCAGATCTATCTTTATCAATGACCAAGTTGAAGCTAATGGCGTTATGATCACTAGACCCAAAGAATTCCCCTACACATACTTCCGTCACTTGTCCTAACTCATTTCCTAATAGGAGATCTAATTTGCATCCTCTCTAGTTGGTACGTCTATATATTGATTTAGAAAACTTTCCTGAACACATTTTACAAACTCTAACCTGTCTAGACCTTTAACAGTATGGGAATCCCAGTCAATATGTGGAAAATTAAAATCCCCTACTATCACAACTTTGTTTCCTGCAGTTGTCTGCTATCTCTCTGCAGATTTGCTCCTCCAATTCTCGCTGACTATTGGGTGGTCTATAATACAACCCCATTTATGTGTTCATACCTTTCCTGTTTCTCAGCCCCACCCATATGGCCTCGGTAGACAAGTCCTCTAATCTGTCCTACTTGAGCACTGCTGTAATGTTTTCCCTGACTAGCAATGCCACCCCCCCCCCCCCCCACCCTTCATCCCACTGCCTCTATCACATCTGAAACATCGGAACCCTGGAACATTAAGCTGCCAGTCCTGCCCCTCCTGTAGCCAAGTTTCACTAATGGCTATAATGTCATAATTCCATGTGTCAATCCACACCCTCAGCTCATTTGCCTTTCCCACAATACTCGCATTGAAATAGACACACCTCAGAAGATTATTACCACCACACACAACCCTTCTATTTCTGACTTTGCATGAACTTTTAACATCATTTATTTTCAACCCCGCTCCAGTATCTGCTCTGGCACTCTGGTTCCCATCCCCCTGTAAATCTAGTTTGAACCCTCCTCAATAGCACTAGCAAACCTCCCTGCAAGGATATTGGACCCCTGTAGTTCAGGTGTAACCCATCTCTCTTGTACAGGCCCCACCTTCCCCAGAAGAGGTTCCAAAGATCCAAAAATCTGAAACCCTGCCCCCCCATACCAGTTCCTCAGCCACGTGTTCATCCTCCAGAACATCCTACACTTACCCTCACTGGCACGTGGCACAGGTAGCAATCCTGAGATTACTACCCTCGAGGTCCTGCTTTTTAACTTCCTACCAAGCTCTCTGTACTCACTCTTCAGGACCTCCTCACTCTTTCTATGTCATTGATACAGATGTGTACCATGACATCTGGCTGCTCACCCTCCCACTTCAGAATGCTGTGCACGCGATCAGAGACATCTCTGACCCTGGCACCCGGGAGGCAACAAACCATTTGGGAGTCTCTGTCACGACCACAGAACCTCCTGTCTGTGCCTCTAACTATCGAGTCCCCTATCACTACCACTCTCCTCTTTTTCCACCTTCCCTTCTGCATTGCAGAACTAGACTCAGTGCCAGAGATCCGGCTGCTGCAGCTTGTCCCAAGTAAATCATCCCCCCTTCCCCCCTCCCCAACAGTATCCAAATCGGTATACTTGTTGTTGAGGGGATTGGCCACAGGGGAACCCTGCTCTGCCTGCCCTTTCCCCTTCCCTCGTCTGACGGTAACCCAAATTACCTGTGCGCTGCTCCTTTGGCGTAGCTACCTCCCTGAAACTACTATCTATAAACTCCTCATTTTCCTGAATGATCTGGAGGTCATCCAGCTCCTGCTCCAGTTCCCTAACGCTGTTTGATAGGAGCTGCAGCTGGATGCACTTCTTGCAGGTGTTGTTGACAGGGACACCGGAGGTCTCCCTGATCTCCCACATCCTGCAAGAGGAGCATTCCAACATCCTGCCTGGCATTCTCTCTAAACTTACTAGTTATAAGAAATTGAATGAAGAAAAAAACAACAACTTACCAGAACCTACCATCGCCTCTGCCTGTTCACGCCGAAGCCTGTTGAGCCAAAGCCATCCCACTCTGAATCAGTCCACTCCGACAATGGCCGCTTCACTAGACGAAACTTTTATAGTGCACTAGCTGACCGGTTGTCTTCAGCTCCTCCGTTCCCAATTGGTTAGTCGTTTAAAAAAACTGAAAAAGCCTGCAATTCCTCTCCCTCTCAAGCTTGTCTACAATCAACATCGTAGATGTGTTTCTTTGAGGAACTTTTCTCAGTTAATACATTTTGCCGCAGAACCTGCAGTTGATAGTATCTGAAGGAAATATAGTAAACGTTGTCCACTCACCAAATTTCCCCATAGCTTGTCTTGTTACTGGACAAAATTCCTACACCTGTCTTGTGCATTAAATACACAGAGCTATGTAGATGACCTAGATACAAGTGACAATAATAAACTAGCTACCAATTACACAATATGGAAACAGGCCCTTTGGCTGAGCTTGTTCGTGCCGACCGAGGTGTCTACTTGAGTTAGTCTCATTTCCTACATCACTGTAAAATTTGTTCTCCATGTATCTAAATATCTTTTAAACATTGTAATTTTACCCACCTATACTACTTACACTGGTAGTTTCTTCCATATCCCTGTTGCTCCCTATCCTCTGTGCAAAGAACTTGCCCTTGGATTCCCATTTAAATGTTTCCTCTCTTGGCTTTAAACTGTGCCCTCCTGTCTTAAGTTTGATCACCCGGGGAGAAAGATTGGCTTTCTACCCTATCTGTGGCACTCATGATCTAATAAACCTTATCAAGATTACCCGCTAGTTACCACTGCTGTCAGGAAAACAGTATTAGCCTAACCAGTCTCTCCTTAACTATAGCTCTCCAGTCCAAGCAACATCCTTGTGAATCTTTATCTTCTGTTTAATCACATGGATACATTTCAAAGACTAAAAGATTGCTGCATACTTTATTCTAGATAGTAAGATCATGATTGCTTTAAGAATTGTGAAAGGGACGATTAAATAATGATTGGCATTTGCTGCGAAGGCATGGGAGTAGCAGCCTTAAGTAGTGATGACCTGGCCATGGTATGAAATGATATGGTATTAGTCCTTCTGAGGTGGCAAACTGTAGGGAAGTTGTGGGGGAGAATGTATTAATTCAAGATGTAGAGAAAGTGAGGATAAGGTACCATGATCCATCCCCTGGAATATGATTCATGACTATGAACCTTTATAAAAAGATTCAATACAGAATTGTAGGAGAAATGACCAGTGATAAGAAAGAAATTATATATTGAGGGATTACATGTACAATTTTATCCATTAATGTTATCAGTATAATCTCAGTTGAAAACATTAAATTCTTCAGTTTTTAGTCTCCATGCCTGTGTAGCTGGTCTATTTCCAATTTTGATTGTATAACACCTTAAAAGCACCATCATGTACACTCTTCCTCATTTTTGTCTCATTCAGCAGTGCAACTGATAATGTTATGAAACCAAATAAATTTCAGTTTATTTACTAAGAGGATTTTTAATTACTGAAATCAAATTTGTGTTGTATTTTAAAAGCCAAACTGAAAATCGCAGAAAAGTGTTAATTATAAAACACAAAGTATTATGTTTTACTAATGCTTTCCAATGTCTTTACTAGTCAGTGTTATGTATATTCAACATTCTTGTCTCATTTTTGATTGGTAAAATTGCAATAAAATGAAAACAAATGATACAAAAGCATCCAGTACAATTTTACAGTTATGAAATTAAGATCAATTACAAAAGAGGTTAGTGTAAAATTTAAGTGGAAAAACAAGTCCGTATTCCTTCAAGGTTGTGTTTTTCTTCCGCTCTCAGGATAAATAATTTATTTTCTGCATCCCCTAGCACAGTCGGGAAGAATTGGCTTCTGGTGAATTTTAAAAATCATGACATCTAGTTACTTAACCTGCAAGATGATTTTTGAAATTCATTGCTTAAATTGCAAAACATAAAAAGCTCAATTTATTTTATGTTAGTAGGAATATTTTTCATTCTGTTCTATTAAATACCTAACTCCTTGAAACTTCCCCTTTACCCAAGCACAAAAAAACCATATGACTAGAGTGAAGGTAGGATTTTTAAAATGCAATTGAAATAGGTAAAGAACAATGTGGTTTTTTGAAAGACAAAGGTACAAGAAACGCAATATTGACGTTAAGGATACTATCAGAACGAGCTATTCAAGTGCAGAAAGATTTGTTTGCTTTATTCACTCAAAATAAAAGCATTTGATGACATGAAGCTCAATAAGTTATTTGAAATATTACAGGAAACTCTAGATCTAGATTCGAAAGACCTCCGCCTAATCAGAAATCTGTACTGGCAACAAACTGCCACTTTAAGAATAGATGGAGAAGTGAGTTAGTTTATGAAAATCAAGAGAGGTGTTAGACAAGGGTGTGTTTTCTTCCCTGGTTTGTTTAATGTGTACGGTGAAACAATCTTTCAAAAAATAAGAGACATCTTGGGAATCATCAGTTGACAGTGAAAACATCAACAATTTTAGATAAACAGATGACACTGTTAATTGCAAGTGTGGAGGAAGAACTACAAAACTTAATTGATATAGTTGTTGAAGAAAGTGCAAAAATGGGTCTGTCTGTCAATTGCAAAAAGACAGAATGTATGGTGATATCCAAATAGAAGGAGAGTCCTATCTGCAGGCTGAGAATAAATGGGGAAGACCAAAACAAGTACAGAACTTTTGCTACTTAGGAAGCTGGGTGACATCAGATGGTAGGTGCGACATGGACATCAAAAGAAGAATAGGGATGGCAAAAGACATCTTTACGAGAATGAAAAGTATACTGACCAACACTAAACTAGGCATGCCAACCTGCCTCAGAGTACTGAAATGTTATGTTTATCCAGTTATGTTATATGGCTCAGAATGTTGGACACTATCTAGTAGCATGAAGAAACGAATTGAAGCAGCAGAGATGCAGTTTTTGAGGAGGATGCAAAGAAAATCATGGAAGAAACGAATATCTAAGGATGATGTCATGAACAGAGCAAGCACAAAAAGAGAAATTATCTATGAGATCATGAAAAGGCAACGTGACTTCATTGGACTTGTGATTAGGAAAGAGGAGTTAGAGTGCTCGGTAATTATGGGAAAGATTGAAAGCAAGAGGAAGGCAAGGACAAATGATGATGGAGACAGCAGCCGAGAACTGGAAATGAATACCAATGAATTGATCCACTTGACCCAAAACAGGAGTGTGTGGGCCATGGCAGTCAAAGCTCAAATTGGGCATGGCACCTGATAATAATGATGATGGTGAATTAATACATAAGTATATAAAAGCCTACTGGAATGGTGCCGTCAAGGTATGAAGGTTTAAAATGTAATGGGAAGAAAGTCCTAGTGAGATTTTTTTTTGTTTGTTGGAATATAAATAAAGTAAAACTAGATGATAGAAATCTAAAATAAAAACAGAACATACTGGAAACACTCAGCAAATCAAGCTACATCTCCACATTTAGTGGGTTGTTCTTCAAATCATAAACACAAGAGATTATGCAGATGCTGGAAAGCCAGAGCAACACACAAAATGTTGGAGGGACTTAGCAGGTCAGGCAGCATCTATGAAGAGAAATAAACGGGTGACGTTTTGGGCTGAGACCCTTCAACAGGAAAGAAAGGGGGAAGAAGAATGGAAAAAATGGAGAAAAGGGAAGGAGTGCAAGCTGGCAGGTGATGAGTGAAACCAGGTGATGGAGAAGGTGGATGGATAGGGGAGGGGTTGAATTAAGAACTGGGAAGGGGATAAGTGGAAGCAGGAAGGTGATTGGTGATCGTTCTTCAAGTTTATTTGTTAGGTCAAAAATGTAGATAAGTGGTAGAATCTAGGTTGGGCAATGTGAGGGAAATAGGTTCATGGTGGAATACAATTGTTCTGTGAACAAGCATGGACTCACTGGGCCAAAATTGTCTCCCATGTTATAAAGAAATTTGGTAATATTGTAGCGATGTGCTACACACAGCGCTGAAATAATGACACGCAGTTGGTAAGTCAAACTTAAGTCAAAGTTTATTCAAACTTTGCGGCGCTGGCATTTAATCCCTAGCGCCCGCCCTCTCCGGGCGGAAATGACGTCAGAGGTGCATTACCAAGGTCTCCCCCCGCGCGCTGGCTATTTGTCCACAGTCTGGATCAGCCTCTGTTTCGGAGGTCTGCCTCTGCGCCGCGGTGCCTGAACCTCGACCAGCTGCGCCAAGTCCACATGGGCTGGTTTGAGTCGGTCCACCGTGAAAACCTCTTCTTTCCTCCCAATGTCCAGAACGTACGTGGACCCGTTGTTGTTGATCACCTTGAACGGCCCCTCGTACGGCCGCTGTAGCGGTGCCCGGTGTCCGCCCCTTCGTACAAACACAAACTTACAGTTCTGCAGGTCTTTGGGTACATGGGTCGGGGTCCGTCCGTGCTGTGAAGTTGGTGCGGGGGCCAGGTTGCCGAGCCTCTCGCGTAGTCTGTCCAGGACTGCTGCGGGTTCTTCCTCTTACCCCCTTGGGGCTGGTATGAACTCTCCTGAGATGGTCAGGGGTGCACCGTACACCAACTCGGCCGACGAGGCGTGCAGATCCTCTTTGGGCGCTGTGCGAATTCCAAGCAGGACCCAGGGAAGCTCGTCCACCCAGTTAGATCCTCTCAGGCGGGCCATGAGAGCCGACTTCAAGTGACGGTGGAAGCGTTCCACTAGTCCGTTCGACTGTGGGTGGTAGGCAGTAGTGTGGTGTAGCTGCGTTCCCAACAGGCTGGCCACAGCCAACCACAGGCTGGAGGTGAACTGAGCGCCCCAAAGCGTGCTACCCAGGTTGTAATCAGTGCTCGGGCGCAGGAATCGACAGATGTGTCGGTATCGTGAGGCTGAAATCACTCAGGCGGGAGTAGAGCTGGTGGAGGTGGGACAGATGCTCCTGACGACTACTGCTGGCTATAAGGATGTCGTCCAAATAGATGAACGTAAAGTCCAGGTCGCGTCCCACCGCATCCATTAGCCGCTGGAACGACTGTGCGGCATTCTTCAGGCCGAATGGCATTCGGAGGAACTCGAACAGGCCGAATAGGATGTTAAGTGCCGTTTTGGAGATGTCTTCAGGGTGCACCGGGATTTGATGGTATCCCCGGACGAGGTCTACTTTGGAAAATATTCTTGCCCCGTGCAGGTTTGCTGCAAAGTCCTGTATGTGCGGCACGGGATAGCTGTCTGAAGTTGTAGCCTCGTTCAGTCTGTGGTAGTCGCCGCATGGTCTCCAACCCCCGGCTGCTTTGGGCACCATGTGCAGGGGGGACGCTCAAGCGCTGTCAGACCTCCGTACGATCCCCAATTCCTCCATCCTCTTGAACTCCTCCTTCGCCAGGTGGAGCTTTTCCAGGGGGAGCCTTCTTGCGCAGGCGTGGAGGGGTGCTTCCTTGGTCGGAATACCCCGTGTCTGGGCATGGCTGCTGTGAACTGCGGAGCCAGAATCGATGGAAAGTCCGCCAGGATTCTGGTGAATTCATTGTCCGACAGCGTGATGGAGTCCAGGTGTGGGGCCGGCAACTTGGCTTCACCCAGGGAGAACGTCTGGAAAGTCTCGGCATGTACCATTCTTTTCCCTTGCAAGTCGACCAGCAGGCTGTGAGCTCGCAAGAAGTCTGTCCCCAGAAGTGGTTAGGCCACAGTGGCCAGTGTGAAGTCCCAAGTGAACCGGCTGGCGCCGAACTGCAACTGCACTGTGCGGGTGCCGTAGGTCCGTATCATGCTGCCGTTTGCGGCCCTCAGGGTGGGTCCTGGCTTCCTGTTGCGGGTGTCGTACCCCATCGGGGGCAAGACGCTGATTTCCACTCCGGTGTCGACCAAGAAGCAGTGTCCCGACTGTTTGTCCCAGATGTACAAGAGGCTGTCCTGGTGGCCAGCCGCCATAGTCATTAGCGGCAGCTGGCCCTGGCCCTTGCAGGGCGGGCGACAACGGTGGGCTTTTGTGCCCCACTGCTGGTGGTAGAAACACCACTGTTCACTGGCCTCCTCACTCCTGCCTCTGTGTTGTATGCGCCCCCCTGCTGGGCCTGGTCTGGTCCGCTGTTGGGCGCGCGGCCTGGTAATCTGACCGATGGACGCCACGCTCTTCCTCTTGGCTTTCCACAGCATGTCTGCCCGGGCCGCCACCTTCCGGGGGTTGCTGAAATCTGCGTCGGCCAGCAGCAGATGTATGTCCTCGGGCTGTTGCTCTAGGAACACTTGCTCGAACATGAGGCAGGGCTTGTGTCCGTCAGCCAGGGCCAGCATCTCGTTCATCAATGCTGACGGCAGTCTGTCTCCCAAACCATCCAGGTGAAGCAGGCGGGCACCCCGCTCACGCCGTGAGAGGCCAAAGTTCCCAATGAGCAGCCCTTTGAATGCTTCATATTTGCCTTCTTCCGGGGGCGACTGTATGAAATCTGCAACCTGGTCGGCCGTCTCCTGGTCAAGGCCGCTCACCATGTGATAGTAACGCGTGGAATCAGTAGATATTTGCCGAATCTGGAACTGGGCTTCTGCTTGGCTAAACCACACACGTGGTCGCAGCGTCCAGAAAGTCGACAGTTTTAGCGAAACTGCGTGAACAGATGAAGAGTCGGTCATCTTTGGTCCAAATCCCGTTTGGACCATTGGGGTCACCAATGTAGCGATGTGCTACACACAGCGCTGAAATAACAACACGCAGTCAGTAAGTCGTTTTGAGACTAGTTTATTCAAACTTCGTGTCGCTGGCATTTAATCCCTAGCGCCCGCCCTCTCAGGGCAGAAATGACAACAGAGGTGCATTACCAAAGTCACCCCCCGCACGCTGGCTATTTGTGAGCCGGTTCGCCTGCGCAGAAAGTGGGTCGCCACAATATGCCATTACCAAACAATTTTCCCCTTGACCAGCTTTCAACATTCCAAAGAGACCTTTCACTCTCCAATTCCTTGGTTTCCTCATCCATCTTTTCCAATACCTCCTCCCAATCTTACAGCTTTGTTATTTGCAGTACCAGCCCATCTATGTCCTTCCCTTCTTGGCCATCAGGTACATTAACACTCTTTGTGTATTCAAAGCAGCAACTGAACTTCATTTCCATTTTAGTGAACTGCATTTTGTGTTCATGATGTGTCGGTCTGTTTTCTTAATGCAGTTTTTCTACTGTTATCCTAGTTCTAGTTCCAACTTTTTAACTTCTTGTGCTTTTCTTTCGAATGTCATTACCACCCACTTTTATGCTCACTTTTCTCATGGCATACCATTTGAAACCAATCACAAGTTTCCCTCCCTAATAATGCAGTTTGTTAGATCTGCTGATAACAGTCATTGCACTTGTGGGTGTGATGTTTTTTCTCTTCAGTATTCTGCAGTCAATCACTTAGTTGTTTTTCCTCCGTGATTCCACTCAGAATGTTCTAGTTGTAACAAATGGCCTGTATTTCCTGCAGTTGTTTGGGTCTACCATGAGTTTCTGTTACTGGTTTTTTATTCCCTTTGCATTCTCTGCTTCGGAATTAGTTAAATGTACGTTATTTGTTTTTATGAGATTTACAGGAAAAAGTTATTAACAAATCTTCCTATCACTATCCCAGGACTTGCCCTGAGTTCTGCAAACATTATTAAATAATCAAGTCCAGTTCAAGCTAAATTTCCTGCATTCATCTCTTACTGATTGAGCTATAGTGAAAAACTTGTCTGCAACCTTGATCTGTCTATGTACTTTACCGTAACCTACTGCCTCTTTTAACATTGTCTTGCTTCACTATTACCTCAGTCCCTTCCTGCTGCAACGCTGTGTTATCATTATGTCTTGGCTCAGTTACTCCCAGCACTTCCTTCTCTGATCTTCCTTTTTAATCCTTAATAAGATTCATTTTGTCTAAAATTCTGCTAGTTGCACCCTAACTGCAGCTTCCTGATGATTGCTACCTTCTCATATCAAAATTCTGTTGAAATCCCTCTAATGACTTTTTTTTCACCTCAGCAAATTCTTCCAATCTTGTGCATTCTGGGTGCAGTCACTGCTCTTATTTTGTTGAACCTTCAGTGCAGGAACTTCCTGCAGTTTTATTTTCCACATACTGAACTCACTTGCTATCTCTTAAATAGTCTCAGCAAAGTGTACTTTAATGACAATGGCAACTCAATAGGAACCCACTGTATGACTGCACTAACAAGACTAAGTTGTTTTAGGAGTCTAGTATCAATTATTGGCCCTATGGTTTGCTCAAATCTTCTAACATCACAGGTAACAAAACCTCTGTAATTGAATTCTTATACACATAACTGGAACCCCTACTGTTATGAGCAACACACACAAGTTCTAGAGGAACTCAACAGGTCAGACAGCATTTATGGAGGGAAACAAACAGTCAACATTTCAGGCCGAGACCAGTCATTAGTTCGTGTGTTGCACAAGATTTGCAGAATCCTTTGTATCTCTGATTTGTACCCCTACTGTTATAGGATTGAAAAATTATTAGTTCATGGTAAAATAGTGCAGTTCGTTGAAGTCAAAATCTTTTGTATAAAAGGCAAAGAGAAAACTTTAAAGCATGTTTGAGAAAAGAATTTGCATCAGTGTACAGTATTTATTATACTGTAACATTCTATTAAGTGTTTGCAGCTTTATCAATCACTGTTTAGGATAGCAAAGTACACAGCAAGGTCTCTTGTACACCAATAAATAACTAGATCATCTATTTCTTAGCTGATAGATGAATATTGGCCATCTTTAAAGAACTTTTCTGCTAGTTTTTGTGTAAATATCTTGCATTATCAATCACTTTTGATTCAGTAAAACAGTCCATGGCATTTGTTTGTGTGTTATCAAACAAAGTTCAATCTCAACAATTCTTGGAACAGTAACCAAATGCTTGGTCAAACAAATGTAATGTGCTCAGTGAGAGAATTTGAATGATTGGGACATGCCTGTCAGTAATGGAGCAATGCGGCTGCACAAGCCGTTAGAAATTAAGGAATGCAGAGATTTTATAGTGGTCGTCTACCTCTGTTTCCAAGATGAGTATGAGTTAGGTCTAAGGATGAATATTTTGAAATAGTGGCACTCCTTGGTTAAGAGCCATTGTTTGAAAAGACATTTGGCTTGAACTTTGCTTGATCTATTTGCACAAGATCAAAATACCTATTCAGATTAGTTATTTCCGTAAAATTCCATTTTGTCTTGCTGATTATTTCCAACATGTCTTCAATTTGGGAAGAGCTGTTTGTTGATCAGTGAGGTCCATGGATAATGGGCAAATAGGGTTAGTATATTAAGATAAAGATAGCAGATGAACTCAGTGGAGTAGAAATTACATAGCCATGAAGATGAGCACTGTAAGAGCACCAGTTTAAAATCTCATCCATAAGAGAGTTGGTTTAAACGATAGAGTAAAGACACACCATTATGATCTTCTGGCTCCAAAGCTGAGATTGACTGTAGATTGGGGGGGGGGGGGGGGGGGTGGAGAGAAGATAAAATGCATCTGAAAAAATACATTTAATCCCTTGATATGTTCATAATATACCAAATATCATTCAGTTTGATTTTGTATTTTCTTTCAGCATGCTCCTGGCGTGCCAAGAATCTTGGTCGGCAATAGGTTGCATCTTGCCTTCAAGCGCCAGGTTCCCACTGAACAGGCACGTGCCTATGCTGAAAAAAATGGAATGACATTCTTTGAAGTTAGCCCACTCTGTAATTTCAATGTGACAGAGTCCTTCACAGAACTATCTCGCATTGTATTGATGAGGCATGGCATGGAAAGGTTCTGGAAACCAAACAGAGGTAAGGAGAAGTTACTTGATCATTTTCATCTTTGAATTTTTAGACTTTTTGCATAGATGGAAATAAAACATTAACAGAAATCAGCTGAACAATATTTTTTTTACATTGAGTTAGTTAATGTAAGTAGAATTGCAGTATGACCATAGCAGTCAGCCAGGACAGTCCAGGTCTGCTGTTTACTTACTATCTAAAAAATTATATGTGTATTCAGTATCAAAATTTTAGCTCATTTCAAATGTTTCTAAGTTCCCATTTGGATTGGGTAAAAGAAAGCCATCAGTGTTTGTAAAACTTCATTGAGTTGCTTCAGGAAGAATGGAGATGAAGCAACATAATGTTTAAGTTTGGAATAATTGGGTGGTGGGGGAGGGAAAAAAGTATTCAAGACATTGTGAATTAATTTCAAGGCTGAATGTTTAAGGGGCACAGGTAAAACCATTTTTTTTTTCAAGGTTGTTCATGAGATATGAATGCATGCCAGGCTTGGTGAACATGGCAGATTTCCCTCCCTGGAGGTCATTAGTAAATCAATTTTTTTAAATGTTGAGTCTGATATTTTTATGGACATCATTTCTGTCTACTTTTAAATCAGATTTATTTTTATTACTTGAATTAAATTTACCAGCTAAACCTGGGTACAGACTAATGATCTGAAAACCACTATACTACAGTACTCCTACTTGGCTTTTTATGTGTGAGTTCTGCAGTGTCTGGTTTTCACTTGTGCTGGCTGCATATTTTTAAGCATATATATACAAAGACTATTTGGAAAGAATGAAATAGTTGCTTTTATATTGAGTTGGTCGAAGGATATAGTAATTCTCCCAGTTTATGCCCTCCTAATATTTTGCTGCACATGTTCCAAAAACATTAACATCATTTTTCCTGAAAAAAATGCTTAATACTGGGACATTATTTTTTTAGAAATCACACTGTTGTACTTGAAAAGCAGTGTCTTGATTTTGCACTATAATAATTCAATAATTTTTGCAGTAATCTCTGCCCCCAAGTGAAAACGTCTGGTAGTACAAGGAGAGAAACTCTTGTCCTCTGATTTTGCTGTCAAATAACTTGTTAAATTCATTTGAGAATAAATTGCACAGTTGTATTTAAACTTGAAGACATGACTTATTTTGTAAAAAAATAAAAGTTGAAATTATTTTGTAAACTTTGAGTAAATTTACAACAGAGTCAGAGCAAAGTTCTCTAATGACATAAAAGATTAAGAGGATAGTGAAAAGGATTATTTCATTCCTTTGTACATATCACTGGAAGGATGAAAAGTACGTCCCTAGTTCTCACTTTGCCGTGGCATAAATGGTCCCGTCGTAGCTGTAAGGCCTTGACAAATATAAAAAAGAAATTATAACTAACATTTCTTTAAACAAGTGCATGGCAAACTTTCTCAAGGACTATTTCCTTTGTCCAAATTTGGCCCTGTGACTATGACCACTGATGATTTGAGTTGACACCTTGCAGCATATCCAGTTGTTAACCTGTAGTTACCCATTTTATGACTTTAATCTTTGTTATAATAGGTCAAATAAATTGCTTGATTCATGATTTCTAATTACTTTAAAATCTAAGTGTGTCCTAAGGGCATATTTTTTGTTTTAGTACCCAATACTTGTCCTATTGGGCTTGGGTCATGTACTCAGACATAAATATGGAGCAGTTGTGCACATATTTAGAAAGAGCTGATCTGACTAGAGCTTACTTGTCTGATACCCAACCTTGATGTGCATAATTGGTCCTGTCAGTGTCAGATAGAATAATCAAGCTTCATCTCCTCCAGCTTTGAATCAGTTGCTGCAAATGAAGTATTGAGGCCTTATCTTCCCAGTAGTTTGACCTTTTTGAAACTGCACCATGTTTTCCAAACCATTATTTAAAGAAGTGCTACAGACATTTTAGGGAACATTGTAGCAATTTTATGACTACTCCTAATCTTATTAAAGTGTTAATCATTATAAAGTATGGGAGCTTTAATTAACTACCAAGGAGAATGATGGTTTCTTTTCTTTCTAAGATGTATTTTTTTTTACTTTTTAATGTAAACTAAATGTTAAGAAACCTAAATTTGCTTCTGTTTTTTAATTAGTTTTCACACTGCAAGACCTCTGTTGCCGAGCCATTGTTTCTTGCACACCTGTTCATCTTATTGACAAGCTACCACTACCTGTTGCCATTAAAAGCCACCTGAAGTCTTTTTCCATGGCCAATGGAATGAATGCTGTGATGATGCACGGACGTTCGTACTCGCTAGCCTCAAGCAGCAGTGGAAGCAAAGGAAACAGCTTGAAGCGGTCAACTAAACCCTCCAGACCACCACAGAGTCCACCTCAGAGCTGCACACGTACTAACTGCAAAATTTCTTAGCAAAACGGTTTTGTTTCAGGCTTTCCTTCTTGGCAAGAACTTCGTCAGCTGGTCAAGCTTGAAACCTGAATTCCTATGGAACATTTCTTGCGGCTTCCTACTGGACCAAATGAAGATCGGCTCTGCAATTTTTTGGAAAAAAAAACTTTTATTTGCTGAAATGTACAAACACACTAGTTGAAAGAGATACTCATTACATTTTGTTTTGACAATTTGCACTGAAATTTCAAACTAGTGTTTTTAAAACTGCTTGCAGGTGCCACTTTTAATAAAGGGACAGCCAGTTTTAAAGGAAGGTGGTCCTGGGTTGTTTACATGGCTTTGATCAGAATTTAAATCTTCACCTTTGTCCTCCTGACTAAATTATTGCTCCATGGTAGAAAAAGAATCTCTGGGAATTGAACCAGTACACATGCAAAGAATGCTGTTGCTACTATACTCCTTACTAGCATCACTAAACTCCCGTGCCTTTTGATATTATAGACTATATCTAGCCTGCAATGGCCTGCATGTGGCCTTTCATACCTGCCTTGCATCTTTATCTTCTGAAGGCCAGCTCTTAAATGTTGACTGACAAGATCATGTGCTTTTTCCACAGTTCTTAATACGCCAATTAATATGTATTATTATTTAATTTGCATTATAGACTACTTTTGTAATAATGTTCTGTTATTTGTATGATGTCATTGTTGAGTTGGTTCTTGGTTAACTATCCATCAAGCTCGATACCCAAATTCTCAACTTAAGTAAGATATTTTCAGTAATATAGAATAACTTCAAACCACAGCAACAATAAGTGCTCCTGGTCTGAATGGTAATTGTATAAATCACTGCACTCAGAAACTTTGTCCTTTTAGTTCATTGGAACTAAAGGTTCAGCATTTATTTTGACAGAAGCACCTGTCACTTCTCTTTTCTTTCCTGCCCTCTTGCCACCCTTGCCCCCCCCACCCTAAATCACGGTAAAGAAATAGAACTCGCTCTTTTTTAATTGTTAACTGTATTTCTCTTGCTATTAAAAAAAACTGCATTTTGGCCACTAATTGTAACAGCTTTTGTGTTGGATGACACTTGTTAAAGATAAACTGTCTAAATGGAAAGAATGCATAGGAGAAATCTACTGTAACACTGAGAATAGGCCACCTTCTGCACCTGAACTGGATAATAGTTGCAGTATCACATAAAATATGAGAGAGAGAAAAAGGGAACAATTTAAGCAAAATGTTCAATTATGTAAAACACTATTTCACATTTATTATAGCTGCTGTGTGACACTAAATGATTTTTAAGTTTTATTGGCATTTTACTTTGTACAGTTTCAATGTTCGATTGTGAAATACATTTCTTTTGCAAATTAATGTGTGGTTTGTCTTTTTCTATTTAATGAATTACTAAAGAAATGCATTTAAGATTTTTTGTATCAATTCTTCTGAAGATGATATTAGGACCATAAGACATTGGAGCAGAACTAAGCCATTTGGTCTATTGAGTCTGCTCCACCACTTGATCATGGTTGATCCATTTCCCACTCAACCCCATTTTCCTGCCTTCTCCCCATAACCTTTTGTGTTTGGCATATCAAACTCTGTCTTGAATAGATTCAATGACCTGGCCTAACAGCCGCCTGTGACAACGAATTCAACAGATTTATCATCCTCGGGCTAAAGAAATTCTTCCACACCTCTAATCTAAGTGGATGTCCCTCTATTCTGAGGTTGTGCCCTCTGCCCCTGGACTCCCCCACTATAGGAATCAGATCTACAGATCTACTCTATCATGACCTTTCAACATCTGCTAGATTTCAATGAGATTTCTCCCCCACCTCCCCTTCTAAATTCTTGTGGGTGTGGACCCAGAGCAATAAGAGTCCAAAACTCCTTGCAATACTCCAAATGAGGGCTTATCAGTGCTTCACAAAGCCTCAGCATTACATCCTTGTTTTATATTCTAGTTCTTTCAAAATGAAGGCTAACATTGCATTTGCCTTCCTCACCACTGATTCAACCTACAGATTAACCTGCATGAGGACTCCCAAGTCCCTTTGTACCTCAAATTTTTGAAATCTCTCCCCATTTAGAAAATAGTTTATTCCTTCTACCAAAGTGTATGACCATACACTTCCCGACACTGTATTCCATCTGCCACTTCTTTGCTCATTCTCCTAATCTGTCTAAGTCCTTCTGCAGCCTCTCCGCTCCTTCAACACTACTTGCTCCTCTACCTATTTTCATATCATCCGCAAACGTGGCTACAAAGCCATTAATTCCATCATCCAAATCATTGACATACAATGTAAAAAACAGTTCAACACCAATCCCTGCAGAACACCATTAGTCACCGGCAGCCAGTCATAAAAGACTCCTTTTATTACCCCTCTTTGCCTCCTGCCAAACAGCCAATGCTCTATCCATAAGACAATAAAACATAGGAATAGAATTAGGACATTCAGCCTATCGCATCTGCTGTGCCATTCCACCATGGCAGATCCCAGATCCCACTCAAAACTCATACACCTGCCTTCTCAACATATCCTTTAATGCCCTGACCAATCAGGAAACTATCAATTTCTGCTTTAAATATACTCACAGACTTGGCCTCCACTGCAGTCTGTGGCAGAGCATTCCACAAATTCACTACTCTGTCTAAAGAAAAAAAAAATAGTCCTTACCTCTGTTCTAAAAGGTCACCCTTCAATTTTGAGGTTATATATATTTTCAATTTTGTCCCCCTGATACACTGCAACTCATCCACTGAATGCCACTGTCAGTATATGGAATGAGCTGCTAGAGGAGGTGCTTGAAACAAGTATATTAACAACGTCAAAAGACATTTGGAGTGGTACATGGATAGGAAAGGTTTCAAGGTAATGGGGCTAACTTAGATTAGCATCTTGTTCAACATAGACTATTTGGGCTGAAGAGCCTGTTGCCTAACTCTGTGCCCAATTCAACAGAATATATTAAGAGCCAAACTGTTGCTAGAGACTTGCTTCTGACCCAATTGTGATTACCATTCTCACAAGATTGCACCAATTTAATCAATTTACTATTTATTAATAGATTTGTAAAGCAGGTTATTGTTTTTCATTTATTTACCTATCATTACTTTATATATTTTCATTATTTCCAAGTTTTCACAACTTTAAAAAGATTTTCTATTGAGAATGTACAGATGGTCTTTGCTTTATTGATGGTATAATAGATGAGGCTAGTGATGAACCACATAAGGTAAACCGCAGCTACTTGGTCTCTTAAACCACAAGATCAAGAATTATCTGAAACTGAATATTGTTTTATTTTTCAGTGGCCTGAAGTGTAAGGGCCACTTCCAGTAGCACAGTAACTTTTTAAGAAAGTAAGTTGTGGATTCAAGGCATTTCAGAATTGATCACATTATCTGGGCCAAAGTCGTCATTTATTCAATTCAATGCCTTATTTGTTCTTTTTAAAAAATACTTTATCTCTAATTCGGCAAGGCTAAATAGGTTTGGCAATGCAGGTAGGACTTTAGTATGTAGAAGACTGTAGAGGGTATTGCAATACCTAGTAGAGTGGTGAGAAAGAAAAACCCTAGCTGCTTCCTAGTTTTTATTGGTTGTTACAAGAATTTTCTGAAATCATCTAGCACAGTGGATCAGAATGTTGACAAGTAAATAAGGATGTAGACTCTTGATTACATAACCTGTGTTTGTTCAACTCCAATAAATCTGTAGGTCCTTTGAATCAATGAGATTTGAAAGCGGAAATGGGATACAGCAAGACTGACCGAAGAGTTAAAGGAATCAGAACAGGTTATTATCACTGCCTTATGTCATTAAATTTGTTCAGTGACAGCAGTACAGTGCAATACATAACATATACCATAAATTACAATAATAAATGTGTGTATATAATAAATAAATGAAAAAGTGAGCAAGAATAGTGTTCGTGGATCATTCAGAAGCCTGATGGTGAATGGGAAAAACCTGTTTCTAAAATGTTGAGTGTGTGTCTTAAGGCTTCAGTACCTCCTTGATTATAGTAATGTGAGGAGAGAAAGTTCTGGATGGTGGAGTTCCCTAGTGATAGGTGTATCTTTTTGAGGTATCACCTTTTGAAGATGTTGTCAATGGTGGCGAAGCTAGTGCCTATGATGGAGCTGGATGAAGTTACAATCCTCTGCAACTTTTTTTATGATCCTGTGCAGTGGCCCTTCCATACCAGACAGCAATGCAACCAGTTAGAATACTCTCCATGATACATCTGTAGAAATTTGCTAGTTTTTGGTGACATACCAAATCTCCTCCAACTTCTAATGAAATATAGCCGCTTGTGCGCCTTCTTTGTAATTGCATCAGTATGTTTAGCCCAAGATAGATCTTAAGCGATGTTGACACTCAGGCTTGAAATTGCTCATTCTTTCCATGCTGACCCCTTGATAAGGACTGGTATGTATTCCCTCAACTTCCCCTTCCTGAAGCCCACAATCAAAAATAGGCCTTAAGAAAGAGAATTTGAACACCAGCTGAATGTTATGCCATCAGTAATAAAGTGTACAAAGGGAAATATTTATTCCCTTCAGCAACTATTACCAAACACCTTGTACCAAGGTGGTTCAGAGGGATTTAGAGTATGACCACTATTTTCACAATGAAATAAGTAACTGCAATGCTTGCTTTAGTGCGTATGGATAAAGCCCGAGAGAACTCTTTTAAGTTTTTTCTTTGAAAAATGCCACATCCACCAGTTTCAATTGAGCTCTTGTTACATGGTGCTTTCAAAAGATGACCTCTAAAACTCCATCATTTGATTAGCCCTGAATTTAAACTCAACCTCAATTATCTCATGAAAACTAGAGTTTGAATACTCAACTTCCCATTCCCGAAATGAATTCTGATGTCACTAACTGAGGCACCATTTCAATTGCACTGAAAAGTGCATGGAATCTCCAAGCAAGTGCTAGACGATGATCAGGGATCAGTAATCTAATATATGTTCCTTTTGACTTTATCTCTAGGATTGAATTTCTATAACCAAATGTAAAAATAATGCAGTATGGTATCTCAAACCCTATCAATGAATTTTGCAAGCTTCAACACAGTTACCTACCAATGTCTGAAGAATAACTGATTTTTTTCATTTTACAGTAGAGCGCTGAAGAACAGCGATTTTGTTAGAAGTTGCACAGAACTAGTTGTGCTCAGTGGCTGCTGCTGTCTTACCACCTGGTGAAAGATGTGCTGATGCTGCTTTTCTACAGAGGTGATGAATGTGTTGCTTAATTATGTAACTTCCCAAATGTAAATACTGTAATTTCCGCTTCTGAGGCCGAAGTTGTCTGTGTGAATCTATGTGAAGATAGTAAAGATATTTTATCCTCTAGTGCCAGGGACTTGGCACAAAGCCCTGCCCCCTTACTGCTGTGCCAGGAACCTGCCTTCCCCATTGCTTGCACAGTGCTGTGGTGAGAATCTGGCATGAATCCCTGCTTTTTTGAGACCCTTGAGACAATGAATCATCCTCAGTTCCTAGTGGACACCACGTGTGAAACATGCATAAGTATTAAGTTGTAGGTCTTGGGCTGCATTCTTGCTGGCATGTTGATGGTACTGTGCTTGTAATTTTAGTTGATGATCTGTATGGCACCTTATAAAAGGCTTATGAAATTCTAAACGTGAAAATCTGCAGATGCTGGAAATCCAAAGCAACACCCACAAAACGCTGGAGGAACTCAGCAGCTCAAGCAGCATCTATGGAAAAGAGTAAACAGCAGGCATTTCAGGCTGAGACCTTTCTTCAGGACTGATGAAGCCTCTCAGCCCGAAACATTGACTGTTAACTCTTTTCCATAGATGCTGCCTGGCCTGCTGAGTTCCTCCAGAATTTTGTGTGAGTTACTTATGACGTTCTAAGCTGGTTCAACCTTCTCTCTTTTGCTACTCTTTTACCTTCTAGAAACTCAAAACAGATTTGTCAAACGCGATTTCCTTTTCATTAATCCCTACTAATTCTGTCCACTTTAAAAAATTATTTTCCAAACGGTCTGATTTGCACAATTCCTGAAGGTTGAGGTTACTTTATAATTTGCAGTTTGTTCTGTCCATGGAGCATTTTGTACCTATGAATATGTGTAATAATCAATACCTGCAGCAAAACAACCTTTTACTCTGGATTTCCATCTGTTACTTCTGTTGTCTAAATTGACCCTGTTCCCTTTCCAGTGACTGATTTGGAAAATTGGCTGTATGATTAGTTAGCATTTTCACCTACTTTTTGTACTTTGACTGTATCTGTAGTCTGTACTATGCTGATCTCCACATTCCAGTACTTTAAACATTTCAGTTCATTAAACTTTTATCCATTCCCTTAAATTGCCGAATGTACTTAGAGCTATGCAAAGAAATCTTGGGTCTTTTCTCTGAGATGAATCTGATGAATTGATTTTGGCTTAATGTATGCACTGACTGAACTATTCAAATGCCATGTTAGAATTTTTATATTATTGTCATTTACTCCTCATCATTTGAAAAGATCAACTTCTTGTTCACCAGTTCTGAAAAAGGTAAAGCTGGCCTTCTGATCACCAAGGGTAACTGCTGAATGTGAGTTTATTTTTTGTTGTATACTTGTGAAACCCTTTTTACGGAGCATCTCCAGAAACAGCTCGTTAGCCCCTCGCTAGCAGCCATTGGACTCCATGGTGAGGAAACCCACCTTTCTCAGGCTTTGTACGTCTAGGGTGTATACGACTTTGGTCCCACCAAATCCACAAAGTTGGGATGTCTCGCCCACCCAAAGCATGGTTTGTGTGAATGCTACTGTTGGAGCCCGAGATCTACATTTTGGTGGTGTGTTATCGGGCCGATTTGAGTGATCTGGCACTCTGCTCTCTACGAGGGTGTTCCGGGAAGCTTCGATTGAAGTGTGCAGCTTCGAGGCCAAACCACCCGGAGATGGAGAGAGAGCCCATGATTTCTCATCAATCTTGCTGATAAAAGCACGGAAGAAGATTGAAATCATCGAGGCGAGTGTGGAAGGCAAGAGTGTGTTCAGCGCTGTCTACCAGCCTCTTGCTCACTACTGCCGGAAGAAGGTGTCTGTGTGTGACAGTCTCTCTCTGCCTCAATGCTGTCAGAGGATGGTGCTGGAGTTCTTGGGCAAATTTTAATTGATGGGGCCTGTGGACTGGACTCTGTAGCTCACGTTATGATGTGTTTCTGGAACGTGGGGGGAGGGGAGGTTTGCTGTTCTCCTTGAGCAGGCTCCATGGTTTTCTTTGTTTCGTGGCTGCCTGTGGGGAAGTATGCATGCATATTTTGATAATAAATGTACTTTGAATCTTTGTATGATCATTTCCCACAGCAAATATAGTTAACTAGATGACCAGACCAAGATGCACAGCTCAATGTCAACGTTTCCTGACTCTGAAATAACATCCTTTCTTTTAGGAAAATCAGATCACTAGTCTGTGATATAGTACAAAGAAGTATACATACACTCCATAATTTAGTTCTGTATTTACTCTAACAATAAATCGTCGCAGACAGATATCAAGCTGCACATCACTTTGTTCAAAACATCTGTGGTGTTTGCCTCCTATAACCAGTTAGCACACTTAACAAAGCTAAATGTTTTTAATGTAGCCACTAAATTGGGTATCCCAGAATATCTTCAAGTGTGGCAATTCCTTAGTCAGGCTGTGATTAAGTACTAAGGATGTGGGAGCTAAGGTTGCAAATCTATTTCTAGAATCTCAGCCAAAATCAGATGGGAGACAGCAGGGCTTATCTCCTGGATATGCATGTAATCATAAATCTACCCTGACAATGAACATATGAATTTTCCCATATCTAAGTAAAGGACAACAATCGTGGTTAAACCAGACATATTAAACAGGGAGAGAATAAAAAATGCAGCTGGTGAGTCAGCATGTCTGCTTAGTTCACTAGTACTGACTATAATGGGATGACTCCATTGCTGCTCGTATTCATAATAGAAAATAGTACTGGTACTGCCTTTACAAAATGTATTTGCAAGTTTGAACGAAGCATCCAAGACTTTCTAAAAATTGACTTTGGAAGGAGAACAGAATATAAAATAAATCCAAGAGTCATCATAAGATTAAATTTTGGTATGGTGGGAGTGATTTCGCTAAGAAATCCTTAAACTACCATTTGGTGTGCAATTTCATTAAGAACAAACCACATGATACTTCCCTATCCTAAAGATATAATCAATAAATTACCTTGAAGTGGAGTCATAATTGACAAATAAATCAACTAATTTATGCACAGCAGTCACACAAATAGTGAAACGATGAAATAATGATAGGTATTAATATTTATTAAGAATTACCATCTTTTTATAAAAGTGGCATTGAGTCTTTGATTCAACCAAAGAACAACAGCTCTGACCTTGAGGTAGACTTTTACATTATGTTGTAACTTCAACCAATAAACTAGTCTCCAAAAGAAAAGTTCCACCACTAACCAACTTAATGCTAATGCCATCAATGATTATTTGATCAATACTTTGCTTTTACAATGATAAAACACAAATTGAAATTATTTAAGTTCTTGCTAAATGTGCCAACAAGAGGTACGACCTTGCTTAAGGATAATAGCAAGCTGGGGGGTGGGGCAAAATTGAAAAGGGTGCTGAATACAGGACTGAATGTGTTATATTTGAATACACACATATACGGAATAAGGTAGATGACCTTGCAGCATAGTTAGAAACTGCCAAACATGACATTGTGGGCGTTACTAAGTTTTGGCTGAAAGAAGGTCACAGTAAGAAGCTTAACATCCAAGGACACTTATGTTGGAAGGGCAGGCATGTAGGCAGAAAAGGTGGAGTGGCTCGGTTGGATAACATGAAATCAAATCCTTGATATCCTTGATAGAAAGAAGGAACATTGACTGGAAAATGTAAAATCCCTGTGGGTAGAGCTCAGAAATTGCAATGGTTAAAAAAAACCTTGATGTGAGTTATATACAGGTCTCCAATCAGTAGCCAGGATGTGGGGTACAAGTTACCTGAGGCAGAAAAGGCATGTAATAAGAGCAATGTTACAATTGTCACAGGCTATTTCAATATGCAGGTAGATTGGGAAAATCAGGTTGGTGCTGGATCCCAAGAGAGCAAATCTGTAGAATGCTTATGAGATGGCTTTTTAGAGCAGCTTGTGGTTGAGCCCATTAGGAGAAAAGCAATTCTGGATTGGATGTTGTGTAATGAACTAGATTTAATTAGGAAGTTTAAGGTAAAGGAATCCATAGGAGGCAGTGATCTTAATATAATAGAATTCACCCTGCGAGGAAGAAGATTAAATCAGACGTTTCAATATTATAGTGGGGTAAAAAGAGTTACATGAGGGAAGAGCTGGCTAAAATCGAGTGAAAGGGAACACTATCAGGGATGATGGCAGAGCAGCAATGCCTAGAATTTCTGGGAGCAATTTGGAAGGTGCAGGATAGACACATCCTAAAGAAGAAGTATTCTGAAGGGAAGATGAGGTAACTGTGGTTGACAAGGGAACTCAAAGACAGCATAAAAGCAAAAAAGAAGGGATATAATATTACAAAATTAGTGAGAAGTTGGAGGACTGGGAAATTTTTAAAAAATCAACAGACAGCAACTAACAAGAAAAATAGGCAGAGCAAAGATGAAATATAAAGATAAAGTAGCCAATAATATAAAACATGGCCACTGCCGGAGAACGTGCCTGTGTGTGACGGTCACTATCTCCCTCTCAAGTGCTGCACCTCGTGTTCGACTGATTTCTCTCTCTCCCTCAGTGCTGTCGGCGGATGGTGCCGGAGCAAGGTTTAATCACTGTAGATTGTAGATTAGATTGCTCTAATTTAGTTTTTATGATGTGTTCTATTCCGAGTTCTAGTTCTGGCTAGTCTTTTTTTGTTACTACTTTTGGGTGATTTTTGTATCAGGCGGCCTGAAGACAATGAACACTGAGCTGAACTGTACTGAAATATGCCTTTTGTGTTTGAGATTCTGTGTTTTTGGTTATTTTTTTGTTGCCATTTGCATGATTTTTTTTGCTCGTGGAGGGGTAGAGTGATTTGATGTTTAATGTTTTTCTTTGAATTAATTGATTCCATGGTTTGTCTTTATTTTGTGACTGTGGGGAAGACAAATTTCAGGGTTCAATACCACATACTTACTTTGATAATAAATGTACTTTGAACTTTGATAGCTTTGTGGTCAAGTTTGCAGATGATGCAAATAAGGAAATGAGAGTCTGTTGAAGGACTTGGATAGATTAAGAGAATGGCCAAAGAAGTGGCAGATGGAATATAGTGCAGGAAAGTGTTTGGTCATGAACGTTGGTAGAAGGAATAAAGGAATAGCCTATTTTCTAAATGGGGAAAAAATCAGAAATCAGGGGTGCAAAGGGAGTCCTAGTGCAGGATTTTCTAAAGGTTAATTTATTGGTTGAGGCAGTAGTAAGGAAGGAAAATGCAATGTTAGCATTCATTCTGAGAGAATATAATGCTGAGCCTTTATAAAGCATTGGTCAGACCACATTTGGAATATGGTGAGCAGTTTTGGGCCCTTTATCTAAGAAAGAATATGCTGGCATCGGAATCAGTCCAGAGGAAATTCATAATAATCCAGGAATGAAAGGTTTAACATATGAGGAGTGTTTGATGGCTCAGGGCCTGTACTCACTGGAGTTTAGAAGAATGGGGGGGGGGGGGGGGCTTCTCACTGAAACCCATTGAATATTGAAAGACTTGTGGATGTGAAGATGTTTCCTATAGTGAGTGAGTCTAGGACCAGAGGGCATAGCCTCAGAATACAGGGACATCCATTTAGAACAGAGATGAGGAGGAAATTCTTTACCCAGAGGGTGGTGAATTTGTGGAATTCATTGCCACAAACAGCCGTGGAGACCAAGTCATTGGGTATATTTAAAACAGAGGCTGATAAGTTCTTGATGAAGGTAAAATTCAAAGTAAATGCTATTATGAGAGTACATATATGATATATATGTACATATACATATACAACCCATTTTTTGTGGGCATACTCAGCAAACCTGTAGGATAGTAACTCTAATAGGATCAATGAAAGATCAAGTACAGAAAACAACAAACTGTCCAAATGCAAATATACATAAATAGCAATAAATAATGAGAATTGAAGTAACAAGAATAAAGAGTCCTTAATGTGAGATCATTGGTTGTCGGAACATCTCAACGGATGGGAAAGTAAGTGTAGTTATCCCTTTCTATTCAAGAATCTGATGATTTTGGGGTAGGGACTGTTCTTGAACCTGATGGTGTGAGTCCTGAGGCTCTTGTACCTTCTACCTGAGAGCAGCAGCGAGAAAAGAGCATGGCCTGGGTGGTGAGGATCTCTGATGATGGTTGCTACTTTTCTATGACAGTGTTTCATGTAGATGTGCTCAATGGTTGGGAGGGTTTGCCCATGATGTACTGGGCTGAATCCACTACCTTTTGTAGGATTTTCTGTTCAAAGCCATTGGTGCCAGGCCGTGCTGCAGCCAGTCAATACACTCTCCATGACACATCTATAGAGGTTTGGCAAAGTTTTTGAAGTCATGCTGAATCTCCGCAGACTCCTAAAGAAATAGAGGTGCTGCCATGCTTTCCTCACAATTACATTTATGTGCTGAGTCCAGGGCAGGTCCTCTGAAAGAGTAACTCCCAGAAATTTAAAGTTGTTAATTCCCTCCACCTCTGATTCTCCGATGAGGACTGGCTCATGGACCTCTGATTTCCTGCCCTGAAATCTATAATCAGTTCCTTGGTCTTGCCGACATTGAGTGGGAGGTTGTTCTTAAAACACCACGTAGCCAGATTTTCAATCTTCCTCCCGTATGCTGATTCATCACCACCTTTGATATGGCCCACAACAGTGGTGTCTCAGCAAGCTTGAATGTGGTATTGGAGCTGTGCTTAGCCAGACACTCATAGGTGTAAACCGAGTAGAGCAAGGGGCTAAGCACACAGCCCTGGGGAGCACCTGTGGTGATGGGGATTGTGGAGGAGATGTTGTTGCCAATCTGAACTGACTGGGGTCTACAAGTCAGAAAATCCAGGATCCAATTGCACAAGGAGGTATTGAGGCTAAGATCTTGGAGCTTATTGACTAGTTTTGAGGTAATGATAGTATTAAATGCTGAGCAGTAATTGATAAAGAGCATCCTGATGTATGCACTTTTGCTGTCCAGATGTTCCAGGGTTGTGTGAAGAGCCAATGAAATGACATCAGCTGTGGATCTGTTGCCCTGGTTGGCAAATTGGAGCAGATCAAGGTCACTTCTCAGACAGGAGCTGAAATGTTTCATCACCAGCCTCTTATCACTGTGGATGTGATAGTCACTGAGGCAGGTCACCACGCCCTTCTTGGGCACCAGTATGACTGAAGCTTGCTTGAAGCAGGTGGGTACCACACTGCCAAAGCAGGAGTTAAAGGTATAGTGAACACACCAGCCAGTTAGTTGGTCAGCACAGGTCTCCAGTACATGGCCAAGTACCCCATATAATCCAGATGCTTTCCTTGGATTCACCCTCCTGAAGGCAGCCTGCACATCAGCTTCATATACTGAGACCAAAGGATCAACAGGAGATGTGGGGGTTTGTGATGGTTCCTCCATGTTCTGACAGTCAAAATAAGCATAGAAGGCATTGAGCTCATCTGGAAGTGAAGCTCTGTTGTCCCCCATGATGCATGATTTAACTTTGTAGGAGGTTATGGTATTCAAACCCTGCCACAGCTGTCGAGCATCCCTCATTGATTCCAGTTTGGTTCGGAATCTTCACTTCACTCATGAGATGGCTTTCTGTAGATCATATCCGCACCTCTTGGCACTGAGCATGAGTCCGTGGTGCAGAAGGGAAAACGGGGTAAGAGGGGAGTGGTAGTCTCAATAGTCAGAGGAACAGAGAGGAGATTCTGTGGACGTGAACAAGACACTTGGATGGAATGCTGCCTCCCAGGTGCCAGGATCAGGGATGTCTCGGTTCATGTCCACAGCATTTTGGAGGGGGAAGGAGCCGGATGTCTTGGTACATATTGGTACCAATGACATAGGAAGGAAAAGTAAAGAAGTCCTGAAGAGAATTTAGAGAGCTAGGTAGAAAGCTGAAAAGTAGGACCTCCAGGATAGTAATTTCTGGATTGGTATCTGTGCCACGTGCCAGTGAGGGTAGAAACAGGATGATTTGGCAGATAAATATATGGTTAAGAAACTGGTGCAGGAGGCTGGGCTTCAGCTTACAAGGAGGCGGCCAGTGAGTGGGGCTGATGAGGGGAAAGAAGGGTCAGTTATGACTGAATGGCAGAGCAGACTCATTGGGCCATATGGCGTAATTCTGCTCCTATCACTCATGGTCTTGTCACATTCTTGGTTTCCAGACTTGAATGTTTCTGATCTGGCCCTCAGCAAGTTTGGATTTTATGGTCCATCCAGGGCTTCTGATTGCATTTAGTGGGGACACACTCATTTACAGCTGTTTTAATAAAGTCTGTTACAACCCTGGTGTATTCATTCAGATCTCTAGATGAGTGCTGGAACATGGACCAGTCCACTGACTCAAATCAATCCTGTAATCGTTCCTCTGCCTCCTGTGACCACCTCTTAGTTGTCCTAATCTCTGGAGCCTTGCTTTTTAGGCTCTGCCTTAATGCAAGTAGGGGGAGGACAGCCAAGTGATCTGGTTTACCAAATTGCGGTCTGGGCAAGGAACAGTAGGCATTCCTTATCTGTGTAGTAGTGGTCCAGTATGTTGGGACCTCTGGTGCTACAGGTTATATGCTGGTGATAATTGGGTAGGGTTTTCTTCAAACAGGCCTGGTTGAAGTCTGTCTATAATTTGAAATGTGTCGGGATGGGCCGTTTCTTGTCTGCAGATGACATTGTGCAGTTTCATGAGTGTTTGCTTAGTCAGCTGCCGGTGGTATGTAAGCTGCAATCAGGATCACTGATGAGAATTCCTGGGGTAAATAGAATGGTCTACATTACATCGTTTGGTGTTCCAAGTCAGGGGAAGCGAGTTCAACATAACTGCCACAACGAGAATTGACCATAAAACTCACAGCAGTGCCAAAGGTTATGGAGAATGTGTTTGATGTGGATAATAAATCAGCCATGATAGAATGGTGGAGCAGAGTTATTGGGCCAAATGGCCTAATTCTGCTCCTATGCCCACTTCTCATTGCTATCGTTCAGGGATGAGGTACAGGAGCCTGAAGGCACACAGTCCACGATTCAGCAATAGCTTCTTCCCCTCTGCCATTAGATCTCTGAATGGACATTGAACCCATGAACACTACCTCAGTACTTCTTTCTTTCTCTCTGTTTGCACTACTTATTTAACACACAAACACACACACACATATATATAAACATATACACTTACTGTAATTTACAATTTTTTATTATCATATATTGCAATGTACTGCTGCTGCATAACAAATTTCACGACATATGCCAGTGATATTAAACCTGATTCTGATTCTATGTCTTATGTTCTTAGTGTAATTAGGAAAGAAAGGAACTTTACAGATAACATTTGTTGTACCTGCAAAATAATGTAATCAACTCCAAAGAACAAAATGGCCTTCATGCTAGAATAGCATTAAAATTACAGCAATTATACAAAAGAAGTTTGGTAATTGTGCAGGGGTAATTTAGTCCATTTTTTTTTTCTTTTTCATACATTTTTTCATAAAAATGTATTCCTGAATGTTGGTATTAGTAACAAGACTAAGTTATCACATAGCCCCAGAGCTGTTGGTAGTGTGTCTCATGAACTACGTTGACCACGTGTTAAATATGCACCTACAATACTATGAGCATGAAGTTACAGAATTCTCTGTTCAGATTTAATTAATACATTCTTCTTTTGGTGTGCTAAACATGTGCTACGTGTCATAGTAATACCCACATTTTGTGATCTGGAAATAAAATCAGGGTAGGATTTTGATGATACCCCTTAAGCAATGGTCTAATAACCACAAACTACTGGAAGGCAACGGCTTTACTATTTTCAGATGTTCCGCTATGGTACAAGTTCATGACATCATCATGTTAGCAAATGATACTAGAGAATGGCAGGGAGACTAGGTGAACCAACACTAAGAATGCATGTCTCAATGTCCCAGTGGAAATGAACATCATGTGTGGCTCTTGTGTACAAAAAATGCAATGGATTTAGTTTCTTGTTTCATATTCCTTAGGACCAATATGCAGTTCAATGTGAATATCTGGCAACAGCTAACTTATTTTGCTTCTTCAGGTTAACGTCAAAATCCTCATAAGTTGTTACTACATTGAACATTGGTTCTCCATTAAATATACCAGAACGAAATAGTCTGATTTTATTCAGATGCAAGTTTTACTTTATTACCTTAACAATTCAGCTCTCAAATAAATTCAACCATATTGTCTCATTCCTTTGGAATACAGCTATTGATCATTTTTAAAAACTGAATTTTTCACATTTTCCATCTCTCTCAATCCCATATTTCCATTGTCTCAGTTTATGAACATGCTTTTTTAATTGATGAACTATTGTGTTTCATACTGATTTGTGCTGTCTGGTCTCTGGCATCATGGCAAAGCAGATATTAATGATTTTTTCTCTCTGTCTGATCAAGATAAATGGAGATCCAATGCTCAGGGTTTGCATTAACCTAATGGATCAAAGGGGTGCAGTTCAATGGTGCAAAAGAATTAAAGTGACATCCTTGGTCAGCAGGCTGACATGAAAGGAAAAGTCCTGGTAAACATTAGGATCATCAAAAAAGAGTAAGAACTGAGATCTGTCAGACTTCCAGGCACTGAAGTTGAAAGTAAGATCTATAAGACTACAAACACATAATAGCATGAGAAACAATAGGAAAATAAGATAATTACACTGTTGGTAACATGGTGCTAAGAGCTGGAAGGACTTCAAATTCATGGGCATTGCAGTTCTAGGGTGATGCTTATTGCACTGCCCTTACTAGGAATTTCACTGGTGGATGGGAGCATTTACACTATATTTGAAAAGTGTAGGCACTGGTGTAGTGCATGGAAAGGAATAAAGGATACTTAACAGTGCAAATGTTTGAGGGTAAAAGAGGATGAAATAGCATAGTGCTAGTCAGAAACAGAGTGAGAGACTAGGAGAGGTTAAAATGCACAAGTGCATAAATGCAGTAGGTTGGTGACCTGCTATTACAGGTTTTGTCAGAAAATATAAATACAAATACAAATTTGTAATACAAAGGAAATAACAAAACTGGCAATTCAATTGATCAGACATTATTAGAATGGTTTATTATTGTCACACGTTCTGAGATATAGTGAAAACCTTGTCTTGCAGACTTAATATAGCTCAAATCATTACAGTGTTTTGAGGTAGAACAAAGTAAAACAATAACAGAATGGAGATTAAAGTGTAACAGCTACAGAGAGAGTGCTGTGCAGGTAGACACCAATGTGCAAGATCATAACGAGGTAAATTGTGAGGTCATTCGTACTTGGGAAGTATTCAATATTTAGTTTCTAGTTTCAGATTCCTTGGTACCGCCATGCAGCACTCAATCCTGAGAAATGGGGCAGCTTTCATTGAGGAAGATGCAGTGTTGGAGAGAGATGATGTCTGTCAATGACAGAATCCATTTGGTTAGTTAAGTATAATTTTAAGGTTTAGATTAATACTGGAGAAGTGCAAGAAGCAACCTCAAACTTAATCAGAGGACAGCTGTCTAAAGAATTGAGAAAAAATCTCATCAAATTATCAGATAAATATTACAATAGATAACTTTAAAGAACTGTGGACAACACTGAAGCAGTATCAGAAAATGCAACGTTCTTCACAAATGCTGAGGGGCCAACAAGCGATAATAGTAAGATGGTAATTGGAAATGTAAGGAACTGTACATATAAAATTTAGGAGCTCCTGCAGGCTAACTGGGATAATGTGCACATCAGCATGTAACTGAAGCTCATCTTTCCTGACCTGCTGGTATCCCAAATATGCTTCCTTGGTTTCCACACCAGGCTTCCCCCTCTCTTTGGTGGGGAAGAAGCTTCTGACCTAGCAGCAGATCTGTAGTGGTGTCACTGAAACAAGTGAGCCTTCACCCTGCTGGATTCTATCCTGACATTTGCTTCTCTTTAGTTCCTAACATCAATCACCTTCAAATTATATGACAGACTGACCACTGCTCAGTGCTGCTGATTGGATGAAACACCCAGCAGCAAATTCATTCATTGTGGGTTGAATGATTATGCACCTTGAAACATCCTTGCTTCCCCTGCTCTCTGCTGTAGTAGTAGCTTAATAGCTTGGGAAAATTCTGTGTAGTACATAGGCACGGTGAGCGATGAACAAAATGTGGGTCTCTGCACATACTTTGACATTTGTGGTTACAGTGGTATTTGATCATAAGGGAAAATGAAAGAACTACACTTGTACAATGTTTTTACCTACTTCAGGGCATCTCAGAGCACTTTACAACTAATGCACGAAATATGCCAACAGATATGCAAATAGTAATGCAAAAATGATCAGGTAATTTACTTTATTGATATTGGCTTTAAATTTGTAACCAAGGCAACTGGGAATAATTTCTTGCACTTTATATAGCATCAAAGGATTACTCACAACCAGCTAGAAGGCAGCAGTGATATTACTGCGTCTCTCTACAGATTTTGATTCACTGAATGTAAAGCGTAACTGGTAAAACCTGCAATATATTGCTATTTGTAAATTTTCCTCAAAAAAAAATACGTGGCTCATCAAGCTATTTCAGAGGACTGTTCCGAATCTACCAGTACGACCATTCTGGAGTTACAGTCAAGGCAGACTGGGCAGCACAATGGTGCTGAGACTGCCTCACAGTTCCTACAGTTCAGGTTCAATCCTTTGTTGTTTGTCTGGAGCTTGTAGGCTCTTCCCAAACCATGTTTCATCTGCGTGCTTTGGTTTTCAAGACATAAGTCGTACCCCCTATTGTGTAGGATTGGTCAAGCCGGGGAGGGTGGGAATTAATGTTATGATTAATATTAACAGATTCTTGAATGGTTGGAGCAGAATCACTGGGCCAAAGGGCCTGTTTCTGCACTGAATGACTCCAAGGGGGGTAAAATAACTTCTATAAAAATCATTAGTGAAATGGACTTCTTTGACAATCCAGTAGAACCATAGGTTAATCTGATACTTGAATTTAAATTTACCAACTACCATGATGGGAACCAATCTCACGTTTCCTAGCTAGCATTCCAATCCTCTGTCTAGTAATGTAACCATTATGCTACCGTACTCCAGCTCTTCAAGACATCCTTTCAGCAATGTATATACTTCTCAGAAAAGGAGCAACAAAATAAATTGAATGAATTGATTAAGAACACTTAACTGAATATTGTTATTGTATGCTTAATCTTGCACTGTATTAATGCTCCTCATTGGGATTTGGGGTTTTTAATTTTGTAAAATGTTTTGAAAAACTAATAAAAAAAAAATTTTAAAAAAAAGAACGCTTAACTGCTACAGATTGTGGCATATTTGAAGTATAGCTTAGAACCACAGAAATTAAAATCTTGCAGAAAATGTGGCTCCTCCCCGATTCCCAGAGTGAAGTTGGACATGTGCCTTTTACATCAACTTTCAATCCATGCAATAACACTAAATTGATTAAAAATCTACATGGAGGTAAACGGAAGAGGTGTATTAGAACCTTTATTTTTAAAATGTGCATGAAGTTTAGGCATGATATCCCAGAATGTATGACAACAATATGCTAGTGCTTTCAACATTATGATAAAGGGAATTTGACAGCAACAGCTGGTGCAGACCCATGCTTCATTAACTGTGGGAGTGCTAAAGTTGCTGTTTCTGATAACTTCCCTCTTCACAATGCACTGCTGTAATCAGCATCAAGGAAATTGAGGTAAAAATAAAGAATTGAACTGAACTTTTATTTTTAAATGCTGCAATTTTACTGTAAAGTCCACTGAAGAAGCCTGAGTATTTGAATTGCAAATTAAACACAAATAGTATTGACCACATGGCTTTGAGAAACATACCTAATTTCCTTAGAACAAATTATTTCAAAATTACACAAATTTCACAAGTCAACTTTATTTTTAATGATACTTTAAATTTAAGCTTACATCAGTTCTGAATTTTTAAATCTTTATTTTGCTCAAGAAATTGTTTACAATGTTATAAAAATAGAGCACATTACCTCCTGGTTTGCTGCCTGCTAGAATTCTTCAATATACTTAACTATAAACTGGATTTCGCTAATCTATAAAGATGTGTCTTTCAGCAACTGATGCGGGGTCAACCGTGATTACGTTTCTTGTTTGAGAAAGTTTGGGCCATTATAACAACAAAAAGGAAATTTTCCATTCCAGTATCAGGATAAAATACCCTTTACATCTCAAAAAGAGCTTGACATATTGCAAAACACCATTCACTCTCTTCCAACACTGTACTTCACCCAAATCTTCACCTCAGATAATTTTACATCAATGAATCAGCATGATTTTACAGGAATAGGAAAAATTGTCCTTAATCTCCAGTGATTGACACAATCAGTTTGTGTTGAATGAGGTAATAAGCAAATTGATATCAAATGACTCAGTCTGTAGAATTACTTTACATAAATTTGAACCCACTGTTAAAATGTGTGCAGCCAAAAACACAAACACTATCTTTAGCAAGAAAGCTTTTCCAAGCCTGTACATGGTTTCATTAGGCTTATGTTTACCCATTGATGGTTTTTTTTTTTGCCATTGATGAACCATCATTTGGGCCTTAATATTCAATTGTGATTTTGCCTTACACACACTGTTGATATTGTCACTTTTTAAAAAAAAAATCACTCAAATAAATTAAAGATAGTTTACATCAATATGCACACCTCCGAGTTCATTTAGTTACAATCTCTTCAAGTGTAAGCTACATGTAGTACAAGATCATAGTCAAAACACAGTCTACTCCAAGCCAACAGTAACTAGATTATGTTTGCAATGATAGCAATTCCTCTTCTAAAAAGTTACTTATGCAGAACAACATTTGGGAGACAGCATTTCTGTTTACATTACAAAATGCAGTGGCATCAAGGCACTAGTATCTCACCTTGAATAAGAGAGGTGGTGACCTTCACCACCTCATATTTTGCTCAATCAGTGAAAATCCCTAATAACAAATTGCGACGCTCAGCCACCCAAGAAGAAACTGAAAAGACATGAGGGTAAGAAAAGCTGTGTACTTCTCCAACACAATAAATCTTTTCATAGAAAGTTAATTCTTCTGGGTCAGCATATTTCAAAACTTAGGAAAATGCCTACAGGCCATTAAAACAAAAGTTGTCTAGGAAAAATATACATTTTCTTGACAGTCAACCCTTTGGTTTAATTACAAAAGTAACTAATTAATAGAGGTTTAGCAACAATTCTGCTTTATTAATGAATTATTACAAGAATTAGAGCTAAATGTTCTGCTCCTCTGTGTTGATGCATGGAATTGCAGAAGAGATGACTCTGCTATACACTTGACCTTTTCTGAAAAATCAGGCATTTGTTGTTAGCTGGCATATCAACCTAAAAATAAATTAGACTACTATTAGCATGCCAAGTGACTCCTGCTGGTTTTTAAAGCAACATTATCACAATATCAGCTGCAGCTTGATAGGATAGATGAGATGTTTTCACTTATGGGAGAGTCACAAACAAGGGGATAAGGTCACAAGGGGTGGAAAGGTAGAGAGGCAAAGTGGTAGAGGAAGAGGGGAACACAAAGCGAGGCATGATATAATACTTCTAAAAAAAAATTTTTTATTGAGATACAGTGCAGAATGGGCCCATCTGGCTCTTGGAGCCAGACCACCCAGCAATCCATCTGGTGCCTTTGGACTGTGGGAGGAAACCAGAACACCTGCAGAAAATCCACACATTCCATGAGGAGAATGTACAAACTCCTTACAGGCAGTGGTGGGCCGCGTGCACTGTAAAACGCTGTGCTACCCACTATGCTGCCACGTTGAGCTGAAGATCTAGGAGCAGTGGAGCAGAATAAAACAGGATGGAGACTCAGAGGAGGAAGAAATGTAGAAAAGCAGATGGACAGAAAGTCAAATGAATTACTGTACTGTGTTTAATGTAAAGGCTGATTTATACTTCTGGGTACGGGCTACGCCGTAGGCCTGATTTTCACTTCTGTGTAGGCTCTACGCCGTAGCGAGCATGCGTTGGTGTGCGCCAAAACGCTAGTTGGCGGTGGGGTTTCTATGCCACTGTGTTGAGTTTCTTCATGAGAGACATGGTCGAGGAAATGAATTTCAAACATTTTCGCATGTCGGCATGTAGATTTGACGATTTGCTTCATCTACTTTGCATCGGTGTACAGACATGGCAGAGAAGAAGCAACTGGAAATGCGTAGGAGGAAATGCGATGCTACCAAGCGGACTAATCAGTTGTTGCGGTCTACGTTGCCACGACGTGCGAGTTACTTTTTTGGGGAGGTGTATGTCACCCTACGGTGTAGGGTACGCGGTACCTATGGCGTAGTTGCGATGCAGAAGTATAAATAAAGCTTAAGCAGATGCAAATAATACACACACTGTTAAATGCAAAAACACAGGAGAATTTGTCCAGAAATATTTAGTTGATATCTATCATACATACATACTTTTGTAGTTCGATCATATAGACCACAAATAATTCATACCATCTGTTTGAATGTCATCCCATTTTCAGCAGCAAGCTTCTGTAATATACTCAAATCTCTCAAACCCCAGGTTGGATTTCTTTTAAAAGAAAAAAAATGCATTTAAATTGAAATGCTACAAACTATATTATTAACTTCTTTTTAAAGAAAGGAACTTTATAAATGAAAATAAATTGCAATCATTAATTACCTCTGCCTCAAACTCAAATCAAAATCTATGTTGCTCTGTGGAGTAATCAAGCCATTGATCGCATAGGGCTGCAGGAAAGAGTAATGTCAAATTAAATCAGTGACTATCCATATTAATCAAAACATCCCCCCCCCAGCAACCTACTCGGCCACAGTGCAGAGGGCTTCAAAGTCCAAATTAACAACTAGTTGAGTCAAACTTTGTAATCTTCCAGAACAATGTTACACAGGCCAAACCTCAGGAAGAGTTGGAATAATGCAAAAGTAGGAAAGAAATAAATGCCGCTCTATAGCTATATTCACAATGTTTACATAATGCCAAATTTATTGTTCTAGATTATTAATACAAGCACAAATGATCAGCATCATTTCCTGAAAAGGCCCTCTTAGTTCTAAAAATCATAATGAACCAAATCTACTGTTGTGCAGTGTTAATTTCAAAGCCCCAGTGTATTCACTACTTTATAATTATACAGGTTCTTTTACTCTGTGTAAACCAGTACAAAGACATTGAATATTTTCAACCTAAATGGACAACCTGTGGCAAATACCTAATCTTTCCCTGTAAAAGCAAGTTGTTTGGCACAAGTAACTAGAAATATAGGGGGCTAAAGTGAGATCATGAAGGATGTCAGGGAAGCCAAGGCAGACCAGAATGATAACCCCACCTCCACTTTCTGATACAACTCTGGATTCTGTAGCAGAAGAAACATAAAGCAAAAGTAGGTTCTTCACTCCCTGGTGCTTGCTCTACAATTCAATGAGATCATGAGTGATCTTAATATCCAAAAATCTATCAATCTCTGCCTTGAAATAATTCAGCCCAATTTGTGTAAAATTCACTGTGGGCAAAGAAATTTCCTATCATCTCAGTTCAGAGTGAGTGACCAAGCCCTTATTTTGAAATTGTGACCCTTATTTCTAGCCAGGGGAAATATCATCCCTGTAACTATACTGTCAAACTCTTTAAGAATAGTGGTCCCTAGATGCTGAGGTGCAGTAATGGTTTTGCAGATGAACATTAATTGGTTAGCTTCTCCCTTTCACAGGAGATGCTGATTTCCGCACGTGAAAATTGGGTACAAGCTATTCCCAGCCTTAATAATGTCCTGGTTTGGTTGCATGCCGATGTGAACTGGTGTGTTAAGGAGGAACTGCTTCCTTAACTGAACTGATAGGTGATTAATTGTACCTTACCATATCTTCAAAGATCTTTTGTTGTTCCTAAAGTTTCAGTCATCCTCCTCCTCCACCTGGAGTGCCATGGGAGAGGACTGCATTGCATAATACAATATTGCACAGAACACAATAAGAGATGATATGAGATATTCTGGTATGTCGAGAAAGGTCCAGAAAGATCCTTTAAGTGGTGTTAATAAGCCTTTCCTCCAAGCAACATTGCTTGCTGCTACCTTCATGAAGGGAGATGAATTTGCTTCTCTTTCAGCAGAGAAACTTTCAACCCTTACCAAATTCAGGGAGTAATACGGTGGATCATTGTCTAAGGTCACAAGAATGAACCAAAATAAGACCAGAAGACATAGGAGCAGAATTAGGCCACTCAGCCCATCGAGTCTGCTCCGCCATTTCATCATGGCTGATCCATTTCCATCTCAACACCATTCTCCTGCCTTCTCCCCACAACCTTTCATACCCTGACTAATCAAGAACCTGTCAACTCTCTGCCTTAAATGCATCCAGTGACCTGGCCTCCACGGGCGCCTATGGCAAAGAATTCCACAGATTCACCACCCTCTGACTAAAGAAATACCTCCTCATCTCTGTTCTAAATGGATGTCCCTCTATTTTGGGACTGTGCCTGCTTTCTTGGACTCCTCTACCAAAGGAAGCATCCTCTTGACATCCACTCTAACTAGGTCTTTCAATACTCTATACGTCTCAATGAGACTACCTCACTCATTCTTATAAATTCTACCAAGTAGAGACTGAGAACTTTCAATCACTGCTCATACGATAAATCTTTCATTCCTGGAAAGATTCTCATGAACTTCCTCTGAATACTCTCCAATGTCAGCACATCCTCTCTAAGATAAGGGGCCCACAACTTCTCACAATACTCCAAGTGAGGGCTTACCAGTGCCTTATACAACTGCAGCATTACATCCTTGCTTTTATATTTCAGTGCTCTTGAAATGAATGCACTCACCTTCCTCACCACCGATTCAACCTGCTAATTAACCTTTAGGGAATCCTGCACAGACCCCCAAGTTCCTTTGCACCTCCGTTTTTTGTATTTTCTCTCCATTTAGAAAATAGTCAACCCTTTCAGTTTTTCTACCAAAGTGCATGACCGTATACACCTCCAAACACCGTATTCCATTTGACATTTCTTTGCCCATTCTCCTAATCTATCGAAGTCTTCTGTAGCGTCTCTACTTCCTCAAAACTACCTGCACCTCCAACTATCTTCACATCATCTGCAATCTCTGCAGCAAAGCCATCAATTCCATCATCCAAATCATTGACATATTATGTAAAAAGAATCGATCCCAACACAGCCCCTCTGTGGAACACCATTAATCACTGGCAGATAACTAGAAAAGGATCCCTTTATTCCCACTCTTTGCCTCCTGCCAATTAGCCACTGCTTTATTCATGGTAGAATCTTTCCTGTAATACCGTGGGCTCATAGCTTGTTACGCAGCCTCATGTGAGGCACCTTGTCAAAGGCCTTCTGAAAATCCATATATACACCATCAACCAATTCTCCTTGTTATTTCTTCAAAGAATTCCACCAGATTTGTCAGGCAAGATTTTTCCCTGAGAAAACCATGCTGACTACAGCCTATTTTATCATGTGCCTCCAAGTACCCTGAGACCTCATCCTTAGTAACCATCTCCAACATCTTCCCTACCACTGAGGTCAGACTAACTAGCCTACGGTTTCCTTTCTTCTGCCTCTCTACCTACTTGACATCTGCAATTTTCCAGTCTTCCAGAACCATTCCAGAATCTAATGAATCTTGAAAGATCATTACTAATACCTTCATGATCTCTTCAGCCACCTCTTTCAGAACCCTGGGGTGTACACCATCTGGTCCAGATGACTCATCTTTAGACCTTTCAGTTTCCTAAGAATCTCTCTAGTTATGTTAACTTCACACACTTCATGGCCACTGACACTTCCACAATACCGTTAGTGTGTCTGGAGCACACCAGACACACTGGAGTCCAAGAAAGCGGACACACTGTAGCTAATGTGTTTGGGTCCCTGGAGCAGGGACCCAATCGCAGACCAAGTACTGTGCACACTGTGATATTTATTGAGTACCAAATCCAGAGGGGCAACAAAGTTGGCATCAAAGTTCAAGTGGCGATCAGAAAATCCAGAGAAATTCAAAAATCAGAATCAGGAAAGAGACAGGGTCAAAAACCAGAACAATCAAGATAAACAGACAAAATAAGGGTCAGCAAACAGGCAGGGTTGATACTCAGAAGGACAGAGTTTAGATATGAATGCTGGAAAGGCTCAGGAAAATTCACAGGCACAAACGCAAAACACAAGTGAAAACACAGGACTAAAATACACTGAGCAATAAACAGAGAGGCAGATGATAGGTGGAACACAATGAGACAGAGGTGGCAACAATACAGGTAATAATGGGAAACATGTGAGGGGCAGAGTAATCAGTGATACAGGGGTAGGAGTAGAGCAGGAGAGGGGACAGGAGCACATGGGGCATGAAAACAAACAAGAGCACATGGCAATACAAAACCACAGAATGACAGCGGGGAAGCACACAAAAAGACAGGGTTCAACTGGAGGTACTAACATCGTGTCTTCCACAGTGAAGACCGATGCAAATACTTAGAGTTCATCCTCCATTTCGTTGTTCCAAATTACTCCCTTTCCAGCATCGTTTTCCAGCAGTCCGATATCTGCTTTTGCCTCTCTGTTACACTTTATGTATCTGAAGAAACTGAAGAAGTTAGTTAAGATTGGGGCTTTTCCATCCCTCACCATCAATGCTGCCCTCACCTGCATCTCTTCCATTTAGTATATGTTTGCCCTCACCCCATCCTCCCGCCACAATACCAAGGATAAGAGCAGACTCATCTGCAGCTTAATGTGAAAAAGACTAAGGAGCTGGTGGTGGACCTGAGGAGGTCTAAGGCACCAGTGATCCCTGTTTCCATCCAAGGGGTCAGTGTGGACATGGTGGAGGATTACAAATACCTGGGGATATGAATGGACAATAAACTGGACTGGTCAAAGAACACTGAGGCTGTCTACAAGAAGGGTCAGAGCTGTCTCTATTTCCTGAGGAGACGGAGGTCTTTTAACATCTGCCGGACGATGCTGAGGATGTTCTACGAGTCTGTGGTGGCCAGTGCTATCATATTTGTTGTTGTGTGCTGGGGCAGCAGGCTGAGGGTAGCAGACACCAACAGAATCAACAGTCTCATTCGTAAGGCCAGTGATGTTGTGGGGGTGGAACTGGACTCTCTGGCGGTGGTGTCTGAAAACAGGATGCTGTCCAAGTTGCATGCCATCTTGCACAATGACTCCCATCCACTCCATAATGTACTGGTTAGGCACAGGAGTACATTCAGCCCGAGACTCATTCCACCGAGATGTAACACTGAGTGTCATAGGAAGTCATTCCTGCCTGTGGCCATCAAACTTTACAACTCCTCCCTTGGAGTGTCAGACACTGAGTCAATAGGCTGGTCCTGGACTTATTTTTTCCACTTGGCATGATTAACTTATTATTATTTAATTATTTATGGTTTTATATTGCTATATTTCTTCACTATTCTTGGTGGTACGGCTGTAACAATTTCAATTCTACTTCCCATTCCCATTCCGACATGGCCTCTACTCCCCCTGCTTCACCATACCGCATTCCTCTCATCTATCTCCTTAGCTCTGGTGCTCTTCCTCCTTCCCTTTCTTTAACCCTCTCTTATCAGACTGCCCTTCCTCTAGCCCTTTATTTCTTTCACTAAATAACTTCCCAGCTCTTTACTTCACCTCCTCCCCTTCTCCCGGGTTCACCTATCACCTTGTACTTCTTCCTCCCCTCCTCCCGCCTTCTTACTCGACTTCTCATCTTTTTTTCCAGTCCTGATGAAGGGTCTCAGCCTGAAATGTCGACTGATTATTCCTTTCCATAGATGCTGCCTGGCCTGCTGAGTTCCTCCAGAATTTTGTATGTGTTACCTTAGATTTACAGCATCTGTAGATTTTCTCATGTTTGTGACCCAATCCAGAATTGCTGATCCTCTAGTGGGCTCAATGAAAAGCTGCTCTAAAAAGCCATCTCACAGGCTTTCCACTAATTTTCTCCTTGGGATCCAGCAGGAACTTGATTTTCCCAACTTATCTGCATAATGAAATCCCCCCATGGTTAAAGTAATATTGTCTTTTTGTCTTCTTTTTTCTATCTCCCACTGTAATTTGTAGACCAGATCCTGGCCACCGTTCAGAGGCCTGTAAATAACTCCCATCAGAATCTTCTTACCCTTGCAGTTTCTGAACTCTACCCACAAGGACTTTACATCTTTAAATCCTATGTCACCTCTTTGTAAAGACTTAATTTCATTTTTTTTTTACCAGCAGAGCCACTCCTCCTCTGCCTACCTGCCAGTCCTTTCATCAGATTGTATATCCTTGGAGATTAAGCTCCCAACCACAATCGTCTTTTAGCCAGGACTCTGTGACACCCACAATCTCTAACTGCACTACAAGATCATCTATCTTATTTTCTATACTGTGTGCATTCAAATATAATATCTTGTATTGTCACCCTTCTCAAAATCAAGGAAATTAAGGGCTCTTTACTTCACATTGACTTTTACTGTGAGGTTGAGGCATGACATTGCTATCAGGTGACCTCTTCCTTAGAAGAACCCTAGGCTCTAAACATCTTGTTCCAGTCAGCTGCATGTATGAATGGAGCTGTCCAAGCACTGTTGTTTAGAGATCTTCTCCTGTTCCACCATCCGCCTCAACTGGCAAGTTTTCCATCCCTTCTAATTACGCTGAAGTTCCCTTTAGCTGGACAGAAGGATACACCCCAATACCTTGCTCCCACTAAAAACCAACTCACCCCAGTTCCACTTGACACCATGATTGCTGACGAACTTCAGGAAATTAAAGACTGCAGTTTAAATAGTGGGGTGCTTCTTCAAGCGGCCACAACCACGTTTCCTGTACATAGTTTATGCAGTGCATTAGCTGGATAGACCTATCCTAATTTTTCAGCATTGACATTGGACTAGTGTTTCATGACACCACTAACTCAACATTGTGCATATTAATAACTATACACATACTAGAGGTGGGAGTGACATAGTCAAATGCTGCAGAATTGCCCTTCCAAATGCAAATGAAATTTGTGCTCGCTGTGTTACATTCCTTGCTTTCAACGTTTTACATTTAAGCTAGGCCTCGCTTCTGAGAACATCCCACCAAGGCTTGAACTCCAACAGTGTAAAACTCTGTGAAAATCAGGCACTTCGCTCCTACACACATTGGTTTAACTTTGTTAAAAGCTGGAATTTCAGCTGCCAACATCAGCTTCCAAAAACACACAGTAGAATGTAATTTGGCAGGTTCAAACTAAACCTACTTGACATTTTTACAAATACTCCAAGAGCGTTTGACCGAGCATGATGTAAAGACCAGCTCCACAGCTCTGCAGACCAGAGCTGGAGACAAAGAAGGATCAATGTCAAACAATTATTGCTATATGAGGACGCAGTTCCTGATTACTTAACCTACTTCAACAATGATGTAGTGTTAAATCTAAATTTGTGTGGGATGCCAATTGAACTTCCAAAGGCCTACTAAACGGCTGGCATTTTAAACAGCTGACAGAATTGGTTTAATCAGTGGTCACAAGGCCACAGCACAAACACATTATTTTATTTTCAGCGGTAGAGGTCATCCCACAAACTATGACAAAAGCGTCAGCTTGAGCAGCTAGTGCTCTTCTGTGAGGTGGGTCATCGTTGGTTGTCATGGAGACAACTCGCCTGGTTACTGATATGATAAAAAAAATGACTGAGGCAGCCAGATGTGAAGAGCAGATTATACTCATTGTTGTACATGAGCAAACCAGGTGCTGTGGAACTGGTACATCTCCCGGAATGTAAATTCTTCTTTCTCATTGTCTGAGAAATATACATTTATGTGAATCAACACACTGTCCATCTTAAAACAAATTTTTAGGCATTACAGATTCTATCCATGAACTCAGGCCTCCTATAATTAAGAACATCAAGCTAAAGATGATAAACTTTCTACTCTGAGTAAAGATTGAAACCACCAAACACTCCCAAGTTAAATAATCCTGGCAATGCACTTTAGGGCCTCTCCAGTCGAATTTTTCCACTATTTCTTAAAATTACTTCCAATTTATAAGTTTAATGTAAGGCAATAGCCAGAACAAATCAACTCCATTTACTAGATAGTCAAATTCTACTAAGCCTAACTAATTGCAAAAGGTTAAAGGATATAGCTGTTATTAAAATGAACAAAAATTACTATTAAAAATTCCATGCCTATACTTCTTTTTGTCACTGTAACTCTAATCTTCTTCCAAATTTTTCTCCCTATACCTCTCTGCCTCGTTCCCTTTTCCCACTCGTAACACATTTTCTTACAGCCCATCTTCTCCATAAAACCTTTTATCATCTATAACCTTTTGTTTCATAATACTCCTTGGGAAGACTAGCTATGTTAAAATTGCTTTGTAAATACAGATTAGCACCGGTGACAAAAACACAACATGAAAATTGCTCTCGACATCTCAAGGTTCTGAGTGGTTTCACAGATGCACTTTGGTATTATTATGCTTCAATTCCTTGACTCAGATTTGCTTCAACTTGCCACAGGATATAAAACAAGACTCTGTGTTTATAATGCAAACATTTTTCCCATTTAGAACATTGTGCAGTATATCAATTCTCTGAAAGTAAATGACCCGGAATCACTATAAAACCTAATTTGTTTTCTGTACTGCTAACTTGACAATAATACTAGTAGGTACATTAGGAAGCTGTATAAATTGTCAAAGAATCCAATCTCATGGCCTACTTACCCCATAAGTGATCAGTAAGGCGTTTGGTTTCAGTAATTGGCCAGCTCCTTTGAAGAGACCCTGCAGAAATAAAAATATTGCAAACAGTAATAGCTTTATAAGAGGGTAAGTTCCCAGGCAGGTGATTGTTTTCTCAAATGTCTTTCCAAATTACCTCAAACTTAGACAAACAGAATTGCTTGGTAACTTCCATTTACATTCATAGCTAGGCTGTAGGAGAAGATGGTCCTCCTCAGGTAAGCAAAGTGGAATATTAGATGGATAAGATGGAGATTTGCATAGTTCACAAAGAGCAAATAATAAAATAACACTAAAGGATCTGCTGTCTCACAGTGAGGGGCAAAGGGGTCAGAAAGCATGTGCTTGCAAACAAAATGGTATTTGGAAGAATAAAAAAAATGGCTGAGGATTCCTCCCCCCCCCCCCCCCCAGATATTAACCAGGAAAATACAATATAAATCATTAAAACTGCAACCGGCAGAGTACTGACACAGTGCCATTGAATTTTACAGCACAGAAACAGGCCTTTCAGCCCATCTCATCCATGCTGACCAAGCTGCTTTCCTAAAGTATTCTCATTTGCCCACATTCCCCTAAATCTATCCTATCCATGAACATGTGCAAGTGCCTAATGCTGTAAATGTATCCACCTCTACCACTCTGGAAACTCATTCTACACCCCTCCATCCTATCCCCTATGTGAAAAACCTACCTCGCGGGTCCCCTTTAACTCTCTCTCCTTTAACCTCCATTTTCAAACTCCCTACCCTGAGAAAAAGACCACAACTATCTATGCCCCTCATGATTTAAAAAAAAATTCTTCAAGTTCCACACCACAGCCTCCTTCGCTCCAGAGGAAATAGTCCCGCAGAACCAGTTTCTCCTCTTTCTGCAATAGTCTTATAACTGAAGCCCGCTAGTCCCAGCAATATCCTATGAATCGCTTCTTGCTTCCTCTCTAGCTTAAGCACAACCTTTCTATAGTATGGCAACTAGAAGTGCACACAATATTCCTAATGTTATCTCACCAAAGTCTTCTACAGCTATAACCTATTTTTTTAACCCAGTGCCCTGTCAAGATGAAAGGAAGTAAGCTGTATTCCTTCTTTACCACTTTGTCCAGCTGTCGCCGCCATTTTCAGGGAATTAGATTCTCCCAGCTCTTCACTGGTCCCTGTTGTTGGGCAAGCTCTGCCCTGGCTGAACTTCCCAAAATGCATCACATTGCTCTTGTCTGAGTTAAATTCCAATTGCCATTGCTTTGCTCACTTTCCCTGTTGATTTAGATCTTGTGTAACCTTAGACAACTCTGTTAACTCTCCCATCACACCAAACATTTTGATGTCATCCACACATTTAATACTCATGTTGTCTTCCAACTCGTTATATATTATAAACAACAGGGGGATTCAGCATCAAACCCTGCTCCAATCTGAAAAGCAACCCTCAGTACCACTCTCTGACTCCATCTGCAGACCAAGTTTTAACCATCTCCTTCCACCGATCCAATTTTGTATCCATGGGATCACCCTGGGTCCCATATGATCTCAGTTCCAAACCTGCCTACCATGAGGGACCTCGCCATGACTGAGTCAGATAAAAATGTGTCAAGAACTTTTGATTAAATAACTCACAGCCTAATAGTGGAATGGAACAGGAATTAATGCACTTCCAAAATCTTTAACTAAATCTTCGCTGTCTTTATACCAATCAGACATTTCATTGCAGGTGATCCTAGTTCCTTTGTCTTGCAAAGGTCATTTGAATCAAGGAAATCAATCATCAAACATCCGTGAAATCAAAATCTTACATGCAGTCTATTTTTGCAAGCAGCTGGCACACATCAACTTGGCAACTCTTTGAAGCCATTCTTCCAGCATCATCTTCAAGTTCCAACTTGCATTCTCCACACTTCCAACATCGATTAACATGTAAGTATTTCCTCCTGTTGCCAATTGCTGCAGGTTACGTAGCTGTAGGCTTTTGTATGACTCAAGTGAAAAATTTCAGATTGTGAGCTATCTGCCTTCAACCTCAACCTCTTTGACCATGACTTTGATGCCTCCCCAATTCTCTTTGAACTCCTATGTAATGACTGATCTCGCTCTGTGCGAGGATGCATGAAATGCTATAGTATGGTAAAGCTGGTGAGCAGATAACAACTTTTACTTTTGTAGATAAGTCCCACGGTGGATAATGCTGCCAAATTAGATACTGGATCAATTCAATAACTAAACTAGTTTAAAAAAGAAATTTATCATTTAATAAAACCCTAAATTGACATATTGAAACTAAATACTGTAATATATTTTGGCTAATGATACATCAGAAGTATGAATAATAAAACATTTCAATTAAAGTTAAAACTTTAACTGGCAAATAATTAAATTGTGGAAGTAGATTACTGAAGTTGATTTCCATCTACTATAATCTGTTGTTCGAAAGAAAATCCTTTGGTATTTCTACTTCAACTTTTTGACTCTGACAGAAATGACTGCTATAATTCCAACAGGATGAATCTGTACAAATGAATTGAAATCTCACCTTGGTGCACTTTATTTCTGTGATATGAATCATGTTGATGTTTAAAATAAGATCAAAGGTGTTTGGCTGCAATCCTCCCCAGGTCTCCCAGCTTTGTGAGCAGTCAATATTAAGCGGCTGCTTGACATTCTCCACCCGAGTTGCTGCAATATACGCAGAAATGCTAAAAAAAAAACAAAACAGAATCAGGTTTAATATCATGGGCATATGTCATGAAATTTGTTAACAGCGGCAGCAATACAATATATGATAATACAGAAAAATTAATAAATCAATTACATTAAGTATATATATGTATTTTAGTTATATTAAAAAACAGTGCAATAACAGAAATAATAAAAAAGTGAGGTAGTGTTCATGGACTCAATGGCCATTTAGGAACCGAATGGCAGAGGGGAAGAGGCTGTTCCTAAATTGCTGTGTGTGTGCCTTCAGGCTTCTGTACCTCCCACCTGATGGCAACAATGAAAAGTGGGTACGGCCTGGGTGTTGGGGTCCTGATTAATGGACACCACCCTTCTGAAGTACTGCTCCTTGAAGATATCTTGTATACTATGAAGGCTAGTACCCAAGATAGAGCTGACTAATTTTTGAACTTTCTGTAGCTTCTTTTGGTCCTGTGCAATAGCTCCCCCCGTCCCACAGCGCACAATGATAAAGCCTGTCAGAATGCTCTCCAATGCATATCTGTACAAGCTCTTAAGTGTTCTAGGTGACAAACTAAATCTCCTCAAACTCCTAATGAGATATAGCTGCTGTCTTGCCTTCTTATAACTGCATCGATATGCTGGAACCAGGTTAGATCCTCAGAGATCTTGACACCCAGGAACTTGAAATTGCTCACTCTCTCCACTTCTGATCCTCTAGAGCACTGGTTTGTGTTCCCTCATCCTCTCCTTTCTTTAGTCCACAATCAGAGATTTACAAGGATGTTGCCTGGATTGGGGAGCATGCCTTATGAGAATAGGTTGAGTGAACTCAGCCTTTTTTCCTTGGAGCGATGGAGAATGAGAGGTAACCTGATAGAGGTGTATAAGATGATGAGAGGCATTGATCGTGTGGATAGACAGAGGCTTTCCCAGGGCTGAAATGACTAGCATGAGAGGGCACAGTTTTAAGGTGCTTGGAAGCAGGTACAGAGGAGATGGCAGGGGTAAGTTTTTTTTACGCAGAGAGTGGTGAGTGCGTGGAATGGGCTGCCGGCGACGGTTCTGGAGGCAGATACAATAGGGTCTTTTAAGAGACTCCTGGACAGGTACATGGAGCTCAGAAAAATAGAGGGCTATTGGTAACCCTAGGTAATTTCTAAGGTAAGGACATGTTCGGCACAGCTTTGTGGGCCGAAGGGCTTGAATGCTGCTGCAGGTTTTCTATGCTTCTATGTTTCTATCAGGTTTTTGGTCTTACCTGCAACGAATGCAAGGTTGTTGCTGCAACACCCCTCAACTACCTGGTACATTTTGCTCCTGTATGCCCTCCCATCTCCATCTAAGATACTTTTCATTAAGTCCTTTTGCAAGACGCCTTGTTAATTGACAATAAAAATAAAAAAAAATCAAAGTGCTGGAAACAATCAGCATCATCTATTGAATATTTCCAGCATTTTCTCGTACTCTTACTGTCAATATGATACTACTGAAGGCAACTCAATGCTAATTCAGTTTAGGAATTCACGAATTCATCTTTACCTTAAGCATGTAAGCCAACTATGTACATAAACTGAATAAATAAAAAACATATAATTTCTTATCCAGATGATAAAAAAGAGTAAAATACAACCATCCCATAAACTCTAGATTAGAGCACAAGTAACAATACATTAGTAATTTTATTTTTTTTTTAAAACGCTTTAGGAAAGATTACACAGATTGTATACAATTTAAGTATATACAATATGTATCACATTACTTTCAACATATTTTTGCCTTGCTGTTAACATCATAAAATAAAAATGGTTTGTCCCTCCTGGTGTTTTGATGATGGTGGTTGACACTGGATAGATTTCCAGTACAAAATGCTTTATGCCCCCTTAAAGGATTCCTTACATTTCTTGTTAAAGAGGTATCAACAGGCCATTATCTAGACCCGCTTATCATAATCCTGGTCTCTGGCACAGTAACCATACAATCCTTTGCAACATTAAAATGTTTTCTCCAAATCTATCACCTGTATGATACAGTTAATATTATTCACCTACCCTCTTGCTGGCACTGTTAAATCTGGCATCTACAATTTAGGATTTGAGTATTTGCTCTTGTGAGCATTGTTTTGAATCTTGTGTAATCACGATTTAATGGCATCGATGCATATAAAACTTAGACATCAGAGTTTCTAAAATTGATTTTCAATAATATTTAGAAAAGCAAACCAGCTTCAAACTTAAATATAAAAGCTTTATCTTAGTATACTTCCCCACATAGATGGTAATCATTCACACATTTTAATGTTTATCTCATTTCCTTTGAAAAACAATTTGGCTGGTAAATTTGAAATGATTAGATCATAGTAGATAAAACATACAATTTAATCTTCTACAAATGACCATTCCTAATTTCACGACATATGCCAGTGATATTAAACCTGATTCTGATCTGAGTAATCTACTTCGCCATGAAAACTTAATTTATACTCAACAATTAATATTTGTCAGCCCAAAACTCATTGCAATGCTTAAAGTATAACAGATCTTTTGGAATAAAATTAAACTGAATGTTGCACAAATCCATTTATACATTATTCAACAGCATATTTTTGTTTTTAAAACTGATGATTGATCACTTTCTTCAAAAGCTCCTTCAAAACTTTTCTTGACTGTACACACAGAGAAGCTCATATGGGAAACAAGATTAATCCACTGACAAGAGTTCTGAATTACCGTAAAGGAATTTTGATATGAACGCAGAAGTGAATGAAGAGACTAGAGAATAAAATTACTTTGGAGCACTATTGTCAGACCAATATCATACAAAATATGTGCCTGAATTAAACTGAGTACAAGTACCATATTATGTGAAAACTGTCTTAATCTTTTAAAGATCAACAAAAATGCATGTTTAGTGAAATAATTTGAAAATTATGAATTATTATTCCCTGAAAATGCATTAATGTCATCTTAATCACTGTCAGAGGAATATAAGGTATAGTCAGACAAAATAATTTCATGACATGACACAATGTTACAAAAGACATACATATTTAGATTCATAGTTATACTGCACGGAAACAGGTCCTTTGGCCCACTTAGAAAAAGATACCATAGTCTATCCATTTTCTACTGAGCTCTGGCACTTCTAAGTACTTTATACACTTACTTCTCATGAAATTAATGACAATGGAGGCCTAAGAGGAAATCTAGAACAGTGCTCGAGGAGCAGGACATCTTCATACTGTTCAGCCCCAATCCATTATCCTGAGTCAAGATACAAGCAGAATGAAAATTAAGAGTCTTAGAAAGACACCTTATATTCCGTCTGGAAAGCCACCAACCTGATGGCATGAACATCGAGTTCTTGAACTTCCGGTGAAGCCCCCCACCCCCCCCCCAACCCACTTTTCCTTCACCATTTCCCTCTCTCACCTTATCTATCACCTCCCTCTGGTGCTCCTCCACTTTTTCTTTCTTCCATGGCTTTCTGAACTCTCCTATCAGATTCCCTCTTCTCCAGCCCTGTATCTCTTTCACCAATCAACTTCCCAGCTCTTTACTTCATCCCTCCTCCCTCCCGGTTTCACCAATCACCTTGAGCTTCTCCCTCTCCTCCCCCAACTTTCTTACTCTGTCCTCATCTTTGTTTCCAGTCCTGATGTAGGGTCTCGGCCCGAAACGTCAACTGCACTCTGTTCCACGGATGCTGCCTGGCCTGCTGAGTTCCGCCAGCATTTTGTTTCTTTTGCTCAGTGGAAAAAAAAGTCTACTTGTATTAACCTTATCTAGTAACTTCACAATTTTGTATACCTCTATCAAATCTCTCCTCAATCTTCTACGTTCCAAGGAATAAAGTCCTAACCTATTCAATCCTTGTTTATAGCTCAGATACTCCAGACCTGGCAACATCCTTGTAAATTTTATCTGTACTCTTTCTACCTTATTAACAGCTTTCCTGTAGGTAGGTGACCAAAACTGCAGTCAACACTCCAAATTAGGCCTCACCAACGTCATATACAACTTCAACATAACATCCCATCACCTGTACTCAATATTTTGATTTATGAAGGCCAATGTGCCAAAAGCTTTATGACCCTATCTACCTGTGAAGCCACTTTCAATGAATTATAGACCTATACTCCCAGATTCATTTGTTCTGCAGCACTGTCCAGTGCCCTGCCATTTACTGTGTAAGACCCACCCTAGTTGATATGTGTGGATCATCCAAACAATAGTGGTTAAGTAAGGTAAAAGCAAAAAGTTATAGGCCCATAAAACAAGAATCATACAGTAACCCCTATAAATAGAAACTGGGCAAACTAAGTTCACAGTAAGAAAATAAAGGCTGAATTCATGGACTATATAATTAGATGATTTTCTACATTTATTGAGAAACCAACTCGGGGAATGGGCTATTTTTGACCTAAGATTAATTAATAATCTGTAGTTAAGGAGCCTTTAGGAAGCAGCAATTATTATACATAATTTTATGTTATGACTAAGTTGGTTTAATTCAATCTGACATCCAGGTTCTACACTTAAAAACAGCAAAATACAAAGGTATGAGATAGAGAGAGAGAGACCCCATTATATAGCACAGTAAAGAAATGAAACAAATATTGTTTGTCTACTGAAAGACATTAAAATTCTCCTGGATATACTGCAGAACAACAATTCTAGGGAAAAAAACAAGGCATAATGAAATTAGCATTAGTGTAAGCTAATTAGCATTAGCATTAGAGAAATAAGTGCAACAGAAACCGATAAAAATCCAGAACCCAATAACTTGCCTCCTATCATTTTGAAAAAGGTGGATGTGAGAAAGTGGATAAACTGGTTGTAAAACCAGGAAATTAGTCATCAGAGTTTTTAATCTAACATAGAATAGGAATATCAAATTTATAGTAATAATGTGAAGGATACATCCATGGTTTGCTAGCTAAGTGAGTTGAGGAACCAATTAGAGCATGGGTTATTTTAGATTGAATAATATGCAATAGGAAAGAATTAATTAATAATCTTGTGGTTAAGGGTCCTCTTGGGATGAGATTTTAGAATGTTTCGTTAGGTCGTAAAGGAGGCAATGTAAAGAAAAGGGAAAATAAACAGATTAGTCAGCCTGATAGTAACAGAAGGCAAAATGCTACAATTGAAAGTAATTGAATACAGTACATTGAAAGTAATTACAAGATTTGGCAGCATCAACATGGATTTACAAACGGAAATTGTGTCTAACGAGTATGTTTGTCTCTCTTGAAGGTCCTAGACTCCCCCACTATAGGAAATATCCTCTCCACATCCACTCTATTCAGGCCTTTCAACATTTGATCAGTCCCCCCCCCCCATTCTTCTAAATTCCTGTGAGTAAAGGACCAGAGCTTCAAATGCTCCTCCTACAATATCAGACTAGATCAAAGCAAATAGCCTGCCTCTATTGTTTTCAAATCTAGAAATAGTGGTGGAAAACCTCCAATCTACTTGTCCACTGGCATCCTATGCATCAAGGGCCTTTGCTGAGTGGTGGTGGATATATGGCCTGTTTAAGTAAAGGCAAATTATCTCTCCCTTATGTTTCTTTCATGATGGTAACCAAACCATGACACTACACATAATGTTGGAAAGACTCAGCAGGTCAGGCAGCATCTATGGAAAGGTATAAACAGGAAAGGAGTGGTAAGTGGATGAAAAGGATTTAACAAGGCTGGATGGAATAAACAAGGGGGCAAAGGTGGGATGGTGGATACTGAGGAGGATTAAGGAAGATAGGTATCTGAGGAAGGCTGATAAATAGAAAACAGTAAAAATAAAGAGGTTGTTTTCAAGTTGAGGGCTATAACTAGTGAAACGGGTTAATTTAAACTTCAGACCACTGGATTGCAAGGCGACAGAGTGACTGCTGACTAACAGGAGCAGGTAAGAGACCAGGACTGAGTGGATTGCGTGGTTTGGGAATGGCTCAATCAGGAAAATTACCCTGCATCTGTGATTTTGTTTCTTAGGTGCTGACAGCTCTTTGATGTCCTTCTTTAAACCAAGTTCAGTGGGTTATTCAGTCACAATATCCATCACAAGTAGGTCAGATCCTTTCCTGCACCACTAACTGGCAATTCTGCCCCCAAAACGTCACAGGGACAGGAAGTCCTTTTCCTTCCTCTACAAACTGGGCACCTGCAATAGTGTTTCTGCTGCCATCAACACACCAGGGCAAGCCACCCCTTACCTGTGATGTTATACAATCGGACTCCTGCGCTTGGCACAGCACTTGCAGCCTCCAATTCCTTTTTGCTGCATCTACTTCAACCATCTTAGAGTCTGATCATGCCCCATGGGACAGAAAAGCTAATAGTGCACGGTACACTGACATCACTTTATAAAATACGATTTGCATCTCCAGATCGAGTTCTTTCGATTTAATCTACAATTCTGCTGTATGAGAAATTGTAATTCTAAACTTAAACAAGATAGAAGCTGTTTACGAACTTGTATCTCAAGGTTCAACTCCTCGGTGGCTGTGGTTGGATGTTTAATGTCCTCAGCGCTGAACGCGCTCCGGGGCTGTGGCTCACTTCGGGAGCTCTGCAGTTCATTTTCCAAGTGTTTTGGTTTACTCTTTATTTTACTTATTTGCGCGATTTAATCGAGGCGCTTAGGCGCGGAACTGGCTCTGCGGCTGTGGCCTGCAGCCATCGACCCGTCGCTGAACTAAGTAGCTGTGGCTTGTGGCCACCGGCTTCTGGACCGGCTCGGCGGCTCGTGGATTTGGATTCTCTTTCAGGGACTCTGCGGTTCGACGTTTAACGCTTTCCGTGATAAGTGCTTTTGCTTTCTGTTGTTTGCGCGAATCGCGTTTGACTGTCTTTGTTGAGTGGGGTTTCTTTAAACGGGTTCTATGTGTTTGTCTGCCCACGCGAAAACAAATCTCAGGGTTGTATACTGCATACATACTTTTATAACGAATGCACTTTGAAACTTTAAACACCGCTGTTTCGAAATAAAAGCTGCCAAAATGCTCAAGAAGGGAGGGATGGGTCGATCTTTAGTTCAGACGAGTGAGTCACCAAGGTTTCCCGGTCTGTGAATGGTAGTGATTTAAAACGGAATACCTATGATGGCCAAACTACTGCCCGTCGGACTGAACGGCGGCATAACAAGAGACTCGGGCTCAGACTGGGAGATCTAAGTAGGGCCAGGGGTGGGATGGGTGGAGGGATGTGTTGAGCGGCTTCCAGTGACTGGAGTGGGCTGAACTCGGATGGGAACAAATTTAGGATGAAGAGGGTGGAGGAGGGAATCGAACCAGTAAATTGAAATTGAGTGGGCGGGGAGTGTGCTGAGTGAGGCCAGGTGTAGGAGAACTGAGTGAGTGGAAGGAAAGGGGCAGATCTGAGGTAGGAGAGGTCACGAGAACAGATACTCGGGTCAACCTCAATGATGGCGAAGCGGGAAACCAAGCTCAGGTACTGCGAATCTGAAGTAAGAGTTGGGTACATTGAGCTCTCATTATATATTTTCAGCATCACCCGCCTTAATCTTCCCGACCTCACCTCCAGCGCGGGAGCCGCACGCTGCTTAGAAAATGACAAGAGCAAAGCAGAGCGAGAGACATCTGTTGCTTCCTGCCCACCTTTCCAGAGATCTCGGCTCCACCTCAGAGGGTTGCCACAGCACGCTGGGCAGCGCCTGGGCGAAGTGCACGGTGTGCTGGCCGGAGCCCGACGCCAGTTCCAGAGCGAGTGCGGGGACTCCGGGCTGCAGCTGCTGTCTGATCACATTCAGGATGGGCTCCTTGTTCCTCTCGGCAGCCGGCGCCACGATCATTTTGCAGCCAAGGCTGGAATGACTCCGGAGCGAGCCGAGAGCGGAGCGGCACAGCTGACGGGCCGTTTAGACGGTGACTGCACTCCTTCCAACACTCAGCAACGGCCCCTGGAGTCTCACAGCCCGAAACTTTCCCGGCAGCTGAATGCTCGGGTCGCACCGTACCCTGGTACTTGTAGTCCGTTACAGAACGTTACCCTGGAGAATACTGGACCAATCGGGGACTACTACTCCCAGAAGCACCTAGGGCTCTACGCAGGCGTATTCGTCAATCATACGTGAGCACTGTTTGATGCAGAGGTTTGCAGGAAGCGTGAAGCGTGGAAATTGTTCCATGTCATTGATTATTTTCTTTACGAGCCTTCTTCTACATCTAATCCTCTCTGTAATTTAATTCCGTCTCCCTCGCGTTCGTCCTCTAAAGTGGGATTTGTCCGTACCCACACAGTACCGGGTTCCACATTCTCACCTGTGAGGAAGTTTTTCCTCGATTCATTGCTGGATTTTTCGGTGATCACATGGTCTCGGCCACAAGGAAACATTTCTACAAAAAAATCCATCAAACGTTTTTATTTCAAAATTACAGTTTATTCATAAAATATATGAAGGAAATGCAATACAATCAATATACACACGTCCTTCATTACATTCAAGGTGTCGTCATATCAGTACATTAGTCTGCCACCAATCCAATATATTCCATTTACTTTGCATTAAAGCGTGTTTTCTTTTTAATAATACACCCATGAAGTATTCTAATAGCTCAGTGTCAAGAGACAACAGGGCCTTATATTGCAGTCCTTCTCCTCAGGGTCTTTTGTGTTGGTCTCAACCATCTTCAGTGACTCCCTCAGTACGTACTGTAGCCTAGAATGTGCCAGACAGCAGCTTTTATTCACAGACGCCATGTTTCACTGGAAAAGTAGCAAGGTTTGGGCATTTAGAACACAGAATAGTACAACATAGTGAGGCCTTTCAGCCAGCTTATATAAATCTACTCCACAATCAAAGTAACCCTCCTACATAGCCCATAACCCTCTAATTTTCTTATATCCATGTGTTTAAACGTCTGTTAAATGTCTCTTCAGCCTTTACCATCACCCCCGGCAGTGTGTTCCAGGCAGTTACCACTCTCTGTGTGATAAAATCTACCTCTGACATCTCCCCTAAACTTCCCCCCACTCACCTTAAATGAATGTCCTCTAGGTTGGTCATTGCTACCCTAGGAAAATGGCACTGGCTGTCCATTCTATTTATGCCTCTTATAACCTTATACACCACTATCAAGTCTCCTCTCATACTCTTTCTCTCCAGAGAGAAAAACAATAGCTTGCTCAAACTTGCCTCATAAAACAGGTTCCTGTGTGTCAAGCTCTCTAAGGATCTAAGCTGGTCCCAACATATCAATGCAGTTATAAAGAAGACAAGATGGTGGCGATACTATATTCAGAATTTGAAGAGAGTTGGTACGTCAACAAATACACTCAAAAACTTCTATAGATGTACTGTGGAGAGCATTCTGACAGGCGGCATCACTGTCTGATATGGGGGGGGGGGGGGAGGGGGCTACTGCACAGGACCAAAAAAAGCTGCAGAGGATTGTAAATTTAGTTGGCTCCATGTTGGGTATTAGCCTACAAAGTACCCCAGGACACCTTCAGGGAGCAGTGTCACAGAAAGGCAGCATCCATTACTGAGGACCTCCAGCACCCAGGGCATGCCCTTTTCTCACTGTTACCATCAGGTAGAAGGTACAGAAGCCTGAAGGCACACACTCAGTGATTCAGGAACAGCTTCTTCCCCTCTGCCATCTCATTCCTAAATGGACATTGAACCCTTAGACACTACCTCACTTTTTAAATACAATTTTTGTTTTTGCATGATTTTTAATCTATTTAATATACATATACTGTCCAGCAATTTATTTATTTATTTCTTCTTCTATATTGTGTATTGTGTTGAACTGCTTGCTGCTAAGTTAACAAATTTTGTGTCACATGCCGGTGATAATAAACCTGATTCTGATACTGATTCTCTAATCCAGGAAATATCCTGGTAAATTTCCTTTGCACCCTCTCTAAAGTTTCCACATCCTTCCTATAATGAGGTGACCAGAACTGAAAACAATGCCCTAAAGTGTTTTATAGTTTTATGGAACTATTCCCCACGGTTTTTGAACTCAGTCCCTGAACTACTGAAGGGCAGCACACCATATGACTTCTTAATCACCCTCTGTCAAGTTTTGTAGCAACTTTGAGGGACCTATGGACTTGGAGTCCAAGGTCCCTCTTCATCTACACTGCAAAGAATCCTGCCATTAACTCTGTAGTCCCTGTGCAAGTTCAATCTGAAGTGCTATTGGATAAACTTGATTGTTGATCCTTGTAGCTCTGTGCATCTCAATATATGAGAATAGAAACACAGAAACAAAGAAAACTTACAGCACAATACAGGTCCTTCGGCCCACACAGTTGTGCTGAATATGTCCCTACCTTAGAAATTACTAGGCTTACCTATAGCCCACTATTTTACTAAGCTCCATGTACCTATATAAAAGTTTCTTAAAAGACCCTATTGTATCTGCCTCCACCACCATAGCTGGCACTCCATTCCACACTCGCACCACTCTCTGAGAAAAAAACTTCCCCCTGACATCTCTTCTGTACCTACTCCCCAGCACTTTAAACCTGTGTCCTCTTGTGGCAACAATTTCAGCCCTGGGAAAAAGCCTCTGACTATCCACACGATCAATGTCTCACATCATCTTATACACCTCTATCAGGTCACCTCTCATCCTCCGTTGCTCCAAGGAGAAAAGGCCGCGTTCACTCAACCTATTCTCATAAGGCATGCCCCCCCAATCCAGGCAACATCCTTGTAAATCTCCTCTACACCCTTTCTACGGCTTCCACATCCTTCCTGTAGTAAGGCGACCAGAAATGAGCACAGTACTCCAAGTGGGGTCTGACCAGGGTCCTATAGTGACCGGGGTAGCTGCAACATTACCTCTCGGCTCCTAAATTCAGTTCCACGATTGATGAAGGGCAATACACCGTACGCCTTCTTAACCACAGAATCATGACTGCTCTGAAATTCACACTAGAATCAGGAATCTAAGATTCCTGTCTGCTAAGAGGCTGAGCCCAAGAATTAATCACTTCATACAATATGTTACACATTTGCAGCATTGTATGTTCATTGAGTAATAGCTCTGCATGTAGCACAACAGATCCGGTTCTTATGTGAACCATGTAATGTGGCAATTTAGTCTGATTTACTAAGCTTAGAACAAAGTGGTTTGTAGACAGGGATGTATGACGTTCAGCCAGTGGCCACTTTATTAGGTACACCTTTACACCTGCTCATTAGATGATAGATAGATAGATAGATACTTTATTCATCCCCATGGGGAAATTCAACTTTTTTTCCAATGTCCCATACACTTGTTGTAGCAAAACTAATTACATACAATACTTAACTCAGTAAAAAATATGATATGCATCTAAATCACTATCTCAAAAAGCATTAATAATAGCTTTTAAAAAGTTCTTAAGTCCTGGCGGTAGAATTGTAAAGCCTAATGGCATTGGGGAGTATTGACCTCTTCATCCTGTCTGAGGAGCATTGTATCGATAGTAACCTGTCGCTGAAACTGCTTCTCTGTCTCTGGATGGTGCTATGTAGAGGATGTTCAGAGTTATCCATAATTGACCGTAGCCTACTCAGCGCCCTTCGCTCAGCTACCAATGTTAAACTCTCCAGTACTTTGCCCACGACAGAGCCCGCCTTCCTTACCAGCTTATTAAGACATGAGGCGTCCCTCTTCTTAATGCTTCCTCCCCAACACGCCACCACAAAGAAGAGGGCGCTCTCCACAACTGACCTATAGAACATCTTCAGCATCTCACTACAGACATTGAATGACGCCAACCTTCTTAGGAAGTACAGTCGACTCTGTGCCTTCCTGCACAAGGCATCTGTGTTGGCAGTCCAGTCTAGCTTCTCGTCTAACTGTACTCCCAGATACTTGTAGGTCTTAACCTGCTCCACACATTCTCCATTAATGATCACTGGCTCCATATGAGGCCTAGATCTCCTAAAGTCCACCACCATCTCCTTGGTCTTGGTGATATTGAGACGCAGGTAGTTTGAGTTGCACCATATCACAAAGTCCTGTATCAGTTTCCTATACTCCTCCTCCTGTCCATTCCTGACACACCCCACTATGGCCGTGTCATCAGCGAACTTCTGCACATGGCAGGACTCCGAGTTATATTGGAAGTCTGATGTGTACAGGGTGAACAGGACCGGAGAGAGTACAGTTCCCTGCGGCGCTCCTGTGCTGCTGACCACCGTGTCAGACCTACAGTCTCCCAACCGCACATACTGAGGTCTATCTGTCAAGTAGTCCACTATCCAATCCACCATGTGAGAGTCTACTCCCATCTCCGTTAGTTTGTGCCTTAAGATCTTGGGCTGGATGGTGTTAAAGGCACTAGAGAAGTCAAGGAATGTAATCCTCACAGCACAACTGACCCCCTCTAGGTGAGAGAGTGATTTGTGCAGCAAATACGTGATAGCATCCTCCACTCCCACCTTCTCCTTATACGCAAACTGAAGAGGATCCTGGGCGTGCCTGGTTTGTGGCCTCAGATTCTGTATTATCAGCCGCTCCATGGTCTTCATAACGTGCGACGTCAAGGCAACAGGTCTGAAGTCATTCAACTCCTTTGGTTGTGGTTTCTTCGGTACCGGGACAATACAGGATGTTTTCCACTGTCTCAAATATCTAATCAACCAATCACGTGGCAGCAACTCAATCCATAAAAACATGTAGGCATGATCAGACCAAACATCAGAATGGAGAAGAAATGTGATCTAAGTGACTTCGACCGTGGAATGATTGTTGGTGCCAGATGGAGTGGTATGACTATCTCAGAAACTGGGGATCTCCTGGAATTTTCACAGTTAACACTCCCTAGAGTTTATGGAGAATGGTGTGATAAACAAAAAAAAGCATTCAGTGGGTGGCAGATCTGTGGGTAAAAATACTTTGTTATGAGAGAGGTCAGAGTGGAATGGTCAAACTGGTTCGAGCTGACAGTGACAACCTGAAATTATTAACCTGCTCAGTTGATGAAAAACACCAGAGACACAAAATTACCTCTGAAACGGTTTTTATTCAGAGAGGAGTTCGCAGCCCCACACACTTCGGATGTAAGGTAGCCAACTCCCAATTTGTTGGTTTACAAAGGTCATACTTACACCCAAAAGCAGGGTACTACATTCGCAAATATGGTTACCGATTCAAATTCATCAATTGATTGGCTATTGCATAGCTAAGCGCGCGAAATACTCGGAATAAGCACAGACGCAAGCGTAATACTTGGAATGGGTATGGACGCAAGCAAAACACTCGAAATAGGCATATAGCTCAAAATACTTTGTCGAACACATTGTCTTGTGGTCACAAGGTTCCTCGTCTTTGTGGTTGCCACATGCTGTTTGGAATCTTATTTTAGCTACCTCTTCCCCAATGACGTATCCTCTCGCTGGTCCTGTCTACATATTTTGCTACACTTACCCCTCGCCCACCCCTTCTACACGTACCCCTTACCCTCTTCACATTCTCATTCCCTCCTATGATCATGAAATGATCACTCATCAATATCGTGAAAATCCTCTGGTGCAGGTTCGAGGAGTTTGGTGGCCTCGACGGTTGCCCGTACTACCATCAGTGGCTTAGCCAGCAGCTGGTTCCACATTTGACAATGGCGATACAGACAAAAATCCCTATAATAGCCGTCAGCGCATAAATAGCCCCATTGATCAACCGGTCCCTCCATGCACTTAGTCCCCAGTCCCCCCATCCTGCCCAACCTGTTCCTTCCTTGATGGATCCTAACTGTTCATCTATTTTGTTCATATACCACGTTACGTTGGCAGTAGCATCGTCTAGCCGCATTATGCATTTGTCCTTTACGATAGCACAGAGCCCACCCTCCCTGGTGAGGAGGTAATCAAGTGCACAGTGGTTTTGCATGGAGAAGAGACGCAGTTGGTTAAGGCTGTCAGTTATGAGTCTTAATGCTCCCCTGGTGGCGTTCCCAAGGCTCATGAGACCACAGGCCAGATAGTTCCGATTGTGGGCCGCCATAGTGGCTCCTGATGCCCCCAAAAAGCCAGCTGCCCCGTATCCGGCCCCCTGACCTGCAGTTAGGGTGGTCAGGACTTGGTAATCTGCACAAGATTCTTGGGAGACCTCTCTCTTGTACCTCCCAGACGGGCGGCGTGAGGGACCCCAAGTGCCTGGGCAAGGGACCGCGGTAGGGAGGAGGGTGCCATAGGCCACCGAGGAAGGGTATGGGTACTCCAGGAAGTTGATGGCAATGCCGTTATAGAAGAAGAAAATACCCCGGGAGGGTATACATGGTCTCAGTGTAACCCTTACCCTTTAGGTGTACGGTATCACTCCGTTCTGCCACACCGGCAGGGGCGTACACTCGTTTGGTACCCCTGCGATATTTAGGTCGTAGGAATACCTGATCGTTGACTCGGAGGTGGGTGCGGTTCCCCTCCCCACAAAGGAGTTGCACCCCCTGGGCCAGGGACTGGCACTGTGTCTCATGGCAAGAGCAAGAGATCCCTAAGGGGTCCTTGGTGGGGTGACATTCCCTTTTTCTACAGGGCTTGGAGAGGCAAGTGACGTCATTCGAGACATTAATGTCTGAACATCCCCACCCTGTTCCGAAGTAGCAGTTCTCATATACTCGGTCACCCTTCGGGGGCTTGGGATTCCCCTCCCACCAGAGATCTTCTTGCATCGCGGGAGGAGTCAAACGGCGCCTATATGATCTGACCGCTTAATGATGGACGGGGGAAATAGGCAGTCCGCGACAGGGGCCTTGGAAGAGTCATAGGTGAATTCCACCCTCTTTCCCTCAGGCAATGTTTTGCTGGCAGGGGCACATCGGAAGGGGTGATCGACACAATCCCAGTGCAGGAAAATGGTAAAGAGCGAGGAGACACTGGCGGGGTGGGGATAGCAAATGGTGGTTGTAGCGCCATACAATCATTTATGCACGTTTTGGAAATAGTTACCACTTACAAACCCCGAGGAGGATCTTCCAAGGGTGGAGCCTTTGGGGAAACCCCAATCCCTTTTCTGCTTTGTAGTGTCCCCCTTCGATCTCTTTAGGGGTTTTGGTTCCTCGTCCATCCGTCCCTCAACCTTTGCCCTATACCCCACTATCCCTAAAAGAATATAGATAGCCAAGAGCATCCTACCTTCCATTGCCAGAACACAATTTCAACGATGTGACACCACAAGGAAAAAGGAATTTAAACACACAACAGTCCAATCAAGTCCGTTTATCAGTCCCTTCATTTATCTGTAGTTTCTAGCGGGTCCGAGGTCCAGCGCTTGCAGTCGCTCAGATGAATCCAACGTTCTTGTCCCTTCACCTTGACAGCAGAGGGGGTCTGCAGGAGGACCTGGTACGTTCCTTTCCACTGGGGTCCCAGCTTGGGTCGACCCCAGCTCCTTATTAACACCCAATCTCCTGGTTCTGCTCCCTGCCACTCGCCTTCTCTGTCAGGGACAGGTCTTGAGGCTTCCTTCACCTGAGTGTGTATAAACTTAAGAGACAAAGTTAAATGCTTGAGGCAACACTGCAATTCCTTGCCCATCATTTGTAGATCTACTTGTATTGGTGGGGGGTTTTGGTCACTGCCCCATGGGGTTCTATTTGGGCGCCCGTAAACTATTTCAGCAGCAGTTAGCCCGGTACCGGTTTGAGGTGTAATGCGCATGTGATACAGTGTCAGGGGAAGGACTTTAAGCCAATTTAGTCCTGTTTCAAGGGTCAATTTAGTTAGTTTGTCCTTCAGGGTGCCGTTTGCACGTTCCACGATTCCTGCGGCTCGGGGGTGATAGGCACAGTGGAATTGTTGTTCAATCTTTAGTATTTCGCAGAGTTCTTTGTTTACTTTCCCAATGAAGTGCGGACCGTTATCAGATGAGAGTCTTTGTGGGATACCAAAACGAGGAATAACTTCTTTCAGCAGTATTCGCACTACCATGGAAGCCTTGTTGTTCGTTGTGGGGAAGGGGTCAATCCATTTGCTGAAGACATCAATTATAACTAAACAGTACTTGTAACAATTCACCTTAGGTAACTCAAAGTCCATTTGTAAAATGGTCCTGCTGGATTTGGGGTGCACCCTTTATCACATCTAATAGATTTATCCGGGTTTACTTTATGGCAAATTAGGCAACCCCTTGCCCGTCTCTCCACTGCCTCATTCAAACTGGGGGACCACCATGTTTTTAATACACATTCCCTCCTTGCCGAGGTGGGTGTCAGAGTGGAGGCGGTCGACCAGGACAGGCAGGAGAGAATCAGGAATACAAGTCTGACCTGCTGGGGTCTGCCAGAGGCCCGTTGCATTATTAATAATACAACCATGTTTCTTCCAAACATCAATTTCTGTTGCAGGGGCGTCCCCCTGTAATCGCGCGATGTCGGATATGCCTGGGCTATCAACCGGCTGCCTGGCAGGCAGAAGGCGTGGGGCCGAATCCACAGTTACTGTTTTAGAGGAGGAGGCTCACTTGGCTGCCAGGTCTGCCCTGGCATTGCCTTTACTTACGGGAGAGTCATCGGATAAGTGGGCGGCACATTTTATAATAGCAGGCTTACCGGGGAGCTGGATGGCTTTGAGCAAATTGGCAATGCTTTTGCCAGCCGACGTTTGGAAGCCCCGCTGCGCCCATAGTGTGCCAAAATCGTGAGCGACCCCAAATGCATAGCGTGTAAATATTGGCTGTCTGACCCGAGGCGAGGATGCATGCGCGAGTGAGGGTGAAAAGCTCAGCCTGTTGGGCCGAGACTGGTGGGGGGAAGGCTGCCGCCTCCAAGGTGGTGTGTGGGGTCACAATGGCATAACCTGATTGCCGGACACCGTCCGGGGAGACAGAGGACGAGCTGTCCACAAAAAGTAGCAGGTCCGGATTGTCGAATTCAATGTCCTGGAGGTCTGGCCGCGGGGAAATGAGGAAGTGGTTTCGGTCTACGCAGGAGTGGGGAGGCTCGGATAGAAGGTGGGGCAGGTGATCCACAAAGGTAGCAGGGTTAAGTGTGGTGCAATAGGCGAACGTCAGCAACGGATTATGGATAAGAGCATCTCGTAGCGGCTGAGTCTCGCCTGAGTGAGATGTTGAGTTTGGTGCATGGTTAGGAGGGCAGTTACCACATGGGAAGAGTAGACCGTCACTGGTTGATGTAGGGTTAAGTTGGATGCTGCGGTGACCATAAGGTAAACTGCAGGAAGAATTTGAGTGGACGGGGGGTATCCCTGGGCTACTGGGTCCAGCGGCGCTGAATAATAGGCAACCGGACGCCGCTGGTCCCCATGTGTCTGGGTGAGAATAGCTGTTGCACATAAATCGACAATGGAAACGTAGAGCTGAAAAGGCCCGTCATACAGTGGCCGACCCAGTGCAGGTGAAGCAGAAAGGGAGGCCTTAAGAGAGTTAAAAGCGGCCGATTGGTGCTCGTCCATTATCAAGGGATAGGGGGCCTTTGGAGAGGCTAAAGGGGTGAGCAGCTTAGTCAGGCATGCAGCGTTAGGGATCCGCTGCCTGCAAAAGCTCACTAGCCCAAGGAATTTACGCATTTGCTTTGGAGTCTGTGGAGGGTGTGTCTGGGTTATGGGTCGAGTTCTGTCAACCGTAAGTGCTCGATCTGTGGCACTAAGCAGGACACCTAAAAACTTCACCTGTGTCTGAGTTCGTTTCACCTTTGTCGGAGGAATCACGTATCCCAGGGAATGCAGGGCGTGGAGGAGATAGTTTGTGTCCTCCTCATAGGCGTGCTGAGTGTCGCAAGCCAAAAGCAGGTCATCAACGTACTGGACGAGCGCTGAGTTTTTGGGGAAGGCGAGGTCCTTCAGTTGGCCGCAAAGGGTCTGTGAGAAAATCGTGGGGAAGTCCCTAAAGCCCTGGGGAAGTCGGGTCCAGGTGTATTGGCGATCCCGGAAAGTGAAGGCGAATAAGTAGCGTGAATCCTCAGGTAAGGGTATGGAGAAGAAGGCATGTTGTAAATCTATAATGGTGAACCATGTGCACCGGCGGGTACCTGGCCCAGAATGGTTGTGGGGTTGGGGACGGCGGCATGCAAGGGAGGGATTATGTCATTAATTACCCTTAAATCCTGCACCAGGCGCCACTCGGGGCGTCCGGGCTCTGGCACCGCTAAGATCGGGGTATTACAGGGCGAAAGGCAGGGGACCAGGACGCCCTGTTCTACGAAGGAGGTAATAAGTGGGTAGACACCCTGAACGGCTTCCGCTTTGAGAGGGTACTGCGGGATCCGAGGCAATCGTGAGTTGGGCTTTACCTGTATCTGGACGGGGGCTACCGGGGTAAGGCCTACGTTGGTCTTGGAGGTTGCCCAAATCTCAATGGGGGGTTCGCAGCAGGGGTCAGTCGGAGGCTGATGGTGGTGCAGGGTCCCTGAGGTGTCACATTGCTTGTCGAAGAAAGGTTGCCACATGCTGTCTGGAATCTTATTTTAGCTACCTCTTCCCTGTCCTACTACACTTCCCCAATGACCTACACTTACCCCTCGCCCACCCCTTCTACACGTACCCCTTACCCTCTTCACATTCTCACTGGAAGGGCGGCAGTAACTCAAACAGCTATGCATTACAACAGTGGTGCTGAAGAGCATCTCTGACCGCACAACGTATTGAACGTTGAAGTGGATGGGCTTACAGAGGCAGGAGACCATGAACATACTCTCAGCGGCCACTTTATTAGGTACAGGAGATTATATCTGCTGCTGTTGTTTGAAATGATTCAGATACCAATAGGTCTGTGGCTCACTGGCACAGCCAGAGCAGACCAGATACAGGCACTTTGTCGGAGTACTGCCTCTGACAGGTGGAAGCTCTCAGTATGTGTACAGAATTTATGAACTGGGGACTGTTAATAAATGCTGGCCTTGCTGATAATCCCTCTGTCAACAAAAGAAAATTTCTGGCTGTACATTTCCTTTCTATGTTGCAATATAAGCTAGAGAGGCTGGGATCAGACGTGATTTCAGGTCTATATTAAACAAGCTTATACTCATTCATAAACACGAGAAAGTCTGCAGATGCTGGAAATCCAGAGCTACAGACAGAAAATGCTGGAGGAACTCAGCAGGTCAGGCAGCATCAATGTAAAAGAGCAAACAAGTCAAGACCCTTCATCATTCCTGATGAAGAGTTTCAGCCTGAAACATTGGCTGTTTCCTCTTTTCCATAGATGTTACTAATTCATTTAGTGATAGGAAATGGCTGCTAATGATAGCTTTGCAGAAAGAATACAAAACCTCCCATTGTATAGATGACTTCATAGTCCACGAGCCCAGACAGGCCCTCACTTTCCTCCTTTTAATGAAGAATAAGATTGGTTGTTGTAAGAAACCAGTAGGACAACATCTCTTCAGCTTTTCATTGGGTGGGTTAGGCTAGTATTTATCTCCAATTACAATTTAGTGGCTCCTACTGGAAGATGTGTGAAGCACAGATGTAAAAGCCCATTGTCATGCTGTTTCAAGGAAGTGGAGGTACCAAGGGGGTTGCTTGCTCGTACTGAGCCATGTTCAAAAACAAAAGATTACTCTCTGCTTAAAAGAATATTGTGTGGGGGAAAAATAGGAAAATTAGAAGTGAGTGATGCAGCTAATTAAAATGTTTGCCTTTGCTTTCTATTACTACAGCATGTTTCTCCTTATGTTTCATAACATTTTATGTCAGTTTTGAGACTGCAAACTATTGCTATTTATTGTGATTTAAAAGTACAAAGAATGATTGAAGCAGTTTTGTATATATCAGAAAGAGAGCTTTGGTAGATAAGTACATTTAGTGGAATAAATTTTCACTGACAGAATGATTGAAATGCAGTCATTAAACTCAATTATCCTGCAGGAAATGAGCAGTGGGACTTAACGTTTAAAATCCAAAGCTAAGTCACTGTGTTCCCATGGAAACCTAATGCTCTCCATTTCAGAGCGTTTATTCCAGATTTTTCTTTTCCCTTAGAGAAATAGAAAGAATCCTTTGATTTTACTCAATATTTTGTAAAAAAATTGACATAAATAATTTGGTTGTTCTCATCTATTTTCTTGTTTATTTCAGTAACAAAATAAAATACATAATTTTCAAAAGTTTATGTATATAACAGGAAAAGGAAATGTTTAAGACTTATGGGCATCGAGAAAGAATTAATTGGATAAATCTTTCAAAGACCTGACACAGGCAGTATGGGCTGAACAGCCTCTCCCTTAGTGTAAGGTTCTATGATTTTGTTTTGTCATCTTTTGCTTATGTTTCTCTTGAATGCATTATCAGTTAATTAAACTGTCAGATCACCTTCCTACAGTTTATCTCAGTCGTCTGAAATGGTTTTCTTGCATGTTTATTAGATTTCATCAACCAGACTGATATATTTCTGCACTAAAAGATGTATGGCAGATGTTATGGCACTGTGAAAAATGAGGAATAATTTATGTGATCTGGCCACCCAAAGCAAAATAATATTGCACCCTCCTTTTGAATCACATAACACTCCTTGTAAAAAGTCACAAAGCAGTTTAGAGAATAAATGTGGCCAGATGCTTTTTGTATTTCTGTCCTGTCTGATTTTGCGATTCTGAGACAGCCCTGGTGACGAAGCCACGCTTAAACAACAAAGCTTAAAGGCAGCTGCAGTCAGATGACCTTTCAAGCATTTCATTCAACAACAAAACTTGCAGTCAAGAAATAGTGATAAGCCAATCCTGTCTGTCCAAAACAAACAGATACCACAGCTGTCTGTGGCATCAGACTGATAACATGAAAAATCACACCTATACACAAAGAGGTGAAAATTTAACACCATATGTGATCTCCCTTCACAGCCAAGCACTGTCAGGGGTACAATTGTAATTCATCTCTGCAGTGAAGCAATTGTCCTGCTAACATACAGATTCCTTCTGTCCAGCTGTGTCCTGAATTATACTATGCATGCATCCTCCCCTATTCACTGAGGCAAGCTCACTAACTGTTTTCCCGTTCACAGCTGAGGCTACCCAACAGACTCACTGAAGATCTCCTCCTCTCTTTCATGTAATACGGATATGTAGATAGATTACAGAGAGGTGCAGAAACAACAGGCTTATCATTTAGGGGAACTTCAGCTTTCCCAGAGTTGACAAGAATACTCCTTAATACAAGAAACATAGATGGTAAATCCAAGAGGTTTTCCTGAAACAGTATGTGGAAAGTCCAACACACATTGATCTTGTTTTGGAAAATGAGCCAGGTGATGGACTTGATTGTGAATAAACTTTTTGGGAATAGTGACCATAACTCAAATCGTTATGAGTAGGTGCAAAATTGGATCTTGCATGAAGGTACTAAGTTGGGGAGGGCAAATTACAACAGGATAAGCAAGGAACTAAGGGCATTAATTGGGAGAAGCTGCAGTGGAGAAGACAAGTCCATGTCTGATGTGTGGGAGCTGAATAAAGACTAGGTGATTAGAGTTCAGGCTCACAACGTTCCAGCAAGGAATACGGTCATGGACAGTAAGGTTATGGAAGCTTTGATGACTCAAGGTCCGAAATTTAGTGAGAAAGATAAAGGAAGAAAATGTAAGGTTGAAGAAGCTAAAATCAAACTGGGCTTTATAGAATAGGAAGGTAGCATGAAAGTGCTCAAGCAGCTGAGTAAGAATGTCAAAAAGGGCCACGAAATGTCCCTGGCAAGCAGAATCAAGGATTCAAGGCATTTTATATTCATATTAAGAAAAATAACATAATTAAGAGAGGGCAGGTTCACTGAAGGATAAAGGAGCTTGAGTTAGAGCCAATGGCTAAGGTACTAAATGAGTATTTTTTGATGGTATTTAACAAGCAGAAGGATTTGGAGGACCATGAGGGCAGAGTGGGATAAACAAATGTGCTGAGACATTTCAAGATCAAGGAGGAGTTAGTGCTGGGTAATTAGAAAAGCATTAAGTTGGTTGAGTCGCCAGACCTGGAGCCATACATCCTAGAATATTTAAAGAAGCAAGTGAGGAGATTGGTGGGGCTTTGATGAAGATCTTTGTTTCCTCACTAGCAACAGGCAATATCCCAGAGGACAAGAGAGAAGCATATATTATGCCCTCATTCAAGAAGGGAAGTAGGGATAATCCAGGTAATTATAGGCCAGTGATTCTCATGTCATGGTAGGGAAGATATTGGAGAATATACTGAGGGATACGATTTATGTGCAGTTGGAAAGGTGTGGTGTGTTGAGGGACAGCCAGCATGCCTTTGTTTAGGGCAGGTCATACCATACAGACTTGAAGAGACGAAAAAGGAACTTGATGTGAGTAAGGCAGTGGTCATGGACTTTAACAAAGCATTTAATAATGTTCCACATGGAAGTCTGATTCAGAAGTAAAGATGCATGGGATGTGGGGTGAATTGTAAGTTTGGATTCAGAACTGGCTTGCCCAGAGAAGACAGACAGACAGACACACACACACACACACACACACACACACATTTTATATAGGAAGTTTAAAGTTAATAACTTATCAGGGGTGATTGATAGGTTCGTGGCCTAAGGTAGAAGGAGATGAGTTATGAACTTCAAACTTTCTGCATAATCACTCAAAGAGTTGACCTGCATGTGCATGTAACGGTGCTGTACAACTCATTTCCTTCTACCTTAGGCCACGAACATATCAATCACCCCTCGTAGATCAGAAAGAATTGATTTATGGATAAGACTATATTTTAACATCAACAAGTTCATTGCATGCAAGGTGTAGAGTAAACCATGACCCAGCCACAAGATTCTTGCCTCCAAGTCAACAAATAGTGGGTTTAATTTTCATTCCATTGATTCAAGTTGATCATTTATTTATTTACGTAACGATACAGAGCAAAGTAGGCCCTTCCAGCCCATTGAACGACTCTGCTCCAGCAACCCCGACTAACCCTAATCCAATCACAGGTCAGTTCACAATGACCAATTAACCTACCTTGTAAGTTTTTGGACTGTGGGAGGAGTCCGGAGCACCCAGGGAAAGCACACACACTCCACGGGGAGAACGTGCAGAGAATCCATACAGGCAGCACCAAAATTGAACTCCGAACTCTGACACCCTGAGGCTTAATAGCATTGCACTAACTGCCTCTCTATGGCTGATTTAGGCTGATCTTATTCACAATTCCAGACAAGCGTAAAAGATTCCATGGCAAATTTGAGCTCATGTTCTAGTAAAGCTTGTTATTTCATTGTTGTTTATGGGATCTTGCAGAGTACAGGTAAGTTACCACTTTCAATGCATTGCTATGGTGGTACCCTTTACAATGTTTACTTCCATTCCACACGTTCCAAAATGAGTCATATTCTAACTTGTGGAGAGAAACCAGTGAAGAAGATGGGAGGATATCGTGTACATAGAAACATTGATATACTGTCTGATATAAATTATTTTAAAAGTCAGTCATTCATCATTCAGAGTTATTCCTTAGGCATCTCAAAGGCCAAATGGTAGATGGTCTTCTGACTTAGTCTGTATTAGCACAATGGAGGATAAGTCATTACCCAGATCAAGAAGCCAGGATGAAAGTGGTAAATTGCCATGATAGGATACCTCGAAAATGCAGTGGACACATATTAATACAGAAAATGTTAAAATGGCAGGACAAAATAGGCAACTGGTTATCTGAGAGTGTTCATGTTATGAAAATTGACATGGATGCTATCATCAGAAGTGTGAAAATAATTGTTATCATGTAACTGAATGATACATGGAGCCATAGAAATAGCCTAGTCAGTTTGTTACAGTCTTTTTTGTGACTATATAATTAGTTAGAGCTTGGAAATAAGTGGAAGCAAGGCATTGTAAGGGGAAATGATAGGTTTTCACAGAATCTAATGGCCACAGCAGGAAGCTGCATGATGTAACATCAGCCAGTTATTTCTTTCTACTAAGTAATTACGGCTGTAAGTGTTTGTTCTAATGCCAGATTTTTTTCAACCATTTCTCTTTTTCCTGCTTTGGCTTTCTCTCTCTCCTCTTTCATATCTCTCACCTTTTGTTTGATCAGTTATTAAGAACAGTCACTTAGCTGAGATTAATAGTACTATTAAAGCCCTGGTTTTACCTTCCCTGGGTTCAGGGGGCTTGTAAATACTTTGCAACCAGTTGAATATTTTTGAAGAATGAGCACCTTCGTAATTTAGGTAACACAGCGGCCAATTTATACGCAACAAGAGCTCACAAATAGCAATGGGATAATGGCCAGACAATTTTGCAGATGGGGGATAAATATTTTGGAAATTTCTTACTGTAATTAAAATAGGATGTTTACTTATGTATATTGCTCTATAAAATAGATATGTTTATCTCCTATGTCATCATAAGCTTGCCAGAATTGTGCCATTTCTTAAAAGAACCCTGGAAAAGCCATGGATTTATGAAAGAGAAATCCTGCTTGACAAACTCTTAGAATTACCTAAAACTAAGGGCAGACTAGTTAGGAGCAAGCCTGAAGATGGACTTCCAAAAGAGGCATCAAATATTAGGTTAGGTAAAAATAAATCCCTCCTCTGCCCCTCTTCTTCTATTCCCCATTCTGGCTTCTTTCCTCTTCTCACCTGACTATCACACCGCCCCCCCTTTCTTTTCTCCTATAGTCCACTCTCCTCTCCTAACAGATTCCTTCCTACCCACCTGGCATCACCTATCACCTTCTAGCTAGCCTCCTTCCCCTCCCCCACCTTATTATTCTAGCATCTTCCCCCTTCCTTTCCAGTCCTGAAGAAACGTTTTGGCCCAAAACACTAACTGTTTTCACTTCCATGGATGCTGCCTGACCTGCTGAGTTCCTCCAGCATTTTTGTGTGTGTTGCTTTAGATTAAATTAGATTAGATTAGTGGGTTCTGGAGTCAGCGTTTGTCTGGCAGAAGGAACAAGGTCTGATAACCCCCTGGATTTGTGAATCAGTGAGACCGGGGTTCAAGGCCTAGTGTTCGGAGTCAAAACATTGGCATATCTGGAGTTTGAGGCCTAGTTTTCAGCGATTAGTTGGTCTTGTGGTCGATGCCAAGGACCAAGATCTGAGGGTCGAACTGGAAGTACAGAAGCCCAGGCCCAGCGGAAAATCTATGCGAGTCCGCTGGGGTAGTTAAAGGCCCGGTGTCTGTGTGTCCAAGTCCAAATCCAAGTCCACTGAAGCCTGGAGGCCTGTCTTGGGCTTATGGGAAGGTGCACAGTGTGTATGTAGATGGGAGGGAAGAATGGGGCTTGTTTTGCTGCTTGTTGCGTTCCATGTTGTTCTGCTGAGCATTTGCAAGATGCCCCTAGCACACCTTCGGACATGTTGGGTGTTAACACAAGCAGCCTCATTTCACTGTATATTTCAATGTACATGTGACAAATAATCTTGAGATTAGAACATTTTACTGGCATTGTTTAAAGACAGGTTAATGGATAGGATACATTTTTTGGGTTGGGAGATAGTCACCAGAGACTTGCTCTGGGGAGTCAGAGCTTCGAGTCCCAGTTGTTCACAATCTAAATGGATGATCCGGTGATGATACCAAACTAGCAGACAGTGTGGGAGTACAGAAAGGCTAAGTGAATGGATGGCATCATCAAAGTGAATAATAAACATAGCACGGTATTATTTTAAATGACGCAAGATTCAAAGATGTTGATGTTCAAATGATATCATTGTATAGGAACCATTGAAAATTAACATCTGGGTACAGCAAGCAATTGGGAAGACTAATGTTATGCTGACCTTCTTTGGAAGAGAGAACTGTAATAGAATCATAACTGTAATAGGAGATGATAAAGGGTTCTGCATTTACTGTGTGCAGGGTGCTGTTATGATCTCTTCTCGAAAATTCTGTCTAGGTCTGATGTCCCTACCTAAGGAATGGCACGTACAATAGAGGTAATACAATGGATGTTTACCAGATTATGCACAGAGATATTGATGGATTTTTCTTGTAAGGAGAGATAAACAAAGTGTGTATGTATGTACTCTCTTAGAAGAATGAGAAGTGATCTCATTGAAATATACAAAATTCCTCCAGGGCTTGAAAGAGTGGAAGGGGAAATGATACTGAGGTCTCTGGAATCAGGAGTGATAGATTCAAAATAAGGGGTCAGCCATTCAGGTAGAAGGTACAAAGAGATATCATCAGCCAGAGTGTAATGAATCTTTGGAACCTAAGAATATTCAAAATAAAAGCAGATAGATTTCTGGTTACTTAGGGAATAAATGAATGACAGATTAGTGCAAGAAAATCGCGCTGATTTAAAAGATCTTCTCGATATGTGAGCCAGCACAAGGGGCTGAACGGTCAGCTCCAGCTTCTACTTCTTACAATCTTGTGCCTGGAAATCAATAGGCTATCCTTTCCCCTCCATTTACAACCAATCCAATATTCTTCTGAAAGTTGAATTCTAATGAAATTGTACACACGGAGATTTAATATTCAGCCAGAGGTACGAAGATTATTATTCCAAAGAAGCAAATTGCGTGGGGTAATTAAGTACGTTTACCAATTCATACACCTTGTGAAATCTCAAAGCTGGAGGAACACATGGATTTTAGAACAGACAGGAGGATTCGAATCAATTCACTGGAATTATGTAACCATTTGCTCATGGGCATGATCTCTACCTGTTGTTTAATGGTTAATACAATACCTGAGCACTGTTATAATTTGTATTAACTTTGCACAGACAAGTGAAAGCAGCTGGCCTTATCAATATGGATCTCAGGTTGAATCATCAAATCTGCCTGTTAAATCTTACAATGTGTTAAAATATATTCTAACCTCAGGCTAGAAACCTTATTAGGGATTCTGAACCATCCACAACCTTAATCTGCCTGGTATTACATTCAACCATTTCATTGCAGTATTCAGGGAGTATTTACGTAAGGAAGAGCTGTCATTTGGGTGAAATATTAGACCTTCTTTCCTCTGATTGTAAGCTGAAAATACTTTAAAAACACTCAGTGAGAAAAGCATATCAGGCTGCTATTTCTAGTTAAAAAAAACAAAATGCCAGAGGTACTCAGCAGGTCAAGCAGCATCAGTAGGAGGAAAGAAATTATCGATGTTTCAGGTCAAGACCCTGCTATTTTTAAACTCTTCTGTTTCTATTGCAGATTCCCTGTATTTTGCCACTCTCTTATCCATTGTTCAGATGACATAAAAGCTAGCACAACTATAATTGAAGAACATTGTGTCCTCCTAGTATTCTAGATAAGATTCTTTGCAGAAGAACAGTTTCAATGACAGATTGCATATTCACTCAGTTTCAATGATGCCTTTCAGTTCAAGCCTGTTTCCTTGGTGGAGGAGATACTTGATCCAATACAGAGAAATGGAGAGATGTATAATGGGTTGCTGATCCACTACTGCCGATTTTACCCCATTGTACAAGTTACAATTGCCCTCATTATTATGGCATTATGCTGATTGCCTTAATGGCCCCGGCAGCTGAATTTCCATAGTGCTTTACTAGGATGTTCTTAGCCAGTATTCTGACTAAATTCCATCAACCTGAAACCTTAAGATCCCCCTCTCTCTCTTATCAGTTGCTGCTCAACCTGCTGTTACGCCCTGAATATCTCAGACAGCATGGTCCAAATGCCAGTGGTCTGGAGGGTGGCTGATTTTATTGAATGCTTCTCAATACAGGTTGGAAACATAGTGTTCAACATGACATGAACTGTACGCATGCTGAGGCAGTGTTTGAGAAGCTCAGTGGAATTGCGGGAGTTACGACATGAGTGCCTTATACAGCCTGAGCATTACATCCTTGCTTTTATATTCTAGTTCTCTTGAAATAAATGCTAAGATCACATTTACCTTCCTTACCACTGACTCACTGTAAAGTCCTCCCACCCCTGTCCTTCTTCACTCACCCAGTCATTCCATATCTGACAATCACAGTTTCTGCTGTTCTTCATCCTCAAGTGCATTGGTCTCCACCAGCAGTGTCGTGCACCACATGGCTGACCATGTACTGTGTGTGGATTTATCACAGAACGTCCTTGAGTGCTCTAGGCAGAGAAAACTTCTCACTGAATTGCCAAGCTCTTGGGGTCTCAGGTTGTATTTTGTTATTTATAGTTGAATTTATGCTGCTTGGATTTGATGAAGATGCACATTCCAATCATATTCTTCCGGAGCACCACAGAGTGTCCTGACCATAAGATCATAAGATATAGGAGCAGAATTAGGTCATTTGACCCATCAAGTCTGCTCCACCATTTCATCATGGCTGATCCTTTTCCTTCTCTTTCGTGGCCTAACTAATCAAGAACCTATCAACCTCTGACTTAAATTCACCCAGTGACCTGGCCTCTACAGCCGCCTAAGGCGACGAATTCCACAGATTCACCACCCTCTGGCTAAAGAAATTTCTCGTCAGTTCTGTACTACATAGACGTCCCTCTATTTTGAGGTTGTGCCCTCTGGCCCTAGACTTCCCCAGCAAAGGAAACATCCTCTTTCAATCCACTCCATCTAGGTCTTTCAACATTCGATAGGACTGAATGAGATCTCTCCTCATTCTTCTAAATTCCAATGAGAACAGGCCTAGGGCCTTCATCACCAGTGATACGATAAACCTTACATTCCCATAATAATTCTTATGAACCTCTTCTTAACCCTCTCCAATGTCAGCACATCCTTTCTTAAATAAGGGTCACAAAACTGCTCACACAGTGCTCTAGGTGACACTTCAGGAGTGCCCCTTGTACAGCCTGAGCATTACATCCTTGCTTTTATATTCTAGTCCTCTTGAAAGAAATGCTAACATCACCTTTGCCTTCCTTACCACTGACTCAACCTGCAAATTAACCTTTAGGGAATCCTGCACAAGGCTCCCAAATCCCTTTGTGCCTCAATTTTTTGAATTTTCTCTCCATTTAGAAAATACCGGTAGCCTATGCTTTTATTCCTTCTACAGAAGTGCATGATCATATAATTCGAGACACTATATTCCATCCTCCATGTCTTTGCTCATTCTCCTAAATTGTCTAAGTCCTTCTGCAGCCTCTCTGTTTCCTCAGCTTCGCCTGCCCCTCCACCTATCTTCATATCATCTGCAAACTTGGCCACAAAGCCATCAATTTCTTCATCTAAATCATTGACATACAGCATCAAAGGAAGTGGTCCTGAAACAGATCCCTGTAGAACACCACTAGCAACTGACAGCCAATCCAAAGAGGATCCTTTTACTCCCACTCTTCACCTCCTGCCAATCAGCCAATGCTCTATCCTTGGTACTATCTTTCCCATTAACACGCTGGGCTCTTATCTTGTCTTGCAGCCTCATGTGTGGCACATTGTCAAAGGCTTTCTGAAAATCCAAGTACACAACATCCACAGATGTTGTGTATCCTGCTTGTTATTTCTTCAAAGAATTCCAACAGTTTTCCCTTAAGGAAACCACGCTGGGTTTGGCCTTTTTTTGTCATGTGCCTCCAAGTACCCAGAAAGCACATCCTTAACAATCAACTCCAAAATCACTGAAAGATCATTACGTGTATTGGTATGGTGGTGGAGGAAAGGGAATTACATTGGCATGAGAGTGGAGCTGGCCAAAGTTGATTGGAAGGGGTCGCCAGCAGGCATGACAGTAGAGCAGCAATGGCTGGAATTTCTGGGAGCAATTCAGACAGATACATCCCAAAGAAGAGGAAGTATTCTAAAGGCAGGATGACACAACCTTGGCTGATAATAGAGCAAAAACTAACGGGAAGTTAGAGGATTGGGGTTGCCTTCCAGCAGAAGGAAACGAAAAAAGCCATAGAAGGGGAAAAACAGAAATTGAAGGTAAACTAGTCATTAATATCAAAAATAATACCCAAAGTTTCTTCAGATATATAAAGTGTAAAAGAGAGGTGAGAGTAGATACTGGATTGCTGGAAAATTACACTGGAGATAGTAATAGGGGACAAGGAAATGGATGAACTGAATAAGTATTTTGCAACAGTCTTCACAGTGGAAATCACTAGCAGAATGCTGGAAGTTTGAGAGTGTCAGGAGGCAGAAGTAAGTGCAAGGAGATGGTACTAGGGAAAGTGAAAGATCTGAAGGTAGATAAGTCACGAGGACTTGATGGACTGCACCCCAGGGTTCCAAAAGAGATGGCTGAAGAAATTGCAGAGGTGTTAGTAATGATTTTTCAAGAATCAATAAATTCTGGCATGGTTCTAGAGGAATGGAAAAGTGCAAATGTCATTCCACTCTTCAAGAAGGGAGAGAGGCAGAAGAAAGGAAATTATAAGCCAGTTATTCTGACCTCAGTGGTTTGGAAGATTGTTCAGGATGTGGTTTTTGGGTACTTGGAGGCACGTGATAAAATAGGCCGTAGTCAGCAAGGTTTCCTCAAGGGAAAATCTTGCCTGACACATCTGTTGGAATTCTTTGAAGAAATAACACACAGGATATACAGAGGAGAATCACTGGATGTTGCATACTTGCATTTTCAGAAGGCCTTTGACAAGGTGCTCCTTAACAAGTTAAGAGCCCATGATATTGCAGGAAAGATATTAGTGTAACCCTCAGGTTTGGCTAGCGGCCTAGTCTAGGGGAAGACAGCCTCTGGCCCGGCCAAACTTGAGAAATCTTGTTTGGGTGGATGCTGTGTGGTGTCTTCCCCTGTTACAAATCAGTACCCCGAAATAACAAACTGTACACAATATGCAATTAAACAATTGAGCTTTATAATTCTCAATCTGACTATATGATTAGTAAAGAAACAAAAAAAGGAAAAGGGCCCATTCTCATGACAGTCTAATGTGCAACATTGGAGCTCACAGTTCTGTCCATTCGTTCCCCGTCGACCTCCTCCGAGCATCGCTGACCCTCAGACCCTCGCTCCAAGTCCACTCCGTCCAGCGGTCTACCAACTCTCCATTTGTATCTTCTCTCTTCATCTCGCACTGACAAAAGACCGTGAATCCCTTCTCTCAGCTGCACTAGAAAGAAACAACCTGCCTCTCATTGGATGGCACACATTCCAAAGCCCCGTTATCTTTAGTCATAACCCAAACATTGCTGCTGCAGAGAAACCATTACATTAGCAGTGAAAAATTACAGAGAGACCATTACATTAGCAGTGAAACCTTACTGCGCATTACATTAGCATGGATAAAGCATTGGCTAATTGGCAAGAGGAAAAGGGTGGGAATAAAAGGAATCTTTTCTGGTTGGATGTTGGTGACTAGTGGTGTTCCACAGGGGTCTATGTTGGGACCGCTTCTTTTCACAACATACAGTATGTCAATGACTGGGATGACAGAATTGATGGCTGTGGTCAATTTTGTGGATGATATGAAGTTGGGTGGAGGGGTAAGGTAACTTTGTGGAAGTAGAGAGGCTATGGAAGGACTTGGATAGGTTATGAGAATGGGCAAAGAAGTGGCAGCATTGGGAAGTGAATGGTCCTGCACTTTGGTAGAAGAAAATGAAAGGGCTGACTATTTTCTAAATGGAGAGAGAATTCAAATATCTGAGGTGAAAAGGGACTTGCGAGTCCTCGTGCAGGATTCTCTAAAGATTACTTTGCAGGTTGAGTCGGTGGTGAGGAAGGCAACTAAGATGCTAGCATTCATTTCGAGAGGGCTCGAATATAAAAACAAGGATGTAATGCTGGGGCTGTATAAAGCACTGGTGAGGACTCACTTGGAGTATTGTGAGCAATTTTGGAAGCCTTATCTAAGAATGGATGTGCTGACACTGGAGAGGGTTCAAAAGAGGTTCACAATAATCATTCTGGGATTGAATAGCTTGATGTATGAGGGGTGTTTGATGGCTCTGAGCATCAACTAACTGGAATACAGAAGAATGAAAAGTGACTTCAATGAAACCTATTAAATGGTGAAAGATCTCGATAGAGTGGATGTGGAGAAGATACTTCATGCATTTGGGGAGTCTAAGACCAGAGGACACAGCCTTAGAATAGAGGGGCATCCTTTTATAAAGGAAATGAGGAGGAATTCCCTTAGTCACAGAGTGGTGAATCTGTGGAATTCATTGCTACAGGCAGCTGAATTCCACAGAATGGAGCCTAGTTATTGGGTATATTTTAATCAAAGATTGATAGATTCTAGATTAGTCAGGGCATGAAGGGATACAGGGAGAAGGGAGGAAATTGGGGCTCAGAAGGAAAATGGATCAGCCATGATGAAATGGCAGAGCAGACTTGCTGGGCAAAAATGGCCTAATTCTGCTTCAATATCTTATGATCTATGGTCTTATGATACACTTGTCCATAAGTAAACAGTCATTGTTTTGGGCCAAAACCATTCAGGACTCCTGTTGAAAGGTCTCAGCCCGAAACATCAGCTGTTTACTCTTTTCCATAGATGCTGCCTGGCTTGCTGAGTTCCTCCAGCATTTTGTGTGTATTGCCTGGATTCCCAGCACCTGCAGATTTTCTCCTGTTTGTAATTTTCTTTTTAACATGCTTTTTCCGTATCCCGTTGTAATTTGCAGACCACATCCTGGCTACTATTCACCAACTGTATTACCACCTGGTATAGGAACTGCAGTGCACCTGACTGCAAAACCCTACAATGGATTGTGTGGACGATTGAGAGAATCGTCGGGATTTCTCTCCTTCCCCCATCCCCATCCAGGACCAGAAGTGCTGAGGAACCTTCAGCATTGTCAAGAACCCCTCCCTTCCATCCCACAATCTCTTTGACCTCTTACCATCAAGCAGCAGGTACAGCAGTATAAGAGAAAGGACTGTTAGGTTGGGTAACAGCTTCTTCCCTGGGGCTGTGAGACTTCTGAACAACCTTCTACCATCCAGTACACATTACTGCTGGGAATGAGCAGCAAGGGAAGGGTAACAGTGCCCAGAAATAAAGGTGCCCAGCATTTCCCCAAGGAAGCTTGCGCAGACTGGTAGGTGGTCAGCCGACCCCAGTCCAGTCACGGAGTGCTGCCCTGTTCCTTGTAGGTCCCTGTTACGGTACTCAGATGGTCGCGTGCGTACTGTCAGTCCGACCTTGCAATGAGTTACTCTACTCTAGAGTCTACTGTCTGCTGAGAGGTTTGGGGAAAGTGGATTAAGGTTCACCCCTGACATATACGTAGGAGGACCAGCAGATATTACTGAAGAGGGGAAATGGAGCAAACATTCAAGGCTCTAGTGACAATGAGAACCTGCTCCCGCACCCTCCATTATCCTTGTCCAGCAGAGTGAAATCCCTGGTTCCACAATATGGAGCAGACTGCAACACTCTGGCTAGAGAAATGCAGTGACTCCCAGCTATTCCTCAGTTGGGACCAGAGAGCTATGCATTTATTCAGTTTACCCTTCTACACTTTTGTTGCTTTATAATCTTTCATTAGCCTCCTCTATTTAATATGAAAAGCACTTTTGCCTTTTTCTTTGTGTAAGCAGCTGAGACAGCCTCAGCCAACACACCAGCCTTCCAGAATATGTCAGGCAATAGAGACTGCGTCCAATTGTTCTGTTCTGTATTGAGGCCAAGGCTTTGAAGCTTATTGATTATTTTTGAGTGGATGATGCTATTGAATGCCAAATTGTAGTTGATAAAGAGCATCCTGATGTGTGTATCTTTGCTGTTCTGATGTTCCAGGGTTGAATGATAGCTACTATGGACCTGTTGCACCGGTAGGCAAATTGGAGCAGATTCAAGCTGTTTCTCAGGCAGGAGTTGATATGCTTCATCAACAACCTCTCAAAACACTTCATCACTGTGGATGTGAGTGCTACTGGATGAGTCATTGAGGCATGTTACCACATTTTTCTTCGCCACTGGTATAAATGAAGCCTGCTTAAAGCAGACGGGTACTTCAGACTGCCAAAGTGAGCAGTTAAAAATCTCAGCGAGCACTGAAGCCAGTTGATCAGCACAGGTCTTTAGTACCTGACCAGGTACCCTGTCTTGACCAAATGCTTTTCGTGGGTTCACCCTCCTGAAGGCTACTTGCATGTCAGCCTCAGTGTCACAACCACGGATTCGGCTGCGCAGTAGATATGGCAACTGTGCTTGTGAATTTTCACGAGTCAGCTAATTATTATTTAATCGTGGTAGTATTTAACTCCATACTTGTCGTCGTAGTGCTTGTTGAGACTTGGACAGAGCACAGCCACGCTTCGCTGCCTGTTTGCTTTCGCCTTTCCCTGGGAAATTGGACTTCCGAGTCAGCTGAATCTGAAGACCAGCAGTATTCGTTTAATGTTTAGATTTTCTATTCAGCCACAGTATAGGCTTTGTTTCCCGTTTGAGGGTTTTAGTTAACGGCCCTATTTTCCCTAGCGTTTATTGTTTTATTTTCCCTTCATACATAACGGTTCACATTGAAGTTTTGTGAACTATCGACCTGCTTCAGTGTCTCGCCCTCCGCACTTGGGCCATGCCTGAACCTGGTAACACTCAGAGACTGAAATCACAGCATCATCAGGGGCTGTGGGAGTTTGTGATGGTTCCTCCATGTTTTGATGGTCAAAGTGAGCATAGAAGGATTTGCATTAATCTGGAAGCAAAGCACTGTTGTTGCTTACGTCACTTGATTTTACTTTTTAAGAGGTGATAGCATTCAAGCGCTACCACAACTGTCAAGCATCTTTTTTGTTAATTCAAGCTTAGTCCAGAATTGTCACCTTATCACCCTATAAACATGAATGATCAGTTATAAAGAAGAAAGAATAATAGAAGAGCTGAAAATTTATGTAACCTAGAAATATGTAAAATATGTAAGCAGTCAAGCAGGATAGAACAATAATCCATCACACTTGCTTTCTGATGCAGCAAACGTGCCTTTAACATCCCAAGTCTGGATGTTGAATATCCAGATGCAAATTAGATTGATACTTGGGAGTGTGGAGGAGCAGAGGAATCTGGGGGTACTTGTCCACAGATCCCAGAAAGTTGCCTCACAGGTAGATAGGTTAGTTTAGAAAGCTTATGGAGGGTTAGCTTTCATAAGTCAAGGGATAAAGTTTAAGAGAGCGGGTTAATGATGCAGCTCTATAAAACTCTGGTTAGGCCATACTTGGGAGTACTGTGTCCAGTTCTGGTTGCCTCACTATAGGAAGAATGTGGAAGCATTGGAAAGGGTACAGAGGAGATCAATCAGGATGCTGCCTGGTTTAGAGAGTATGCATTATGATCAGAGATTAAGGGAGCAAGGGCTTTACTCTCTGGAGAGAGGGAGGATGAGAGGAGACATGATAGAGGTGTACAAGATATTAAGAGGAATAGATAGAGTGGACAGCCAGTGCCTCTTCCCCAGGTCACCACTGCTCAGTACAAGAGGACATGGCTTTAAGGTAAGGTGTGGAAAGTTCAAGGGGAATATTAGAGGAAGGTTTTTTACTCAGAGAGTGATTGGTGCGTGGAATGCACTGCCTGAGTCAGTAGTGGAGGCAGATACACTAGTGAAATTTAAGAGACTACTAGACAGGTATATGGAGGAATTTAAGGTGGGGGGTTATATGGGAGGCAGGGTTTAAGGATCGGCACAACATTGTGGGCCGAAGGGCCTGTGCTGTGCTGTGTTGTTCTATGTTCTATTAAGGATTTTCATTGTACAAAGGAAACATACCCAGGAGGGAGACAGCCACCAATTTATATTAATAAAGGTAAAAATCCAAAATCAGCTCAGAGTACACAGAATTGAGTCACTGTTTCAGTTAATTTTAATATATCCCATATCAAATTGCAGATATTTAATAAATGTTCTAAATGCAGCAATCATATTCTAAACTCTGTAATATATATAGCTGATTCGAGCTGAAGAACTAAACAGAATTGCCGTTGTGCCAGATTGCCCAGCTGGATGTCCAGCTATAACATGCCCTACTCAGGAAACTTCTCAATCCCACCAAACACCTGGCTGGGGTCAGCAGGCCACCCCCGGCCCACTCCATGTCACCCACTGATCACCGGCATAGGGAAGGCCATTCTTGTACTTGTTGATGACATCACTGCCTTTGTTTCACAGATACTTGTGGATTAACCACCAGAGATGAGCACAGCTAGGAAATGTCATTTAGATTTCCATGTCAATAATTTGAGATAAAATACATCTGAAGTATTCAAAACAATATCTGGACCAGGTTTTAACCTAATTAAACATTTGCCTGGTACTCGTCTACCTTTTTGCCTGGTATTTTGGCCGAAGAATTGTGTGGGCACACAATATTTACAAAATCACCTCTGTTGATTTTGTGGTTACTGTATAGACATGGTGATTAATTATAGTTTCTATGGGATGTATCTGCAAGATACAAAAAGATGCAGTTTTGACTGGCATATTTGCCAATTAATATGCATTGATGCTCTTTTCTGTCAAATTAATACCAATATTGAATGACTGTATAAGAAACCCTAAACGATGAGATTATTACAATAATTAAATGGATAATAAGAACCAATATTTTTGCAAAATCTGGAAACAGGTCAATTATGGCATATAGATCAGAACATAGGAACAGATCTCCTGTGAGGTTTTTGATAGCTCCCAGATATGAGCAAAATGTAAGATTAAGCCTGTCTCTGATGCAAATATCTTCACAGCTAGCCTCTCAGGGTCACTTACATTTCAGCTCTGTGGGTTCTGTGGAGACTGACGGTTTTTATGTAAGCTCTGCAGATTTTGCTACAGTTGGGGCAATGACACTCGATGGTGAATGATATGGGAGATGGTGTGTTGCTACCACTGCCTTCACAATTTTCAGTTGTTTTGCTGTGGAGATCTGAGGTTCTCTGTGCTTTTCATGATGTTCCTTCACAACTTTCTTTCTTTCTTTCTTTTTAAATCTTTTTATTAATTTTCAAACATAGGCATAATAACAATAGTAATACAGAGAGATTGGGAATACATAGGTAATAAACATTTATGTTTATAAATGTAACATAATGTATTAAGCCTCCCAAACTCTTATAGACAATAGACAATAGACAATAGGTGCAGAAGTAGACCATTCGGCCCTTCGAGCCTGCACCGCCATTTTGAGATCATGGCTGATCATCTACTATCAATACCCGGTTCCTGCCTTGTCCCCATATCCCTTGATTCCCCTATCCATAAGATACCTATCTAGCTCCTTCTTGAAAGCATCCAGAGAATTGGCCTCCACTGCCTTCCGAGGCAGCGCATTCCAGACCCCCACAACTCTCTGGGAGAAGAAGTTTTTCCTTAACTCTGTCCTAAATGACCTACCCCTTATTCTCAAACCACGCCCTCTGGTACTGGATTCTCCCAGCATCTGGAACATATTTACTGCCTCTATCTTGTCCAATCCCTTAATAATCTTATATGTTTCAATCAGATCCCCTTGATGTAGTTAACATGATGGAAAAAATATGCCAAAAAAACCCCCAAATTAGAAATCAAAAAACACTAATCTAAGCAAACCTAAACTAAACAAAGCTCCTCTATCCAAATATTTAAGGAAAATAAAAAGGATTCAGAAAAGGTCAAGTTACAACATATGAAAGTGTTGAATAAATGGTCTCCAAATTTCTTCGAATTTAACCGAAGGGTCAAAAATGACACTTCTGATTTTCTCTAAATTTAAACAAGATATAGTTTGGGAAAAACATTGGAATGTAGTTGGAGGATTAATTTCTTTCCAATTCAATAAAACGGATCTTCTGGCCATTAATGTAACAAATGCAATCATCTGACGAGCTGAAGGGGATAAATAGCAAACATAAGGAAATCTGCAGATGCTGGAAATTCAAACAACAACACACACAAAATGCTGGTGGGACACAGCAGGCCAGGCAGCATCTATAGGGAGAAGCGCAGTCGACGTTTTGGGCCGAGACCCTTTGTCAGGACTAACCGAAAGGAAAGATAGTAAGAGAGTTGAAAGTAGTGGGGGGAGGGGGAAATGCGAAATGATAGGAGAAGACCGGAGGGGGTGGGATGAAGCTAAGAGCTGGAAAGGTGATTGGCGAAAGTGATACAGAGCTGGAGAAGGGAAAGGATCATGGGACGGGAGGCCTCAGGAGAAAGAAAGGGGGGGGGGGCGTAGCACCAGAGGGAGATGGAGAACAGGCAAACAACTAAATATGTCAGGGATGGGGTAAGAAGGGGAGGAGGGGCATTAACGCAAGTTAGAGTAGTCAATGTTCATGCCATCAGGTTGGAGGCTACCCAGCCGGTATATAAGGTGTTCTTCCTCCAACCTGAGTGTGGATTCATTTTGACAGTAGAGGAGGCCATGGATAGACATATCAGAATGGGAATGGGACATAGAATTAAAATGTGTGGCCACTGGGAGATCCTGCTTTTTCTGGCGGTCCGATCGTAGGTGTTCAGCGAAACGGTCTCCCAGTCTGCGTTGGGTCTCACCAATATATAAAAGGACACACCGGGAGCACCAGACACAGTATACCACACCAGCCGACTCACAGGTGAAGTGTCGCCTCACCTGGAAGGACTGCCTGGGGCCCTGAATGGTGGTGAGGGGGGAAGTGTAAGGGCAGGTGTAGCACTTGTTCCACTTACAAGGATAAGTGCCAGGAGGGAGATCGGTGGGAAGGGATAGGGGGGACGAGTGGATCCATCCCCCTCTTTTCCTTTGCTACATCGATGACTGCATTGGTGCTGCCTCCTGCACGCATGCTGAGCTCGTTGACTTCATTAACTTTGCCTCCAACTTTCACCCTGCCCTCAAATTTACCTGGTCCATTTCCGACACCTCCCTCCCTTTTCTTGATCTTTCTGTCTCCATCTCTGGAGACGGCCTATCTACTGATATCTACTATAAACCTACAGACTCTCACAGCTACCTGGACTATCCCTCTTCCCACCCTGCCTCTTGCAAAAAGGCTATCCCCTTCTTACAATTCCTCCGTCTCCACCGCATCTGCTCTCAGGATGAGGCTTTTCATTCCAGGACGAAGGAGATGTCTTCCTTTTTTAAACAAAGGGGCTTCCCGTCATCCACCATCAACTCTGCTCTCAAACGCATCACTCCCATTTCCCGCACATCTGCCCTCACCCCATCCACCCGCCACCCCACTCGGGATAGGGTTCCCCTTGTCCTTACCTACCACCCCACCAGCCTCTAGGTCCAACGTATAATTCTCCATAACTTCCGCCACCTCCAACGGGATCCCACTACCAAACACATTTTTCCCTCCCCCCCTCTTTCTGCTTTTCGCAGGGATCGCTCCCTGCGCGACTCCCTTGTCCACTCGTCCCCCCCATCCCTTCCCACCGATCTCCCTCCTGGCACTTATCCTTGTAAGTGGAACAAGTGCTACACCTGCCCTTACACTTCCTCCTTCACCACCATTCAGGGCCCCAGACAGTCCTTCCAGGTGAGGTGACACTTCACCTGTGAGTCGGCTGGTGTGGTATACTGTGTCCGGTGCTCCTGGAGTGGCCTTTTATATATTGGTGAGACCTGACGCAGACTGGGAGACCGTATCACTGAACACCTACACTCGGTCCGTCAGAAAAAGCAGGATCTCCCAGTGGCCACACATTTTAATTCCATGTCCCATTCCCATTCTGATATGTCTATCCATGGCCTCCTCTATTGTCAAAATGAATCCAAACTCAGGTTGGAGGAAGAACACCTTATATACCGGCTGGGTAGCCTCCAACCTGACGGCATGAACATTGACTTCTCTAACTTGCGTTAATGCCCCTCCTCCCCTTCTTACCCCATCCCTGACATATTTAGTTGTTTGCCTGTTCTCCATCTCCCTCTGGTGCTACCCCCCCTTTCTTTCTCCTGAGGCCTCCCGTCCCATGATCCTTTCCCTTCTTCAGCTCTGTATCACTTTCGCCAATCACCTTTCCAGCTCTTAGCTTCATCCCACCCCCTCCGGTCTTCTCCTATCATCTCGCATTTCCCCCTCCCCCCACTACTTTCAAATCTCTTACTATCTTTCCTTTCCGTTAGTCCTGACGAAGGGTCTCGGCCCGAAACGTCGACAGTGCTTCTCCCTATAGATGCTGCCTGGCCTGCTGTGTTCCACCAGCATTTTGTGTGTGTTGTTGAAGGGGATAAATAACTATTCTCCACCATTGGTAAGCCACAAATTGCAGTGATTGGATGAGGATGTAAATCAATATTCAAAACAGTTGAAATAATATCAAAAATATCTTTCACAATTTTGATTAGTCACAGACTACGAATACATGGGAGTTGACTTTTGCAGACCTATTGACCTTGCAACAAATTAAACCATGCATTTTAAAATTAATTACACCACTTCCCTGTGAGAGCTGCAATTCCAGATAACTGTGGAAGAGGACTTTGATGTCAGCCTGGGATCAGCCTCCAACCTGATGGCATGAACATTGACTTCTCTAACTTCTGTTAATGCCCCTCCTCCCCTTCTTACCCCATCCCTGACATATTTATTTGTTTGTTTTTTTTCCTCTGTCTCTGCCCATCACTCTGCCTGTTCTCCATCTCCCTCTGGTGCTCCCCTCCCCCTTTCTTTCTCCCTAGGCCTCCCATCCCATGATCCTTTCCCTTCTCCAGCTCTGTATCACTTTTTGCCAATCACCTTTCCAGCTCTTAGCTTCATCCCACCCCCTCCGGTCTTCTCCTATCATTTCGCATTTCCCCCTCCCCCCACTACTTTCAAATCTTTCCTTTCAGTTAGTCCTGACGAAGGGTCTCGGCCCGAAACGTCAACAGCGCTTCTCCCTATGGATGCTGCCTGGCCTGCTGTGTTCCACCAGCATTTTGTGTGTGTTGTTTGAATTTCCAACATCTGCAGATTTCTTCGTGTTCAGTCTTAGATTACTCCTTTTAATCAGCACACCTCTGTTGTCCAAACAATAACTGAGAGGCCAAAACTAAATTTCATTGCTTTATCAAACAATGTTACTAGGATTCTTCTGTAGTACAGATTCTTAATTACCCAACAAAACACCTAGAAAGTATCAGTCATTCTATGACAAGATCTTCAGTTAACATATTATTTTGAATGAGATAAATTATTAGTTTGGTAACTAATGTTATATATAGATAAATAATTTCAAAAAGTGCAACTTACTTAAGCTGTTGAAACAATAAATCAAGACCTGAAAGTGAAATCAACCAGCATAATTCTTCTACTGTGCTGAAGTAATATCATTTTGTCTGGGTACTTCCTTTGTACTGGGTTTTCATTGCTGTTAAGCTGACTGTAACTGTGCTCCATGTTCTTCACATGTAAAGTAATAATTACTTTCCCTACTCTAAATCTTTCCCATATCTTTGGCTCATACTCCTGTTCAGTTAAACCATTGCCAATCTCCACAGCCCCTTAGTGTTGCAATAATGTTCAGAACTAATGGCTTGTAAGTGAAACTTTACAAGCAGTTTTGATTACCATTTAATTAAATGGTAGTGTGGCACGTGGTCAAGTGGGTAAGGCATTGGTCTAGTTCGAGCCTCAGCTAAGGCAGCATGCTGTGTACTTGAGCAAGGCACTTAACCACACATTGCTTTGCGACGACACTGGTGCCAAGCTGTATCGGATGCCCTTCCCTTGGACAACATCGGTGGTGTGGAGAAGGGAGACTTGCAGCATGTGCAGCTGCTGGTCTCCCATACAACCCTGCCCAGGCCTGCGCCCTGGAAACTTTTCAAGGCGCAAATCCATGGTCTTTTGAGACTGACGGATGCCTATAATTCAATGGTTCAATTTAATATTAGAGAATGCATGCAGTATACAACCTGAAATTATTACTCTTCACAGACATCCATGAAACAGAAAAAAACCCGTAGAATGAATGACAGAAAAATGTTAGGACCCTGAAGTCCCCCCTCCCCCTCCATGCAGAAGCAGCAGGAAAAGCATCAGCTCCCCCCCCCCCACCCACTATGCAGCAATAGCAAAGCCCTCAAAGAGACATTATCTAGAGTCTATCAAGAACTACTGTCCATGCCAATACCTCGACATCTTAGACAGGCTCTCTCTCTCAATAGCAAGCGAGAGGGAGATATCGCTTCTGCAACGAGAGGGGAGACCAACAGCACCTGACCAGAGAGAAAGCTCAGCACCTGATTAATGTTGGATTTCTTTGTAATGGAGCTAGGGAGTAAGAACAACATCTAAATTCTGAACTTGAATTTGGTTCAGTTTTTACCAGATGAATTTTGATGCAAATAAAAAAAAACTCAAAAATGGTGAGGGAATTTATTCCCTAGTCTTTTCCTTTCAAAGTAAATCATGTGGCTGATTTACCTTTCACCCCGTTACCAAATTTGAGCCCACTCATTGAGTGATTGATTATACAGGAGTTGCCACGGCAACATTCTGCTGGGATTCAACAATTGGCTGGTATGTGATGTAACTTTGGCATTGGAGACTGAGTATTTCCTGTACCTCCTCTCAGCCATTCTGAAACTTATCACTCTTACTTCTTCAGGCCCAACTTTTTGCTCAAAGATCTGCAAATATTTCAGTCAGTCGCTGCAGATATCATTGGCACCTGACATGTAGATTCTGAACAAATACTCTTCTGGATTTAGCTGGCTACAGGAGCTTTTTGTCCTCTGCCTTTTAGATCACCTCCAGGAAGTCAAACCCCATCCCAGAATTTTAGCTCTACATTTGGATAGAGCTTCGTATAAAACCAGAACGAAAATAAAATAACTGTCAATTTTGGAAATCTGAAACATAAACAGAAAATGCTGTCAGATTTTGTTTACAGAAAGAGAACAGAATTAATGTTTCAGGCTTGGGGTCTTATTGATGAAGGATCTCTGAACTGAAATGTTGACCATGTTTCTCTTTTCACAGATGCAGCTTGACCTCCTGAGAGTTCCAAATATTTTTTTGTGTCTCTATTTTAGATATTGACCCTAATTGGACAAGTTTCTAGTGAAGAGAACTTGATTATGTTTGTCTTTTATTCTCATGGATTCTGCGTGAGCCGCTGAAGATTTTGCTCTTATTTCAGATACATTGAGTCCGAAACATTCTAAAGGTTATTATCTTTGGATTAATACCTAGGTGTTTATCATATCCTGTAATTTTCACCGTCTGAGATGTAAAGTTTTTGGTCCAATCCTCACTACAGACTGCTAAAAACATATATCTCTGTTTTCTGAGGTGGTTGTAAATAATTCTAGTTGAAGACCCAAGGGGTTCTGCTTGGCTGCCAGAGAACATTCACAATGGAAAAACACCTGCAAAAATTCATGTTGTCATTGCTTTTTGTGGCTCTTTACTAAGGGCAAATTGGCTACAGTTTTTGCTTCGTGAATAATCTAGACTACATTTAAAATCATTTATTGCCTAATTAAGTACTTCAGGTTAGAATAACTGAAGGATTATGTATTATTTTCTTTATTATGCAATAAAAAATTGGAATTTGGGTCAAAGTTAGGCATGAACATAGAATCGACAAGTCAGTTGTTGTTGCCAACTCAAGGCTCATAAAATGTTCTTTGCTTTGTTACTGGCACTATTTAATGTCTGACACAACAATCAAAATGAGCAGAGGACAATGGTGGTTTGTGTCTTGTAGCATGAAAATGAAAGATTACGTAGTTCACTAAAAATGATCTTTCTGTAATCTGTTCCCTTGCCCAGGTATGATGGATACAACAATATTATTGCTGCAAATTGTACCCTGGCTTCGGTTGCATTAAATGCAGACATAACTTTCTTTAAAACCAGTAGTCATAACAGTGATTTCATGGTTCAAGCCAATAATTGCTTTGTATCACTTAAGGGAAGGAAAATGAATTAATTGTTTGGAAAGCAATGTGAAAAGGATAATTAAATGCATGGTTTTCAATGGATACAGAACACTCCTTTGTTTTCATGGATGTTTGTGAAGAAAAAGCATTTCAGGATGTATACTGTATACATTTCTCTGACATTAAATTGGACCTTTGAGCCTTTGAAATGGAGACAGGAATGGAAAAAAAGGGTATGTTTAAAAATTAAATAACAAAGTAATGTTAAAAATATGGAATGGATTGTTCATGAAACAAGTGACTGGCAAGAATTACTAACGGAGAATTTAATTGTACTTCAGAGATGTACTTTGAAAAGAGCAAGGCTTTGGAGACCAATTTCCTCATTGGGTGACAAATTTCAAAGCTCATATTGGAAATACTAAGATGCAGAAGAAAAATTAGGCTGCACATAATATAGTGTATTTCTTCATTTATCTTAATCTTGGATTTCAGATCCATGCCTTGGGAGTCTAACTTGTGCAGTGTATGGAATGAACAAACTTGCATTTATATGGTATTTATATTTACATGGTATTTTCCCCAGTCTCAGAAAGCAATTTACAGCCAATTAAATACCTTGTAGTCTTTACCATTTGCTCAAAACCAGGGTGCTAATATCAGTGGTATGATACGCCTTTTAATTAATTATAAACACAAGGGATTCTGCAGATCATCTGCCCATCACCTTCCCCTGGTGCTCCTCCTCCTTCCCTTTCTGTTATGGTCCACTCTCCTCTCCTATCAGATTTGTTCATCTTCAGCCCTTTACCTTTCCTATCCCACCTACCTTCACCCATCACCTTCCAGCTACCCTTCTTCCTCTCCTCCCAATTTTGTATTCTGGCGTCCTCCTGTCCTGAAGAAGGGCCTTGGCCTGAAATGTTGACTGTTTGTTCATTTCTATAGATGCTGCCTGACTTCTGAGTTCAGCATTTTGTGTGTATTGCTTTGGATTTCCAGCATCTGCAAAATCTCTTGTGTTTTGATTCTGCAGATGCTGGAAATCCAAAGCAACACGCACAACATGCTGGAGGCACTCAGCAGATCAGGAAGCATCTGTGGAATTGAATAAACAGTTGACATCTTGAGCTGAGACCTTTCATCAGGCCTGGAAGGGAAGGGGGAAGAAGCCAGAATAAGGTGGTGGGGAAAGGAAGGAGTACAAGATAGAAAGATTTAGGTGAAGCCAAGTGGGTGGGGAGGGGGAATGAAGTAAGGAGCAGGGAGGTAATAGGTAGAAAAGGTAAAGTGCAAGAAAAGAAGGAACCTGATAGGAGAGGATAGTGGAGCATTGGAGAAAGGCATCAGGGGGAGGTAATATGTAGGTGAAGAGAGGAGGAGAGGTATGAGTGGAGCCAGAATGGGGAACAGAGGAAGAGGGAAGGGGCAGGGGAATATATGATCTCTTTAACTAAATTGATTGAGTTGTAGGCAATTAATAACAAGGGATTTTCACATCCACCTGAACAGGTTAATGAGAGTCCCACCTGAAGATCTCTTCTGAGAGATGACACTTCTGTTCACAAGGCATTCCTTCTGCAATGAACTGAAGTGTCAGCCTGGATTCTCTGAATCAGGGCTCAGTTCTCTGAATCTTTGATCTTTTGGCCCAAAAGCATGCACTATTATTAAGCCAAAATGATACATTATTGCAAAAAAGTTATTAATCTACCACTGTTATCCAGCAGCTTTCATGCACAAATTATGTTCAGATCTTGGACTCCACTAACTCAAGCCTTTGCCTGCCAAAAACTGCTAGAAATATTGTGAATGGTTTAAGTGCTAATATTTCAAATAAAGGGAAAGGCATCATAGAATTTAAATTGTGGAGGCAATGCGTTCGACAACATTGATTGCTTGATCATTTTACGAAAGCTGCCTTCTACAGTGGGGATCTCCCTCAATTTTTGAATGAATAATCATCGTTCCCATCTATGATCACTCAAATATTGGTTTTATTATAGAGTGAAAAGATGGTCTAGCATATTGTCTTACATGCACCAGAGAAACTTTCACAGTAATTGATGTGTTAATATAATAGTCATATTATATAGCCTACTTGACTCTGTTAAAAATATTGCATAATAAATAGTAGATTTTGTGAAGGTTAGGACTTTATCAGACAGGAGTAATAGATTTTGGACGTGCATTTGTGAAGAACTCAGGGGAAAAGGTACAGATATGGTAATTCATACAGGAAATATATTAAGCATTGCACACAGTGTACACCAATTCTGTCTACTATTTAAGAGATGGTTAAGCATGACTCTTCCATTCTCCTTCCTTGTTTTCTAATAACATCAGCATTCCAAGATGGGGAACATGCTGGAATTCAGGCATTCCATACTGTTGCAAATATCCATAAATTTATCCTGATTTTTTTCTCTTCAAAAGGAGATACTGGATTATTTAGGGAGATTAAATGGACATAAAATTAATAATAACAACAACTTTATTTATAGAGCACTTTTAAACAGATAATGTATTTCACAGCACTTCACAATGGGGCAAAGTTCAAACATGAATATAAAATAAAACTAAACATGAAAATAAAAGATGAAAAATTGTCAATTAAAAACAAGGTTAAATAAATAGGCTTTAGGTGCCATTTTTAAGTGTCAACTGAGTCTGTAAGCCTTACAGTCTATGTATTAAATTCCACAGTTTAGGGATGTGGTTCAAAAAAGCTAATGTGCCAATTATCTTTTGAGGGAGATTGTTTAAATTTAAGGGACCAGTGGAAGAAAACCTGAGAGCTCTTGCGGGATTATAAAACAAAAACTGATTCTGTGATGTACTCTAGTCCCAGAACATTAATAACTTTAAAAGCAAGCAAGAGAACTTTAAAATAATTTAAAAAGATACAGGAAGCCAATGCAGAGAAGCTACTGCAAGAGTGATATATTCCTGAATGCTGGTTTTGGTTAAAAGCCTACCAGTAAACAGTGCAATGCTGTAATCTAGTCTATTCAGTATAAAGGTGTGAATTAGTTTATCAGCATCATTTGTGACAGACACAAACATACTTTTGCAATATTTCTTAAGAGTAGTAATGCAGTTCTGGTCACTTTCTTTATGTGGGATTTAAAATTCAAGTCTGGATCAAGGATAACTCCCAGGCTAGTTACTGCTAATTTTACAAGGGGAGCCAAGTTCCCAAGTTTACCAAGAAGTGTATCTCTTTTGACTTCGGGACCAACCAAAAGTATTTCAGTTTTATCTCCATTTAGCTTTAGGAAATAATTGCTCATCCATTTGTTTATTTCAGCCATACCAGAAGTCAGTAAAGATAAGGGTGCTATCATCCTCAGGCTCAACCAAGATATACAATTGTGTGTTATCTACACAAAAACTGTGGAAATCAACTTTATGCTCTCTAATGATGTCTCCTTCAATTAAACTGGTTTATGCTAGAATCAATGCTCTGTTCTTAATCCTTAGTTCACAGTTGAGTTTCTTTAATGGTCTAAAGACAAATCACATGATTGGCTAAGACTGACAACCATCGGTTTGCTACACACTTCTTTCTTCTCACAAAAACAAAAATGCTTATTGTGAATGAGTACCACCATTTTTGGCCCCTTCTGGAGATCGAATACTTCACTTAGGAATGTTCATGCCAGGAAGGCTCTTGTCAAAATCTCAAATGTGTATGATTCAAAATTATCATTGCAAAACTAGAAATTGAAACATCAGCAGATTCTTCATTCACCAGGGATCATCATTCTTGGAGATAACGTTGTCAGACTAGAAGGGATTCTGCAAAATTAAATTATCCTACTGTTCCTGACTCTTTTCACATGATCACCATGAAGAGACAGTAGTTACAAAGAACTTTCAGCCAGCGGAGTCTAATTAACTGTGACAATCTTGCTTTCAGCCCAGGACCCTCCCACCTATTCCTTCCTTACTACCTCTACTGCATGGACTTGTGCCTCACAATCAGAAACTCATATTTGAAAAATATAAGATTGCATTGTTGAATTTTGATATTACCAGATTATTTGGTAAAGAATCAAATTATTTTCTCAGCAATCCTTCTCCTATATGGAAAACATTTTTTAAAAAAGGTCCAATCAGCATTATCATAGACTCAAGAATTGTGTAAAGTCCCTTCTAGAGAACAATACAGTCATTGACAAGTTTTTATTTGGACGGATATGTTGCTCCCCTGTGGATAATGAAATATTGTATCTATAAATTCAAAACCACAGATACTGCTACTTAATTTATGCAAGATTATGGAAAATGTGATTTTGGGTTCCTAAGGAGAAATATTTGGCTTTAGCAATGTTTCAAATTTTAATAATACAACTGCATGTTTCTCCATCTGCTGGTCTTAAAGGTGAATATGGGATTTTATACAGATCCTTCCGAATATCGACTGTGACCATTGGTTTTATGCAATATATGGACAACCTTGAACCAGGGATGAACTAAACAAGGAGGGTGTGGCCATTTTTCTCACTGATGAAAACTCTAATAATGTCCGGGTTGTGACTGCAGAAACAAAAATCAAACATGGAACAGAAGGAGAAAAAAGACTGAAGATGCTGGAACCTGGAACAACAGATTTTTGGGAGATCGTCAGAGCGTCAGACAGCATCTATGGAGACAGAGATGGTTGATATTTTGGGACAGGACCCTGAATCAGGATTGAGAAGGAAAAGGAAAAGGAAAAGTTGCCATTCAACAGTGCCTTGAAAAAGTATTCAGCCCTCAACCCATTGCTCACATAAATGAGTATTACAACCAGGGATTTTGATCAATTTAACTGAGAATTTTTATTTCTGAATCACATGCTTCTTCCCCACCCCCACCACCACAGGAGAGCCAAAATAAAACAGGGAAAATTGTAAAGCATAAAAAACTAAACATTCAAAAACTGAAATATCAGCAGTTCAAAAGTATTCATCACCCTTTGCTTAGTTGAACCAACTCTTACAGCTATTACAGACAGTAGTCCTTTTGGATAAGTCTCTATTAGCCTTGCACAACATGATGGAGCAAGATTGGCCCATTCCTCCTTGAAAAACTGTTCAAGCTGTGCCAGGTTAGTTGGGGAGCGGCAGTGGTCAACAATCTTGAGGTCTTGCCAGAGATGTTTGATCGGGTTAAGGTCAGGACTCTGACTGGGCCTCTCAAGGACATCCATTTTCTTCATTTGAAGACGCTCCATGGTTGCTGCGGCAGTAAGCTTTGGGTCAATATCCTGCTGAAGGATGAACTTCCTCTCCAGTTTAAGCTTGCTGGCGGAGGCTAGCATTTTTTAAATCCAAGATCTCTCTGTATTTAGCAGCATTCATCTTCCCATCAATCCTGACCAGATTTCCAGTCCCTGCTGCTGAAAAGCCTCCCCATTGCATGTGCTATCTCTACCATACTTGACAGTGGGAATGATGTTACCTGGCTAATGCGCAGTATTAGATTTATACTTTGTATTGAGGCCAAGGATTTCCAATTTATTCTTCTCTGACCACAAGACGTTCTTTCACATCTTTACAGCATCTTCCAAGTGAAGCTTTGTAAAGTCTTACCGGGCAAGGGTACACTTTTCTTTTAGCCAGGGCTTCTTCCTTACCACTCTTCCATAACTACCCTATGTGTGCAAGGCATTAGAGAGTGTGGAGCCTTGAACTTAATTTCTAGTTGTAGCCACTGATCTCTGCAGCTCACCCAGAGTGTCTGTTGGCATTGCAGCAGCCTCTCTTGCATGTGCCATTCTTCTCCAGTGACTTATTTTAAAGGTGTGGCCTGATCTAGACAGAGTGGCTGTGGTTTCATATTTTCCCAGTTTTTCACAACGGACCAAACTGAGCTCTGAGGTATGTTCGGTGCCTTTGACATGGTCTTGTACCCTTCCCCAGATTTGTGCTTCTCTATACCATTTCTCTGACTTGTCTTAAATGCTCTTTTGTCTTCATTTTGGTTTGGTCTGTTCAAAATCTACCTTACTGTTGGACCTAACAAAGAGAGGGGGTATTTATTCTTCCGAATTTGTTGAAAACAGCTGATCCTCCAATTTTCTACATCAACAAATTGGTGAGTTGGGAAGGTAATACAATACTGCACTAGATGTAGTGTAATGATTACAATGGGGATGAATACTTTTTGAACCTCACGATTCTGGTTTTCAATCTTAAGCAAATTGTTGACAGGTTTCGGAATTTTTCTTTTGATTTGACATGATGCACAATATTTTGTAGATTAGTTCAAAATCCTACTTCAATATATTTTAAATTTAGAAAATGAGACAGTAAAATGTTAAAGTAGTTGTGGGGCTCAATACTTCTTCAAGCCACCGTATAAAAGCATGAAGAGGATGGGATGTACTATCTCTGATTGAGTCCTGTAACCAGTCACATCTTTCCCTTCCTTCGCCCAACTCCCTTCTGCATGGACCATGCTCCGTGGGACTCTCTGTTCCACTCATCTATCTCCATCCACCATTGGTTCCTTCACTTGCAATTCAAGGGAATGCAACACCTGTACTTGAGGACTAAATAGTCTTTCCAGGTGAGGCTGCAGTCCACCTGCATCTCTTCCAACCTGGTTTACTGCATTTGGTGCTCGCAGTGTGGGCTCCTCCACATTGGTGAAACAAAGTGTAGACTAGATTATTGCTTTGCTGACCAGCTGTCTGCAATGGTCATCAGGAGCTTCTGTCATTTAACTCTCCTTCCCATGTCTATCTGACCTGTCTGCTCGAGCATTCTCAATTACCAAAGAGAGGTCAAATGCAAAAAAAAAACCTGACACCTCTTATTCTGCTTGGGTAGCTTACAACCCAATGGTATGAACACTGAGTTTTCTAGTTTTAGGTAACCTCCACCCTGGTGTTCTCCCACACTTATTCACCAGTCTTTGTTCATTTCCCTCATTTCCTCTCCCCACCTGGTTCCACCTGTCATCTGCTCACCTTTTGTATGACTACGTATTGGCGACCTTTCCTGTTCCCTTGGTCCTAATGCAGGGTATTAACCTGAAATGTCAACTACACCTTTCAGCTCCGTAGCTGCTGCTTGACCTGTTGGGCTTTTCCCAGTGTAGAACATGGTACCAGAAACTGTCCCCTCCAGTCTTTTCTTGAGTACAAGGCAGATGTCCTTAAGCCACACAGTATTTCATAAAATGAGAGATACAAGTTACTAGCATTGCCTATTATTCTCCACTTTTGCTGGATTCTTTTAAATGTATTAATCTCAGTTATACAAGTTAAGATGCTACAAAATGCTGAAAAAAGATGCAGAAAGGTCACATAGTAATTGCTACCAGTTAAGGGACTCACCACACAATTATGAGTTTATTTTTAGTTTATTTGTCATCAAGTTAAACATCAAAAACACTGCTGGTATTGGTTACACAAAACACATTTAAGCCTGAAAATTTACATATCACATTCATGTAATTGCTTTTGTGGAATGATTTCAGTACTCAGGCTTTAACAACAAATCACATTAAGACTAGATGCTCACAGGAACTAAAAAAATGATAAACCAAAATGTAAAAGTGTACTACATTAATGAGGTAAAGGGCAACTGAGCCACTGAAAATATTTACATGACTCAGTTTCCTCAAATGACCAAGTTAGAATGACTGCAAACCAACAAAAAGTTTTTATTTAAATATATATTAATAGCAAAAAACAAAATTGAAACACCAAGTAACTATGATTCAAAAGATGATTTTCTCTTGATTCCAACAACACATATTTCAATTGAAAACAGATTTAGTAAGCCAGCAGGTAATATTATTTTTACGGTACTCTTGCTAATTGATTGAGCTTTTGAACATGTAGCTTCAGCTCACATAAAGTCCAAGAAGAGATGACATTTATATTTCTCTAACTGACTGCAAACTCTAACTGGTACTTAAAGTTAACAACATCAAAGACTTTTTTATTTGCAAAAACAAAAATGGTTCAAAGGAAATGAAATTTAGTAAATTTTAACAGACAAAATGAAAAGGCACAAATATGTCCAATATTAAGGTATTTACAAATTCCGTACTAAATTATTACTGTAACTCAATAGCTAGTTGTCTTTCTTAATGTCCTGCATATTATTTTCATAATTGGTACATCGTTTAATCACATGCCAGTAATAAAGACACCAGTAAGTCATGCTAAAACTTATTGCTTTTGATAATGAAACCAGTGGTTTCAATTCTCAGCATCTTTAACACCAATATTTACCCCATGCTGGTACGACTGTAGTCACTAGATCTGTCAGACTATAACTGCCATATAACATCTTCAGCTTATCAAGCAACACACTGACTTGCACTGGGGATATTATTAAACACTATAGAAACTGACACACTCTCAGCAAATGACCTCTAGAAAGTACAATAATAAATCTGCTTCCTACAGCATTTCAGATGTGTTGTGGAAGTTCTCAGACTGTGATATCTCAGAATTTGTACAATGCTGCCAAGTCAGCTGAGTCTCATTTATTACATAGTTTAAACTCATCAAATGTGTCTTGAGACTTTGTACAGACCAAGTTCTGTTCTGTGCTTTACTTAGTCGAATACAATGCAAAATGACCGCTCACATTTTCTGCTGTTTCTCAGAGTACCATGCAGAAGGACTAAATAAGTCTTACTTTGATTATGCTCAAAATCAAACATTTACTTTTCACCTATATTAAACTCACTGACACCAAATATCCAGACTGCTTTTCACACAACACTGATAGTGTTTAAAGTATACTGAATAGATGGCTGTTCTTTTATAATCCCACAAGGCAATGCTGTGAATGAACTACTTCCTGACGTGAGTCACCTTGCTGTTTTATTAGAGTGAAATGCCACAGCAGTTTTAATGCCTGGCCTTTTGCAACATTTTGCATCTGCTATATTTAGCTCCCTCTCATTTTCAGCAGTAATTCTTCCCTGCAAACATTCAAGAAAACTTTGAGAAGAAAATAACAAGGATTAGGGAGTTTAAAAATTATTCTGTTAAGACTATACAAGCATGTCACGGGGTAGAAATAAAGAGTTTGATTTAATGTTTAAAGATTAATTTGTAATCCAGAGTAACATATACAATGACATCACTGTATAATCTGTAATCTGACTCTAAGATTTCTAATTCCACAGATTGTTTCCCCACATTGTAAATCTACTGCTATAAATATATGATATTCTCTTTACTATGAAGTAGTCAACTCAAATTCAGACTACCCCCTCAAGTTACAGAGAGGGTGCGTTTCTAGAAAACAGTCTGCATCTGTCATACGATGCTGCGTCATCTGTACATGCATCAAGAAATGTGATGCAAAAAAGTGTCTACTTATTTATTACCCCCACATAATTTACATGAGAAAAAACTTCATTCCATATCTCAACTTTCTGGGTAGTAGTTTAAAAATTCTGTAGGGGTGAACATCTGTAACACAGGGGTCATCTGCACCAAATGAAGCCAGCTCAATCTGTAATGGACTGGTGGCTCTCACATTTGCCAGTTTTATCCATCCCAGTGATTTGGCAGCTAAACAAATGGAGGAAACGTTTGCTTTGTCTGAGGAAATGTGTAGAGTCAAATATTGCTCCTCCCGATTTGATTGCTGCAGCTAGGCACACATCCTCAGAAGGCAACTGAAAGACAAAATTAAAAGCATTAGAAATAGAAGCCATTTCTGAATGGGATCATTCTGCCACCATCTTGTTCTGGAATGTAAATCCTGCTGTGATCATTGGCTCAGTTAATGTAGACTGAAAGGCTTGGAATAAACAGCCAGGATTTAGGGACAGACACCCAAGGTTTTGTTGGGAGTTGCTTAAGAAGGTATTAAATTGGGATTAAGAAAACCTTCGGTAAGAAGGGGAAATTAAAGAATTTGCAACAACCTTTGAAGTAAATAAAACTTCTAAGTGGAACTTCTGTTGTGAAAATGATAAAATGCTGTCATGAAACTTGAGATAATGTTGTAGTTCTAACAAGAACATAGAACATAGAGATCTACAGCACATTACAGGCCCTTCGGCCCACAATCATGTGCTGACCATGTAACCTACTCTAGAAACTGCTCAGAATTTCCCTAGTGCATAGCCCTCTATTTTTCTAAGCTCCATGTACCTATCTAAGAGTTTCTTTAAAAACCCTATTGTATCCACTTCATCCACTGCTGCCAGCAGTACGTTCCACTCTCTGTGTGAAAAACTTACCCCTGACATCCCCTCAGTACCTATTTCCAAGCACCTTAAAACTATGCCCCCTCATGTTAGCCATTTCAGCCCTGGGAAAAAGCCTCTGTCTATCCACGTGATCAATGCCCCTCATCATCTTATACACTTCTATCAGGTCGTCTCTCATTCTCTGTCGCTCCAAGGAGAAAAGGCCAAGTTCACTCAACCTATTCTCATAAAGTACGCCCTCCAATCCAGACAACATACTTGGAAAATCTCCTCTGTACTCTCTCTATAGTATCCACAGCCTTCCTGTAGTGAGTGAGCAGAACTGAACACAGTACCTCAAGTGGGGTCTGTCCAAGGTCTTATATAGGCTGTAACATTACCTCACAGCTCTTGAACTCAATCCCATGGTTGATGAAGGCTAAACACCATACACTTTCATAACAACACTATCAACCTGCACAGCAGCTTTGAATGTCCTCTGGACATGGACTCCAGGATCTCTCAGATCCTCCGCAATGCCAAAGAGTCTTACCATTAATATTATATTCTGTCTTCAAACACTATTTTAATAGTTCACAGTGACTGATACAGATCAGAATCAGGATCAGGTTTAATATCAATGGCATACATTGTGAAATTTGTTGACTTTCCAGCAGGAGTTCAATGCAGTACATAGTAATAGAGTAAAAACTTTGGATTACAATAAATAAACGAACAAATAAATAAATAAATATAGTTAAATTAGCAAAGTGTAAAAGGTAAACAGAGTAATAAAAAGTAGTGGAGCTAATGTTCAATGTCCATTCAGAAATCCGGCGGCAGAAGAATTTATGAATTTGCAGCTTCATAAATTTCCTTTTATGGCTTTTGAATATTGTTGTTTCAGAAAAACCTTTGTTCTTAACAACTTAGCTGTGCCACGAATCCACTTGACTGTATTTGTCTAGAAACACTATTTACTGATACTGTTTTGATACTGTATGATTTATGAGACAATATAACCAGTAGCTAAATCAACAGTTTTGCAAGTAGTTAAATCTAATAATGGACTGTAGAACTGAATTTTATTGTTATAGACTTTGAAGGTATGTTACATGTTGAGGGAACTGATTATTTATATTGAGTGTTGTAAACTGATGAGGCTAAAGCATGCGTCAGCAGGCAAGTTATCAGCAAGCTTGAAATAGCTGTTTCCAGCTAGGTGTTACCTGGGGATAAAAACAATTTAGAATCTGAATCAGAATCAGGTTTATTATCACTGACATGTGACATGAAATTTGTTAACTTAGCAGCAGTTCGATGCAATAAATAATAGAAAAAAACTAAAAAATAATAATAATAGTGAATAATTAAATCAATTATAGTATACGTATATTGAATAGATTTTAAAAAGTGCAAGAACAGAAATACTGTATATTAAAAAAATTGAGGTAGTGTCCATGGGTTCAATGTCCATACAGGAATCGGATGGCAGAGGGGAAGAAGTTGTTCCTGAATCGCTGAGTGTGTGCCTTCAGGCTTCTGTACCTCCTGCCTGATGGTAACAGTGAGAAAAGGACATGCCCTGGGTGCTGGAGGTCCTTAATAATGGATGCAGCCTTTCCGAGACACTGCTCCCTGAAGATGTCCTGGGTACTTTGCAGACTAGTATGCAAGATGGAGCTGACTAGGTTTACAACCTTCTGCAGCTTCCTTCGGTCCTGTGCAGTAGCCACCTTATACCAGACAGTGATGCAGTCTTTCAGAATGCTCTCCACGGTACATCTTTTTGCAGGTATCGAGGACAAATAAACAAATTTTTTTCCATACAGCAAAAAGGGCTCTTTAAATATTTCTCCAACAAACTGGGTTATCCCTTTGAAATAATATAAACTTACCACGACGTGATGGCGTAATGCTTTGAAGGGCCGATTCTTACTGTAGCCAGTACTACTGACTCGGAAGAGATAGGAGCTGTCTAAGCCGGCAATACTGGCATCACTCTCTCCATTCTTCATCTGAAATGTCATGCCCTTTAGAACATGTAGTACAATCCCAGATGACGTTAGCATGTTCTGCAAAGTGTTCCCAGATGTCTAACGAAACAAAGGAAATTGGTAATGGTGTCAGAAGAATGATTTAAGCACGACAGATAGAAAAGGCAGCATCTGGGACTGGTCAGAGGAGGATAAATCATTACAAAACTGTCACTAAAATCAAGCCTGACTTTAGTACAAATGCTATGCCAAAAGCCTAGTTGTAAAATTTCTTAGGTAACGGAATGATGTATCATATTTAGTCCTGGTGAATTACTAGAATATAAAACATTGCACATTTGGACTGGATTTTTCAATTCTAGTTGGAAAGGACTGTGGATAAACTTTCAGTCCTTCTCAAGGCCCTTCTTACATTAATAATAAGAGCAAATTTGGTAAATTTTTCCATTTGACACCCATGAAAACCCTCAATGCTACAGTTGTGGATTCACCAGCCCAAAGTAATCAATTACTACTCCAATTGTACCAGCCTCCCTCTTTAAAAATATTATGCCCAGCTAAAGGACCCCTGACCAAATAAGGAACAGAAAAAGGATAATTGTTTGCATCTGCAAGGTGCCAAGAGAAACCAACATTCATAATAATCAACCTCTGAAAATATTCTGTTTCCTGTGGTATAATATGGATGATAAGTTAGGTGAAGAATATAATTAGTTATACTTTACAAAATGAAGGCTAGATCAATATACAGTTTAATATGGAGTTACCTTGTCATTCTGATGGCATCTGGAGCAAGTCAGAAGAATGGCACTCTTGCTTGCTTTGCTGCGGAAAGGCCACTGAGCTACCAGTTTCACAGCAGCTGGCACATTGAGGGTGGCATTGTGGGTGAACTTCAGATTACTGGAAAGTGTACAGATAAAGCAGATGTAACATATTCAGGACTGGAGCTTTACCATTCATTTTTAAAGTCTTCTGACCAATCTCTGGCTAACATTAGAATAGCACAAACCAAAATTGTGAGCTTTGAGTTGGAAACCACCAAGTTTTGCCTCACAATCCTCCAGCAGGACACACACCGTAAACAACAACAGGAAGTCCATGTGTACGTCCACCAGGTGTTACCCTGCCTCAAATAATTACCTTCAAATTCTACTGCAAATTATTAAAAATAAATGCTGCAGTGCAGTCAAAAATTTGCATCTCCAGTCCTTGTTCCACTAAAGATACTGGCTTGTATTTTGCATTAATTTTGCTCTTCCAAAACTGAATCAATAAGGTTGTCATCCATACATTATAGATTGGTTGAATGCTCTGACAGACACGTTCTCCTTAACTGATATTTGACCACTGGCAAATGGAATTGTTCAATATGACATATCCAATTTACATGATGGGTGAAAGGCTTGCAAGGCTAGCATTGATTGTCTATTCTCAATTGCCCTTGAGAAGGTGATGGCAAACTGCTTACATCCTTCTGATGACAATACTTTTACTGCATTTTTGGGAGAGTGTTCCAGAATTTAGACCCAATGGAAATGAAGAATCAGCAACGTATTTCCACATTGGGATGGCACGCGACTTGGAGCATTCTCTGTAGCTGGTTTTGTTCACGTGTGCCTTTGCTCTCATCCATTTTGATGGCGGAGGTCATGGAATTGGAAAGTGCTGTACTGGAACCCCACTCACTACCCATAGCATGTGTCACCCCACCAGCAATGTGCTCAGGCTTCTGCATGTGCCATCCACACTCTATCAAGGCCTTTCAACATTTAATAAGTTTCTTCTGAATTCTAGTAGGTACAGGCCCAGAGCCATCAAACACTCTTCATATGACAAGGCTTTCAACCCTGCAATCATTTGTTTCTGAATGGTGTTGAACTTATTGGGTACTGCTGTAGTTGCATGCATCTAACGGAGATTCTGTCATACCCCACCTTGCACCTTAGAGAGACATAGGTCTGATGACATGTCTCTCAGCCAGACACCAGTTTCTGACCTTGTGGCTGCATTACTTGAGTTTCTTTTTTAATCAATGGTGAACTCCAAGATGTTGAGGGGACTTGGAGTCGGGGGTAAGACTCAATGCTTGGTAAGGTTAAGTGGCAAAACTCTCTTGTAGGAGACAATTACTGACTGTTGCTTGTGTGACTTCTACATACTTGAGCTGTTCTAATTTTCTGTGGTGTTTCACGCAGCTAAACATACGGAGAGAACTTAGCTCAGACTTAGGAAGATCACGTACTCAAACTTAGGTGTGTTGTCATCACACAAAATGGAGATCTGAGGAGAAAGCTTTTCTCACAGAGGGTGGAAAGTACATGCAAGGGCTGCCAGAAGTGGTATTTGAGGCAGATGCAATTACAAAACTTAAAGGCATTTGGACAGGTATTTAGATGAGAAAGGCATAGAAGTGGACAGGGGACAAATGCACGCAAATTGTGTTGGCATAGCTTAGCATCACAGTCATGGTGGAAGTGTTGATCCTAATACTGTACTTTTTATGATTTTTATGGAGTGATAAGGTGAACATCATCTTTTACTGGTAGAAGTACCCCAGCATATAGCTGTTAATGCAATTTCTCTGAGGTCAATTGGATTAATGGCAAGATGCTGCTGTGGGATCAACTCGTTAATTCATTGGTTGGCAAGAGTCAATAAATTAGTCTTGGCTAAATTGACGGAAGATGCAATACAGCAGTATTGACCACTACCACAAAGATTCAGTTCCATTGAACAGTACAACATTCAATAGTACACAAATGATACAACCTAGAAACTGGATTGTCCAGTTGTTGCACATGGCTGCGAACATATTTCTACTTTAATATGAGGTTGAGTTTAAAAACTGTAGCTATTATATTTCCATATAAAATTATAAACTGACTATTCCACTATTTAAACACATAGAACACTTTCAGGAAATAAGAAGCGATGAATTTTTTGAAGCTTTTTTTTGCAGTTTTATGTTCATTTAAGCATAGAGTCATAGAAAAATATAGCTCATAAATGGGCCCTTCAGGCCATCTAGTCCGTGCTGAACCATTTAAGCTGCCTATTCCTATCAACCTGCACCCGGACCATAGCCTTCCATACCCCTACCATCCATGTACCTATCCAAACTTCTCTTAAACATTGAAATTGAACTTGCATGCAGCACTTTTCTGGCAGCTCATTCGACTGTGTAATAACTAACTACTATTACACAACTACCAACTTCTGCGTAAAGACACCCTAAAGGTATTTTTTTTTCTAAGACTGTATATTTGTTATAAGAGTTGAGTTACAATTTAATTTGTAGGAGGGTTATATTCAGCAGTACAAAGGCCCCTGAAGGGCATTCACTGCACTAATATGGGTAAGTTTACAGCCTTACCCTGGCTCTTTTTCCAAGTACCATGGGAGGGAGGTTGTGTTATCGCTTCTCACAGTGAGGAGATGCTGTTCATGTATTCCATTGTCACCAAAGCCAATGAAACCAAATTTTACATCCGAGAGTCCTGAGTAAAAAAAAAGAGAGTGAAAAACCACAATCACATTCTCCAGTCTGACAAATACAATTGAGAGTTTATATAATTTTTAACTTCATTACAATGATAAAATCCAAGCCCCCCAATTATTATAAGCTATTATAATGACCCCACCCATGCAGTTCCTCAATTCTAAGTAATGAGGAAGACGGGATAACAAAAATCAAATCTACAACCAGAATTGCTCTGGAGGCCTAAACCTAAGGGGTTCATGCTTAAAACTCCAAATCAGTTGGGGTTTAGCTTACAAACCCTGTTTCTATCTGGGACATTCATTTTGACAGGGGAACTTAAAAATACTCTCTCAGATGTGACACTGAAAAAAGCAATGCTGCAAGCTGCCTCTCAGAAGTGATAGATAGATAGATAGATAGATAGATAGATAGATAGATAGATAGATAGATAGATAGATAGATAGATAGATAGATAGATAGATAGATAGATAGATAATAGTCTGGAAAGTTTCTCTCACCCACCCATCCTGTCAGTTTTCCATAAACCTCACTGTGACCAACTGAAAATCAAGGAAGTGCAGATGCTGGAAATCTGAAATCAAAGTAGGAAATCCTGAAAACACTCAGCTGGCTTGACGAAGGGCGTCTGAATTGAAGTTTAACTCTATTTCTCTACACATGCTTCCCAACCCATTGGATGTTCTCGGCATTTCCTTTTTCACTCTGGGTATTTCTACACAAGTTTCTGTACTGGAGACGAAATAAGTGGAAATGGAAGGAAGATATGGGATAAAGCGGAAATGCTACAAATGTTGAATAAGGTTATAGATGTTGGAAAGCCAACACAAATCTGCAGAATTGCATGCTGTCTTTTGACAGCATATGTAATATGTTCTATACTTCAAAGATGGGGTTCTGTAAATTAAGATGAAATTGTGTAGTAGTAGTCCCAGTGGCCTGAAATCCCACTCACACAGCTCAGCTAATTGGCAATATGAGACCTCCCATCATTCACTTGTCCAGATTCATCAACATTCTCTGCCCATCTCCCTAGCTGTTTGTTGCCAAACCAGTTACCTGTTGAAAAAACCATTAGAGAATGAGACACCCACCTTGTTTTTTGAAGGTTTCAACCAATGAATTAATAAGTGAAGGAAGTTTTACGATAACAGGCTTATTACAGTCTCTTTCTTCAATAATAAAGAGAACATCTGCACGTTTCATAGACATCCATTGTCCACTGTTTATAATATCATCATTTAGCAGACTTTCGCTGTCCTTTCCAGTCACTGTACAAGGAAGAGAGTGCTTAGAAGACAATGCAGAAATATGAAGAGCATTTGAAGGCTCTGGGCCTGTATTCACTAGAATTCAGAAGATTGAGAGGTGACCTCACTGAAACCCAACAAATGGTGAAAGGCTTTGATAGAGTGGATGTGGAGGGGATGTTCCCGTGGTGGGAGAGTCTAAGACCAGAGGACACAGCCTCAGAATGGAGAGGCATCTTCTTAGAATGATGAGAATGAATTTCTTTAGCTAGATACTGGTGAAGCTTTGGAATTCTTTCCCACAGGCAGCTGTGGAGGCCAAGTCTTTAAAACAGAGGTTGATAAAATTCTTGACTGGTCAGGGCACAATAGGATATAGAGAGAAGGCAGGAGACTGGGGTTGAGAGCAAAATTGGATCAGCCTTGATGAAATGGTGGAACAGACTCGATGGGCCAAATGGCCTAATTCTGTTTCGATATCATTTGGTCTTATGATCTGATGCATTGAACGTCCTGTTGAGGGACTTTGAGGATATGGGGATGAGATACACAGTGGGTTTAAAGCATGATATTAGTTATTTTCAACAACATTCACGGACTGTGATGCATGACTGAATGGCTTCTCGGCCATTTTAAATGGCAATAAATGGCATTCACTTCACTGTAGGTTCTGGAATCATAAACAGGTCAAGAATGTGACAGAAGATTCCTTTCTCTAAAGGTTTATTATTAAAACAACAACTTAACAATTTCACACTTCCATTATTAGCAATAGTATTTATTCACATTTACTGAATTCAATTTCCCAAGTGCTCTACCGTTATTTGAACAGGTGTCTCCTGGTCATTCATCAAGCTTTACTGAATACCCTTTGCCTGCTATTCTGAAATACTTATCAGAGCCATCCAATGTTCCCTCTAATATTCTTTTACTGCTGCACGGACCAACCGTTTCTCTGAGCAGGTAATTCTAACATGGACTGAAAACTTGTATCATTTTAATTTTTCTGCACTATACATATTATGAATGATCAGAATGAAAATTGAATAATCACATATTTTGGATTTATTTTTTAATTGAAGGATATCATGAAATATGGTACAGCAAAGGAAATCTTTCATGTTGCGTAAACTCTTTCTTGTCTGTCTTTATCACAAATCCATTGTCTATAAACACTGTCCAGATTAATTTCACTTCCAGATGAAAGATGCATCTTAATCCTCATTAGATCATCCAAATGTTCCACTTCTCGTCTGCTTCTGGATTTACATTTGATTGAATTCATAAGATAGAATCAACGTTTTTAAGTCAGCACCCATCATTATCCTGTGCTGTATCGTATGACATGGCCGATCACGGTCTCTGTGACCATGATTGTTCTTGGCAAATCTTTCTACAGAAGTGGTTTGCCATTGCCTTCTTCTGGGCAGTGTCTTTAAGATGGGTGACCCCAGCCATTATCAATATTCTTCCGAAGTTGGACTTATGAAGGGTCTCGGGGAGAAACATTGACTGTTTTACTCTTTTCCATAGATGCTTCCTGCTTTGCTGAGTTCCTCCAGCATTTTGGGTGTGTTGTTCTGAAGGAGATTAACTGGAATGGTGCAAATGTCAAGGGTTCTTAGTTTTGTTCTTACAGTTTCGTAAAGGAGGTTAATAAGGGAGATTTCATAGAGCGGCTCACAATTGTGATAGGTTTAATAGATAGTAAAGTGAAACTGCATCTGGTAGCATTAGAGTAAAGGGTAGATATTTGCAGAGTTAAGGGGAAGAAGAAAGGATTAGGAAGAATTTGTTCATCCAAAGATCTATTAGCTTTAATTCTATAAATATCCCTTAAATAAATCTGGTGAATTAAAACTCTGCATTTTGGCTTTTGATTTCTGGAGTAGTTTACCAACTATCAGGAAATAAGTGTAATTGCCAAGCAATTAAATCATAGTGTTATTGTGTGCCTCAATGGAAATGGGAATAACAAATCAGTTTTATGATGTGGATCACAATATTCATGCTGGTTCCTTGTCGGCATCCACTGGTGAGTTATGCATTCAACGCACTTGTCTTAGAACAGAGTAGGTTGAAGCCCAGCGCTGGGAACTCAGATCAGGCAAGTCCACTTTCAATTAAATCCCGTCAAGGTTATCAAGTTTATGATCACTGCTTAACTTCATTTCAACCCCAGTGTTCTATCAAATGTATTAACCTGGCCACTAATCTCAGCACTCTGACCTATCATAACCAATTGATCATTGCACCCAACTAACATCCTATCCCGTCAGGTACCTGAGGACGGGTACCTGACTCAGGTACCCGTCCATTCTATCCATGGTTTTTCTCCCACTCTCCTGTGATCTCCTGAGCCTAGAATGGACTTAGAACATTTGCTTTATAAGCCATATGCTGTTAGAATGCACATTGCATAAAATCTGTTCAGTAGTAAGTGAGGTCCTAGGTTCAAATGGTCAATTACCTGCCATCCAATGGCCACAAAGGGAATTTCCAAGTATTTGAGTTAATTTCAGATTGACCATTTTGTGTAGACAAGCAGGGACTAAAAAGGGCAATTGCTTCTTTCCTCAATCATCCTATTTAAATCAAGCTATGCATATTGTTATTAACTGTTTTTCCTTCCTCCTGGGAAATTCAGTGCGATGCGACCCTATCACTAGGCTACTGAAAGATACCTCTAAAAGTAGGATTTTGGGGTCACACAGCCTTGAAGAAGAAAACAGTAACTGTCTTTTTGAGAAAATTCAGTTTGCTAGTTCCAAGAGCCTGTAAATCAGCACCACCATGCATTACTGTTACTTTATTTATCGTTCCTATGAAAACTGGTCAGATTTACCGCACTGTGATGGAAGTTGCAGAGGAACAAAATTCCGGTTGCACAAGTGGACAAAGGCCGCTGCAAGGCTACAGCCGGCCTGAAGATCTGAGGACTCACACACATCGTTCAGGCACATGTCATAGAAAGGAGCTGGGTCTACCTGAAATGCACACAACTCTTATTGTCAAAATCTCTAAAAATAAAGTTTTGCAACCAAAGTGCACATCAAATGATCTGATGACTGCATTACATATGAACAATAACACAACTATATGAAATTTCAATTTATTGGCATACAGCATGGAACCTATCCCCCGGTGTCACCAATCAATCTTCCAATTTAATCCTAGCCCAATCACAGGACAATTTACAATGACCAATTAACCTACCAACTGGTACATCTTTGGAATGTGATCACGTTCATGGTCACGTGGAGAACATACAACTCCTTACAGGCAGCAATGGGAATCGAACCGGGGTTACTGGTACTGTAAAGCATTGTGCTACTGTGCCACCCTGCTAACTAAACTGAGTATTTATGTCATCAACACTGTACAGTGACTTACCACTTTGAAACAGTTTCTGAGAGGCGAGTAAGTGCCTTTGAATAAAGTTTTGCAGAAGTATTGAAGAGTACTGTCAAAGCACTGCTTAATCTTCTTGTCCCTAGCGTGACACACTGCATCAATCTATTAGAGATGGAATAACAAGATAGTTAGCATGATCCAACAGAAAGAAAAACTGCTGTTTATTTAGGAGAATATACCGCACTTTGTGCCTAATGGTCATTAGTTCAATAGTGATGCTTATGCTAGTCTGGTCTGGTCATCATGAACAGGAGAGAGTTGTTGATGGATTACAAACATACAATATTCATGAGAGTATGAACTGGATGAATGTTTTGCCAAAATTGTAGTGCTGCTTTGTACAAGATGACAGTACAAAAATGTGTTTATTAACACAGAAAGCTTTCTATAAATTCAGCAACTGAATATCATGCAGTGACAAATCCAATAAAACAAATTGAAAGTGGTGGAAGGTTCATCTCCACTAAGTACTGGTTTCATTGCTCACTCAACATTAAATGACATCTCTCAAGTACAAATGTATAGATGTCCAGTAGATCAAAGAGAATGATACTCCATGGTCTTTCATTCACAGATAAATCAAAAGTGGTTCTTAACGCATTAAATGAATATATTACCAGCATTGGTTCAATTACTACCCCTCAACATCAGGTTCTTGAATAGAAGGGGATAACTACACTCGTCTTTACTTCCCGCAACATCGAAATGTTCCCACAACCAATGATCTCACTTTCAAGGACTTTTTATCTCATTATTTATTGCTGTTTATTTGTATTTGCATTTGCACAGTTTGTTGTCTTCTGCACTCTGGTTGATCATTCATCGATCCGGTTACAGTTACTATCCCGTAGATTTGCTGAGAATGCCCACAGGAAAATGAACATCAGGGTTGTACATGGTGACATATATGTACTTTGATAGTAACGTTTACATTGAACTTTGAAAATAACATCTCAGGTAGTACTCCCGAGGAAATCTGCAGATGCTGGACATTCAAGCAACACACAGCAGCAGGTCAGGCAGCATCTGTAACAAGAAGCAATGTCAACGTTTCGGGCCTGGCCTGCTGCGTTCCACCAGCATTTTGTGTGTGTTGCTCAGATAGTACCCCATTGCTTTAAAACCAGTTGAACTTCAATTATCCCGGCACCCTCTTGAACATTATGATCCACGATTTCCAGCCCATCCCCAGACTGAACTTTAATTGATTAGATTTCACATAATAATTAGAACACTGTTCTATGGACATAACTGAAGTAAAAAGAGGATATGTTATGAACGGATACTTTGTTTTATATTTAAAATTAATAATCAGAATGATAAAAAACTTCCAGAGGAGAATTGGCTGGCAGACAACTAAACGACACTGGATCTTTTCCAGGTGGCACTTTCTACTGACTGATGCAATTCAATGCAAAGAGGAAATAAATATTATAACATAACATTACAATTTTATTCAGTAGGTTTAGTTTACTTTAGAAACTAAAGTATCTCAATGCAAACTGAAAAAATGAATACAGAAATCATAATCATTAAAATCTCAGATCAGAAATATATTTTTAATTGCAGTGGTTAATTTTCTTTTCAGTCAAATAGGTATCAGATTAATAAGTTAACCAGTTCAGAGATCCCAAGTTTGTCTGCTTGATTATCAAATCTATCTACAATGATCCCCAACAACAGATCCCCACCTTACCCATCACTTGGGCCAACAACCCTCTTGCCCATCATTTGGGCCTAACACCACCTCCACCTCTTACCCATCACTTGGGTCTAACACCACCCTCCACCTCTTACCCATCACTTGGGTCTAACACCATCCTCCACCTCTTACCCATCACTTGGGTCTAACACCACCCTCCACCTCTTACCCATCACTTGGGTCTAACACCATCCTCCACCTCTTACCCATCACTTGGGTCTAACACCATCCCCACCCTTTACCCATCACTTGGGCTTAACACCACCCCCACCCCTTACCCATCACTTGGGCCTAACACCACCTCCACTTCTTACCCATCACTTGGGTCTAAAACCATCCCCACTCCTTACCCATCACTTGGGCCTAACACCACCTCCACTTCTTATCCATCACTTGGGTCTAACACCATCCCCACCCTTTACCCATCACTTGGGCCTAACACCACCCCTCCCCCTTACCAATCACTTGCGCCCAACACCACTCTCCTGACCCATCACTGTGCCCAACACCACTCCTTCTAATTTCCAACTCTTCTACAGGTCTCTTTCCACCACAACGTTTCAAACTGAACCTTGTTTTCAACCACACTTGACTTCATTCATACGCTCTTCGAAGGGGTGGCGCAAGGCCCATCCTTGAATGCTTTCTGGAGGACTGAAATTCCCATCAGAAGCCCCTTACGCAGGAAATTGGTTTGGTTGCCATATCCCACCTTGCTCGTGTAGCTGTAAATGATTGACAATTTTCAGGCATCCGAGTTTTACAATGAGGATTACAGCACATGAAATGCACCTTGTCTAAGGTACGTTCAAGATCGTTCCTTGGCCTTGGTAGTGTCGCATGCTCCATTCAACATCGTATTAGAGATGACTTACATTGCCCTATCGTTTTGATATATAGAGCCACAGAGAAATATGGTATGGAAACAGGCTCTTTGGCCCAACTGGTGCATGCTGCCTCCCTGCTAGTCCCAGTTGCCCATGTTCTGTCCATAATCCTGTACACCCTCCCAGCCATGTACCTATCCAAATGCCTTTTAAATGTTGCAATTAAGCATGACTGAAAAGTGTATTAATCAGATCCCCAGTGATCTGCACTTCCTTTTGCATCTCATTATTTAACATTATCTGAGGCTATCATTCAAGACATGTCCTTTATCAGTTTTAAATCCAGAGAGAAAAGGTGTGCTGAGAATTTCTCTGAAATTAGTAAAATTTACCTTTCCGCAATGGTAGTGAAGTAATTTATATAGTGCACTAACCTACATTATTATTTTAATAAACAAAGAGAAATCTTCCTCTCCATTGTCCCTTGTCCTTTGATGAAGCAGTTACTCCCAAAGTTTCTTTTCCAGCATTACCTCCCTAAACCTCTCACCGTTCCTTTTTCTTACAGAATATTGGAACACTGAATACAAGACTTAAATAATTATTTGGATAAACAAATGAAAAAACAAGTTTTAGTCTTGCAGACATCCAGCACAGACCAGCTATAGGGAAAGCAACAACACTCTAGCGTTTGGGCTGAACGTTACGTAGCGCACGTGCGCAGGGTGGCCGTGCACTAACTAAGATGCCTAAATATTCACTGTATGCATATGACAACAACAAAAAAGTAGAGTGTAAAAAATTCTACTTAAAAATAAATCCAATACTAAATCTAACCCATGTTTTCAATTCTTCAATTGGAAAAAATGTTCATGATTGCAAAGTTGCCAAAGATAGTATGAAAGAATAATCTATAAAAGCTATAAATAAAACAATGAATAAATATATCACAACGGAATAGAGAGCCAAGGAAATGAGATTAAATATGTGACTGATCAGAGAGAGGGCAAACGGACAGCAAGCAAAAAGCTACTTTCTTGTATTTTTATGGCATCATGGTAGCGTGGTGGTTAGCGCGACACTATTACAGCTCGGGGCATTGGGGCTTGGAGTTCAATCCCAGCATCCTCTGTGTGTTCTCCCTGTGGAATGCAAGGGTTTTCTCCAGGGGTTCTGGTTTCCTCCCCCAGTCCAAAAGTGTACCGTAGAGATTCATTAGTTATTGTACATTGTCCCGTGATTCCGTGATTAGGTAAGAGTTAAATCAGGGTTGCCATGGTGCAGCCTGAAGGGCCTGAAGGGATGTATCTCTAAATAAATAAATAGATAGATAGATAGATAAATAAATAACTGAAATCTTAATATATCAAATAAGTAAGGAGAATTTTACATCTCCCCTTGATTCATGTCAAAGATGTTAGAAGCCCAGAAGCAACCTAGCATTTTATTCATTAATACAAAATCATTCTTGTGCCACTAAGTCATCATGGAATGCATCTGACTTTGAAATGAGACTTCTTGTAGATATCTTCAGGCACTGCTCCTTCTACGTGCCTGGGGTGGCCATGCAGTAACTGAGATACTCTTGGGCACATAGCATTTGTTGTCTTGCACCTGTTTGTTCTAAATATTCATAGAATGCATCCGACGACAAAAAAAACATTTAAAGTGTCACACAGTGTAAAATAATGGTTGGTCAGAACAATGGTTGGTCCTCACAGCTGTAAAAAAAGAGGGAATGTTGGTCAGGAACAAAATCATTCTTCGAGTCCACAAGGAGATTTGAGGTCTCATTGACTTTAACCTCCCTGTCTACAAAACCCTACAAACACCACTTTATATATGTGTCACGATTTTTCTTCTAATCCTGTGGGTGACCTTTTAGTCAATGATTTTCATCCCTCTCCCTGTTGCTGGTCAGCTGACTACTGGGATTCAACTGAAGTCAGGTAATTAATATCAGACTGACCTGCAAGGTCATCTCCCACTGTCAATGGGCATCACTGTGAGCTAACATTGGCCTAATGAATCTCAGCTTGTGGTGCAAACATCTCCACACATACACTGCGTGTGCAACTCGAGGGGGAGAGTAAAATGTCTGTGTGGTGAACTAGATATACCTGTCTGACTGCTCCTGTGGCTCCTCCCACAGACCCCTGTATAAAGGCGACTGTGGGCTGCTGCTCTCCCTCATTTTCCCCAGGATGTAGTGCTGTTTATTCTTCCAGTCAATAAAAGCCGATATCTCACTTCCTAAGTCTCAGCGTGAGTTATTGATGGTGCATCAGTCTGGAAGGCTGTTATTGTACGATGTGAGCCTATAGAAGCGGGGTGTGGAGGTTTTGCTGGCTGCTCACTGTGCAGAGCCAACTCTCTCCTAGGCATTATGGGGCCTGCAAAGAAAAGAGCCTTTAGAGGATTTTCACAGAGGCTGTGCAAGCCTCCAGATGGCTATGGATGAAGAGGAGTGTCCTGTGGGCCTGATCAACTCTGGCTGGGTCACCTGGGCAAGAGCATGTGATGTTGAAAGGCCAGATACACTCTATGACCCCAGGACACATCACTGATGAGGTGATATACATAAAATATATACTGGGCCATATATTATGATGCAAATAGAAAGCCAGATCCACCACAGTAAATCAAGTACTTTCAGTTGACGGATCAATCCAGTCTCTTCGAATCCTATTTCTTCTGGAAATGAAAAAAAAATGCTGATGCTGGAAATCTGAAATAAAAGTAGAAATTGCTGGAAACACTCAGTAAGTGAGGCAGTACTTACGAAATGAGAAACAGTGTTAATCTTGATTGCCTTCATCAGTTCTTTTCACAGATGCCATCTCATTAACTGGAGGTTTTCCAGTATTTTCATTTTTTTTCATCTTTCCTGGCAGCAGCTAATGCACTCAAAAGTTAGCCCTAAACTGAGTTATGTGAGGCTTACACAAACTTGGGCAGGAAAATTATTATATTAATATTGGGAAAATTTGATTGGAGTCATTGGTTTTTGCATTACCCATGTAGTCTGACACATTACTGAACAAATTTTGACTTAACAATAATCAGTATTTATCAGATCTGGATGCAATATACCTTTACATATTTTGTATTCATATTCCCTTACAACACAGGATGCCTATTGGCCCATCAATCTATGCTAGCTCTCAGAACAATTGTATCAGTCTCATCCCCCCACTTATTCTTGGTAACCTATTCTTACTTTTACATCCGTCAACACCTGCCATCTCATGTCCTACCACCTAGGTACAGTATTTTAAAGTAGCCAATCAACTTCTCAACCCATTGCATCTTTGGAATGTGGAAGAACCATGGAGTACCGAGGGAAATTCAGGCAAGCATTGTGAGAAGATACAAACTCGATATGTGTTCAGCATTGAACCTGTGACGCCGGAGAACTGAGGCAGCAGCTCTTTGAAAATACAAATCCAAGTCTATCCCATTGGTTAATATAACAAAATCAGCATTGGCTGTGCATATGCTGCATATCTATATTGCATTAAAGTTGCAATTTGTAACGAGAGAATCACAGTGATTATGAACCTCTCCTGGTGTGTTGGAATCAGTACTTTACCTGCCATTCTTCTGCAAACTCTTGCACATTCTCTGCTTGTGAGTGGTTGGGTAGAGTGAATTCATTTCCAGCTTCATTATCATTAGTTCCAAACAGACCAGCTGATATACCTGCAAACACAGGTAAACGCAAGTATAACAACTGTCAAGATATTACTTCCTACAGTTAGCAGTTTCATAATAAATGACAGGAGGGTTCAGATGATTAAAAACAACTACTATTAAAAAGAGAAACATTTATAACTGTACTGATTGTGGTCATTTAAGGAGACATAAAATTAAACTAAATTTGGTCTACTCCCCTGCCTAAACCCTGCTGGGGGATTTTCTTCTCTGATTTTCTGCACTTCATGACCAAAGTTTAACAATGAATTTTTGTGAGTGTGGAGCTCTCCTGGTACAAGTGACCCTCTGGAAACTTGCCCAAGTGAAGGCAAGTACCTTCAGAAGAACTTGCAAGAATGACAGAAAATCTAATTGAAACTTACAGAATTCTGTCAGCGCTAGACAAATGTATGTGAGGAAGAAATCTTTCACTTGTTGTGCTGAGATAAGGAGAAATGTGTTCACTCGGTGGGTGATTTATAAAGTTCTCCTCACCTCAGCCTTGTCACCTCCACTGAGCAATGGGAAATTTCTCCTTGTGAAACTCGTTACCATTACAGTTTGTCAAGACAGTCATTGAATATCCTTAAGAAGGATCAAATAGATTTCTGGATGTAAAATACATTGGTAGATACGAGGACAGAATGGGAGTATAAAACTGAGGTAGAAGTTCAATGATGAATACATTGAATGGCAGAACAGGTTTGTAGGGTTGGTTGGTCTACACCTGTGCCTAGTTTTAATGGTTTAACTTTATGGCCTACAATTTTATAATAAAACACCACAGAGAATGATACAAAATTAATATATCTGTTATGAACCAAGCATCTTTGGAATGTTTCAAAGCACTACTAAAATCCACAAGCTGTGAAGATGCCATTTGCTTTAGAATTGAGTGGGATCCAGGATCAGCGATGATGGAATGGTGGAGCAGACTCAATGGGCTGAATGGCCTAATTCTGCTCCTATATCTTATGGTAATACAATGCAGAAATCGCAGACAAAAGCACCCTACTAACAGTCAAAACTGTAAAATAACATTTTCTTGTTTACATTGAGTCTGACATCTACTTTGGGATTGCAGAGCTGTTGATTCCTTGAGCAATTTTCCTCATGAAAGGATTAGACAATAAGACCATCAGACTTGACCCATTGAGTATGCTCTGCCATTTTATCAGAGCTGACTACCCCATCAGCCCCAATCTCCTGCCTTCTCGCCATAACCCTTCATGCCCTGACTAATCAAGAAACTGTCAACCTCTGCCTTAAGTATACCCAGTGACTTGGCTTCCACAGCCGCCTGTGGCAACGAGTTCCACAGGTAGTGGTTTTGTACCTTTGCTTTCCTATTTCAATGTGCTACTAGTCGATATTAAATCAATCTAATCATGTGACTCAAATGTCAGAAAATCTCTGCTACATTTTAATGCAGAGGTTTACTTTGCACCACACATGCAGGGGGGGGGGGGAGGGAGAGAGAGGGAGGGGGGAGAGGGAGAGAGAGAGAGATTGGTTTGAATTTTCCATAGTGCAGTCAGAACAATTTTTCTGCACTCAAAGCCCTTCAAAAATTAAACTACTCAATTATAGTTTGGACATAGTAACAAATTGTATTCACATAGCACTCCAGTATGGCAAATGTCTTGAGGCAATTCACAGAAGTGTTATCAAAGAAAAATCCACAACAGGAAACATAAGGAAATATTTATCAATTGTCTTAAATAAACTCAGTTGCTTAGCTTCTACAACCTTTTGTGGCAGAGAATTCCACAGGTCCACCACTAGCTTAGACAAGCTTGTCTTCACCTTAGTCATAAATCTCCTGAACACAAAAGATTCTGCAATTGCTGGAAATCCAGAGGAAAACAACACAAGATGTTGGAGGAGCTCAGCAGGTCAGGCAGCACCGACGGGAATTAATAAACTGTTGATGTTTGAGGCTGAGATCTTTAGTCAGGACTGGAAAGGAAGACGGAAGATGTCAGAATAAGGAGGAGAGGGGAGACGAATGCAGACAAGTTAGAAGGTGATAGGTGAAGCCAGATGGGTAGGGGAGGGGGGATGAAGTAAGAAGCTGGGAGGTGATAGGTGGAAGGGCTAGAGAAGAAGGAATCAGATAGGAGAGGAGAGTAGACCATAGGAGAAAAGGAAGGAAGAGGAGCACCGGGGGAGGTGATAGGCAAGTGAGGAGGTAAGAGGCCAGAATGGGGAATTGAAGAGGGAAGGAACAGGGAAATAAATGAATAAATGACCAAAAATTGGAGAAATTGTTGCTCATGCCATCGGAGTGGAGTGTCTTTGCCTGAAATGTCGACTGTTCATTCATTTCCATAGATGCTGCCTGACCAGCACTTCCTGTGCGCTACCTTAAAACCCAAGTCTGCAATATTCGATTTAACCCTCCCAGCCACTGTCCTCGCATTCAGCCTGTCCGGCCCTGCCAGAACTTTGAAAGTTTCAATCAGATAAGCCATCCTTATATTGCATTAAGGCATTTGATTCAAAGCATGTCAAAGAATTATAAAGAACCACTTAAAAGAGAGGGGATGTGCTTTTAGGAGGGAGCTGCGCACCTTGAAGTCTTGTAAGTATGGCTAGCAAATAATTAAGTAATTAAGTATTGAAGGATACTTAATAACAACTATTGGAGCCGAGGAGCACATCAGATATGGGATGGAAATAGGTGCTGAAGAAATTTGCAAACAAGGGGGTGGCATGGTAGCGTAATGATTAGCACAGTGCTTTACAGTTATCAGCGACCAGGGTTCAATTCCTGCCGCTGTCTATAAGGAGTTTGTAGATTCTCCCCATGACTGCATGGGTTTCCACCCACAGTCCAAAGATGTACCGACCGGTCGGTTAATTGGTCATTATAGATTGGCCTGTGATTAGGCTAGGGGTAAATCAGGGGATTGCTGGGTGGCGTGACTTGAAGGGCCGCAAGGGCTTACTCCATGCTGTATGTCAATAAACAAATAAATAAATAAACAAACAATTTTAATACAGAGGGCTGAAATCCACTGCAGGCCAGAAATCTCATACATAATAGGTGAATGAGACTTGGTGTGAGCTGGTGTATTGGGAATGACTACGAACTAGAGGCCTGCATCAGGTAAAGAAGTAAGTGTAACCTTGCCATTTACATTAGAGTTAATACTTCAAAAAATGCATGTTATCAGGTATAAAAATAGACAATATTTACAAAAATAATTAGATTCTTGAATCGAAATGAATAATGGCATGATATTTACCAGCCTAAGAGCAAATCATCGACAGTTAGAAGGACAGTAAAATCTAAGTGTTATGAAATGCAATTGTAGCAAATATTTAAAAATATTGAACTAGATGGTAAAATTATTTAAATGTTATATTCAAATACAGTGTCTTTCAAACTAACCCAGCAGTGGAAGACATTATTTCTAAGTATATTGACGATTGTGTTTATAATCTTCTACCAAGACTAATAAAAACTTCAGCTCCATCAGTTTTCAGCATGATATAATCATTTGTAATGTGGTCAGCACAGTATGTTATGTTTTGTAAGTTCAAAACATTAAACTAATTCAAAGGAAGACACAGAATTTCGAAGTGCAGGTCTAACTTCGAGTTTACTTTAAGAGGTGTGCACATATCACATAGTAGCGTGATAATGAATTCAATTAACATTTATTTATATACAACCCTTAATTAATTATTTAAATAAACAAACATGCTTAATAACACAATGAATACACAGTTGCAAGAGAAGTTGGTGAACCCTTTGCAATTACCTGCTTTTCTGCATTAATTACTCATAAAATGTTGTCTGGTCTTCATCTAAGTCACAATAATAGACAAACACAATCTGCCTAAACTAATAACACACAAACAATTGTACTTTTCATGTCTTTATTGAACACATTGTTTAATCATTCGCAGTCCAGGCTGGAAAAAGTATGTGAACCCTTGTATTTAATACCTGGTAGAACCTCCTTTAGCACCAATAACCTCCACCAAACATTTCCTGCAGCCATGGATCAGACTTGCACCATGGCAAGTATGACTTTTAGACCATTCCTCCATACAAAACTGTTCCAGTTCATCAATATTCCTGGGATACCTTGCATGAATAGGCCTCTTCAGGTTCTTCCACAGCATCTCAATTGGGTTAAAGTCTGGACTCTGACTTGGCCATTTCGGAACACGAATTTTCTTCTTTTTAAACCATTCTGTTGTTGATTTACTCTTGTGTTTTGGACCGTTGTCTTGTTGCATCATCCAACTTCTATTAAGCTTCAGGTGATGGACCGCTATCCCGACATTCTCCTATAAAATGTCATGATACAATTTTGAATTCATTGTTCTCTCAACAATTGCAAGCTGACCAGGCCCTGAGGCAGCAAAAAAGCCCCAAACCATGATGCTCCTTCCACCATGCTTCACAGTTGAGATGAGCTGATGTGCAGTGCCTTTTACCCTCCAAACATTGTGGTGTACATTTCTGCCAAAAAGTCCAACTTCTGTCTCATCTGTCCACAGAATATTGTCCTGGAAGTGTTGTGGACCATCCAGGTGGTCTTTTGCAAATTTGAGATGTGCAGCAATGCTTACTTTGGAGAGCAAAGGTTTCCTTTGTGGTGTTCTTCCATGAACACCATTGTTGTTCAGTGTTTTTTCTTATAGTGGACACATGAACAGAGCCTTTAGCAAGTTCTAGAGATTTCTGTGGGTCTTTTGCTGTTACCCTTGGGTTCTTTATCACTTCCTTCAATATTGCACGTTGTGTTCTTGCGGTGATCTTTGTAGGACGCCCACTCCTAGGGAGAATAGTAGCACTACTGAATTTCCTCTATTTGTGGACAATTTCTCTTACTGTGTACTGATGAACACTTAGGTCTTTAGAAATCTTTTGTAGCCTTTTCCAGCTTCATGCATCTCTACAATTCTTCTTCAAAGGTACTCTGAAAGTTGTTTTGATCGAGGCATGGTGCACATGAATAGATCCTTCTTGAGAAAAACAGGCTGTCAGTAACCTAACTTTATGCGTCTTTTTTTATAGTGCTCCAATTAGCTTTGCAGAAGGCATTATCCCAGACTTTCTTGAACCTAGACTGTGATTGATTAAGTGGCGTACTCAGTATTGACGAGAAGTACAATTGTTTAGGCAGATTGTGTTTGTCTACTATTGTGACTTAGATGAAGATCACACTATATTTTATGAGTAATTAATGTAGAAAACCAGGTAATTATACTTTAACAAACTTTTTCTTGTATATATGCACACAAGATTACTCAAATATTATTGAATATTAAATATTAAGTGAACAACACAGTACACTGTGGTCTAAACACTAACCATGGTACCACCCAGGAAGAGTTAGACTGCAGAATTCATGGTGCATATCACAAGATACAGTAACTCCACTTTGATCTGATACTTTGACTTCATTTCGATCCCGTTTGACCATTACTCCATTCTTCACCAGAGGCAATTCACTGGCTTTGCAATTCTCTTCAACCTATGGAAAACAGTTTGTCTTATATCTTTAGTTTCTATTGCACTTCCTAATTGTTCCATTTCTATTTAATAAATGCAATTATCCAAAACCTTAAAAAAGCTCTAAAGAAGATAGCCAGCATATATAAAATGGTAAGGCAGATTGAAATTGAACCATCTACATTACTTGATCAGAAATGGACCACAATGTAATGATAAATATTGACAAAATAGAATAGAATTCACATTACTATTTGATTGTAAACCTACTGCACTGCTTTCCAAAACCCAATTACACATTGAAATAGCAAGAAGAAATATTTACCAAGTTCAAGGAAAGCTGAGGTTTAAGAAAAACAATGGGATTTTTTTGGTAACTTACATATTCTTTTTTGTTTAAAGAATGTATTTACAACAGTAAGGTTTCTTACAATTAGTCACTAGCATTCTCCTACAAAAGCAATACAAAGCAGACATTTCAAATTTGAAGTCAGCAGAAAATACTGGAAATAATCAGTATGTCAGGGATTCTCTATGGGCATAGGAGCGGAGTTAATGTGTCAGATAAATAATTATCAAGACCTTTCCCACAAAAGTTCATTATCCTGAAATGTTAGCAGAATAACAATTAGTAAAGAGTCCACATACAATCCTTTTGGTTAAAAACAGAATAAATTAACTATACAGGCACTGTAGAAAGAACAAATCCATTGATGGAATGGTGGAAAAGTGGAAGAAAGTACTAAAGATGGTGGAAATCCGAAATGAAAAGATTGTTTAACTACTCAGCAGGTCAAGCAGCATCCATACAGGGAGAAGCAGAGTTAACATTTCAGGTTAACGTCTCATTGTCAGTATGAATGAAAGGTCATTGATCTAAAACAATAACTCTGCTTCTCTCTCAAAAGAATGCTAGAGTCCACTCTAAATTAACCAATATATTTTAAGGTTAATGATTTGAGACATAAAGTGATTTCAATAGAACCACAAGCATTTTTGCAAAGATTTCAATTGAAATGATGCAACTTTGAATTGCGAGAATAATTCAGTGACATTCGAATCAGAATCAGAATCAGTTTTATTATCACTGGCATGTGATTTGAAATTTGTTAACTTAGCAGCAGTTCAATGCAATAATCTAACAGAGAGAGAGAAAAGAATAATAATAAATAAAATAAAACATAACTGAGTTACAGAGAAAGGTTGAATAGGTCAGGACTTTATTCCCTGCAGCATAGAAGGATGAGGGGAGAGTTGATAGAGGTATATAAGATTATGATGGGTATAGATAGACTGAATGCAAGAAGGCTTTTTCCACTGAGGCTAGGGGAGAGAAAAAAACAGAGGACATGGGTTAAGGGTGAAGGGGGAAAAGTTTAAAGGGAACATGGGGGGGGGGCTTCTTCACACAGAGAGTGGTGGGAGTGTGGAATGAGCTGCCAGATGAAGTGGTAAATGCGGGCTCACTTTTAACATTTAAGTAAAACTTGGACAGGTACATGGATGAGGGGTGTATGGAGGGATATGGGCCAGGTGCAGGTCAGTGGAACTAGGCAGAAAAATGGTTCGGCACAGCCAAGAAGGGCCAAAAGGCCTGTTTCTGTGCTATAATGTTTTATGGTTCTATGGTTCTATAATAATAAATAAACAAGTAAATCAATTACATATATTGAATAATTTTCTAAAAATGTGCAAAAACAGAAATACTGTATATTAAAATGTGAGGTAGTGTCCAAAGCTTCAATATCCATTCAGGAATCGGATGGCAGAGGGGAAGAAGCTGTTCCTGAATTGCTGAGTGTGTGCCTTCAGGCTTCTGTACCTCCTACCTGATGGTAACAGTGAAAAAAGGGCATGAAAGATGCCTGGTAATTTCTAGCCCAAATCTACTAGAAAGGGGGAAGTATTTGGGAGATTATTGAGAACCTCTTGTCCAGGCATTAGTAACACAAAGATACGCAACATAAATGGCAGTAGGACAACAACACCCACCACCCAGCCCCTCATTCTGTGGAAGCATCTGTCGTTCCTTCATCAGTTACTCCAGAAGCCAGAGGGCAAAAAACACAAATTTTAAATAACAATTGGTAAACAAAAGCAACTTTCTTTGATGTCAGCCTTGATATTTTAAATATCACTACCAAAGACAGCATTTGTCAATAATTACATCCTTTCAAGTTGTTTCTTATGAGGCAATTCTTCTTCCGAATAGAAGTTGCTATAATGGGGTGTGACAGGAATTTGTAAGCAAGTGCGTATTCACCTTTAGTCCTGGGTAAATATCAATTGTGGTCTGATTCATTTCCACATGAAGTGAGTTTTTGCCATCATTTTCATGGTTCAGTAACAGAGTGAATGTGTCCCTCTGGAAATCCTTAGCTAAAAGAAAGCTGCACTTGCTGGCAAAGTTATACATCTTCCCATCAAATGTCACATAATGTTTGTTTCTAATGAGCAGGGCTTGATCTACAAAACATTTGAAGAAAGAGTTTCAAGATGTTATACAGCAATGCTCTGAATGTTAACATTTAATTTTATTTTCTTTTGTTAAATTGAAATCAGATTTTGAATAACTCTTGCCAAGATTGGCTTGAAAACAATTGAAAACTGGATTTTGCTAGTTATGATTATCATTCTGCCCAATGTTATAAATGCTTCAGAATTATAAATTAGCTCATCTTATGACATATTGCTTACAGAAAACTGGATATCCATATCCTGTAACAGTGTGCCAGTTAGGAGATTATTTATGTATCACAAGAATAGTGTTAATGGAGAAGGCAAAATAATCAGTTAAACACATTATCCACATAGTACAGATAATAAAACCCCACCAGGTAATGTTCAAACAATCCACAGTTCTGATTATTCCCATATATCTAATTGAATTGTGGACTATTCCTAGAGTGAAAGAAATGTTCTGGTCAGTTGTCTTTGCTCCAGCTAAACTTATTCCCATTAAGTTCCTGTTGTAACTTCTAGACTATTTTTTTTTTGTATACCCACTTTATCTACTTGAAATACAGGGTTGCACAGTGGCCAAGACTGTAGAGTTACTGTCACACGGCTTTGGAAACTCCTATTCAATTGGGTGCAGTCTGTGTGGAGTTTGTAAGTTACTAGGCAAGATGGTAGATTAATTGGCCACTGGAAGCTTTCCATAGTGTGTAGGAAAGTGGTGGAATCTGGAGAGAATTGATAGGAATGTGAGGAGAATGGAAAAAGATGGGATTAGTGTAGGATTTGTATAAATGGCTGGATGATGGTTAGCATAGATCCAATGGCTGAAGGGCCTAATAGTCAGCACAGAATTAATGGGCTTAAGGGCCAGTTTCTGAGCTATATTTTACTACACCTCGATGAAATCTTAAAATTGTGACAAATTAGAGTCTGTCATCAGCGGTTTTCTTTTGGAGGTATTGATATTTTCTTTACCGAACGTCGCCAGGGGCAAGAAAATGTTGCATGTTTGGAACAGACCCATGCAAGGTCCAGCTCTGAAAGAAAAAGTAGTTTCTGTAAAGACTTCCCACAAGGGAGGCTGCCTGAAAGGTGAGAGCCCATAAGATATAGGGCAAGCTTGCAAATTGGGAAATTGGATCCTCAACTGTTCTGGATGCTGCTTGACCAACTGAGATACTCCAGGGTTCTGTTTCTGTCCTAGATTCAAGCATCTATAGTCTCTTTTGTCTCTATGGATGGTCCAGCCTTTATTTATTCCCCATTAAAAAGATTATCCTTAATCTGCTGTTTGTGAGAATTCTGTGATGTGGTTGGCTGTTCAGCCTGGTTAAGGTCATCACTGATGCCAAGAAAGGGGAAATCTGTGCCCCAAATGCCGTTATGTTCTTTGAGAACAGTGGTGGGCACTGGTGGGTGAATATGATACATTCAGAGCTAATGTATCAAAAATGACAGGTAGCCAATAGGAAGATGAACATCATTTCAGCCTGAGAAAGGCTTTGCATCTTCACTTACTTTTGTAACACCTCAAGCAATCTCAGCGGTTTCAATACTACTAATATAACTTAGTACACTAAATAGTACATTGTGTAATGTTTTCTTTTTGAAAGAGTTCGGCATATACATCAAACACACTTGTCTGATCCATCCTCTGGATTACTTCTTGCTCTTCTCTCCAGTGCCTCCAGGAAAACAGAAATTCATTTTAGTCTTCACACCCAACCTTGACAATGTTTATGGCTTGTCTTGTCCGGACACTGCAAACATTTCAGTGTAATGTCTAAATTTCAATTCACTTTCAGTTAACTTGTACAAAGGTTAAAAGCAGGCAGAATCTGCTGACAAATTCTTGAATTCCGCAAGTAGAAACCACACTCTCACTCCTCTCAAACAGTAGTCACGTGCCCACACCCTAATCTTGTACCCATGCCTCAGGCCTGTTGCTGTCATCCCACCTTTGAGCAATCACCATTGCATTGCATCCAGAAGTGGTATAACTGCTCCTCCCATTGCCAATGCTGAGATTTTAACATGGCTGCTAATTAAACTGAAAGCCTTTCCTTTTATTAAAAGGAGATTGGTGGAATGAATCCCACACTTCAAATAACCTAACTGTGTGGAAGCAAAATAGCAGCAAGCTTGGATCAAACACGACCTCAATCAGGCACTAACAGTGATCAATCCTTCTTTATTGAAATGGAAAACCATATTATATCATTAAGTTTGTTTCTCCTGCCTCAGAAATGATCAACCTTTCTCTAAGGAGCAGGAAGTATCCAGACTACTGTTTAGGCATAAATATTTGTGTCTCCCTTGCCCTTTCTTCTTTCTTCCATCTCTTCTCCTTTGCATTTCCATATTGTTTCTCTACTTCTTCAAATGTCTCCCTTCTCTCTATCTTCTTCCTTTCACCTTCTCCATCAGATATAGGGAAGTAATCCAGCTGCTGAATCAGATGCCAAAATCATCCTTTCCTGCACATGATCTGGACAAACAACCTTTATAATCCTGAGCTGGAGTCCCTTATCTGACCACAGAGAAGCATCTTCATTCAAAATCCTGAAGGTGCTGGAATCTGGAGCAACACAAAAAGTACTGGAGGAGCTCTGTGAGTCAGGCAGCATCTATGGGGGGAAATGGACAATCAACATTTCTGGTCAGGGCCCTTCATCTGGGACCTTTATGCAAAATTCATCTGGCCTGGGAAGGTCGGCCCACCATTGACGAGAGAAAGTCTGTAGCCTAACACCAGAGTTATCCACAGTGACAATTATAGATTTTATCCTTATTAGTTTTTATCTTGAGCTGTTCAGATTCATTACCACTACAACCTTCAGGGTTCTCATTTCTTTCATGGCCAGTTTCTTGTACTCCTGTAACTGGAAAATGTCTTATGTTTTTATTGTCGCATCTAGCTATCTTAATTTAAAATCCTATTTTCTCCTTTCACAGTCTTTCTGGATGCTCAAGCAAACAAACCCCTCTGACCTTTATCGGTACTTCCTTCGTACGACTTGCTTTTCCAATTATTTCAGACGGGAAAATGTCAAGGAGGATGGTGGAATTAATCAGGTTGAACATATTTTTCAGGTGAAATAAATATGATCATACATTAGAACTGAGCTTGCGACAAGGAAAAGCTGTAGCATTGAACTGGGATACATGGCGGTATGAACAGAGAGAACTAAAGCTGGGTTAAGACGGGTCATTAACGGGACACATAGGGACTTACAGCACAGTAACAAGTCCTTCAGCTCACTAATGTCATGCTTCACTCACTTACACTAATCCTTCATTAATCTTATATTTCATTATCTCCATATCCAACCGCTCCCGATTCTTTCACTTAACTACATACCAGCAACAACTTACAGTGGCCAATTAACCCTTCGGCTCACAAATGTTTAAGATGCATGAGGAATCCTAGGTACAACGTGCGAACTCCACACAGACAGCACCCAAGGATAGAACTGAAGCGTGCCCCTGCACTGTGAGGCAGTGGCTCCAGCAGCTGCATCATCTTGTTGTATGGCGTGAAACCCAGTGGAAAGGCTGGAGGCAGAGAGCACAAGGAACACGAGGTAAACCTGGGATCGGACATCAGGTAGAGAGGCTGCGAGGGGAGAGGGTGGAGAAAGGCTGGGGGGTGGGGTGGGGAGGAACATGTCAGGGATTAGAGGGATTGGGATGAGAGCTGGTTGTGGGAATCTGGAGGCCAGAGCATGAATGGAACGCTGGTGAGTCCAGAGGTGCTGGTAGTCTAACCAAGGGTTTGGGGTTTCTGATTAGGGGTTTAGTGGCGGCTGAATTAGAAGGTCTTGATCAGATATTGATTGCTGTTGGGTTAAAGTGAATTATCATGATATTGAGATGCATTTTGTCCTCTGGGGCTGCTGAAAAAGTGGGTAAGTGAGTATCTGGTTAATTAAGGTTGTCGTAGCCATTGGGGGAAGTAGGGTAGTGGGGATGAGCTCCCACTACATATTAAATGCTCCCAAATAGCCTCTGACAACCAAGTCTAGCTGCTGGCCTCACCTGTGGCTTAGCTACCTAGTTTGGCAGAACCATTTCTACTGAAAGAGAAGGGGCTAAGGTCCCTTAAAACCAGTCCCTCTGGGCAGATGGGGCACATCAACCGTGATTGGTAGCTCATCTAGGAGAGGGAAAAGTCTGATTTCAAACCTCTGCTGTCTCGCGGGTATACCCACTTACAGGGAAGGCTTACAGAGCAAACCCTAAGGAAAATTCCGGAGCTGGAGTCCTTAAGGCAGTCCTACGTAGAGTTTAACGTTGACTACCAACTCCTGGGACACCGTTGGTGCCAAGCTGTAGGGTCTCTGCCATTCCTTTGGATTCATCAGCTGCATGGAGAGGGGAGCCTGCTGCACGGGCAACAGCTCGCTCTCCAGATCGTAATGACGACAGCTAGGACATAACATCCGTGGTTGACAACAACCAACAGAGGGCCTCTCCAAGTACCTGAATTCCACATTCAACTACACTGACTTCACACCAGCATCACATGAATATTTTAAAAAAATCCATCTTTAAAGGAAAACAAATTCATAATTGTGGTGAACTTAAAAAAATTTCATGGAGCCACAAGAATCTGCAGACTCTGGAATCTGCTGTCAAAGAACAAATTATCGGAGGAACTCAATGGGCCATGCTGTGTCAGTAGACAGAAATGGGCAGTCAACATTTTGGGCTGACACTCTGAAATGTCAGCTGTCCATTTCCCTCTAAAGATTCTGCCTGACTTGCTGAGTTCCTCCAGCAGTTTATTACTTTCCAGAAGTTCTCAAGGTGGTTCCTACGGTAAGTCACTATTAAGTCAACTATCTTATGATTGTTTTATGTGTAGTAACTTACGCTCAAAAGGGGTGTCCATTATCCTGCGTTTAAGTTTGTAATATTCTGCAATTAGGTTGGTGTTGTACAGGCTCTTTAGTGTCTTTATTAACTTGGTTTCAACAAGGTAGCTGGTGATATTAGCCACATCAAACAAATGTGTTCCCAAGGGCCACAAAGGCACATTCACAACAACAGTGCAATCTCTGTAAAACAGATGCATTATACATGAGAGAGTGAAAGAGGACAAGTAAATGAGTTTACAACATTAAATTCATCTGCTACACATGATCACAAACCAATCCAAAACTGGGCTTCTCAAATGATACAATTATGGTTTGTCAATAGCAGTAATATTTTAAAAAATCTTGTCCTTATCTAACATTATTTCTATTATCCAAATGCTCCAAAATACTTCAGAACCCGTGATTTGTAAATTTAAGGTGTAATTAATGGATTGCAGGAAGAAAGCATTCAATTTCACACAGTGAAGGTCATAAACAGAAATGAGATTAATGACCAGATCAGTTGTGTTTAGGTCACAGAGTGACCATGTTGGCCACAACTCCAAAAAGAAAACTCATCTGCTTTACTTTAAATAACACCATGCTATCCCTGCATGTCAGCTTCAAGAAACCAGATGGGCTTAAACTGATATCCCTTCATGAGAAAAAACGACACGGTGCATCATTATTTCAAATGTAACTAATTATCAAGTCAGGGACCTGCTCCAACCTCTGGAATGGAACAGATGCTAGCCTGACACACTGCGGACAGTTGTACGTGCTCCTTGTGACTCCTTAGTTCTCTGGTTTCCTCCCACATTTCAAAGATGTGCTAGTGGGTTAGGCAGCATCTATGGAACAGAGTACAGTCGATGTTTCGGGCCAAGACCATCTAACAAGACCCTTCATGAGTCTTGACAAGGGGTCTCAGCCTGAAATGTCAACAGTTTACACTTTTTCGTAGTTGCTGCCTGGCCTGCTGTGTTCCTCCAGCATTCTGTGTGAGTTGCTTGGATTTCAGCATCTGCAGATTTTCTCTTGTTTGTGCTAGCAGGTTAATTGGTTACTGTAAGTTACTCCACTGTGTAAAGGAATGGCAAGAAGTATCAAAAGTATGATTGATGAGCATTTGTGAGAGACAGTCTTAGGAGAACAAGGAAATAGGATGCAAGGAAATAAGAAGAAAACTGGGAATAATGTGATTGCTCCCTTGGGAGCTGCCAAGGACCTAATCGGTCAAAAGACCTCCTTGTGTATCAACAAAAATAGAAGGTAAGATTGCCCAGAAATTCCAGGGCATCCAAAGGGATTTGTTTGCATATTACCAGGCATCACAGAGTTGACAGCATGAAAGCATGAAAGTATGCCACGGACCGGGTTTTGGAAGTCCATCACAGATCTGGTGAAGACTATTGCTAGGAAAATACGGGGTGCTGGGGCAGCAGTAATGCAGAGAATGAGTGTGTGTTTCTTGGGATAAGTCCCAGGAGCAACTTCGAAGGTTTGGTGAGGCTGGTGGAGGGGTGGGGTGATGAGGGGTATTGAGAGGACAGAAGGGGCTGAAAATACAGAGTAAAATTATGGGTTCCATGATTAGGAGTTTGATGAGTATTAGGAGCTTTGGGATATGCAATTCAGTGTGGGGTGGAGATTTGGGTGAAAATAGTTGTAAATACAGTGTTCTCCAGATTAAGGAAAATGAAGATAAAATTACAAATGCTGGAAATCTGAATCAAAAACTGAAAATGCTGGAAGTACTCAGCAAGTCAGGCAGCATCTGTGGAAAAATAAACAGTACACAGTACGGTTCTCTGACCCCTATTGAGTTCTGATGGAAGGCCACAGAACCAAAATGGTGACTATTTTTCCTTCTGTAGATGCTGCCTGATTCGCTGGATTTTTCCAGCACTTTCTGTTTTTGTTTCTCCAGGTTAAATTGCTTTCATTGGTGACACATAACAGTACCATGTGATATCACGTGAATGATACGATCTTGAAATTCAACAGAAATATAAATACGAAAAGGAGGCATTTAATTTCTTGCTACTTACTCTGAACTGTGTTTGTAGAAGTTTGCAAGTGGCTTTTGGATCCTGATTGTAGCTTTAGTGAGTTTTGCTTCTGCCCATTTCACTGTTTGATTTGTTGCCTGTTTGAACATGAAGAAAATTGTTAATCTCATGAGGAATGTCAGAGATGGGTGGACAATGGTAGAAATAGAAAGGAACAGTGCAGGCAAACGACTAAGGGCACTGAGTAACTTTATCTTATATTGGAGCTTGTTGAGCCCATACATTTTTATTTCATGAGTTACCGGTACTGTATTTATATTTTTGGTAAATTACTTTTACATCACAGGCCCCCTTTTCCTATCTCCCAGTTGTACTGGACGAACTTAGTGGGTCAGTCAGCAACTAAGGAAGGGAATGGATAATTGATGGTTTGGGTCAAGAACCTTCACCTGAACAAATGATTCAATCATGTATTATTTTTTCTAAACACAATTAACGTCATTTAAATCAGCACAATTATATGTTCAGCTATTCCCAAATCAAATCACATCAATTCATGGAATTTAAATGGGTATTTTATTATTTTATTCCTAGCAGAATTCATTTGATGATGTTCTGCATCAATGTTTAGATACTTGGACCAAGATATTCTGCACGGGCCATCCTGAGAATCATGTAATCGTCCCTACCAATATGGAAGGCAGGCAGGGAAATGGGCGAAGCCAATGAGCACACTTAATGTCTTATGAAGTGAAATTCTCTCAGATATGAGAGAAACAGTTTTCCTTCATGTTGGTTCATGTTGCTCCTTCAGCAAATGTAAAGTACTGCTGAAAGTCTACTGTTTACTCAAAGTTATTTTAACTTGCTTGCTTTCCGAAGGCTGCGGTGTCACATTTCTACATGACTGCTGCTATATTAATGTTTTAGTGGTCCTGAGAGATTTTCCTTCCACAAATGCAAAAATTTCAGTAATTTGCTGCAATCGTGGAATTTGTATAAATGCCTCTGGGGTAAGGCTCATGTTTCCCCGTAATCAGTTTCTTCAATGTTTGCTTTTATATGTCTTTGTAGCCCAAATGCAGAGCTTTGATTTAAGGTGATAATGTAAATGAAGCAAAATTGATGCAGTCTGCCAAATTATGCATTTCTCAAAAGAAGTGGAAATTGGGAAAGAGTACCTAACTAATTTTACTTTGCAACACTGACCGGGATTATTATACTAATCAAATAAGATGAACGAGCTGCGAACCAAAAAATTATCTTTATAAAAAATTTGGATGCAACACCAAATATTAGGGAAGCAACGTGTTCTCTGTCACTACACAACACTTTTTAAACTTACCAAGTCAAAAGCTTGCTTGGTAACATCAAGCACTTTTTGCAGTTTTTCCAACAGCCATGTATCCTGAACCACCGTGGGTACAAAAGACCGAATTTTCTCTAGATATTCTTCAGTTTTCTGTTTCCAATCATGGTCTAATTCCTTTAGCGTTACATCACGATAAGCCTCCTTTAGAGTAGCTATAGGCTCTGAAAGTCAAATTACCTCAGCTGTTAACATGTTTGCACAAAGATTATATTTGCTAGTAGACATTGACACCAATTCCAAGATAACTTCCTACTCTGCATCTATAATAAAACTTGTTATACTCTAATTATGCTTTCCCACCTTCAGAGGCCAAAAAGGCTAACTGAAGCTGTACGCCCCTGCTCAATTATTCCCTTTGCAATTGGTCTAAGTGGTAAAAAAAAGGACATTGGTGTTGTATTTAAATTTCTACAGTCACAGGAGGGCAGCTTCAGTGATTCCAGCTCAATGACTGCTGTTTCACACATTTTTTAGTGCAGTTTTGTAGTGACAATGATTGGGCTGTCAATAGGTGGAGAACTCAACTGTAAGTTTCTAGGAAGGCTCGGTGGAAGAATGTGCGTTCTTCGCAACGTAGAATGGGTGTTCTTTAGACCATTGAGTCTGTGCCAGCTCACAGAACAATCCCATTCCCCTACTCATTTTGCCTTCGAATTGTTTCCCCTACATTCCCATCAACTTCCCACCCCCACCAGATGTTACACCTCAGCCACACAGACTGAATTGCAGCAACAAATTAGCCCGCAAACACGCATATCACCAGGAAGTGGGAGGAAGGTGGATTACCCAGGGGAGGACCACACGGTTGTGGAGAGAGCATGAAGGCACCAAACATGTAGATGGCACAGAGTCTGGGGTTGAGACTGCGTTTCAGGAGCTGTGAAGCAACGGCTCCATTCTACTACGTCACTGTGCCTCCATAAATGAGGAGAAGAACTGAAGGACCTGCTTCCAAGCTGATATTACAGGAAGACTGAGTGAATGAGGCTAATTTTCCTGTTCTTGAGCTGAGGTTCAGTATGCAGATGACCATCAGGGTGAAACAAAGTTCATAAAGTTCAGCCAGCAAATTAAAACCATTACCAGCACAGAAAATTAGACTTTTGGCAATGGTTCCAACCAGTCATTGAATCTGAATTCAGTCTCAGACTTGTGGATGAACCCATCACTGACCCAGAGCAGGATCGGTAATGCCACTCCATATTTACTACATGGCAAAGGCTGAGGACACAGAGGGTGAGACACTTCTTTTAAAACTGTTTTTTTTCTCTTTACTGTTTTCAATTACTTAATTTTATCTCTACATGGATTATTTTATTCTTAAGAATGATCTTTTAATTAGTTACTTCAACCTGAATAATTTTTAAGTGTCTCCAAATATTTGATCAACTATAGGCTTCAGAGCTACAAAGCAACCTCTCTCCCCCACTACCAATGACCCCCAGCTTTGCCGGCTGTCAGAGCTCTTCAGAGCACTTAAGGGGCGCAGCTTCCTCACTTCATTTACTGCAGTTCTTTTTTTAAATATATTTTTTATTCTTTTTTTCATACAAACCACAAAAAAAATACAGCACATCCACAAAAACCACGACCATAACTAAATCAAATTAAATATTGAGCAGCAAAAGGGAGAATAATATAAAGGCAAAAGTAAACATACACAGCAGAGGCGCACCGCACCAAAAATCACCCTATAAGCAAGTCCAATACAGGGCCCCATATCCTTTCAAAGATGTCCCCTCTGTCCTCATTACATAGTCTCAGTCTCTCCAAATGTAAAGTATTTGCCAGTTCTCTTAGCCACATATCGTACGTAGGCACAGAGTCCATTTTCCACATTTGCAGGATTAACTTCTTAGCAATCACCATTCCAAACAATACAACCATTTTTTCATACTTATTGGCTGAAGATAGGGAGCTTGTTGCTCCAAGGATGGCTATGAGCGGGTGTGGTTCCCACCGCTTCCCATAACCCTCAGAGAAACAGTGAAAGATACTTTTCCAGTATGCATAGAGCTTACAACATGACCAGAATGAATGTGACAAGTTACTGTTCACAAATTTACATCTATTACAAACTGGCGAAACATCAGGGTAGAAGCTGTGCAACTTTTCTTTGGAATAATGGAATAATTTTGGAATAATTTACTGCAGTTCTGTTGCCACTCAGATCCAGGGTACAATAGAATAAAACCAATGGAAAAATGGAGAAACAAGAGAAACTCTGCAGATCCTGGAAACCTGAGCAACACACACAAAATGCTGGAGGAACTCGGCAGGCCAGGCAGCATCTATGGAAAAAAAGTACGGTCAACATTTCGGGCCAAAACCCTTCGGCAGGACTGGAGAAAAGGGTTAGATCGATTGTGGAGTAGGTTAAAATGGTGGCACCACATTGTGGGCCGAAGGGCATGTACTACATTTTAAATAACAGCCAAGTGCATCGTATGACCAATTTAATGGAAAGTTTGTAGACTTATGGCAGTAAGTCACATAGGGTTTCTAATGGGTGATTGAAATACAGGACATCCAGTGTTCCCAGTGCACCAGTTCAATGTTTTAATACAATTTATTTCTAAGTTTTACTTACTTTTTAGTTCTCTCTGTAACTGCTGTAATGTTTCTTGAATCTTTGTGAGGTACAGTGGAACAACGTGGAGCAATAGCTTTCTCAGTCTGCTCAGCTTCCACAACTGACGGAATGATCTACCACTGTTCTTGATAACACTTGCTGTTTTCTCTGAGAGCTTCAGCATCCAAACGCACAGTTCATGCAGGAAGTCAGCATTGTGAAACTGTATAGAATAAAATTCCATCTCAGCATCCCCATTGGATCAAAATATTATTGTGTGAATCAGGAGCAGCTCTATAGGAGTGAAAGAACTTAATACAACTAATGGACTGACAAAACACAGTAATAATTGCCTTTGGTTTTGGTGATTTGTAGTTTCCCAAAATGCCCCATGTTATGCCACTAATGCATTAAAAATTTGAAGCGATTTAGCTTCCAGTCAGGTTCATAGCAGCCAGCAGAGGCTGAAAGCTGGGACGTCACTGTATTTGATTTAAGGCTTTTATTTAACATTATGTTTTAGTTGAAGGAATGGCTGGGAACACCACACTGGCTATTAACCAGTAGCGTGCACCACTCCACAAACGTTGGCTCACACTTCCCGCTCCCGACAGAGTTTGGCAGACCCCACCAGCAGTGAATCCAGTGCTGCACTGGATACTGTATGGCAGTGGTCACTGGACCAGTCCTTGTGTACACTAATGTTACCTCACACCCCAACCCCCAGAAAGCAGGTGTTACCTTTCCATTTTCTTAGTGGATCTCCGAGATGCACTTCCAAAACCAAGCTCATCCAAATTCAGGTAAGCTACTTCACTTGCATAGAACCGTCCTTGTCTGATTTGCCTTCGTTCCTGCATGTTGCTTTTCCATGTAACATCTAATCAAATCATTTGTGGGCTCTATGAGAGCTATCCAATGAGTGACTCCAGACTTCTCCCATTGCCTATTTATTGTAGAACAGTAACACCAGAGCTCTGGGCTACGTCTTGTAGATCTAAGCACCTAACAAGGCACTCTGCAGAGGGAGCTGTTGTTTGTTCTATTGCCACTATCTATTCATTTCATCAGAACTCTATTTATTTTATGTTCGAGTAATCATAGTTACAGGGGGTAAAGAAAACAAGGTAATCGTAGCCGGGGGAAGGATCAGGATTAATGTTAGACTTGCCAAGTAAACTGATAGGTTTGTTGTGTTTCTTCTTCCCACTAGATGAGTATTTAGGAGTAAAGGTGTAGATTAAAAATTAGAGCCAGAACTCTCAGGAAATAAATTAGTAGCTGCTTTTACAGTACAAGCTAAGGGCATAGAAGTCTTGCAAACAGCAGTTGATGATAGGTCAATCAAGCATTTTAGGAGATATGTGAAGTTTATGAAGCTAGGCCCCAAGTCAACTAAGATGCTGCTGAATTATAGTATGGTTTGACAAATTAAATTGTTTAACTCCATTTCCAGGAGTTTCTAATATTTTGTAAGACAAATGAAAGAAAATGCAAATTCTTCATTTCTGGCACTCTACTCACATTTTTCCTGAATTTCCAAACATGTAGGTCAAATTCTTTGAGCTTTTTCAACAAATGGCTCTTCAATTGGAAAACAATTTCTGAAAGCTTGTTCTAAAGTGCAAAGAAAAGCAAACAGGCTCAACATGAATCAAATAGAAACTCAGCTGAAATTCTTATCATCTGCATGAAATCACCCCTTTCTGAGGGAGCAGTCAGAAAATGAGGTGATATTGCAAGAGATTAAAAATTCTAATTTAAGATGATATGAATATTAATAACCTCTACCTTTCCATAAACAATACTTAATGTAGTTGTGCCACATGAAATGATGAAATGCTATCAAACAGAACCATTATGACTAATCTACACTCTATGGCCACTTTATTAGGTACACCTGTACACCTGCTCGTTAATGCAAATATCTAATTAGCCAATCATCTGGCAGCAACTCAATGCATAAAAGCATATGGACATGGTCAAGAGGTTTAGTTGTTCAAACTAAACATCAGAAAGGGGAAGAAATGTGTTCTAAGTGACTTTGAACATGGAATGGTTGTTGGTGTCAGATGGGGTGGTTTGAGTATCTCAGAAACTGCTGCTCCCCTGGGATTTTCAAATCTCTAGAGGTTACAGAGACTAGTGCGAGAAACACAAAAAAAAATCCAGTGAGTGGCAGTTCTGTGGGTGAAAACACCTTGTTAATGAGAGAGGTCAGAGGAGGATGGCCAGAAAGTTTCAAGCTGACAGGAAGGCAACAGTAACTCAATTAACCACACGTTAAAATAGTGGTGTGTAGAAGAGTATTTCTGAATGCACAATTCAACGAACCCTGAAGTGGATGGACTACAGCAGCAGAAAACCATGCACATATACTCAGTGAGCATATCTTCAAATTGTACAGTTTTAATTTGCTCTTTTGTCAGACTGCTCTCTCTACTTGAAGCATATATCACAGACTTGTCTAATGGACTGGAGGAACCTGGCTGTGGCCTTCCCACAATCATTGCCAAGTTCTGCCTCACAATAAATATGAAGCAGGATATCACCGTAAAACTGAATGAATTATAATGAATTATAAAATGCGCTGGTCACTTTTGGACAAAAGTTATGGGAGTCAAACACTCTGAAATGGTACCTATATAACAGCCATCATTATACTGTATGATCTCTTGAAGGAACAGAAAATGACTGATAAAGAACATTTTTACCACAGATCATTAGGTCTAAAACAAATGTTGCACAGTACAGTGAGACAAGATTGATAACTAATCTTGCTATGATTACCTCTGTCCTGGTAATGAGGTGTCCACAGCCCTGAGCTGTTACTCTGAGTACCCTCTGCATACTTTTGTTGACAACTGCAGCTGAGAGGAGCGCCAGCTTTCCTTTCCTAGTCTGGTTCAGGGTGTGATACAGTTCCACTTTTGCTGTTCCGTCTTCCTTTGAACAAAACGCCAACTCTACTCCTTCTTCGTCTGACCCACCTTTGACACAGACAGTCAGTTAATATTTAGAGATAGCCTCTGCATTAAATGAAAAGACAGAAGAAGCAAAACGATGCTAGAAAACGGAATAAATATACAGGAAATTTATTTGTTTAGTAAAGAATAAAAACACTAAAATCTCACGCATCTAGTTTTTCTTCAGTTGATGCTGGCAGTGTTACTAACATCATTTTATTGAAATGGGACCTATTTATCCATTGATCCCATGCTTGCAGACTCACACTGGTTTTCAGTGAAGTAGTACTTTGATTTTTGACATCCACATGCTTGATTTCAAACCCCACCATGGTCTTCCATCTCTTATCCCAAAAATCTCCACCTGGCCTACAACCCTCTGAGTTTCCTCAGTTCCTCCATTTATTGAGTATCCCATTTTTAAATGCTTTCCCATAACTGTTGCATTGTCAAGTACAGCTCTCACTTGGCACCAAACTATTCTCTACATCACTTTCATTTACTGCTTAATACCTGATTGCATGTCTGGTTTTTGTCTTCTGTTCATCTCATGAAAATTTATATGGCTGGTGACATGCTTTGTTTAACAATGTGTGTTCTTCTACACAGTAAATGGTGGGAACCTCACAAGCACTAATGTGCAGATGGATCTTGGGGTGCAAGACCCACTCCGCTAAAGAGGCCACACAATTAGATAGGGAGATAAAGAAGACATGCAGAATACTTAATTTCATTGGTCAGAATGCTGAGTTTAAAAGTTGGGAAGTCATATTGGAGCCATTTAAAACTGTGGCCAAGCGACATTTGGGTTATGGTATGCAGTACTAGCCACTGCATTTGAAGAAAGGATTTGGAGGTTTTGGGCATAGAGAGGTTTAGCTGGATGTTACCTGGAGTACAGCAAAAGTATGAGAGAGGTTGGACAAACTTGGATTGTTTTCTCTGGAATGCTGGCGGCTGAGGGGCTGACACTCAAAATAATTGCCACATTTGCTCCTGCTTGTCCTAGTTCCTCAAAAATAATGCCCAGCATCTTCGCTGGATCTGTTGAGTGGCAACTTTTCTGCTAGACTACCCATCAATAGAATTTTATATATCAACAAATGCTAATACTTGCTTAGTCAATCATCCTTACCACTAGTGTATCCACTGTAGTACTGCTGACAACCCTTCTTGTGCATGGTAACTAGTTTAATTTTCTCTCTGTGATCAATTATTCCTTCCAGTGCTGCTTTGCTGCTGAGGACAGAGGCAGTGTAAGTGCCGAAAAGGCCGAGATGACTGGTTTCAGAAGCCTTCCACTATAAGCAAAAAAAATCATTTTGCAGTTTTAACTTCTGAATGGATGTGCAACTGACGTCATTACAAGTTAGTAGATTAAAAAAAAATGATGGTTTTGTATACAATCACATTTCAATTCAGTGTCATTCAGGACTTCATAATAAGACAGAATTGTTTAATGTTTCAAAAATTAAGTCCAACATTACAAGCCTAAAGTAGTGTAAAAGTGAGAACAAAGAAATCTATACTTCTCTCTTCAAAGCCACTATGAACACAATCACCTCCATTTCAATAGAGTAGTTCTTTGAGTCAGGTTGTCCACTATTCCTCAGTGACATCCCCAGTACCACACCATGTTTCTCATCACTGAAGAGACTGGCTCGGGTTTGGGTTGATAAAACAACTTCTCCTACATTTCGCTGATGCCTTCCTGATAATTTGAATGACTGCAAAAAAAAAGAGTTAAAGCTTTTCTTTACAATAGTACTCCTTACATTTCTATTTAATCAATTTCTCCCTTTTATCCTGAATTTTTGCTAACATAAAATCAGTTTGAAAGGAAGGGACTGGGCTCTAACAGTTCATCTGAGAAGTCAGATTGGAGTCTGTCTAATACTATATTCTGCATTCTGCTATTGTTTTTCCAAAGTACATACTATCTTGATATAATGATGTGATTAAATGATCTGCATGGATGACGTGCTATCAAATGTTAGCTCATGTGACCATAATTTACTAAAGTCTGAAGAGCCAAGCCCAGTGCTGCTTTCAGTCGATATCCACTCAGCACCAGTTGGTGGATAGCAGAAACTTGGCTGAATTTCCATCCATTAATCTCAGCTCACTGAGGACAACTGTAGCTGTGTTAACTAAGATCCAACATCTCATTGCACCCGAGGACTGGAGACAAATGTCTGCAGAGCCTTGTCATAGGCAGTCACAGCTGAACCAGTTGACTGGCCGTATACTCTTTGATCTAGAGTTCTACTTTTTTCCAGGCTTCACAATTAATTTCAGAAAAATTATTTAGATTTTATAATTATTGCCAACTGAAATGAGAAATACCCAAATCTTAAACTCGTGGCTTAAATGGGATGAAAATCTAAGCCACCTCATCCTTTTCAAAAGGGCTGTAGGATGAAAAAAGACAAAAAAAAAAGCACTAATTGTAAAAGCTCAAATTGAGACCTACATTTGACATGTTACAGAAGGCAACTTTCAGGTAATGGTTCAACTGCCTGTGGTAGTCAGTTTGGATCCTACCAAGTATGTCCTGCCTGCCACAGGATGACTGGAAAATATTTGAGAAGGTGGCAGCAATCCATATGTTGTCCAATCTCACTGGTCTGTTACTCTACAGAAAGAAAGAACACAAATGACAACAGTTGCTTTCTATTATAATTTATCACTCATCCATAAAACAGCCTTGTCAGGAATCCAGGTTGTTTTATTATAACATTTAACTGGAAAGTCTTTCCCTTCACACCTTAGTGCAACAAACTTTGATCTGTATAAATGATGAGATATAATAACTGATGAAATGTCCATGGAACAGATCACAACGATAATTAATTATAATTATCTCCATGAACTTTTGTGCAGCTGGTTCCATTGCAACATGACTATAAACATTATTGTGATGATTTGATAACCCAAGGTCTCTAAAATACCAGTGAAGGGGTCTTAGATGAATAAAATAATAATGCATAATTTAATTAATTGCAATCCTATCCCAAGAGTTAGTGCAAACACAGTGTGATGTACTGCTAGCCCCATTTACTCTCCACCTGAAATTCTTTTCCCGTTCACTTCAACTATAAAATAGTCTGTATGCATGCCATTGCACATTTTGCAATACTTCTGATGACTTGTCTTCTCAGTAGAGCTAAAGATAAGTACCCTTTCATGGAATCCCAAGACACAGGTGCAGAATTAGGCCATTCAGCCCATTAACTCTGTTCTGCAATTCCAGCATGGCTGATTTATTTTCCCTATCAACCCTGTTCTACTGCCTTCTCCCCTAAACTTTGACAGCCTGACTAACCAAGAACCGATCAACCTCTTTTTAAAATATACTCAATAATTTGTCCTCCACAGCCATCCATGGCAATGTATTCGACAGATTTACCACCCTCTGGCTAAAGAAATTTCTTCTCATCTCTTTTCGAAATGGATATCCCTCTGTACTGAGACTGTGCCCTCTGGTTCTAGACCCACCCACTAACTACCCCCCCCCACCCCCTATTCTTCTAATCTCCAGTGAGAACAGACCCAGAGCCTTCAAACACGCCTCACACTGTTATTCCTAGAATCATTCTCGTGAACCTCTCCGGGACCCTCGCTAATGCCTTTTCTGAGATAAAGGGGCCAGAAGTCCTCACGATACAACAAGTGTAGTCTAACCAATGCCTGAAAAGTCTCAGCATGACATCCTTGCTCTTATATTCTAGTCCACTCGAAATGACTGCTGACATTGCATTTGTCTTCCTTAATACTGATGCAGACTGCAAATTAACCTTCAGAGAATCCTGCACAAGGTCTCCCAAGACCCTTTGCACCTCGGATTCTTCAGTTTTCTCCCTATTTAGAAAATAGTCTGTCCCTTTATTCCTTCTACCAAAGTGCATGACCATACATTTCTCTACACTCCATCCCCTCTGAAACTTCTTTGCCCGTTCTCCCAATCTGTCTAAATCCTTCCGCAGACTTCCTCCACCTTCCACACCACCTGCCCCTCCACCCATCTTTGTATCATCCACAAACCTGGCCACAAAGTCATCTATCTCATCAACCAAATCATTGACATATAACATGAAAAGATGTGGTCTCAATACCGACCCCTGCGGAGCACCACATCACCAGCAGCCAACCAGAATAGTCCACTTTTATTCCGACTCTTTGTCTCCTTCTAGTCAGCCAATCTTCTATCCATGCTAGTATCTTTCCTGTAATAGCATGGCCTCTTATCTTGTTAAACAGCCTCAAGTGTGGCACTTCGTCAAAGGCAATTTGAAAATCCAAGTACACAACATCCACCGATTCTCCTTTAACTATCCTGCGTGTTATTCCCCAAAGAATACTAACACATTTCATGCAAGATTTCCCATTAAGAAAACCATGTGGACTTTGTCCTATTTTATCATGTGCCTCCATGTATCCCGAACCCTCATCCTTAATAATGGACTCCAAACTCTTCCCAACCCCTGAAGTCAGGCTAAGTGGCCTATAATGTTCTTTCTTCCATTTCCCCCTCTTAAAGAATGGAGTGACATTGGAAATTTTTCAATCCTCTGGAACCATTCCAGAATCTTGTGTTTCTTGAAAGGTCATTACTAGTGCCACCACAATCTCCTCAGCTCCCTCTTTCAGAACCCTGAGGTGTAGTCCATCAAGTTCAGGTGACTTATCAACCTCCTGATCTTTCAGCTTCCAAACACCTTCTCCTTAGTAATAGCAACTACACGCAATTTTGCCCCAAAACTTATCAAATTTTTGGCATACTGTTAGTGTTTTCCACAGTGAAGAATGATCACAGTGAAGAATAAGTTCATCCACCATCTCTTTGTCCCCCATAGCTACCTCTCTGGCAACATTTTCCAGTGGTCCAATATCCACCCTTGCCTCTCCTTTATTCTTTATATATCTGAAAACACATTTTTGGTATCCTCTGATATTATTGACTAGCTGAACTTCACATTTCATTTTTTCTCTTCCTATCGTTTTTATTTTGTTGCCTTCTGTTTGTTTTTAAAAGCCTCCCAATCCTCTAACCTTCCCATTAACTTTTGCTATATGGCATTTCTTTTGCCTTTATTCTGCCTTGGATTTTCCTTGTCAACTACGGTTGCCTCATCCTCCCTTCAAAATATTTCTTCACCTTTGGGATGCATCTATCCTGCTGTTTGTGAATTGCCCCAGAAACTCCAGCCATTGCTGATCTACCATCATCTCTGCTAGTGCCCCCTACCAAATATCTTTGGCCAGTTCCTCTCTCATGCTTCTGTAATTCCGTTTACTCCATTATAATACTGATACATCTAATTTTAGCTTCTCCTTCTCAAAGTGCAATGTGAATTCTATCTTATTATGATCACCAACTCCTTTACCTTAACCTCCCTAATCGAATCTGAGTCATTACATAACACCAACTCCAGAAACACCATTCCTCTAGTGGACTCAACTACAAGCTGCTCTAAAAATCCATCTTGTGGGCATTCTACAAATTCCCTCTCTTGGGATCCAGCACTAACCCGATTTTCCCAATTTACCTGTATATTGAAATCTCTCATGATTATCATAATATTTCCCTTTTTACATTACTGCAGAAATTTATATCCCACATCCTGCCCACTGTTATGGAGCCTATATACAATTCCCATCAGGGTCTTTTTTAACTTTGCAGTTTCTTAACTCTACCCACAAGAACTCTACATTTTCTGTTCCTATGTAACCTCTTTCTAAGAATTTGATTGAATTTTTTTTTACCAGCAGAGCCAGCCACCCACCCCCTCTGTCTATCTGGCTGTCCTTAACATCGAAGGTGTATCCTTGGATGTTAAGCTCTCAATTGTGTTCTTTCAGCCATGTCTCAGTGATTCCCACAACATTATAACTGCAATTTCTAAACATGCAACAAGATCATCTACCTTATTTCATTAGACAATACACAATAGGTGCAGAAGTAGACCATTTGGCCCCTCGAGCCTGCACCGCCATTTTGAGATCATGGCTGATCATCTACTATCAATACCCGGTTCCTGCCTTGTCTCCATATCCCTTGATTCCCCTATCCATAAGATACCTATCTAGCTCCTTCTTGAAAGCATCCAGGGAATTGGCCTCCACTGCCTTCCGAGGCAGTGCATTCCAGACCCCCACAACTCTCTGGGAGAAGAAGTTTTTCCTTAACTCTGCCCTAAATGACCTACCCCTTATTCTCAAACCATGCCCTCTGGTACTGGACTCTCCCAGCATCTGGAACATATTTCCTGCCTCTATCTTGTCCAATCCCTTAATAATCTTATATGTTTCAATCAGATCCCCTCTCAATCTCCTTCGTATACTGTGTGCACTCCAATATAACACCTTCAGTCCTGTGTTCATCAGCAGTTTCAATGAATATATTTTATTTTCACTGCTATTAATCTACAAGTTGATACTCTGATATACATTTTCAATTGAAATTTTATCAAAGAAAATAACAATTGTACGAGGCACACTTTAATGAATATTTGACTGAAATTGCAAAGAAGGGAACTTGATTATGCATGGCACTAACAATGTAAACAGTTTTAGCATAAATCAATATTTCAACATTATTATTGAAATATGTACCTGATACTCAAAGCTTTGATTGATTTTTTTATCATCCAAATATAATTCCAAACTTTCAGTCAAGAGGGTCGGCGTTCGTTTAACAAATCCACAACCATGCAAAAATTGTATCATTAGCAAGGGCTGCAGCTAGACAAACAAACACAGGTATGCATGGAATTAAATTAGTGCAGTTATCATAATAATAAAAAAAAATTGAAAGTTGATTCTAGAACATAGAACAACACAGCACAGTACAGGCCCTTCAGCCCACAATGTTGTGCCAACCCTTAAACCCTGCCTCCCATATAACCCCCCACCTTAAATTCCTCCATATACCTGTCTAGTAGTCTCTTAAATTTCACTAGTGTATCTGCCTCCACCACTGACTCAGGCAGTGCATTCCACGCACCAACCACTCTCTGAGTGAAAAACCTTCCTCTAATATCCCCCTTGAACTTCCTACCCCTTACCTTAAAGCCATGTCCTCTTGTATTGAGCAGTGGTGTCCTGGGGAAGAGGCGCTGGCTGTCCACTCTATCTATTCCTCTTAATATCTTGTATACCTCTATCACGTCTCCTCTCCAAAGATAAAGCCCTAGCTCCCTTAATCTCTGATTATAATGCATACTCTCTAAACCAGGCAGCATCCTGTTAAATCTCCTCTGTACCCTTCCTAATGCTTCCACATCCTTCCTATAGAGAGGTGACCAGAACTGGATACAGTACTCCAAGTGTGCCCTAACTAGAGTTTTATAGAGCTGAATCATTACCCCACGATTCTTAAACTCTATCCCTCGACTTATAAAAGCTAGCACTCCATAAGCTTTCTTAACTACCCTATCTACCTGTGAGGCAACTTTCAGGGATCAGTGGACATGTACCCCGAGATCCCTCTGCTCCTCCACACTCCCAAGTATCCTGCCATTTACTTTGTACTCTGCCTTGAGTTTGTCCTTCCAAAGTGTACCACCTCACACATCTCCGGGTTGAACTCCATCTGCCACTTCTCAGCCCACTTCTGCATCCTATCAATGTCTCTCTGCAATTCTGACTGAGTTTTCCCTCTTTCTAAGATCTCACTCGCCTGGTAAGGCAGAAAACCCGACATACTGGAATTTTGCATATGTACATGTAATCAGAGGACTAGAAACTAACTGGGAAACAGCCACACAAATATTTTCAATATCAGAGACTGCATTTACTGTAGAGCAGACACACTTCATAGACCATAACTTCAGCTTGAGTTCTGGCACCAGGAGTACACAGGTTTAAACCTAGAAATGGTTAATTTAACACATTGTAAGAAGTTCTTTAATAGACTCTTCATGGATAAGACTTAGAATTGGGAAGGTGATGGAGGGACAAGCCTAGAGTGTTTTATGCATTTGAAAAGATATATGCAATTGTTTGTTCCCCCCACCCACAAAATAAATAAATGCAGAAACAACACTTGCTTCTACACCCACATATGAATTAGGTGATCCACACAATTGGAAACAATTCAGATAAATGTGAAGCTCAGGTGGTTGGTGACTGAGTTGAGTTTTTCTCTGATCTTGGCAATTTACTTACAAATGTTTCATTCCCATATGGGCAGGCACAATCAGCGTATCGACGACGTCTCCTCATGTGATACAAAACGCTTGCAAGTAAATTGCCAAGATCGGAAAACAACTGAACCCAGCTGGCCGACACTATCTATAGAAGTGTTGGCAATAATGGAGTTCTACTGCCCAGTACTGTCACTTTAGCCCATCATATTGAAGTCACCTGACCACCTTAATCCTATTTTCCACCATCCATCGCCATCAACTCCTCATCCCCTCACAATTACTCTGCCATCAACCTACAGGCAAAGCAATTTATAGTAGCCAGCTAACCTGTCAAACAGCAGGTGCCTGGCTTATAAGAGGAAACTGGAGCACCCAGAGGAAATCCGCAGTTACAAGGAGAACGTGCAAACTCCATATAGGCGGCATCCAGCTAGGATTGAACCTGTGAGACACTAACTGCTGTGTTATCCATTTAACCCATGATTTGCTAAGAAGAGTAAGACATCCAAGCCATAGATTAAAGTTATTACTTCAATTATTTAACAAAAAACATATTATAAATCAAGGAATATTTCCCTACTTAGTAACAATGGATTGATGAGAAGAAAGCAAACAAATGACAACACATAGTTTATCCACCCCATTAAGTAAAAGATGAATTAACAAAGTGAAACCAATTTAGAAAGCAACTTTTTAAACATTAATAATGTATTTATTATGTCTTGACCAATGCAAAATATTTTTCATTATTCTTCCTGTTTGAACTATTTTGAAACATTTTGACAAGAGGTTTAACTCACTTGTTGAAAGTTGCTGTTGGCTACTTGGAGCCTTTTTATTCTGGTCACACACTTGGATACCTGGATTGAGTGATGTCCATTTGATTGCTCACTGATTGTAAATGGAAAGTGAAATTCCATTTGGAAAGGTAATTGTAACTCACCTGTAAGGTCATCTGAAGAAATACTGGACCTGAATTAGTTTTGTGCAATGACCTAGCAGAGACATTCTACTGTGCCTGAAGCCCAAGGAGGGAGGGAGGGGGAGAGGGAGAGAGAGAGAGAAACACACATGCAGTTGGGAAGGATGGAGAGAGATGGCCCTCCATTTGGAGAGAGTTTTTTGGTAACGGTGGAGTTTGAGATTGGTGGTGGGAGGTCATAACTGTAAGTGGTGGATGGACTGCTGGTGTTGATGGGGTTTGTTATTGAAGGCAAGGCCCTAGAGCTGGAACCCTCGGGCAGGTCTCCTTAACTATGATATAACAGGCTGAGCTGCTCTGTGAGTGCCAGCTCCCGCATGAATGGCACAAGATTGCCAGGAACATTTGCTTGGCCAGGCTCCTCTGTGTACTAATACAATGAACACAGCTAAAAATGATCATGCTTCTAGCCTCTTATTCTTGAATGCCAGTATCTATTGAGGATTAATCCTGATATGAACCATAGGAATATCAGTAACTTTATTTTGCTGTACAGCATATTTTTCAAAGCTCATCCTGATTCAATCAAGGACTGGTGTAATTGTCGGTGAGAAATACCTGGCCTGAGGAAAAGTCCAGGCAGCTGTCCCACACTGTTGAATTGCTTTCCATTTTGTTTTCCAGTGTAAATTTCAGATCAATTGGTTGACCTCCATTCCAGGTGATATATGCCTAGAGATTAAACAAATACGAATTAATTGTTGCATATACATGAAGGTACAGTGAGGTTCAGCATTGTCAGTTGATCTTGCCACTTTTCAGAGGTAAATGGCAGTGACCTGGGCTTTTAATGGTCAGTTTGATTGAGGCCTGAGTGACAATGATTGGCATTCTGAGACAATCCTGATCGTTATGGATGCAACCCAGCCTCATAAACTGGAAGGTCTGTCTCTTTATACTCAAAGCAGCTCAAGGATGGGCAAGGATGATGAGAATACTGTATGAAACAGGGCAGAGCAATCAGCCCCTTGAGCCTGCTCTATCACTGAATAAGATCACAGATGCTCCAATCAAAGTTCACGGTGAATTTATTGCCAAAGTACCTGTATATCACCATATGGAGCCCTGAGGTTCATTTTCTTGTGGGCATAACTCAATGAATCCACTAATCATAATACAATCAATGAAAGACCGCACCCAACTGGGTGGGCAAACAATTAACGTGCAAAAGACAACAGACTGTGAAAATACAAAGAAAATAAGGAATAATAATAATTAATGTCAAGAACATGAGATGAAGAGTCCTTGAAAGTGAATTCATAAGTTGTGGGAACATCTCAATGATGGGGCAAGTAAAGTTACGTCCTCTGGTTCAGGAGCCTGATGATTGATGGATAACTGTTACTGAACCTGGTGGTGTGAGTCCTGAAGCTCCTGTACTTCCTTCCTGATGGCAGCAGCAAGAGAGCATGACCTGGGTGGTTGGGGTCTCTGTGATGGATGCTGCTTTCCTGCAATAATGCTCCTTGTGGATGTGTTCAACAGTGGGGAGGGATTTTTCTGTTGATGGACCGGGCCATATCCAATACTCTTGTCGGATTTTCCATTCAAGGGCATTGGTGTTTCCAGACAACCTGTCAATATACTCTCCACTGCACATCTACAGAAGATTGCCAAAGTTTTAAATGTTACGTCAAATCTTCACAATCTACTAAGGAAATAAAACGCTGCCATGCTTTCTTCGTAATTGCATTTACGTGCTGGGCTCAGGACAGATCCTCTGAAATGATAACACCGAGCGATTTAACGTTGTTGACCCTCTCCACTTCTGATCCTCCAATAAGGACTGGCTCATGGACCTCTGGTTTCCTCCTCCGGAAGTCAATAATCAGCTCCTTGCTCTTGCTGACATTGAGTAAGAGATTGTTGACGTGGCACCACTCAGCCAGATTTTCAATCTCCCCACTAATTGCTGATTTGCCACCAACTTTGATTTGGCCAACGACAGTGCTGTCATTAGAAAACTTAATTATGACTTCAGAGCTGTTCTTAGCCTCACAGTCATAAGTGTTATGAAAGTAGAGCAGGGGCCAAGTACGCAGCCATGTGGTGCTTCGAGGCTGTTGGAGAATGTGGAGATGTGGTTGCCAATCTGAACTAACTGGGGTCTGCAAGTCCAATTGCACAAGGAGGTATTGAGGCCAAGGTCTTGAAGCTTTTTGATTAGCTTTGAGAGAATGAACATAATGAATGCTGAGCTGTAGTCGATAAAGAGCATCCTGATGTATGATCATCCTTGCTGTCCTAGGGTTGAATGAAGAGCCAATGAAATGGCATCTGCTGTGGACCTGTTGCTCTGGGAGGCAAATTGGAGCAGATTCAAGTCGCTTCTCAGGCAGGAGTTGATATGTTTTATCTCCAACCTCTTAAAACACTTCATCACAGTGGATGGAAGTGCTACTTTATTACTTTCCCACTCCTTTCGATTTCCTTGTAATTCAAACATCTGCAAATATTTGCCTTGAATACAGTATATTCAATGAATCAACCTCCACAGCTCTGTGGGACAGAATTCCAAAGAGATGGAATCCTCTTGGAGAATTGCTCCTCATATCTGTTTAAAATCCTTTTGCAAATACAAAGACAGAAACCGCCTTTGGAAAGGAAATAAAAACAATTAAATTTTTAGGTTCAAGACCCTTCATCATTAACAGAAAGAGGAAAACAAGTTTGTTCAAGTAACAACTTACTGGGAGAGGGTGAGGGGATTTTGCAGATGGGGTGAAATAATAGACCATTGAAAGACTGTGTAGTGTTGCTGATGTTGTACAGTCTGTGTAATGCAGTGCAGGCTCACTGTAGAAAACAAAGGAAAAGAGGAGGACGCAGACAAAAATTGACAGTTCTCATACAAACAGAAGGAGGGAGTTCCCAAAATCTGGAGAATTTGATATCAGGTTTTGCAGGCTGCGAAGTGCCCAGATGTAAGATAAGGTCAGGATTAGGTTCGGAATCAGGTTTAACATCACTGGCATGTGTCGTGAGACTTGTTGCTTTGCGGCAGCACCACATTGTGATACATAATTTAAAAAATTATAAGTTACAACATGAGGTAGTGCAAAAGAAAGCAAATAAAGGAGAACATAAGTGTGGTAGTGTACATGTGTTCATTGTCCATTCAGAAATCTGACGGCAATGGGGAAGTAGCTGTTGAGTGTGTCTCTTCAGGCTGCTGTACCTCCTCCTTGATGGGAGCAACGAGAAGAGGACATGTTCTGTGTTACAACGATCCTTAGTGACGGATGCTGCCTTTTTGAGGTATCGTCTTTTGAGGATGTCCTCGATGCTGGGGAGGCTAATGCCCGTGATGGAGCTGGGTGGGTTTGCAACTTTCTACAGCTTTTCCTGATCCTGTGCAGTGGCCCCTCCACACTAGACAGTGATGCAGCCAGTTAGAATGCTCTTCATGATACATCTGTAGAAATCTGCTGGAGTCTTCGGTGATGCACCAAGACTCCTCAAACTCCTAATGAAAGATAGTCGTGCCTTCTTTGTAATTGCATCAATACATTGGACCCAAGATAGATCTTCAGAGATATTGACACCCAGGGACCTGAAACTGTTCACCTTTTCCACTGCTGTTCCCTAGATGAGGACTGGTATGTATTCCCTCAACTTCCCCTTCCTGAAGTCCACAATCAATTCCTTGACCTTAGTGGAGATGGGTGCAAGGTTGTTGTTGTGACCCCATAAGGGTGCTATTCTGTAACAGCGGAGGATACCACAGATATAGTGGGAGTAGATGAGAACTAAAGTGGCTAGGAACTCTAAGCTCCTGTGGACTGAGTGCTTCCCAAAGCAATAACCTCATCTGCTTTTGATTTTTCCAGAGCAGACTGCACCATGAACACCAAATGCAGTGGATTGGAAGGAGTGCAAATGGATTGTTGCTTCATCTGGAAAGAATCCCTGCGACCCTGGATGGTGGGTAGAGAAGGGATGAAAGGATAGATGTTGCTCCTCATGTGGTTGGGAAAGTGCCGTACAATAGGCAGAGATGGAAGAGCAAATCAAGGGAACAATACTTCCCAAATTCCAAATGCTGAAAGGGGTGAGGATAGGAACGTGTGTCTGGTGGTGGAATCTTGTTGGAACTGGATGAAACAGCCCTTTCTCAAAAATAATTACAAGATGGAAAAAATGCACAGAAAAACCAGCTAAAATCACAGGAGTGACCATATGTGAGAACATATCAACAAATAACAAATAATTACTGAAGCTGCAAATAAGTTAATAGTCTTTCAGTGACAAAAATAAATCAGTCACTAAGTGAAATATTTAATCTATAATTCAAAGTTGGGTGGATTGAGTCATTAAGATTTATGTTTGTCTTAAAATCATAAAAATTCCAAATTTTTTTTACAATCCACAACACAATATAGCAGTGTTTTTTCCCCAGGGAATGAATTATTATTTGCTTTTAACCTGTAAACCATCAATAAAGTAAAACAAAGACCGTTTAACTAAGTATGAGGAGTTTTTCCTGATGCTATGTTCTGGAAGTCACTGCCAGCCAGCAGCATTTAGTTAAAGTATCAACTGGCCTTGTTGGCAGGAGGACAGAACTAGCTGGTGAGAGTCTTCTGTCAAACCAGAATTTATTCCAGAAACATGCAAGTATGTTTGAGGTACAAGAGGACATTCTGTCCAAGAACATATTACAGAAGTAAGATGCATAGCTCCCTTCCCGCTCCAGTTCACTATTCCAACCTTCTGACTGTATTTCTGTGCTCTTCTTTCAGAAAGACACTTCAGCTGGAACTTCTCCAAGGCAAACTTGAAGGGGTGTTGTAGGCTGGCTTTGCTTTCCAGCCTATCATTATCCAAAGTTAGGGAGGCTTGAAGAATCACCTGTTCCAAGCCAAAGCACATTTATGTCACAGATTATTAGAAAGTACTATTTTGGCAACAGAGCATATTTTCAATTCTATTGCTATTAACCACTTTACACTTTTGCCATATTACTCATGGACAGTTCCAATAATCACTCATGTGGGATTAAATAAAGCGGAAGAATGGGGTTAGTATTGTGGATGAGCCAAGAAGTGAATCTAACATTTCAATGTGATTTGGGTGAAGTTTTTCTAAAGTCATAGATAAATTTAAATAGTCTGAGATTAAAATAGGTTTTGACTGTTGCCCAAAGCACACTGATAGCACATTATATATGATGCCCAACTTCTTTCTCTAGACAGCAATGGAAAAGAAAAACAGATCTCAATTTGCACGAGCTTTTTTGTGACAAGCAGCTTCGATTACCAAAACCTTCTTTAAATTTCATTACCAAGCACAGATTTTTAGATCAGATTATCAAACTATAATATTTCAAGCTGAAAAAACTGGTTTTCTATACTAGTTGTCAAAACTTTTGGTCATGAGGTCAATGAGATAAACTGATGAGGACACAATTTAGAGTCATAGAGCTATGGTGCCCTACAGCACAGAAACAGGCTCTTCATCCCAGCTAGTCTGTACTGAACTATTATTCTGCCCAGTCCCACTGACCTTCACCTGGACCTTAGTCCTCCATACCCATTCTATCCAAACTGATCTTAAATGTTGAAATTAATTCCACGTCCTCCACTCCACTGGCATCTCATACTATACTCTCACCACCCTCTGTGTGAAGTTCCCCATCACGTTCCCCTTAAATATTTCACCTTTCACCCTTAACTCATGCCCTCTAGGTGTAGTATCATCCATGCTCAGTGGAAACTGTCTGATTGTATTTGCCCCTTATTTGTTTTTTTTTTAACCTGGATGATGCTGCTGCCTTCAACAAACCTGTCCTTCTGCCTTGGATATCTTGTTTTCTAGCCTCATTATTCAGCCATCCCTATCTCAATTATTTTCTTCATAGATCAACGCCACACTGCTTCAGACAGGGGACTATGAAGAGCCACAGAGATGCAGCAGTACAATAAATACCAAAGCAGAAATAGGAAGAAAGTGGGATGTGAAAAGAACATGGGGCAAAAGAAATGAAAGAACAAAAGCACATAAAGAAAAAAACGTAGAGATAGAGACAAAATCTTTTCTGGTAGATTCTGCTTAAAACTAAATTGAACTAGCGAAGCCCAATTCAAGAAAGGTCCAGTCTGGGCATACCAAACCTCTGAATAATCTGAACAGTCTGTGAGGATAAATAAAACTTATTCCACTGAAAATGTATCTCACAGTCCATTCTTTTCAATAATAAAGCATCCAGTTTTATCAAACTAACCTGATCCTTCTTGTCCCAGTTGATTACAATGTCATCCTGGTGACTGAAGAGAGAATGGGAGAGAGCGATCCAGGCCTGTGATTGCTGAGGTAATTGAATAGCAAATGGGTGGATGAAGTCCACTGTAAAAGAATAATAAGCTCTTTTGAATCTTGTTAGATTGCAAAATAGAAATTACTCAAGTAATGAATGTATATCTGCCCAAGTTATCCAGGTTGGAACATCATGAGTATAGTTTCTTGTTATTCTACTAACACTTTCAAATTAGGTTTTACCATGAATTTCATGGCGTCCAAATATCTTGGGGAAAGGTCCAGTGTAGTTTCCTAAAAACCTCAGCTCTTTGTCTTCACAAACGGAAGTGTGACTGAACCTGTAGATGCCACCATCCTTCTGGAATTCTGTGTTACACACCAGTCTCTTAGGAATTGTTTTCAACTGTAAATAGGAAATAAAGTGTAAAAGCTAAAAAGTTAAAAAAAAACATCTCCAGCTGCTAGAAACCAGAAATAAAAGAGAATGCTGGAAATATTCTGCAGGCCAGGCAGGATCAGACTTTTAGTTACAGATCAAAGATAAAACTAGTGAATGCTAGAAACACTCAGCTGGTCATACAGCATTTATGGAGAAAAAAAGAGTTAATGTTTCTGATGAAGTTTGGTCGATTTAAACTGCTGCTTGACTTGATGCTTATTTCCAGCACTGTCTACTTAAAACAAATATATCTGTTATTTTTGAAAAGAAATGTGGGCAAAGTATTTTAAATAGTGACTTAATTTTCAAGAAAAGTTGCAGAAACCTTTCTGTAAGAGGCAGTTGAGTGTTGGGGAACACAATCCCTCTGACAGTATTGAAGATTGTAAATGCACCCAGCAGACTGCATCCATTGCAAAGGATAGAAGTCACCAGGGACATGTCATCTGACCATTCTTAAGAATGTAAGAGACCAGCGCTTGCTTTTACAGACAGGAGAACTATTAGCATAAAAGGCAGAGCAGTCTGTTTTCAAGATATCACCTCATAATAAAAACAGTGGCAAAGCTTCGTAAAACATTGTATTCTTTTAACATCCCTCTCAAACGCACTTAATTAATCTGTCCAAGTTAGGTAACCGGCTGTGTAGTATACAGGACACTAAGAAAAATAGGTGTGGTTGATGGCCTGTTAATTTTGTTTCTTTTGTTGGATATTTCCCGATTCTAATCTGCACACTGGAGCAGAAGGCAAAGGCAGTAACTAAAAACAGCTGGGTCCCTTTCTGCACAGGCATGACATGTCCCAATAATTTCATCAGGATCTGAATATAATTTTAAATTGGCAGGCCAAGTGGAAAATCACAATGTTCCTTCCAAATGAAGGTACAGACAGATTAAGGTCTGAAGCAGCCAAAGAGTGCTTTTGATGAGGAGAACAAAACTTCGGCATCTTCTCTGTGGGCTATTTGCAGAAGCAAGGCTCCAGAGGGAAGGCTGCATGCTTAATCATGTTACTTACTGGGCAGTCTTCCGTCCATGTTTGGTGGATATCAATTGATGGGGTTTACAATGAGATCCAGGCTGCATCGCTGGAGCAGCTGGGAGTCTCCGAGCTGCAATGATACGCATCTAAGGTAACCAGTCAGTATTAAAATCCCAGGCCAACAAAGGAAAGTTAGCTCCATGACCGTGTAATAAAGAGTATTGTAAGTGCTGAAATGAAGCAGTTGCAAACACTCTGCACTGAGGCCCAGTAAAAACACAGATGTTTAAAATGTGGATATATGCTGGAGAACATCGTCCAGATGGTCAACATCAGCTTAAAGATGGAACAAATGACAGCATCAGAGACTCAAGAAGTGCTGGAATCTGGAGCAAAGAGTAAAGTACTGGAGGAACTCAGTGAGTCAGATAACATCTGCATAGCAAAATGGACAATTGATGTTTTGAGTTGAGATCTTCATCTGGACTGCATCAGTACCAGAACTTGCCTGAATGTTATCATGTTGTACTATCTTACATTTTCTTTCTACAGCATAGAAACAAGTTTTCAGCCTTCAAATCCTTGCTGAACGTCAAGCAACTACTTACACTAATCTAATTTTACTCTTCACATATTTCCACCAACTTCCCCCGTATTCTAAAACTCACCTACACAAGGGGCAACTTATGGTGGACAATTAAGCTATCAACCATTGGGATATGGGAGGAGGCCAGAGGACTCAAAGGAAACCTATATGGTCAGCATACCGACACCTCTCAGGCAGCCCTAGAGGTCAGGATTGAAGCTGGGTCACTGTTCTGTTAGCTGAACCACTGTGACACAACACATTGGAACTTCAAGCAGTGTCAGAACCACCATGACACAGACACAGAAAGATACTCCCTGCTTTTCAAGCACCAACCTCAAAACTGGAGAATGGCAAATGTAATCCCACTGCTCTAGAAGGGAGAGAGAAAGCCATGATCTTGTTAGCTCAACAGGAAAAATACTTGAAACTATTACATAGGATGTGATAATGGAATTAAACAAAGTTAACATGGATTTCTGGAAAGGACTCATCAACTTTGTCTCTTATTCATTTCATATATTCAAGAAATCCCACTTGCACGCGACATGCCCTTTGACACTGGAGTAAGTTATGGACACGCACGTTCTCAGGCTCAGATGCTATGGGCAGAAAAGAGAGCTTTTGTGGAGGGAAGAGGGATGATCTGTATGAGGGGACTCAGGACAAGGCAAAGCAAAAGGATGGCTTATATGTCAGCTTCGGTCTAGGAAGAGCCACATGAGATCAGCGGACGCTCAGCACAGAGAGAAAAGCTGATGAATATGCATGCACGTCAGTATGCTCAAATCATCATCACACCTGTGTGAGGTGTTTAGGAACAGACGAGATGCAGTCTTACATGTGGCCTTCCATAAGGTCAGCAACCAATCTTTTCCAATAGAGTTAGTTATTTCTTGCGGAGTGGTTATGGTGCAGCCTGCCTCTGGTGGACGTCCCAGCTGCTATGGTAGCAATAGTAACAGTGGAAGCTCTAGTGTGGGAGGGCTGGGTTATGAATGATGAATATACGAGCTTCCTCTGGGTTAAAGAACAATACGCAATGACTGACCTCACTGCTGCATATCCTGCATGCCTCTCAAAAGTGTATCTGATTTTGTAATGCAGTCAATTACTGCAAATAAATGGAGGCTTGTGTCACATTAAAGCCACGGAAACTGCACAATTTCTATCCGGTCAAACTTTAATTAGAATCAGGCAGGGCCATGAGAGAAGTTTAGGAGTTAACATACATTGATATAGAAATTGGCTTTATACACCTCTGCAAAACTGGATTTAGCAATTCAACAGTTTGCTTTCTCACCCAGTCAACCTTCAGGGAAATAAAAACTGCTCCTATTTTCCATTGGCAAACTATTTAAATCTATTTCCCAACTTCACTAAATTGAATGGCTAATATATAATTTGAAGAGACTAATGCAGCTTGGTGCAGCTAACTAAACAGTTACTTACAAGTATAAATTCATAATAGTAACAAAACAGCAAAAAGTGCAATATTGCATGTACTTAGACACATTTGAATAAAATGTTAAGCCAAATTTTGGAACACACCTGTGGAAATGTGTGAGTCATCTCCAAAGCTTCACCATAACCAGAATCACCGATAGTTAAAATGGTGAAAGCATTCAATCTGCTCTTCTCCACTAATATATTCAGAGATCCCTTTATCATGTTTGAAGAATAATTAACCTAGAAAGAAAGGTCAACATAAGCATTTTAAAAATGATGATATTTAAATAAACTATTCTTACTTCATTTGCAAAACATTCATTGCACAAATAAAAGCAGTATTTGAGCTCTTCAATAGAAATAAAACACAAATTGCAGAATGTAATTAGGGAGTTCATTATTTGAGCTCTTGCTGACTACTTGAAGACAGAATGCAACTAGAAATTCTTGGCAACGTAAAGAAAATATCATAATATATTCATATTCCCCTTAATCTGCTGTCAACAATCTCTTCTTGGACATGATGATGATCATTTTCTTGGTCAGTTAGATTTCCTCTTCCTTTGGGAATCCATTTGCACTGGAAGGATTTACGGTATGTTGCGTGCTTACATTTCAATGAAATGGATTAAATCCTATTCTCAACACCACGAAACACTGCTAACAAAAGTCAGTAAGATGAGAGTGTAGTCATGCCAAAAATGAAAAGACATGAACCTTGAAATTTAATTGTTGCTGTTTCAGTGTTGCATGTGCAAAAATATCGAGGAACTAGAGGGGAATGTGATAATGATTACTCTGGGTCAAATCCTGTGACTCTTGGAAATGGTCCCACTGTGAATTATGCACGCACTGCTCAGGTCAAACACAATGATGTCATTCCCAAGCAATACCATTTGCAGCACTGCTGGAGAGATTAGTTCATGCGATTCTGAAATACACCTGTTGTTACAGCTCAATCAATTCTGAAAGCATAACTTTCTCTCCAGGGACTTGAGTTAATGGCCACCTCCATGGTATGATCCCACACTGGTGCAGGGAACCCTACTCAGATAGGTCTCCTTTAACATAGTATATTGCTCTGATTTTAGTCCTCACTCCCCATGCCATGACATCCCCAACTACAGATCACACCCCTTTCTCCAATCCTACTCTTCTACCAATCTCCTGAAACATAAACACTGACTCTCCAGCATCTCCTCTGGAATGGTTCTTATGATTTGACCCCCAGGTACTATTCACTCAACCTGTATCCTGAGGCAGACCACTCCTGACCTGGTCCCCAGAAAAGCCCTCTCCTGAACCGATTACATAAACCAATCTTCCACTTACACCAATTCACACCTGTTTGATAGTTAACGTTCTATTTAAAGAGCATTTTTAACCCAAATCCCTTATACATCCACACATTATACCCACCCTGGCCCCTGGATTTACTCACTTTCCTTTTCACAGTCAGCAAAGGAAAGCCATAGCTTTCAGTATGGTCAAGCCTTGGGCCATTGATTGGTGGGCCAACAATCAAGCTGGTCACTAGACACAACCTGTCTTTTTGTCTTTCCAGTATTGCTAAATTCATGGTTGCAATGCTTGCAAGTGAATGGTTGAAGATTCTAGCTGAAATGTACAAGAAGCCGTTGACTCCATGCGATGGTAAACACATGGCAAAGTATGCCTGCGTAAAATAGCATTACTCTCAGTTAAAATAAATGTAAATATGCCACACAAAAATTGCTGGTGGAACTCAGCAGATCAGGCAGCATCTGAGGACGGAATAAACAGTCAATGTTTTGAGACTGAGACCCTTCCTCAGGGCTGGAAAGGGGGAGAAGCTGGAATAAAAAGTTGGAAAGAGGGAAGGATCTCTTGTGTTTAAACATGCATTCCATTCTGGACGTGGGCCAATGCATTCTGTATCAAGACAAAGACCTAGTATCAGCTGCCATACACACAAATGCTGCTGGCTCATAAATAAAGCACTTTTTGATTTATGTTTGTAAACATGATCAAGATAATTTAAAAGAAACCTCAGTCTTCTCAACATAAAAACTGTTTTACTGGAGGATCAATTTCAATCTGGGCACAGAACTGATGATTCAGAATTGGCCATCTGTTTACACCCTTTGCTTTTCCATTCAACTGAAGCCAAAGAAAATTCAGTCAGAGTCTATAAATGGGCTCATTAGATGCCTAAGTCCAAATTGAAAATCCTCTCCTTGAAATTTGATGCTAATGAGCCTTAAAACAATAGAAGCTTACCTTTGGCTCTATTTCCACGGCCTCGGGGAGATAACTAAGGACAGGGAGATTCTGCAATGCTATCAGCTTTAATTCTTTACTATAAGGAGGAAGAAGCAGTAGGTTACCAAAACTAGAACATTACAAACTTAATATAAATAAGGATAAAAGAGCAAAATAATAAACTGTCTTGTACAAAGGAAAAAAAATAGTCCGATATCAAAATAAAAATCAGAGTATAGCTATTTCGTGGTGATGGTACACAATGGTAATCCAGAGGGAAGAGTTAAATTCTAACAAAGCAGCTTTGGAATTGAATTTAACAAACTCATTGAACCTGACATGGGCCAGGCAAACTCCAGGACTGTAGGTTCCAGTGGGTTCTCTGCTATCCATTGGAGAAAGGAACTTCTTAACCCACGTCTCTTTCCCCAAGCAATGTGTTATTATAATATTTACACGTAACCAACAGAACTTTGCTGGTATCCTCTTTATCAAATAGAAATCTAATAACATCTAACCACACCCTTATGCTGTTGGTATCAAAGCACATGTCCGGGTGACTCCAAGTGTTAGTGTATGACAAATGGGAGGACCTATAATTAAATTTTGTGAACTCTGACATTGTGGTTTCCCGATTAACCAGAATCAGATTGGTAGTAACTAATGGTCCTTAGCATCAAGTACATGTCCTGGACGGTGGTCAGAGTTGTTCCTGTTATGGAGCTGGCTGAGTCTATAACCCTCTGCAGCTTTTTGCAATCACTCCTCAACCTTCTGCAGCCTCTAGTGATCCTGAGCATTGGAGACTCCATATCAGGCCATGAGGCAACCACTCAGAATGCTCTACACCATACATCTGAAGTTGTAACTTATGGAATCAGGAAATGAGAGGAGTAGTAGGCCATGTAGTCCCTGTGCCACTTAAAAAGATCATGACTAAAAACACAATGCCACATACCTGCACTAATCCTACATCCTTTGGTTTCCTTAACATTTGAACATCGATTGATCTCCACTTAAATACATTTCATGGCTGAGTCTCAGTAGTCTAATTGAATAAAGAACTCCAAAGAATCTTTTTTCTGCCAATATTATGAGACAACCCAGCCAGGAGAATCGACAACTCCGCGTCTTGCTTGTCAAGCCTCTTAAGAATTTGTACACTCCAATAAGATACATAGAACATAGAACAATACAGCACAGTACAGGCCATTCAGCCCACAATGTTGTGCTGACCCTTAAACCCTGCCTCCCATCTAACCTTCCATCTTAAATTCCTCCATATACCTGTCTAGTAGTCTCTTAAATTTCACTAGTGTATCTGCCTGCACCACTGACTCAGGCAGTGCATTCCACGCACCAACCACGCTGAGTAAAAAAATCTTCCTCTAATATCCCCCTTGAACCTTCTACCCCTTACCTTAAAGTCACGTCCTCTTGTATTGAGCAGTGGTGCCCTGGGGAAGAGGCGCTGGCTGTCCACTCTATCTATTCCTCTTAATATCTTGTAATATCAATTCACATTCTTCTAAACTATTGGTGTGCAAAGCCAGTCTACTCAAATTCTCATCTTAAGAACAAGCTTGCTAGCTCAGGAACTGATCCGGTGATTTTTTTTTGCTGGACACCCACTCTATTACACAAATATCCTTCTGTGGTTAGGGAGACACACCAGTTCAGGCTCAGTGAGGCTCTGTGCTCTGTAATCCCAGTAAATCATTGTGAGCACACAAATCCTCTTGCAAAGTGTGACAGAACCTTCAGCCAGCACACGTTCTATCATCACATATTTGTAAAGTAGGTTACTTCAGTCCCAAATATTTGATTAATCAGCGCACAGGAGTTCTATTTATCTTGATTTCCTTCAGATTCCTGATGACATAATTCCACTTACTTGTTTTGTTGCATCTTCCCCTCCAAATGTAGTATCAGAATGGCTGCTGGCTCATAGTTTAGCTTCAAAGATCCTTCCATATCCGAGTCTTTAAGCACTCCTGTGCATTCAGCCTGGGTAAACGATAGTTTAGTGTTCCAATTACCATATTGCATGTAGAACAAGGTGCTGTTTCTAAAATATCTTTTGGACATCATTCACTCTGAGGTAAATTAAACCCATTCAAACTTTCAATACCAAACAATTTTATCAATTATATTTTTAAAATGTCATATCTACATAACAAAACCATAATGTGGATTAATAAATAAAAGCCATTTCTCACCTATATCTACTGTCCAGAGTTCTAAGTTGTTTTTACCAGTTTAATCTCTTCCCCATTATGTTTTTATTAAGGGTTATCATTTTACTTAATGAAAGCACAACCAAGTGCAAAACATTAATTTGGCAGTGTCTTTCAGCCTAACTGCAACATTATTATCATGCCCTTGAGCTCCACTGTATCTTCTGGAACAGACAAATAGCAAAACACTTGTGGAACTTCTGCACAAATTCCAGGAAATTCCTCTTTGCCTGCTGGCAACAGACTCTTAAAATCAATTAAAAAAAAGCTCAACATGACTTTCTCTATCATGCCATGTGAAACCTTCCCTGTATTCTACAGAAGATTGTTTTCAGTGTTCATTTGCCTCACCTAACACCCCCACCCCTCTCACCAAAAAAGTCGACTTGTCAACTCCTGCGCTGCTAGGTAAATAAGATTCAAGATCGTTTATTGTCATTCTTTTGTATGCGAGTGTAAAGGAGAATGAAATGATTGTTACTCAGGATCTGACGCAGCATAAAAAAACAATAAGCATAAGGAGCACAATTAAACTAAGACAGTAAATGTATGTAATTATAAAAGTAATCCTATAAAACAATGTGCAAGTAACAGGTATAGTCAGATCCATCCAGACACCTTGGGGACAGTAACTGTTTTTGAGTCTTGTGGTCCTGATGTGGAGGCTACGTAGCCTCTTCCCCGAGGGGAGTGGGACAAACAATCCATAGCCGGGATGGGTGGGATCCTTCATGATATTGCTGGCCTTTTACCGGCACCTTTCTATATATATGTCCTCAATGCCAGCTAGACTGGTGTCAGGGCCGTGTTGGGCAGTTTTAACTACCCATCGTAGAGCCTTCCTGTCTGCCACAGTGGAGTTTCTGTCCCATGCAATGATGCAACAGGTTAGGATGCTCTCTACTGTGTAGCTGTAGAAGGTTGCGAGTATTGATGTGCATAGATCAGCTCTCTTCAGCCTTGTCAGAATGTAGAGATGTGGTGAGCCTTCCTGACCATCTAAGATGTGTTCTGGATTCATGAGAGGTTGTGTGAGATGTGCACTCCCAGGAGTCTGAATCTCCACTGCAGTGCCACCAATACAAAGAGGGTTGTTGGGGTGCGAACTCTCCTGAAGTCCATAACTATCTAAACTGTCTTGTTGAAATGAAGGTGGAGGTTATCTGCCTGGCACCAGGCCTCCAGCTCTTCTACCTCTTCCCTGTAGACCGTCTCATTGTCATTGGTGATGAGTCCCACCACTGTCATGTCTTCGGCAAACTTGGCAACATGATTGCTTGGGTACTTGGCTGTGCAGGCGTGTGTGAGCAGAGCGTGCAACAGTGGGTTCAGCATACTGCCCTGGGGGGCAGGGAGGGAGGAGCGGCTGTGCATCCTGACTGCCTGAGGTTTGTTGTTTAGAAAGTCCTAGACGTAGTTACACAGAGGTGTATTTAGTCCAAGGAGTAGGAGTTTGTTCACCAAGGTCTTTGGGACAATGGTGTTGAATGCCGAACAGAAATTCAAAAACAGCATTCTGACATAAGTGTCCTTTTGTCATTACCACAGTTATTAACATCAGTAACAATACACAAATAATGTTTAAATTTGTGATACCACACTAATTATTTTTTGTGGTTGCAGCCTGGAATCATTTCCAGCAAGTCATAATATATTATGAAACATCAATTACCTTGACACTGAAGGGGACTCCGAGTTTCTTGATGAATGGGATTGTATGCTGAACTCCAGCATTAAGTTCAATGGTGGTGCCCAAAATAAACTCTCTAGAGGCATTCAAACTGATCTTCATACTCTTGGCATCATACTGAATGTCAAACATTGAACTCACGTTGGTATCTGAGAATCATAAGGATTCCACAAATGAAAAGTGGAAAGTTCACACATATGTCATTGCCTCAATGCAGAGTATTACCATGAAAAGCTTATTTTTGCTTTTGTGATAATCTATATTAAAATGAAATATTGACACTGATATAACTGAAGAGACTTGTATACCTAAAATGCTTGTCCACCAGTTCAGTGGCAGTTTTTTTTCAGGAAATGCAGTACCACAGAAATATTTGAAATTTTAATGCAGCTCCATGCAATTTGAACTAGGTTATGTTGGTTTGAGTGGCTACTGGAAGTAATTTCCTCAGTTTATTTACACCATTTCCGATTGCATGGAAACCTAATCAACTGAGTTATGGGAACATTGAAACACAGCTCATTTAAATCATGGCAGGAGTGTTGTTCTTGGAAACCTCTTAGAGAAAAGGTCCACCTGGCTAACCCTTCTTCCTTGGCAGAGAAATCCTGCCCTCAGACCCTACCCATCCATGTGTAGTCACACTAGAGTTCCAGTGGAGTTCCCACTCTTGCCTCATGTTAGAGAAAATATAACTGACTTCATCTCATTAAGTAGAAAAGAAACATCTGTAGCTCCGGCAGCTGTAGAGGGCGGCCCCTTGAAGTCCAAATGATTCATCGCACGTCCATCCCCCAAGATGTTTAATCTATTCTGAATTGTGCAGATGTGGAGCTGCTTTCCGCTGTTCAGTTTGATTTCTGGAGTATGTTGCAGATTGTGTGTTAATTGCTCATGGGGAGTCTAATTGCTAAACGAGCACTGCGCTAGGATTGACTGCCACTAGATATGCTGCATATTTTAGACACATGCAGTTGTGTGTAAGTCAATCAAACACGCAGTGTGAAGAATGCATTAATGTGCAGCCTGTGAATTGCGATGAAAATTATGCAAAATGAAGGTTAGCAGCACATTAAAAAATATGTTCACGTTTATGTGCAAATGATCTCACAACCCCTCACTGAAGCTTCAATACTTAATGATTAATTAAACCACTTTTTAACTTAAGGCCAATAAATCCATTGGGCTGAATCCATGCCAACTCTAACCAATTGTCTACTTAGCTTATGAGATTTCAACCACATTCTAAAGTGAGATGAAAATATTTTAACTTTAGCTTTATTGTTACGTACTTCGAAACATGCAGTGAAATGTGTCGTCACAGATCAAATCAACTGAGTGAGGATTGTGCCGGGCAGCTGGCAATTGCCCGCATGCTTTTGGAGTCAACATAGCATGTTCAGAACTCACAAACCCAAACCGTATGTCTTTGGAATGTGGGAGGAAACTGGAGCCCCTGGAAGAAACCCATGCAATCACAGAGGGAACGTACAAACTCCTTACAGACAGCAGCTCGAACTGAAACCTGACCAGTGGTCATTGTAAAGCCACAGAGATATGAAGATACTGAATAGATATTAAAATCAAAAAAATCCTGATTTCATGACTTAGAGAATGGTACAAGTTCAGCATAAATTTAAAATCTTACCAGTTTTTTGTGCATTCAATACAAGCACAATCTCCTTGGGATAACCAACATTTGCTAAATTTTCACTGTTGTGATTATTTCTGATTATTAGCTTGAAATGTTCATCGTATGTGTAAGTCTTGACAGCATATGCAATGGACTTCTCACCATCCACAATAATCTGAACAGATCCCTCGAGATTAGGAGCAATGCCTTGGAAATTAGCATTGACCTTAAGGAGAAGTAGAAGAATATTTATTTATTTCCTCCTTTGCCTCCAAAATTATTATTATTAAAGGTCGATAAGCATTCCTGCTTAACATTCTCTAACATTGCCTTTCCAAGGAAGTATACCGTACAACTTGTCAGGGGACTTATTGTTCTTCAGGGAATGGACAGCTGATAGAACCTCCTGGAAGGTCGGTGGTAGACTGAGGTCATGGATAGGAGGGAGTTCAGGCAGTTCAGAAGTGTTGAGGCCATGATCACCCAGCATCAGCTGCAGTGGCTGGGGCACGTGATAAGGATGCCCTCATGTCGGCTACCCCACAGAGTGTTATACAGCCAGCTACATCATGGTCGACACTCAGCTGGAGGGCCAAAGCAGCGCTATAAGGATCAGATGAAGAATGCTTTAAGGAAGTGCAAGATCAGACCTGAGGACCTGGAGGATGATGCTGCTGACCGTAACACTTGGTGACAGCTGTGTAGGGATGGGGTTCATATTCTGGAGATGGAAAGAACAACCAGAAGACAGCAGAAGAGAGCCAGGAGAAATGCAGCCATGGTTGCCATCACTACCACCACTACCACATATACATGTCCCACCTGCAATAGAACTTGTGGGTCCAGGATAGGACTGTATAGTCATCAAAGATCTCACCGTTAAAGGAGTGGTCATCATCATCAGATTCCAATGGACAACCGAAGAAGACCTTACAACTATCCATTGAATGACTTTCCCTCTCTTAATTCTTCCTTTCCAAATTGGGAAACTGAAGGAGATGGTTGAATATCCACCATTTGGGATGTTCCAGGATCAAATCCTGGGGCATATTTCGTCAGCTGAATCATTTGAATTGGTGGCAAGATTACATCTGACTGATTGGGAATTTGATTACTATGACACTAGTGTACTAAACTTTGTGGATAATGGGGGTGGATGCAGAGAGAATTAGGGACAGGACCTACTTGCATCAAAATGTCACTTTGCTCTAATCTCACATCTGCTGTTTTCAGCATGTTATTAGGAATGAACTTTAGCCTAGGGAGAACTGCCACACCATTCAAATCTTACACTGAACCATCAGTGCAGATCATGCATTCAAATCTTTGCTGTGGGACTTCAACCCTCCTCTGAGTGAGTGATAAGAAACCCACTTAAGCCATGAGTACACATTGAAAACCACACATTTCTATCACTGTCTGGAATTAATTAGACTTGGAGTACTTGCAGTACAATCCCAAAGCGTTTCAGATGAAATCACAATGCAGCTGAGGAGAGAGACATTGGGATTTTAGCCACTGGCAGAATCCCACTGCTTCTACTGCAGAGTAGGGATTCTCTTTAAGTTATTTCTGGTGGGCTGAGTTCAATTCTTTGCCCTGCCCTGAGCCTTTATAAAAGAAGGAACTTTGCAGCTAGTTCCAAGATTGACAACCGTCCCATAAGAGGAATTTAGGTTTCAGCATCCTGGCACCTAAGCTCAGTTAGCACCCTCGGCATCCAACACTGCTACAATGCCAGTGTTGGGAACTATGTTATGTAATACACCTTTCATTGCAACTTAATACTTCTGCTTGCATGTGGTGGCTAAATCCACTGTTTGCCATTGCCAATATCATAAGCTATTGGGGAAAAGTAGATGTATTTCCCCCAGCACTTTCTATACTCATCTGCTGAGATCAGGCAGGCTTGAAGCATTGTCACTGAATATGTACTGTTGAACCAATTTCCATATGTACTTTGGGACTGGGGAAGAGTTTCTCTTTGTACAATGAGCAGTAGATTCAAGATAAAATGTCGTGAATATTTACAGTCACCACACAAAGCCACCAGAGCAATTCTGCTCCACTGCACTAAAATGGTTTTTAATTGGTAATCTAATTTCAATTTAGCCTGACGTACATTGTAAAAAGTGAATCTGCCAACTAGCTACAATATACAATAATGTGTAATCATGTCATTCGATATCCAGGTCATTGAAATTACATTAAACTTCGGATACCCTATTTAATCTATTCAGCATGGCACTGGTAGGAATTTAACGAATGACTAAAAATGCTATGTGAGAAAATAACTGCTTAAAATATTATAGACATTATTGAAATGTGACATCATATAAAAAAATCATGCTCCCCGTAAGGAACTGCTTAATGAACACAGGCTCAGATATCACCTCTGCTGTTCCAATAGGATTTTATGGACATTAGCTTAAACCTTTATTCAAGATTTATGTGAAATTTTATTTTCTGTTAAACTAGTTCAAAGTTCAAGATTAAGGATTCAACTTTGTTTAATGAAATTTCCTGTACACAAGTGTAAAGGAGAACAATTGTTACTCCAGGTCCGATGTAGCACAAAAAAAGACAAAGTTTAAACAATGCAATAAGAATAAATAAAACAGTGAGCATAAAAACTTAAATAAACACACGCACGCACACACACACACACACACACACACACACACACACACACACACACACACACACACACACACACACACACACACACACACACACACACACACACACACACACACACACACACACACACACACACACACACATCTATAAAGTAACCCAGGGTGTATATAATGTGACTGACAGGAAATAATAAAGTAGTGGCTGTTTTAGTGGATGAGGTGTTGAAAGTAATTAGTTTTGAGTCTGGTGGTCCTGGCATGGATGCTATGTAGCCTCCTCCCTGATGGGAGTGAGACAGACAGTCTGTGTGCAGGGTGGGTGAGACTGCTGATGATATTACTGCTCCTTACGCGGCTCCGTTCTCTATACACAATATGTCCCTGATGGTGAGTAGGCGCCAGCATATTTTTGTCTTCCTTCTTTCCACTGGCGCCAATCATTTACATTACAAGTATTTAACAATGCTAACATTTATATGAAACAGATTTCAACCAACATGACTGAAAGTCTTTACGTATTTTAGATAAATAAATAATAAACAAACATTACATTTATGTTTCGTTGACTGGCTGCTTACCTGTATATCAATGTGGTCATCTTTGAAGAAGGTCTTGAGTAACTCAATATTATGAGTAAGTTTATAGTTTAATGAAATGTGATTTGCTTTGTGAACAAAAGTCAAATCTTCAATTATCTAAATGAAATATAATCATATTTGCAGTAGATTAATGAAAGCTTTTTCTATGGATATATTCAATATATCATATTAACATTGGGGGCATGCTACATCTCATTATGATTGGATTTAAAGTCCACAGATTTGGATAAAGTATGCTAATTTGCAATCACATCTCATGATACTTCAATAATGATATTACTTTATTGTTGTCAATAAATTGCAAGGTGCCCAGAAATGTCAAGTCTGTCACACATATGAAGCAAGTCACAGGTGTGCTAACACTGACATTTGAAAATGCACGATCCTCTGAGGATTCCTTCTTACTCTATCTTACAAACCTTCTCCTTCACAAAGTTCTGGACATTGCTGATTTATTCTTGCCTTGTTGAATTCAAATCCGAACTACTCTCTATAGATTACTCTACGGTATCACTATACTTGCAATCCTGTTTAACCTTGGACCCTGTTCACACACTGGAATCACCACGTATTCTGTACTTCATTCTGTACCATTGTGCTCGAGCAGGACATCAGCACCACCCTGCTTCATTCACGCTCATACTCAAAAAATTCATGAATCATATTTCTTCTATTATTCCTTCATTAATTTTCTTTTAAATTCCTTCCCACTCTCTTCAGTGCAACCTCGATTTGTGAAGCATTCAGAATATTTTTCTATAGTGGCACCTGAACAGACGCATTTGTAATAAGTTGACGGGGGATTGTTGGGAGTTGGTAAGTGACTGATCATGTGGTGCATTGCAGGATAAGACAGTTGTAATTTTTCTTCTCTTTAGAACAAGAACCTATGCAGAGTCAGGGGTGAACAGACACAAATTGGGAAAATGAGCTCATCCATAAAATAGAGAACCTTTTATCCTGACATTTAATTATATGTTGAGTGAACACAATAATGTTTTCTCTGTTACTTTCCTGAATAAATTATGTCACTGATTTATTATTGAAGAAAATCATTTTCCAAATAAATGTTCTAAATGCACTTTTCATTATTGCTGCCGTTGGAATTTCAATCAGCTTTCTTGTCAGAGTGCAAGGTAATCATCTGTCTCATACTGAAAACCACTGCACCAAATTAATGGTAATTAACCTGTGGAATTATGCCATGGTAACCTCACTGAATGAATCATAGTATACTAATGAACACCAATAAACTATGAAGAATTCAGAGCAGGCTCTTTTGCAACAACTAGCATGTTCATCTTTACTTTATGAGATGCTAAAGTTATATGTTATTAAATAAACAGGATTTGAAATAGTTGGTACAGTTTTGCAACATTGGTTAGACTTCTTACCCATTTGAACAGGTACTTTGAACTGTAATACTTTACCTGTTTGCTGTCAATAATAAATTGGACAGACCGCTTGTATGCGTCATCTTGCCTCTCGACTGTTAGTATGACGGCTGTATTTCTTGGAATGCCAAGTTGTGTGGCCGCTTCAATGTTGTGTAACAATGAGGCATTGATCTCGTGCTTGCTCTTGAGGGGAAGAAATTGTTAAAGTTACTGTTGGTAATTGTATACTTTAATCATTATATACATATTTTATAGACGGATTTAATAATGTTCCTTCAGTATGGGAAATGAGTCAGTTTAATGTTATTAACTGCAAGTCTCATTAGCAGATTTTATAATCGTGTTTTTCAGTTGCAGTGCAATATAATGCCTGACATTTAAGCATCCTCACTCCACTGATTGATTATCTTTTGTCCCCAACTGATTTCTGTTGACATATTTTGTCCAATTTTAATAAATGTGCCATTGAGAAGACGTGATTGGAATCTCCATGGAGTACTTACACCACCAGCATTTAAAGTCAGCTGACCTTCCAGAGTGGTTTGATCAACAATTATCTGCATCTGGGACTCAAAGCTGACTCCATTTACCACAGTGTACGCTGATCCATCAATCTTCATGGGTGCTCCCAGCTCCTGAAAGTTTGAGAGTTACAGACCAGATGAAATGTTATCTTTAGCTCTGCAGTAGTATATAAGTATGTAGAGTCATATTGTTAACTTTAAGTAAAATCAAAGATATGAACTTCCCGTACACTAACGAATGATGTGCGTTCTGGTCAGTCAGGAAAAGGATGTGAATTTCCTTGAGGGAGGCCTACAGATTTGGCACCAGAAAGTGCAGAAGCTGCAGGTAACCATGGGAATGGAGAGGGTTAAAAGGGGCAGAGCTGGTACACTTTCCTCCTGAAACATCAGTGGATCTGAAGGTTGAAAGACTCTGCCTGCTGTTGCTGCAGTGTCTACTGCCAGGGGCTACTTGTATTCTTCACTCATGCAGCCACAGCTACCACCATACCGAAATTCTACTCAGAGGAAGATGTGCAGTCTCTGAGAACCATCAAATTAACACCAATAGCCAGAATTTAGAAAAGCAGGTGGCTCTGGCCATACTGATTGACTCTCACTCAATAAGAGTTGGAGAATACAGAAAAGACGGAGGCTTAAACACAAGAGATTCGGCCAAAGTTGGAAACCCACAGTAACACACACAAAATGCTGGAGGAACTCAGCAGGTCAGGTAGCATCTATGGAAATGAAAACAGTCGCTATTTCAGGCTGAGACCCCTCATCAGGACTGGAACGGAAGGGGGAGGAAGCCAGAGCAAGTTGGTGCGGGGAGGGAAGGGAGTACAAGCTGGAAGGTGACGGATGAAGCCAGATGTGTGGGGGAGGGGTGTGAAGTAAGAAGCTGGAAGGCGATTGGTGGAAAAGGCAAAGGGCTGGAAATGAAGGCGAGGAGGGTGAACCAAGAGGAAAAGGGAAGGAGGGGCACTTGGGGGAGGTGATAGGCAGATGAGAAGAGAAGAAGTAGGAGTGGAGACAGAGTGGGGAATGGAATGAAGGGGGAAGGAGGAGAGGGAAAATATAACCAGGAGTCAGAGAAATTGAAGTTCATGCCTTCAGGTTGGAGGCCATCCTGGCAGAATATGAGGTGCTGCTCCTTCATCTTGAGAAGGGCCTCATTATGACAGTAGGGCAGGCCTTGGACCGACATTTTGGAATGGGAGTGAGGATTAGAAGTAGCAGGGATAGCCACCGGGAAAACCCACTTTTTGCAGATGGAGCGAAGGTGCTCAACAAAGCGGTCCCCCAATCTATGTCGGACCTCAGCAACATAGAGGAGGCCACATCGGTCACACCGGATACAGTAGATGACCCCAACGGATTTGCAGGTGAGGTGCTGCCTCACCTGGAAGGACTATCTGGGGCCCAGAATGAAGGTGAGGGAGGTGTTGAATGAGGAGGTGTAGCACTTCTTCTGTTTCAGGAGGGAGATTAGTGGGGAGGCATGAATAAACAGGGGAATCACGGATGGAGCAAATTCTGTGGAAAGTGGAGAGTGTGGGAGAGGTAAGGATATTTTTGGCAATAGGATCCTGTTGAAGATGGCGGAAGTTGCAGAGAATAATATGCTGGATGTGGACACTCATGCAGTGGTAGGTGAGGACTTGAGGAACTCTGTCCCTGTTAAGATGGAGGGAAGGTGGGGTGAGGGGAGATGTCCAGCAAATGGCGAAGATACAGCTGAGAGGGCAGCATCCATGGTGGAGGAAGGGAAACCTGTTCTTTGAAGGGGGCGGACATCTCTGCTATTCTGGGAAAAAAAGCCACATACTGTGAACAGATGCAGAGGAGACAGAGAAACTGCGAAAAAAGAGGAATGACATATTTTGCAGAAGACAGGGTGGAAAGAGGTATAGTCAAGATCGCTGCAGGAGACATTTTAGGAAGAGCTATAGTCAAGATAGCACAGTAGATGGTGGGAAGACATATTGTTAAGATTGCTGCAGGAGACAGGGTGTGAAGAGCTATAGTCAAGATAGCACAGGAGATAGTGTGTGAAGAGCTATACCTCTTTTAAGACTAAGACCGACATGTCAAAACTTTTAAATGAAGATGAATGTGAGCAATAAATACAAATTAGAACTGCTTTCAGTCTATGCACAAAGGAAATATATTTTACTTAAATCTTACTGCACTAATATCTGTAATACATCTGAAGCAAGTTATTAAGGTAATAAACACACGACAGTCTAGAGACTATTCAAAGCATGTCCATGTTTTAGGCAAAGTTGTCTGGGGCACACAGCAGTTTTGTTTCAGGTTCTGAAGCCAAAGTATTCTGCATCTCATTCCATGACTCAAGGCATTTTGTGTTTTGGAACCAGACTGATGGTCCTGCCTATATAGTTTCTTTGCACAGAATGGAAACTGAATTAAATGGGTGGGGCAGGAGGGAAAGTAACTTGGGGAGGGGTGGTTAAAACAGAGGAGAAGTAATGTCTGAGTGGCAGGAAGGAGGGAAAGTGGTAGAGGGGGCTGGGTATGAGGATCCCTTGGAGAGGTCAGGCTGAAGGCCAAGGAAATGGTGAGTGTGGAAGCTAAAGGAAGTGATCAGTGGAGTTGAAAGAACCAGTGAAGAAATTCAGCAGTGGGGGCCAATGAGGAAAGATTCAACTTGAGACGCAAGGAGCCAGATTGAGGGGAGGCGGGTAGAGGTGAGGAAGGTGGAGGCAATCACAGAAGAAGTGTTAAAGATTGGACATACCTTGATGAGAATCAAAATTTTGCACTTCCAGGCAGAATCCTGGGAGTCGGGGGGACGGGGATCCCTTAACTCCAAATTAAATTTCAACCCTTTGATTAAGATCACTTCTAGCATTTGCATGCCTCATCAACATGGAAGAACTTTATATTTACTCAGCAGCAATTTCAAACTGATTCTATTAAATATATTCAAAGCCTTGAAGCATATGCATAACTGGCACAGAAGACTGACATCAATGTTTGGAATCGCCTCACCCATATACAAAATATATAATTGGTTTCTGATAAAATTATCTCATTCAGCACATCAAATCATTGTGCTTGATGAGGAAATTTTTAGGCCTAGCCAACTCGTTTTGGTGATGCAGCAGAGGGCCCCTGCTGCCTGGTAGAAATGCTGACACTTGCTGAAAATTGGAGATATGCATAAGATTGGAATGCACAACCTGACATATTTGCATTTTCTTGCAGGAAGAACCATCTTCTGATGTCATAGTGAAGAGTAATATTATTAAACAGTAAACATTAAACCTTCAGCCTGACCTGTGTATGAAATTATATGAGGTTTCATTTCATTGATAAGACTGCATATGAATAGACATTGACAGCAGCACTGGCCTATGTTTTGTTCAAGGCCTGCTAGTGCTATCACTTTGCCGTATTTTATTAGATGAACTTTGGGGTGTAGGAAGCGTCCAGGAAAGGGTAACACCTCTAGTGAAGGGGCTTGTCGTGTCCATTCGTGGGCAGCTCACTCACCTTTGATCCCCACTCAGCACACAGCTCTCGTCTGCGGCTCCGAGTAGCTGCTTGCATGCGTCAGTGGCCACACCCTGGTACCCCGCTTTGACAGGCGGGCTAAGCCACCTGAGGGTGGTTGGCAGCCTCATTCCCCAGTATGCAGAGTGGAATGCATGGATGAGATCTACAGTGGAAGGTGGTACTGCGGCACTCTGGGAGAGCGAAGGGCATGACAAGGCACAGAAAACATCATGGTCATCCACTGCGACCGAAGATGCTTGTGAGCATCACTGAAGTCGGACTTCTGAGGTTAAGAGAGTGAAACTGCTCCAGGGCAACAACTTTTCCACTTTAAAAACTCTCCCACATAGGTGTCCTGTCATCATTGGACATGGCAGACAACCAACAATAGACAAGTTTGGACACAAAATTAAAGTATCTCACTGATTCAATATTGGCCACTTATTTAACAGAATAGAATCTGTTCACCCTGGTGCAGTAAAGCAGCAGAAATCTAACAAATTCACTAATAAGCTTCTAACATAGTCAGGGGAAAAATATTAATCATACCTGCAGCTTCTCGCATTTATTATCCACCATAAAGTTTATTTCTGTTTTATTTTTCACTTGAAGACCTCCACTTGCTAGAAGGTGACAGGTGCCTAACTTCAAATCCAAATCAAACTCAGATTTTGAGCGTTTTTCTGTTGTAAACAAGAGCCTGTTGTGGGCCGGAATTCCCCCCAACACCGGCAAGTTATGATCAAAGCTGGCTTCCACGTTGACTTTCGGGTCACACTCTGTCCTTAGCTCCAAGGAAGCACTGCTCTCTTCTAATTGGATGCTGGTTAAAAGTTCTCCTTTACAGCCATCAATCTGAATGGATCCATTGCACTGTGAATGGGCTGGAATCATGAAATTCTAAAAAAGACATCTGTGGTAAATAATGTCCTATTGTTTGTTTGTTGTAAACATCTGTTTGAAACAAACATCTTGAACTTCTTATGAAATGGATCAGAGATATAAATAACATAATGAGAGTAATTCATCCTAAAATATTAATTGCAGTGTCTTTCAATGATGAACAACAGAACTTCTTAATCGACAACGTTGGTCCTCCTTATAGATATATGAACACATGCAACACTTTGGGATTGGGTAAATTCTGCGATTACTACTTTCTACTGGAAAATATTAATGACTTTTAATAAATGTAATCAATGTATTTGACATGCATTTACAATGCTGATTTCCTAAAATGGTGTGGTGTTACTTCCTAAACAACTATTTAACTAGAATTCATCATCAGAGATCCCCACCACCCAAGGCCATGCTCTCTTCGCACTGCTGCCATCAGGTAAAAGGTACAAGAGCCTCAGGACTCACATCACCAGGTTCAAGAACAGTTGCTACCCCTCAACCATCAGGCTCTTGAATAAAAGTAACTACACTCACTTGCCCCATCATTGAAATATTTTCACAACCAATTATCTCACTTTACGGACTCTTTACCACATGTTCTCATTACTTATTGCTATTTATTTATATTTGCATTTTCACAGTTTGTTGTCTTCTGCACTCTGGTTGATCTTTCATCGATCCTCATATAGTTAATATTCCATAGATTTGCTGAGTATGTCCACAGGAAAATGAATCTCAGGGTTGTATATGGTGACATACATTTACTTTGATATAAAATTTACTTTGAACTTTAGAAATAAAAATGAGCTTCAATACACTGTGTGTAACATTTAAGGAATCATTAAGCACATGAGCATACTTTTTCCCTATTTCATGATACTCTTCAGAAGAACTTTTCCTTACACCTATAAACCAACTTTTCACTAGTCTTATGAACCAATTTTTCACTTAAAGCATCTTTAAAAGTTACTATTCAGTCCCCTACAATACACTACCTCTTCTCATAGTACATCCTAGATTGCAAGAAAGTCATAAAGTAACAGAACAGACAGAAAACGCTGGAGGAACTCAGCAGATCAGGCAGCATCTATGGAAATGAATAAATCATCGACTTTTTGGGCCAAGACCCTTTCAGGACTAGAAAGGAAAAGGGAAGAAGCTAGAATAAGGCGGTGGTGTTGGGAAAGAGTACAAGCTAGAAGGTGATAGGTGGGTAGGGCAGTGAAGTAAGAAGCTGGGAGGTGATAGGCCAGATGAGTGGAGGAGGGCAGATGAAACAATAAGCTGTGAGGTGATAGTACCCAAGGCAACACAGCATAGGTATAGGCCCTTCAGCCCATTGAGTCCTTGTTGACTCAGCAGGCCCAATTTCCTGTGTTCAGTCCATTTCCCTCCAAGTCCCACCTCTCCATGTATCTACCCAAGTATTTCTTAAATTATACTATCGTACCTGCCTCAGCCAATTCTTCCAGCAGTTTGTTCTATATTCTCATCACTCTCAGCACAAAAAAAATGCCTCCCCCAGTCCCTTTTAAATCTTTCCCTTCTCACCCTAAATCTATTCACCCAAGTTTAGGACTTCGCTACTCTGAGAAAATGACTTACTGTCCACTTTAAGCAACACACACAAAATGCTGGTGGAACACAGCAGGCCAGGCAGCATCTATAGGGAGAAGCACTGTCGACGTTTCGGGCTGAGACCCTATACCTACCCAAGAGCGTAGATAGAGCATATGCTCTGTCCGCCAGAGAAAGCAGGATCTCCCAGTGGCCACACATTTTAATTCCATGTCACATTCCCATTCTGATATGTCTATCCATGGCCTCCTCTACTGTCAAGATGAAGCCACACTCAGGTTGGAGGAACACCACCTTATATATCGGCTGGGTAGCCTCCAACCTGATGGCATGAACATTGACTTCTCTAACTTCTGTTAATGCCCCTCCTCCCCTTCTTACTCCATCCCTGATATATTTAGCTTTTTCCCCCTCCTCTTTTTTTTCCTCTCTCTCTGCCCATCACTCTGCCTGTTCTCCATCTCCCTCTGGTGCTCCCCTCCCCCTTTCTTTCTCCCTAGTCCTCCTGTCCCATGATCCTTTCCCTTCTCCAGCTCTGTATCCCTTTTGCCAATCACCTTTCCAGCTCTTAGCTTCATCCCACCCCCTCCAGTCGTCTCCTATCATTTCACATGTCCCCTCCCCCCACTACTTTCAAATCTCTTACTAGCTTTCCTTTCAGTTAGTCCTGACAAAGGGTCTCCGCCTGAAACGTCAACAGTGCTTCTCCCTACAGATGCTGCCTGGCCTACTGCATTCCACCAGCATTTTGTGTGTGTTGTTTGAACTTCCAACATCTGCAGATTTCCTCATGTTTACTGTCCACTTTATCTCTGCCTCTCATAATTCTAAACATTTCTATAATACCACCCCTCATTCTTCTATATTCCAGGTAATAAAGACCTAGCCTGGCTTATCTATCCCTATAACTTAATCCCTCGAGCCCTGGCAACACCTCATAATTGTTTCTTTACTCCTGCCAGTTTAACCACATCTTTCCTATAACACAACAAACCTGCATACAGCATTCCAAGTACGCCATCTTAAACAGCAGATGAAGGCCACCATTTTCAATGAACTATGTACTTGCAGTCATTAGTCCCTCTGTCCCATTACCCTCCCTAGTGCCCTACCTTTCACAGTATAAGTCATTGACTTGTTTGACTTTCCAAAATGCATAACCTCACACTTATTTATATTGAAATTCATTTGCCACCCCTCAGCCTATTTCCCTAATGATCAAGATCCTCCTTGTAACCTAACATTACCTTCTTCACTTTCAACAATTCCTCCTAGTTTCATGTCATCTACAAACATACTGATTACGCATTGTGTGTTTGCATCCAAATAACTTAGGTAAATAATAACAAGATTCCCAGCATCGACCCCTGTGGCACATCACTGGTCAGTGGCCAGCATTCCAAGAACCAACCTTCAAGCACCACATTACACTTCCTAGCTTTGAATCCATCTAACCAGCCCTCCTGGATTCCAAAGGACTTAACATTCCAGACTAGCCTATCCCATTGGCACTTATTGACACTTTGCTAAAGTCCAAATATACAATATCTACTGCCCTACCCTCATCTATCTTTTTGGTTACTGCTTCAAAGACTCTAAAAGGTTCATCAACCATGACTTCCCACACACAAAGCCATGCTGACTCGTAATCAGAATCAGTCTATCAAAATCCCTCCAGGAATTTGCCCACTACTGATGTAATTCCCTGACTTGTCCATCTAGTCCTCAGGAACTCCACCAATGGCCAACAATGAAGTATCTCTGCAAGGCCCTCCACAATTTCTTGTCTAGCCACCCTCAAGTCCAAAGATGCACATGGCCCTAAGGACTTACTCACTTTAATGCAGTGTAAGACTGCAAATAGCTCCTCCCTAATAATATGAATATCCTCCAAAGCATCTCCACTTGATACCCTTAGCTCTTAAGTAAACACTTTAATTTCTGCAATAAACACTGACGAGAAATATTTGTTAAAAATCCCACCCACCTCACGAAGTAGCCATGCTGATCTCTTAGTGGGCCTTCTCTCCCTAGCCACCTTTTTACTCCTAATATAATCTTGGGTTTTACCTTACCTGCCAGATCTATCTCATACTCTCTTCTCTTTGCCCTCAAAATTTCCTTCTTAAGCATATTCTTTATCTTTTTAATAGGCATCAATGAATTTGGTCAATCCTGACCTTCTAAACCTAAAAGTATGCTTCCTATTTTTAAAGAAGTATACATTCTTTGGAGATTACATATTTACTCGTCACAGGATTTATGGTTCTTTCATATTTTTACTTTAACTTAGTTCTACCTGTAAAACTTGGCAATCCGTTTCAGTGACCCACATCCACTCTGCTTTTGCGCCAGGACTCAAGTTCCCACTGGCTCGGAATTTGCAATTTCCAGACTGCAGCAGGAAAGAACTATCCATTTTCTCTCCCTTTGCAGCAGACAGAAGAATTTCACTCTCACCGGGAAGGCCTTGGCTACTCAGGAGAGGAATGGAATGCTTCAGGAGCCCCTTCACCGTGTACTTGGGATCACATGCTGTCTCCAGATGCAGCTCAGCTGTTTGATCATCGTTGAGCACATTTGTTTGTATGGCAATGTTGCAGCTGTTGATATCCAGAAAACCACTGGTTTCTAGGTTCAGTGGAACACCCACTCTCTATGAGAAAACAAAGTAAACATTCACTTGGATATGCATAGACCCTGGGATAAAAATCTACAATATAAAAAGTGGTCTATTTATATATTTAATGCGGGTAAGAAAATGTGAGGTCAGCTGAGAAGATCATCGGGGTCTCTCTTCCCGCCATCACGGACACTTACACTACACGCTGCATCCGCAAAGCGAACAGCATTATGAAGGACCCCACGCACCCCTCATACAAACTCTTCTCCCTCCTGCCGTCTGGGAAAAGGCACCGAAGCATTTGGGCTCTCACGACCAGACTATGTAACAGTTTCTTCCCCCAAGCTATCAGACTCCTCAATACCCAGAGCCTGGGCTGACACCTTACTGCCCTATTGTCTTGTTTATTGTTTATTGTAATGCCTGCACTGTTTTTGTGCACTTTATGCAGTCCTGGGTAGGTCTGTAGTCTAGTGTAGTTTTTTTTTCTGTGTTATTTTTTACGTAGTTCAGTCTAGTTTTTGTACTGTGTCATCTAACACCATGATCCTGAAAAAACGTTGTCTTGTTTTTACTATGTACTGTACCAGCAGTTATGGTCGAAATGACAATAAAAAGTGACTTGACTTGACTTGTGTTAAACATTGGAGCCTAAATATCTTCATTCTTTAGTGTATGCCCATCATAACACTGGAGGGTTCAATAGTTTCAAAATCCACCAATACCCACATACAGTGCACTGGGAATTACTCTGGGACGTTTCCTGCAGACTTATTTAGGGATGGAGACTTTGCACTGGGAATGGATAAGGGTTTTCACGTCTTTAGGATTCTGACATATTTAGGTTAATTGTTCCCCATGTCCTTACTTACTGCTCACAAGCTTCTGCATCAAATGCATTATTTTCCACAACCTCCGCCATTTTCAATGGGATAGCCCTCCAACCCTCCACTCTCCATTTTCCACAGCGACCGCTCTCTCTGTGACACATTTGTTCACACATTCCTTCCCACTGATCTTCCTACCAGCATTTACCCCTGCAAGCAGGGCAAGTGCTATATCTGCCTCTTCACCTCCTCCTTCATCACTACTCAGGGCCCCAAACAAGGCTCTTCCAGATGAAGCAACACTTCAGCTGCGAGCCTGTCGGGGTCGCCTACTGTATCCAGGGATGACTCAGTCAAGCACCTTCAATCTGTCACAACAGGCAGGATTTTCTAGTGACCGCCCATTTTAATTTTACTTCCCATTCCCATTCTGACAAGCCAATCCATGGCCTCCACTATTGCAATGATGAAGCCGCTCTGAGGTTAGAGGAGCTATATTCCAACCTAACGGTATAAACATTGATTTTTAAAAAAATTTCTGGTAATTTCTGCCCCACCCCCTTTCTCTTCCATTCCAGCTCCTCCTCCTACCTTTTCCCTCCTCCTCTTTCCATCACCTCCCTTTGGCATCCCTCTTCCATTCCCTTGTTCCATGGTTCATCTTCCTCTTCTATCAGATTCCTTTTCTTTAGCCCTTTATCTTTTCAACCCATCACGTCCCAGCTTCTCACTTCACCACCCCCCATCTTCCCCCTCACCTGTCAGCTGAACTCCTTCCCCTTCCCCTACCTCCTTATCCTGGTTTCTTCACCCTTCCTTTCCAGTCTTCATGAAGGGTCTCAACCAGCATTTTGTGTGCTGCTCTGGATTTCCAGCATCTCTTATGCACAGATTAACAGACTAGGCTGGAGCTGAAATGCTTGAGAAAAGCTCTCCAGAAGGCAACAAATTACTCCAATCAGGGAGGGAAGTCCAACTTGACTTCATGATCTCAATCCCCTCACTCCAGATTAGACAGTCTTGGGAGAGTTTGGTGCTCTGGAAGTAGGAGTTGCACATTCTTGCAAATAAGATTGTTTATCACCAACACTTAACTTCTCAGCTGCAAACCACCAGGTTCAGTTTGGATAGAATGAGCAGGAGATTCAAGAGCTGATTAACTAAAAAGGCAAAGGTTCAGACTGGAAATGTCCAGCTCAAAGAGAAAGAAGTTGTGAAGGAATTGAAATCTAAGATTCAACAAACAAAAATCTAGTCACCTTAAGTAGAGGAGGCAGAGAGAAAGAATTCAGATGATCCATCAACTGTCTGATAACCACAGCATGCACAAACCCTTCAGCACTACGAAAACCCACCCAAGGGTCTACCCCACTAAGACTGAATAATGAAAAAAGCTTACTGTGAACAGTTCTCAAAGCAGAACCCCTCAAATAGCTTACCTACCCAATCCATTTTAACCCCACTCAAGTATTCACCTAATTGCCTTTTGAATGTTACTATTGTAATTGTATCAACTAACACTTCAAGGGTGATTCTTTAATTAGGGTAACTTTTCTGTCCCTGGGACAGATTTTCAAGAGAAAAATAGTTTTTACAAAAACAAGTACTGTAGTTTTAGAAGTTAGGTAATGGTAACTAAACTTTTATTCAGGATACTTCATAAATAATATTTCCTTAATTTTTAAGTGAGTTAAAAACTTGAATGTGCCAGAAAATTCACTATTTTGTGCTTGTCTCCTACCCAGACCCTGTAACTTTGTCCTCGAAATAAAGTAATAATAGGTATTACATTCATGAAACTTTTAGTTTGTACTTTCTCACAACATTTTTTAAAACACATGTCCAATTCATCTGGGTTATTTTTATACAACTTGTACATTTTTTTATGACAAAGGACTACTATCTCCAACACTTCTGTCATTACCAACACGCAACACACATTAGTGATCAATCAAGTTTTTTCAAACAACTGCTTATGTGGTTGCCATGTAAAAGAGAAGTGACAGGGGAACATGTGACAGAAGACTGACATTTTGATGCCCAGAAATGTGAGTAATTTAAAGTTTCATACTCCTGATCTGAGAGAAGGCTATATGTGTCATTACCAAATGAGTTACTATTCGAGTGTTTTAACTGAGAAATAAATAACGTCACTTTATTTCTGTATATTTAAGTTACATTTACGAGCTACCTACCCATTCAAGTTAGCAAGTGCAAGACTTAGCCAACTGTTTCTTTAAAAAGTGAGAAATGTCATTACTATTTCCATTGGTGACATTGTTAAGCTGGCTTCAAAATCATCAGGAAACCGATCAAAAAAATACACAGACACAATTAAAGACCCAGTGAAATATCAGTAGTACCTTGAAAGAGAAAGAGAGATACAAAAAAATAAAGGAGACAGGAAAACTTAAGCTCATCTCACAATTACCAAAATCTGACCTGACACTGAAGAGACAACAGTAAAGAGTTATCAAAGAAACAAAATGGCTGCTGATAAGAAAAGACAGGCAGTACAAAGTTTTACATTAGAAAATACCCCACCAGAATCTCCAGTAGGCCAGCACCAACAGCATGACCACCATCTTCCTGAGGCTTCACCTATGCACTAATGGAGACAATAAGAAAGTGCTTTAAATTTCAAGTGTTGTCTTTTTCAGAGTTGTTGGGATTTCTGGGAATGTTTCATAAGTCTTACTGATAAAAAAAAGTGTAGAGGGTTGAATAAATGTTTGGATAGTGTTAAAAAAAGTGTTGTTTCTTATGGACAGTAGAAAAATAATGATCTCTATAATCTGTTTGAAATTTGAATTGCTCCTTATTCTAGAGTTTGGAAGAGTTAGGCAGATATTTTAAGTATTATTGGTTTTTTCCTTGAACAGACTAGACAATGCCAAGACAATCCTGGACTGTCTATGTTCATGTTTCACGTGGATATTTTTAACAAAATTCTCTAGCCACCTGCCTTAAAATCTGTGATCTCTTATTTAATTTAATAATAGTGCTATCATGTTTGCTGTTGTGTGCTGGGGCAGCAGGCTGAAGGTAGCAGACACCAACATAATCAACACACTCAGTCGTAAGGCCAGTGATGTTGTGGGGGTGGAACTGGACTCTCTGACGGTGGTGTCTGAAAAGAGGATGCTGTCCAAGTTGCATGCCATCTTGGACAATGACTCCCATCCACTCCATAATGTACTGGTTAGGCACAGGAATACATTCAGCCTGAGACTCATTCCACCAAGATGTAACACTGAGTGTCATAGGAAATCATTTCTACCTGTGGCCATCAAGCTTTACAACTCCTCCCTTGGAGTGTCAGACACCCTAAGCCAATAGGGTGGTCCTGGACTTATTTCCACTTGGAATAATTTACTTATTATTATTTAATTATTTATGGTTTTATATTGCTATATTTCTACACTATTCTTGGTTGGTGCGACTGTAACAAAACCCAATTTCCCTCAGGATCAATAAGGTATGTCTGTCTGTCTGTCTGTCTGTCTGTCTAATTTTGATAAATAATGTGTTTTTAATTGTAAGTGTTGCTTCTTCTAGTTGGACAGATATTTTGTCAGAGTTAATGTTAAACTAAAACCATTGTTTGTCAAAGTCAAAAGTATTGTCAATACCATCATAGTGCATATTTTGATGGGAAGTAAAGTTTTGTTTTGAAATATTGGTCTGAAATCATTTGCTGGAGTCAAGTGCTTTGACGCCAAAATCAGTATTCTGTCAAAAAGGGTTAAAATTCCAATAATCTAACAAGTAAACAAATATTTCATTGTTTAGCCAAGGAAAATATTGGCATGCTAAAAAAAATGTTTCTCAAAAATATATTCTGAATATACTTAAAAATACCGTAAGTTAAAACACATTTATTAAAGGGCATGGTTTTTATTTGCAGGATTGACTTTGAAATCTTTCTTTGTTATTTCATTTTAAATTAAATTCAGTTATTTTGATGGTGTGATGGTAATGACACTCATCCGTGAAAACTCTACAAAAAGCCTTAAAATATAAAAGTTTTCTTAAAGGTTGATCAATGCCAAGATCCAGTTCTCATTCCAGAGCCTAAAATAAAGGTTATAACATAAACAAAACAGAGATTCAGGAAATTTCATTTTTCAGAATTTCAAGTAATCAAAAGTGTCCCTAATTGAAGAATCACCCTCAGAATTAGACAACACATTTGTGAAAAACATATTAAGACCCACATCATCTCTGATTCTGAGTGAATTGCCTTAAACCAATGAACTTTGGGTTATGAACTGTTTGGTAAACCAAATTCTTTCTCTCTTTATTTAGTCTGTCAAAAATCTTCATGACTTTGAAATAGCTTTATCAAATTTCTTAGCCACAAATAAGTGACTTCTAGAACTAGTTAAAAATGTGGAAAATGAATAAAAGTTAACCGGAATAAACTGGTAGTGCAGTGGTTAGCTTTACAATACAGGTTCAATTCCCGCCACTGTCTGTAAGGAGTTTGTACATTCTCCCCATGACCCACTATGTGGGTTTCCCCCTGATGATCCAGTCTCTTCCCACAGTCCAAAGACATACTGGTTGGTAGGTTAGTTAGCAGTTGTAAATTATCCCGTAATTTGGTTAGGATTAAATTGGGGGATTGCTGGGTGCCATGGCTTGAAGGGCCGGAAAGGCCTATTCTGTACTGTATGTCAATAAAGAAATAAATAAGTACATGTTTTGCATTTAATACTACACTTCAAAATGGATGTTCCAACTATCAATTAATTTTAAGGGCAGGCTTTTTTTCATTCAGAAGTAAGTTATAAATTCTCTTCCGTACCTCAAGTATGGGGCATCTGTTCATAAAAGAGGCTGACCAGTTTGTTTTTATTCCCTCCTTCCTCGTCCCTGGACCTTTGAAGTCACCAACAGCTCTTAAGCTACACTCCCCAAACAAAAACTCAAGAGATGCTTCGTGCTTTGTCTCCCTGCTTGTTCGAATCAGAAGTCTGTTTTCCATTGGGACACCCGTGATGACAAGTGAAGGAAGAGAGTGTCTCAAACCGATGTCAATGCTGGGGTTCGATGTCCAGATTGTTTGCATTTCCATTATGGCAAACTTGTTGTCCATTTGGAGGTGGCCAATGAAGTCTGCTTCCAAATGGTCTGTCCTCAATGTACCATTCAGGAGAAATCTTGCTGGCATTGCATTCTAAAATATGAAATAAATAAATTACCTTTTCATTGGTACACAAAAAAACATGCTTGATTAATTGAAGTCTGAGTTAATTTTCTGCAATGGTTTAAAGCTTCATTAAAGTGTCAGAAATTCAGCACTTAAAAATCATGAACTTCTTGAAGACATCAATTATGTTCAATTTTAGACTTTTTAACAAGCAAACATTATTCTCATACTTACCCACAGGAAACAGTTGAACCTACTTTGACACGTGTCTTAATGCATTTGACCAATACTTATGACAACATTGAATTATGTTGTCCATTGCTGAATTAAATAGTTACTGTTATTTTGCCATGGCTCAGAAATGTGAGAAACAACAGGAACAATGCTGTTTCTCACATATGGCACACATGGCAAGCGAGAGGTACGCTGTTAGTGATCTGCATCAGGTAATGTTTAATACATGCTTCTCATTAATGTTGGAAAGTGATTCCAGTATGTAAAGTGGAAGAAAAAATCTACTTATCCAACATATGCATCAGTTCATTCATCAAGCATACCATACTTACAGCATTTCTTGGAATGACCCTTTTAACCCTTCAAATCTGTTCTACTTCTCGTGAAGACTATGGGTGTTCTTCTACCTCAGCTCCATTTTCCTAAACCTTCCTCATATCCTCTGATCCAGAAATCCATCAGCCTTTGTTTTGAATGACCTTCGTGACTGAGAATCCTACAGCTAGTGTACAGTAAATAACTCCAAAAATTCATCACCCTGAGTGAAGAACTTTATCCTTATCCCAGTCCAAAATGGTATAACCCTTTTTTCTGAGACTGTGACCCCTAAGCCAAGGGAAGCATTCTCCCTGAATGCCCTCTATTCTGTGCTATAAGAATTACTGTTCATTCTTCTACAAATTCTAGAGAATGCAAGCCTAACTTCCATACTCTTTCTTCTTACCACCCCATGAAACATACTGTTGAATCTTCGTTACACTCACTCAATGACAAAGAGGTAAGGAGATAAAGAATGTACAAAGTTCTCCAGGTCTGGTCTTACCAAGGACCTACATGATTTCAGGAAGACTTCTTATGAACACCTAATTATTGTTAACATACCATTTTCCTCCCTAATTTCTTGGTGCAGTTAATTTTTACTGATTTGTATATTAGGACACTTAGGTCCATTTTAGCATTAACATCTTGCAACCTGTTACAAAATCTGTATTTCTGTTCTCAGCACCAAAGTGACTGGCCTCACAATTTGCTGCATTATGTATCAGCTGCAATGCTCTCACTCCCTCAAACTGTCTCTACTCACCTGAAACTTCTTTAGGCTGTCCTCCCTACTGATAATTCAAACTAGTGTTGTATCATCAGCAAACAGGTATATGAAATTTGATCACCTCAGCCAAATATAGATTGTGAATAGCAGCAGCTCAAACATCAAAACCTTGCTACTCACAGCTTGCCAAACTAAAAAAGACTAGTTGTTTCCAACTTCTCGTTTTCCAACGACTAACTGTTCTCAATCCATGCAATTATGTATCTGTCAATTCCATTTGTCCAACCTTGTTGACCGACCTCCTGTATGGGAACTTTTTAAAACTCTTAAATGAGCAACATCAACTGGTCTACTCTGATCTATTCTACTAGCCGCATCCTCAAAGAACTTCAATAGAACAATCAAACATGATTTCCTCTTCATCAATCCATGCAGACTCAGACTATAGGAGCTCCCTTTGTGCTAAACATTTGCACATGACAGCATTTAGATCAGCCTGTGCTTTTACGAAAGACTTGAGCAGTTCTACAGATGGAAAATCTAAACCAGTACCCCATGGGAAACTTTCACCCAAATTCTTGAGAGGAATTTAGCAGTTTCAGCTGTTCAAATCTAAGTTGGCAGAGATCGAGGAGGATCAGGTTAAATGGAAGCAGAAAGTTGAATCAATGCTGGCAGTCACCCCTTCCAGGTAAGTCCTGATGAAATGAACATTAAAATACTTAATACTTATGTTTAACACTGCGCGCAAAATTGTTTCATTCTGTGACCAAATGAAACCATATAGTAATGTATCATTGGTAAGCATAAGTTTTAATTGTGGGATACATACACAGCAGCTTCACTTTTAGCCTGTTAGTTTTAATGTGGGGACTGCTCAAGCACAGCTCTGAACGTAGGGTAGAACTGAAGAGAAATGAAAATAATCAAAAATGTTGAAACAAGTGCACTCATCTGGGCACGTGTTTCCTTCTACCTCTAAGTAAGGACACAGGTTGACAATTTCCAACTTCCACTTTGTAAAGGTGCCCCTGGTAAGCTGGCCACTTGCAGTGACTCTGCAGGAACCTGCTGTGGCTTCCAGACTGACGTCCATGTTGTTGTCAAATGTAGCCGCCTGTGCAATTATCCTGTTACTGTCAGGTATTCCCAAGCTCCTCCAGGTCGGAACAGCATGTTGGAGGAACAGGTCCAACCGATTCCTTCTGCCCCAAATTGCTCTCAGTTTCAGCGTGAAAGGCTTTGCATCAAATATTACATCTGTAACTATTCCAATGGAATTACTTCTGAAATATGCCACACCCTCTGACTGTATACTTGCAGGAATCTCAAAGGATTTCAATTGCCTCATTCTCTGCTGCATAGTCCAAGTTAATGTAGCTTTATTCATGAAGGCAAGGAGCTTCCCACTTGTATTGAAATAGTTCTCATTGTCCTGCAGCTCCAAGCTACCAGTGTAGAGATTCTCTTTAACCTCTCCTTCCGCTTGAAAGGCAAATCTCCTTTCTCCTTTAGTTCTCCCGCTCTTGACCTTGTGTTCCCATTTGATTTTGGCACCATAGGAATCGGTGCATTTTGTGCTAACATTCAACATAGTGAACATATTTTTGGACAATGTGCTTAGTGATCCTGTCAAATCACATCCACTTGGTCTCATCAAGCCTCTAATTTCTATAGAGTTATTCACAGATTTACTACCTGGTCTCAAGTAGGAGCCCATCCAATGCCACTCGAGATGTGGTTTATTTGAAAATGCACCATCTGTTAAAATCTTATGACCATCAGCCATGACCTCAAACATGGCCACTTGCTTACGTGCATCATTATTGTAAAAGGTCAGCACTTGGGTATCTCTTGGGAAGCCCAAAGACCGCAATAACTTGAAAGTATGAAGAAGTCTTGCTCTTAACTTCCACCTAGGCACTAAATTCATGCAACCTTTGAAACTAAGACCCTGCTTGTTATGCCTTATTTCTAGGACGGAGCAATATCGGTGGCGTCGTTTTGTAAGAGAAATCTGTACCTCAAAAGGTTTTATGCCAACACTTCCAGAACAGTGTCCCAGAAGCAGCTTCTGGGAAGCCTCTCCACTGCAGTTTACCTACAAAGACAAAAAAGTATTATAAACAGATAGCTTAGTAAAGTGAGAAAGAAAGAATAGCTTATTAATGAGAAAGCAGCCTAATGACAAAATATATGGTAGTCTATTTGTTCTACCAAGTACTTTCTCTGCAATATGGATTTTCCAACTGAAATGCCTGACCTTGAGAGAGTCCCTATGGATTGTGAACTTATTAAATTTTCTGCATTTCTATTTCTTTAAATAAATAAAAATCTACCTGTCAGTACTTCATTAGGTTAGTCAATACTGATGGACTTGAAAAGAATATGCCATCATTTCTCTTCCATTAAAATCCAATTCCTTATCCTTTTTTCTGCATCGCCTTCTTCAGGTATCTCTCCCAGCCCAACTGCCTACAGACAACTGTTTGGAAAGTACAGGATCTGCAGTGACAAAGTCAAAAACTATGTAGAACAGTTCAGTGCAGTTAGATTGCTCAAGGTCGATGCAGCTGACAATGGATTTACAACACACATTCATGATGCATTTAATCCAGGAGTTTGCAGCCTGGGGTCTACAGACCCCTTGATTAATGGTATCAATCACGGCATAAAAGTGGTTAGATTTAGCCTGTGCTATAATATTTTATATCAATGGTAGCATATACAATGATATTTCACTAAAGGTGAAATTTCACTATTCACTAATAGTGCATGTCACTATCTATACTTCATAACTTCAACAGAATGTATTATAACTAAAATTCATTGTATTTCCACTGACAGAAGTGCATTCTACCTGATTCCACTACATCAGGTAATGCCCACTACATCAGTGAATGTACATGTTCCTACAGAAATGATTCTATTCTTTCTACTGAAAATGCTTATCAATATGTTCCATTAATTTCTAAAAGATAGAAATAACTAGGCCTCATAAAGTAACAGCGGTGCTGGGGATCCTGGATTTTGCCCAACTTGTGCACCGTTTTGGCAATAATTTCCTTTTAGTTTTTGATGCTATCGGCAGCTTAATTTAAATGAAATGAACAAAAACAATAATTCATAAAATGATACAAGAGAAAAATAGACTGCTTTCAGAAATCAAAAATTTTTTGATTAACATTTAGCATATAACGACACATATGGATCTGAATGTGTGATGAGGTGCTTGGAAACATAGAAAATCTACAGCACATTACAGACCCTTTGGCCCATAATTTTGTGCCGACTATGTAACTTACTCTAGAAGCTGCCTAGAATTTCCTTAACACATACCTCTCTATTTTTCTAAGCTCCATATACCTAAGAGTCTCCTAAAAGTCCCTATCGTATCTGTCTCTACCACCTTTGCTGGCAGTGCACTGACCACTCTCTGTGTGAAAAACTTACCTCTAACATCCCCCTTGTACCTACAAGCATCCCTCCAAGCACCTTATAACTCATGTTAGCCATTTCAGCCCTAGGAAAAAGCCTCAGGCTATCCACACAATCAATGGCTCACAAAAAATTTTTGTCAATGCTTGACAAAAAAGATACAAGACATGTAGTAGTCCAGTGTGTTCCACATAATATTCATAACCCTACCTGAATTGTCGCTGGTATTTGATCGGACAGCGCTGTTACATCATGGTTAAATGATAAAAAGACCTCCACTGTTTTCATGGTGCTCCTCTGCTCTATTTCTGCTCTGAGATGCTGCTCCTCCAATCTCATATTTACATTGGCAATGTATCCGTTTCTCAGATTCTGTTTAGGAGACAAGATTAACACTTAAGTTGAGGCATGAAGAAGCTAAAGCTCTTTCTTTCAAGTCCAACACAAAATTGAACTGTGGAAACCAAAGATATACAAGGCTAAAATAAAAAATCAAGGTTATTATAACATATATGGATTAGAAACTCAGAATATACAAGGTTCCCTATAAACTAAACCTCACTATGAACTCCAATGTTTTGCAACTGATGTAATCACTTCTCAAATTATTATTGCAGAGGGATCTAGGCATATTGCAAGCAATTAATTATTGTTTGAATGCCTCCAATATATTAAAATACTAACAAGGAATAAATCATAAACCAGGATTAACAATACTGCAAAACAGTTTCACACTTTTAACCGCTGGATCATTAGTTGCTTTGTAGAAGCTGAAAGTTCCCTAATTAATGCGCTAACATCCTCTACATGGATGTAGTGAAGAGATTGAGCAAGATTGCACTGGTGAAAAACAGCGGCGCTTTGCAGGCAGGTTACAAAACTTCGAAATATACTTCTTCCGAACTACTCTCACTCCAACTTGCAGCCTACAATTTCCCTTTAAGTAACATTCTTTTGAACCATCTTAATGAACTAGCAATTTCGTGATCTTCTGAAGGACTCAGCGGACTTAACTCTCAAGAATGCAGGTATGGTACTTCTGATGGACCAAAGTACATCATCATAGCTGAAAGAGATGGAGGAGCGCAAAATTTCAAGCCAGGCTAAAATGTCAGGGTATGAAACTTCCTCCACCAAGTATCTTGACAGCAAATCTTGTTATCTGGAAAACTGAGGACCTAAGGGCAAGATTTCTGTATTGGAGGGAAATGAGAGAATGTTGTCTTCTGTGTCTCATGGAGACATGGGTGACTCAAGACACACGGATTCAGTGATCAGACCCAACAGCTTCGTGATACAAGCGATGGACTGGACTGCTGATAGGAAGAAGGCAAAAGGTGGTGGTCTGGGTTCCATGATAAACTCTTTGTGGAGCTCCGATGCCGTGGTCTTGTTGAACTCTTGTTCCTCTGACCTGGAACATGGAATGATTAAGTGCTGACAGTTCTACTGACTAAGAGAGTTCTCCTCCATAATCCTGGCTGCTTCCAGATGGGCTCACTGTTTCTTATGCTCACTCTGACCACCAAAACATGGAAGCACCTTCACCTAGTGATATCAGTCTCTGAGGCAGATGCGAGAGCATCCGTCAGGAGGGTGATCCCACGGAAAACATCTGACTCAGGTGGGGTACCTGGCTAAGTACTAAAGACCTGCGCTGATCAACTGGCTGGAGTGTTCACTCTTGCTTTGGCAGTCTGAGATACTCACTTGCTTTGAGCAGACTTCAATTATACCAGTGCCTAAGAGGAATGTGGTAACGTGCCTCAATGACCATCATCCAGTAGCACTTACATCCAATGTGATGAAGTGCTTTGAGAGATGGCAATGAAATATATCAATTTCTGTCTGAGAAGTGACTTGGGCCCACTCCAATTTGCCTATCAGTACAACAGATGCCATCTCATTGGCTCTTCACTCAACATCTGGACAGTGAAGATGAATTCATCAGACTGCTCTTCATTGACTACAGCTTGACATTCAATACTATCATCCCCTCAAAATTAATCAGTATGCTTAAACCTAGATTTCAGTATCTCTTTGTGAAATTGGATCCTCAAATTTCCTCACTTGCAGACTCTAGTTAGCTTGGATCGGCAACAACGTCTCCTCCGCAATCACCATCAGCACAAGTGTACCACAAAGTTGTGGGCTTAGTCCCCTGTCTAACCACTTTAAACTTATGACTGTGTGGCTAAGCACAGCCTCAATGCCACTTTTAAGTTTGCTGATGAGATTGGCCGAATCAAAGATGGTGTCAAATCAGCATATAGGAGGGAGTTTGAACATCTGGCTGAGTTGTGCCATCACAGCAACCTCTCACTCAGTGTTAGCAAGAGCAAGGAGCTGATTATTGACCTCAGGAGGAGGAAACCAAAGATCCATGAGCCAGTACTCATTGGGGTATCAGAGGTAGAGAGTGTCAGCAACTTTAAATTCCTTGGTGTTTTCAGAGGATCTGTCCTGGGCCCAGCACTTTATACCATTACAAAGAAAGCATGGCAACACCTCAACTTCCTTAGAAGTTTGTGAAGATTCAGCATGTTATCTGAAACTCTGACAAACTTCTAAAGATGAGTGGTGGAAATTATATTAACTAGTTGTGTCATGGCCTACTACGGAAACACCAATGTCAATGAATGGAAAAGCCTACAAAATTTGGTGGATACAGCCCAGGTAAAGGCACATCTAGATGGAAAGCAGCATCCATCAAGGACCCCCACCATCATTTTCTCACTGCTGCCTTCAGGAAAGTACAGGAGGCTCAGGACTTAACACCACCAGGTTAAGGGACGGATATTACCCCTCAACCATTGGGCTCTTGAACTAGAGGGGATAACTGAACTCACCCTATCACTGAAGTGTTCCCACAACCTACTGTATGTATTCACCATGAAGGACTCTTCATCTCATGTTCTCAATATTTATTGCTTATTTACTTAATATTATTATCACTTCTTTTTTCTTTTTGTATCTGCAAAGTTTATTGTCTTTTGCACTTTGGTTGTTTGTCTGTCCTGTTGGGTGTGGTTTTTCATTGATTCTCTGAGTTTCTTGTATTTGCTGTGAATGCCCACAAGAAAATGAATCTCAGGGTTGTAAATGGTGCTATCTATGTACTTTGATAATAAATTTGAATTTTTGAACTTTGAGATTCATATCTATAAGGTCCCTTTAAGGAGATGCAAATTTCAGTGTACTTGTACGATTACTGGCACATTACACTTTAAATAATCTTTTATTTAAACATCTTCTAATCTGGACAGCAGCATTCCCTAATAGCATATTTGTTCAATTTAGCACTATAATTACTGAGTTAAGAATCAACATTAAGACAAAATTTTTGTTCTCAACATGGTTTAGCTATGGACTTAGTTTCAAGAGATTTATTTTGATTTTCTCCACTAAAACCATATAACCATATAACAATCACAGCAGGGAAACAGGCCATTCCGGCCCTCCTAGTCTATGCTGAACTCTTAATCTCACCTAGTCCCACCTACCCGCACTCAGCCCATAACCCTCCACTCCTTTCCTGTCCATATACCTATCCAATTTTACCAAATGACACAACTGAACTGGCCTCTACTACTTCTACAGGAAGCTCATTCCACACAGCTATCACTCTCTGAGTAAAGAAATACCCCCTCGTGTTTCCCTTAAACTTTTGCCCCCTAACTCTCAAATCATGTCCTCTCGTTTGAATCTCCCCTACTCTCAATGGAAACAGCCTATTCACGTCAACTCTATCTATCCCTCTCAAAATTTTAAATACCTCGATCAAATCCCCCCTCAACCTTCTACGCTCCAATGAATAGAGACCTAACTTGTTCAACCTTTCTCTGTAACTTAAGTGCTGAAAAATATGTTCATGAAGGACCAAATATAAACACTTATATTACAAGACAAATGGAACAAATAGTTAAGGCAAAAAAATGTTTCTATATTATGAATAGTTATGATTGTCATCTAACTATGCAGGCATTTTTGAAATATAATACAGATGTACTATAATATTGCCTTTATAAATTATATGTATAAACAACCATTATAATATTGCTTATATGTTATACATTACAAAGTACCGATGAAGGGTCTTGGCCGGAAACGTCGACTGTTTACTCTTTTTGCTAAATGCTGTCTGATCTGCTGAGTTCCTCCAGCATTTGGTGTGTGTTGCTCTACATTTAATTTAATTGAGTAACTAACACACGAAAATCTGCAGATTCTGGAAATCCAAAGCAACATACGCAAAATGCTGGAGGAGCTCAGAAGGTCAGGCAGCTTTTAATTAATTAATTAGTGATACAGCACAGAACAGGACTTCCTGCCCAGTAACCGACCTATTTATTACCCGCCCAATAGAATATAGGACCATAAGGTATAGGAGCAGAATTTGGCCATTCGGCCCATCAAGTCTGTTCTGCCATTCAATCATGGACTGATCCAATTCTTCCGGTCATTCCTACTCCCCTGCCTTCAGCCCATACCCTTTGATGCCCTGGCTAATCAAGAACCTATCTATCTATCTATCTATCTCTGCCTTAAATGCATCCTGTGACTTGGCCTGCACAGCCGCTCGTGGCAACAAATTCCACAGATTTACCACTCTCTGACTAAAGTAAATTCTCCGCATCTCTGTTCTAAATGGATGTCCCTCAATCCTGAAGTCGTGCCCTCTTGTCCTAGACTCCCCTACCATGGGAAATAACTTTGCCATATCTAATCTGATCAGGCCTTTTACCATTTGGAATGTTTCTATGAGATTCCCCCCTCATTCTCCTGAACTCCAGAGAATACAGCCCAAGAGCTGCCAGACGCTCCTCATACAGTAACCCTTTCATTCCTGGAATCATTCTTGTGATGCATATCCACCTATTATATGGGCAATATTATAATACAGCTTTATATTCTAAAGGCATATTAATAGGTATATTTATTAATAGTGTGTCCACCTGCTACATATCATAACCGGTATAATATGCCTGTCAACAGACAGGTTGATGAGTGGATGGAATACCAAAAGCATGGTTATAGTGGAAAGAGTTGGAGAGGTTTTAAAAAAAGAGAGAGCTGGTAAGGTGGAACGAACTGCATAGACAAATGCACATTGCAGAAGCACGCTCACAAAGTGAACAACTGCAGATCCCTAAGCAAAATACAGCATACAATAGAAATGCCAAATAAAACAGAAATGTTGCAATTACTCAGCAGGCCAGACAGCATTTGTAGAGAGAGCCTTCCAAGTCCATGGTCAAGTTAATAATTGCACAGAAAGTGGGGAGCGTGGGAGGAACATAAAAGAAGATCTGTGAGAGACTACAAGACCGGAACAGAATTACTCATTCGGCTCTTTTAAAACTGATTCTCCAGTGGCAGCTCATTCCTTCTTTCCAACATTGAACTTGTCTTCCTTAATACTAACTCAACCAGCAAGTTAACTTTTAAAGAATCCTGTATTTGGAATCCCAATCCCTTTGCACCTCTGATTTCTAAATTCCTGACCCATTAGAAAATAATTTATGTCTTTATTCCTACAACTAAAGTGCATGACCGTACACTGCCCTACACTGTAAAACCCTCCACTTCTTTGCCCGTTCTCCTAATCTGTCCGAGTCCTTCTCCAGACTCCCTGGTTTGTCAGTGCTTCCTGTCCCTTCACTTATCTCTGTATTATCTGCAAACCCGGCCACAAACCCATCAATTTATTACATTTAATGTGAAAAGTAGTTACTCAGCATCAAATCCTGTGGAAAACCACTAGTCACCAGCAGCCAACCAGAAAAGGAACTCTTCACTGTGATACCACTTTTAGCTTCTTCCTCTCAAAATGTAGGATGAATTCTATCATATTATGATCACTGCCTCCTAAGGATTCCTTAACCTTAAGATCCTTAATCAAATCTGGTTTATTACACAATGCCCAATCCAGAATCTTCTTTTCCCTCGTGCCTCGACTACAATCTGAACTATTAAGCCATCCCATATGCATTCTAGAGCAGAGATGGGGCAGGGAACAATTCAGTCTTAATGTTGGTGCTGGTTGAGGAGAGGTTGGTAAAGGCTGAGGTTGGTGTAAGTAAGTGGAACCAGAATAAAGCATGTTTCATCTGTGGAGGTAGCAAGACTGCAAGTCAAGTAGGATTGTGCTTGTGGACCTGAGGATGCTCATGGGAAGACAGCTAAAAAAACATCATGGAACACAGTACTTTCAAACAAGCCAATGGAACAGAGAGAATAATGACGTTAATAAAGTGAATGTGAGACCTGTTGGAAGTAAGCAATGGAATGAAGCATTTTAGTCTTGAACCTTAAAAGTTGATAGAGGAAATTAGATAGGAAAACACAGTTTTGCCTTTATAATAACTGAACACAAACTGAAGAACCAGGCTTAGAAGTGTACAGGAGGTAATATTTGTGCTCACCTGATAGTGGTAGCTGCCAGTGCATGAGAGCGGAAGACCAAGTTTTTCCAATTCCTCCACACTGTGCAGAAGACTGGCTGTGAGCTGGTAAATGGGAGCACCACGGAATGTTCTTTCCATCTCCACTGAAGCTTGAATGTGCTTACTGCCACTTTCTATTTCCACTTTGACTGCGCGGTTGTTATTCACGTGGTCGTAACTGAGAGAAAGCTCGCCATCAGAAGGTAAACCTAATCATTAATACTTAGAATTAACCAGGCGGCCATCAACAGTGACTTCTGTTCAGGCATAATCACTTTTTTCATGTAATCTGCTAAATCAGAATGCATGGAAATTTAATTGACAAAATAAAAATGTTAGACCCAATTTTATATGACATTAACATGTGAACGTTCTTTTTCTAACGTCACTGTGGAGAATCAGAACCAAAACTTATTAGAGCCTTCAGAAACTGAGCCCAATTGCTGGCTACTTCTACTCCAGATAAAATCGGTTGACATTTCCCAGCATGGGATTAGAACAAGGGCTTCCTGGTATGTTTAACAAATTGTTAAAGGGGGATGTGTCATCAGCAGCTCAGGAGGGAACTCCAGCTCAGTTTGGCAAGAGACAGAAGACTACTGGCTGATAATCTGCACAGTTTTCAGTTCTCAGAGTGGAGGGGGAGAAAGGAAAAGGAAATTAAAAAGAATTAGCAAAGTAACATAAACACTCAACTGATAGTTCACAGTTATAAAGCCCAACACTTAAGTGACATTTTCACTTATGAAAGTTCAAAAGTTGATCCTACTGCATGAATAAATAAAACACAATCCTACGCTAATTTTGCTATATTAAAACCTGGGGACAGAGGGGAATTTCAGGGTCATTGATACAAGACAATTCTGGGGCCAAATAACAATATAAAAAAGACATATTTACTTTTGAAAGTTCATAAGTTGATCCCATTACATGAGTAAATAAAACATGCAATCCTACGCTAATGTTGCTATATTAAAACCTGGGGAGACCTTGTCTATCTTGAACTTGAGATTCTGCACTCTTATATCCAATGATAACAAACAGTAGACGGGGATGAAACAGCTTTGTTCTCAGCAGAAGTTTTCTTTTGGACAGCAGTGACATCGTTCTCAAAACTGCACCAGCTGAGCACAAAGGCACCGAGCTGTGGGGTCAGAAACAGTTAACATCTGGCCACTCATTTCTACACCAAACAATAACACAACCACGGTTGTTCAAATACTAAAGTTGATTATAAATGTGAGAGCATGTGGATACCTTGTTATTTTTTCTTTCACTCAATTTCTAGCAGTTTAAGATATTTTCAATTAAACTTACAATTTATTTTAATTATTTAAATCCATTTGAATGACATTTTTATGCTGTTAGTGGACTTTGGCAGTTATAAAAGGCTTCTGACAGCAATGAGACACCAGATAATTCTGTGGGTAGGGGATTGTGGTTTGCCTCCCACAGTCCATTTCACTTTGCCAGATGTCACTGTGGCCCTGGAGCTTTAAGGCCATTCAATACTGCAGAGCCACAAAGACCAAGTGTGATTACAGGAAGGCACGGGCTGGCACTGTTCTCAGCACATTAGCATCCAGCTTCATGACAGATTGCAACATGGTTAACAAACAAAAAAATCATTGGATTAACAACATCAAATCAATACAAGTTTACAGAATTACACTGTTAAACTAGCAAAGGAAAATGTTACTGCATAGCCTCATGAAGTCGTTGCATTGTACAGCACAGAAACAGGCCCTCAGCCCAATGAATCCGTGACAACTGTCTACAACCCATTTACGTGAATCCATCATTAATCCCAGTTTTTATTCTCCACATATTCTTGTTAACTCCCCTCAGATTCCATCACTTATCTACACACTGAGGTCAAGGTCAACCACTGATGTTGCATCCTAGCTGTCTATGTGATATGCAAGCCAGGTCAGTACGATATGGAGAGCAAGCTGTTGCCCCGCACAGCTGATGAATCTAAAGGAGTGGCCGGCACAACTTAGCACCAGCAGTGATCCAGGAGTTTCCAGTCAGTGTTGAACTCAATGTAGGACTGCCTTAAGGAATTCCAGCACCAGACTTTTCCTTGGGGTTTATTCCTGAAGCCTCCCCCGATGAGTGGGTTTAGCCTCAATACAGCGGAGGTTTGATATCAGAGCTTCCCTTCTCCTAGATGGGCTGCCAACCATGACTGACAAGCCCCAGCTGCCTGAAGTGACCGGTTTTTGGGCACCAGTTACAAGCCTTTGCCGCTCCTCCTGTCAGTAGAAATGGTTCCACCGGGCTTAGTAGCTGAGCCACACGCAAAGGCCAGGAGATGGACTTGGTTGTCTGAGGCTATTTGAGACGCACGTCATCGGGAGCATTTAATAGGTAGTGGGAGCTTATCCCCATTACCACCCATGACTGTAACAACATTAAGGAACCAAGGTTACCTAACTTGGTCCTACTATGTCTACACATTAGGGACAACTTAAAGTGGCCAAACAAAGCACCAGGCTGCATGTGTTTGGTATCGGGGATGTAACTGGAGCACCCGATGGATGCCACAAGCAGAATATAAAACTTTTATACAGAGTTGAAGGTCAGAGTCAGAACAGGGCCACTGGAATAGCGAGGTAGCAGCTCTACTATCTGTGTCACCCTTCATCTTGTAAGGTTGACAGACTAACAAAGTAGTTTCAGGGAAGCTGCAAGTTAAGGGGAGTCAGCATAAGTGAGGTGAGGTCCCGATCAATCCCCAGAAAGAATTGTGTGACCTTAGAACATGCCTCTGCAGATTAATTTGCAATATTACAAAAACATGTACGGAAAGGCCAATATTTTCATTTTATTTTATTTTGTGCCTGGGAAGAGGGTAAACTACTGCACACATCTCAAAGCATATATGGACAGAGCAGCACTGGAGTTGGTAGTGTTTTCTGCAGAGCATTTGACTGACAGCATATTTGTGTGACATTTGATCTGCTGACCAGACTTCCAGAGGTAATCACATCTGGAAGCAATAGCTACAGAGTAATTGCATTTCTTAGGAAGACTTTGGTTTTCAAATTCTTTGCAACTGGAAAACCACATAAAAGTGACAATGTACAATGGGCCAAAGATGATTTTAAGAGCTTGATCCTGCACATGTTTTTAGCATAAGAGGCGAAGGTTAATAAATAAAATAGGATTGTTTTGTATTTCATATACTGTAATAGGCTTAAAGATATTTAAAACAGAGTTATACTTAAGCTACATCCACACTGAGCCAGTGAATTTTGAAAACGCTGATGTCGCAAGAAAATGAAAGGCGTCCACACCAGGCATTTCTGAAAATACCTCAATCTACATTAAAACGGGTAATTGGACGAATCTCCTTCTACTGGGCACGTGTGCAGGACACAGCTACAGAAAACAAGCAAAGAAGAAACGGTATACTATTTCCGTTTCCTCCTCTTAGTTCAAGAAAACAATGAAATGCCGCGATGCCGCCACCATCTGTTCCGGCACGTCATCACAGCGTTTTTAAAAAGCTCCGGTTACCCTGTCCACACTACACCGCCCAGCCGGCATTTTCAGATCTACACACTCTGGAGAGCATTTTAGAAAAGCTCTGTTTCCGGGGGAGGAAAACACCGTTTCAGTACGGACGGAGGGTCAAAACGAAGAAAAAAAGCTTCGGTTATGGATTTATCCGGTCTAGTGTGGACGAGGTGAAATTCTGAAGATTCTGGAAATCTTGAGCAACACACAAAAATGCTGGAGGAGCTCAGCAAGTGAAGCAGCATCTACGAAGGGGAATAAAACAGTTGGCACTGTGAGTCAAGACGACGCATCAGGACGGGAAAGGAAAGGAACAGAAGCCAGAATAAGGTGGTGGGGAGGGGAAGGAGTACAAGCTGGCTGATGATAGGTGGGACCATGCGAGAAGGTGGGGGGGGGCAAGGTGGGTAGGGAGGATGATGGGAGAAATTGGAAGGTGATAAGTGGAAGAGGTAAAGGGCTGGAGAACAAGGAATCTAGTAGGAGAGGATAGTGGTGCATGTAACATACATAAAGGCAATTGGCTGACAGCTGCCATAAAAACCACATACCTGTAGTTATCAGTTCTTCCAGATTGTGAGATACTTTGCCAGTGACCTTTGTCTGATTTGTTTTGGTCACCTGTAAAAGCTGGAAACATATTGTTCTATTATCAGTTTGCCAGCAAGCCTGGCCCAATCTTAATTCTTGGCCCAGCTCCAGTTGTCCTTTAAACTCGGTCATTGCTGGAACTGTTGTGCTGCCATTTTGGGTCAATGTGAGAATCAATTCATGGGCAGTAGTGCTGCTGAAGGTATTGCTGTTTTGAAGGTGCAGCCAGTAAAGGACATCTCCAATTTCAATCTTCAGGTCACCTGCATTGGGCCATGAAAACAAAATAAACAATTAAAAACAACACTGAAAGCAAAAGTGCAGTAAGTAAATATTATTAACAGGGATGAAACAGGATCATTGTGGCAAGGAGAAAGAATAGGGCAGAACTTTTCCTGTCCAGAGATTGCTGGGAGTCCGCAATGCTTCTCTCTCACTTAGTCTTTCAGTGGGAGGTCAAGTCCCTACGGAAGCGTACGGCCTAGGACTCTACTCGCTGGTGGTCCTGCTGTAGCACCACTTCCAAGTCTATGCAATGGTGTACATCCCCTATACAGGCTTTATTGTAAAATATTTTCCTCATGTACTTCTTACACCTTGTGCCCATAAGTTTAAATCTGTGCTCCCTGATTCTTGAACCTCACTCAATATTTCATTATGGGACAGTCCTATCATCGTAGATATTGGGTTGGTGCAGTGCTTCCCAACAGGGATGGTCATGTGTCCCAAGGGGGCATTTGGGGAAATAGAAGTCTTCGGGGGGCATTAAGTGGCACCCTAACTTGAGGGATGAGACTTGACCAACTCTTAGTAGAGCAGGAACTTCCAAAAAAAAACAATGAGGCACTGGAACATAGGAAGGACCACAACTCTGTAGGTGGTAAGCATTCATCGTAACAACGCTGCTGAAATCTCATCAGACCTTACCGACCAAACTGACATTACTTGGGATGCATAAATTAGCAACCAGGGTGCCCAGTAGCTCCCCTTGACTCACTGCATGGTAGGAGTTCATACAATTTAACAATTGTTAAGTCAAGTACATCCTCTCAACTTTCTCTACCGATCTGCGGAAAATGGGTACAATGGGTACAATGATACAATGCTGCACAAAACCAAACTGTGAAATAGAACCAATCAGTGGACACCCAACCCCGAGGACTCCTCTTGAGGTGTTCAAAGCCACCTCGCTGTTGCACGTGCAGTCAGAAACTATCTTCGGGGATTATGTGACCTTACATGATTGACAGCAAAGCCTGAAAAATCTCATACAATTGGTGAAAGATTAATAATGCCTGTTATATCAGCTCACCACTGTTCTCAAAATGGATACCAGTATTTTAAAACCAATTCCTGAGTAATAACTCTGTAGTTCATTGTATTGATGAAATGAGTGAAGAAATTGAGTATCAACTATGAACAGAGCTGCAAAAATAGAATTTGGGATACTACTATATTAGTCAACTGTGCGAGACAATGAGGCTTTACTGTCAATGAAATTGAACATTTATAAATGCCTTTGGCATTCATTCATATTCAAAACCAACCAGGAAATATTACAGATATTAACAATTTAAAATTATTTAAAACATACTAAAATTACACACGGAAATTCACCGAGTATAACAAATAAAAAAGCCCCAAAAATTCACTTGGCAGCCTATTTCTCCCATTCATTTGGAAGGAACCAGTCTATTGTTGTCAGGATTTACACACACTCAGACATTCCAGAATGTGCAGGGGTTCATGCTGCACTCTAAGGGCCAATGAGAAATTTGTTGATGCAATACAGGAAAGCCAGCAATACAAGTATCAGATCAGAAGTTGCACCTTCAGTTCAATGGGGCAGCCATGGAGAAACGCAGTGAGGTCTGGCAGAAGATTTAGCTCAATATCTTTGTCCATGATTTCTTTCTTACCATTCAACTTGCTTACTTCAAATTTGGATATAAAGCATTATATTCTCATAAAGGTAACATCCAAATGTTGATGCCAATTTTCAAACACAAGACCGTAGAGAACCTGCATTCCTTTGAAAGGACCTAAAAGGACCAATTCCCTTTCCACAGACCAGTTGTGTTGAAAGTCCATTGACTTCAATATTAACTCCAATGCTCTCTCCATAAACATTTTCCAGCTTTTTAAAAAATATATATCTCAGATACAGTATTCTGTTATCTCAGTAATGTATATAAAACACATTTCACAGCTAAACTCATCAAGACTGACAACACTTCCAGAAACAATTGTGAAATCCAAAATGAAAGATTGCTCTTGATCCAAGTTGGTCTGAATAAAATAAGTAACAGCCAGCCGAGATTCATTGGACTGAATAGCATAAGGAAATGTGAATGAAATAATCAAATATTACCAGATTGTATCACTAAGCTATGGATACAGCCACGAGTTTCTCAAAAGGGTCTCATAATTTGCTTTTAATTTAATTGGAAATTCAACAAATCTCCAGGCAATATTACTGCGTCTCCTCAGAGCAATCCATAATAAAATGATCAACAATGATCAGTATATGTTCTCAGAGGCATCTAAGATTTTGTTCTGATTACTGGGGACTTTATGCCAAAAGTTACCCACACTCACTCCTGTATATTTACAGGTTTATTGGTGGCAACAGCTTTAACACGAATGATTCTTGAACATCACTGACTGCTTCAGAGTGATGTTAGGTTGAAAGGAACTCGCTAGCATGTGGTTAGAGGTTTTTGGTTTGGTTACCACTTACAGGCAAGTTAAAGAGGAGATGAAGAAATATAATTTCATCCAGCACTGTAGGGAGCTGGAACTCATTGCCTGAAGGGGGGGGGGGGGGGGGAGGGAGTAGGAATGATCTGAAACCCTGTTATGAAGTATTGTCGGTTCTCACACATCAAGCACTGATCCAAGTGTTAGCTGGTGTGATAGAAAGATTTTTGTTTTTACCATGTTTTTGCACAAAGCACCCAGCACTGCATGAATAGTTTTTTTTCCTTAACAGCCTTCTGACACATCTATTCAAAACCTCAACAGTGCCTGCTAGATATAGACTACAGAGCTCTTAGAAATAACCCTTGTTAGACACTCCATCTAGCTCTCTCTTATATCTTTATACATTAATTAAATCTCTCCCAGCTTCTACTAACTAATGTGACCAACTCAGCCTTGCCAACCTTTCTGCAGCATTATAACTACCCTCTGTATCCTTTCCAGTGCTTTTACAATCTTTCTGCAACTTGATCAGAAACATACTGGAGTCATTGGATGAACCTCACTTCAGAATGCTGCGGACCTTCGGAATGGAGGCTCATGTTGTATTGATTTCCTGGATGCAGAGGACACAAATTCAAAACTAGTGATTCCATAACGCCAGGTACCAACTTGGAGACTGGTACTGTTGAGTCTCGCGGGTGGGAGGGGAGGCATTCCAGGCTGATATTTTGATCTAGGAAATGTTTAAAATAGCCCGTTAAAACTGGGGTTGCCAAGATCAAAATCTATAACTTCCAATCTTGAAAACTGACATCATTTGTTCCCAAAAGTCAACATAAACCTCTAGTAAATATCAGGACCCCAAAGCCCCTCTGCAATAAAGGTGCAAATGGCAAGCTGACTTCGCTGTCTTGATTATTACATCTAGTGAGTTTTCTAAACATATCCAACAGTGCAAACCATCACAAATGGAATCAATTAGGGAAATGTTTACATATTTTAGCAATGCCATTACCACAAACATTTTACTGAATACAGAGATGAAAAATAATAGTGCCACAAACTGAAGCTAAATCAAAATCAAATTTCTTGTTGAGATTAGTATGATAATTTTTCAAATGGAAGAGCTCTGCTCTAAAAGAAAATTATAAATATGCAAATAATCTATTATGGGTTATATGTAGATATTGGTGAACTCCATATGTCATCACGCTACTATGTGATACATATCCACCTCACTTAAAGCCAGCCCAAAGTTTGACTCACATTGCGGGCTCCCATGTCACCCTTTGAATTAATTTAATGTTTTGAAGTTACAAAACATAAGGAGAACCATATAAGTGAGCTGACCTCAGCACAACTCTAAACAGACAGATTAAGCCTTACCAAATCCATTCATGAGGCAAGTTCTGTGAGAAGGCACAGATTAAATTGTCATGAGTTACAAATAAGGTATTTCATTATCTCAACACTTCTAAATTTTTATCAAAAATATCATAAACCCTCATTCTGACTCAGTTGGCCTTTTTCTTTGGTGTTTCTGAATTGAGTAAAGTTGAGTTAATGATCTGTGTAGGTCATTAAGAATACCTGACCTAATTTTCACCTGCCACATGTGCAGGAAGACAGCATTGGTTATCTTGTACAAAGGCACAAGATGTGCTTTTGTGAATGTATGGCTGCGCAGGTGACATCACTGTTAACAATAAAACTCTATGTGTATCTGATATCATAGGTAGAAAATTAAACAGCTGGCTTTTAACAACATTACACAAATCCAACATGCACAATATAAAGTACAAACCTACAAGTCAAAACAAAGTAAACACGAGGAAATCTGCAGATGCTGGAAATTCAAGCAACACGTCTCGGCCTGAAACGTCGACAGCGCTTCTCTCTATAGGTGCTGCCTGGCCTGCTGTGTTCCACCAGCATTTTGAGTGTGTTGTCAAAACAAAGTAATTTTTAGGGCAGTAATAAATGGTGTAAACAACTGTTGATAAATTACCTTTGTTGGTATTATTCTGTTGTTTTAAAGTTGCATTCAGATGCAAGAATTGTGGGATTTTCAGCCCGTTATTCATATTGTGCTGAAAGGTTCCAGTCAATGACATGAGCAAACCTTCCTCGTATTCTTTCAAACCCATAAAATCCACCTCAATAGCTTTCTCATCAAACCGCAGACTGGAAACTAGTACGAATCTAAAATCAGGCAAGATTTGTGTGTTAGTCCTTCAATGACAGATAAATAATTCTCAAAATCTGCAAAGTTTGCACTTGTTTGAGTAAAATCTATGTGAAAATCTTTAAACAGGAGAATGATTATAGAATATGTACTTTTTTTTCATGGACCTGTCATAATAAGTAACCTTTACCAGATAGAGGCTCAAAAGATGAGAAAAAGCTCACTTTCTTGAGTCAAATTTGTATTAATTTCTTTCCAAATATGGTTTAGATAATTTTTCTCCCAAAGTTGACACGCTTTATACAAAATGCAACTAGCACAGTACTGGAAACAATTCCCAGAAGGAGGCAAAAATTCAATATGTGCATTGGGAATTTCCCTTAAGACTGTACTAAAACATGGTTCCTAAATAACCAGCTCAAGATCTCTAAACTAAGGACCAGGGGAAGAAGATTGGGACTTGACTGGGCAGCCAACAAGTGAAGGTTGTTGGACAAGTATAATGAGATGCAAGAGACATCATTTGGCTTACTCGAAAGCCTGATCCTTGTCCATCAGGATGACCTTTTAAGCAGCCCCAAGTCTTACTGAACGAAATTCTTTTTAAAATGCTCTTAATTATTAAGATACTAAGGTATGACAATACTCCTTCAAGTGGATGTTTCCTTTTCTAAGAGAATCTAGAACTATTTAAAAAGAAAAGGTTCTGCATCGTGTGTACTCTGTACTCCCAGTCAGAGAGAGATGAGGTACATTGTGAGGACTGTGGGTTTTTGGTATTCTCTTCCTCAATGATCTGTGTCCATTAAGGAAGAGGATACTGTTTCAAGTATTATGCCAATTGCATCAGAGGCTTTGAACATTTTTAAGGCAGACACAGATTCTAAATGAGGAAGGGAGGAATGGTTGCTGGAAGTAGACTTTAATTTGGTCATCAATAGTGATATGGTCTACAAACTTGAATATGCCATTGGAATTGTGCTTAGCCTCACACTCATATGCATAAAGATGGTAGAGCAGGGGGTGAAGCACACAGCCTTGTGGTGTACCAGTGCCGATGGTGATTGTGGAGGAAATGTTGCTGCTAATCTGAAATCAGTGGGGTCCACAAGTGAGGAAATTGAGAATCTCGTTGCACAAGGAACAGGCCTAGGTCTCGGAGCTTATTGATTAGTTTTGAGGGGATGACAGTGTTGAATGCAGAGCTGTAGTCAGTGAAGAGCATCCTGATGTAAACAATCACCCACAAAGCTGAAAACCTTTGAGAGCTCTTTCAAACTTTGTGGGACAAGTAGAGATAATGTGCTGATGGGGAACCTAGGTTTCCCATTCGCACATTAGCTGGATTTTCCTGGCCCAGAATCACTGCTGCATGAAGTGTAATAATACCTACGCTGCACATTAAATGCAAGAACTACCACGCCACCCTATTTGCTGAGTGTGAATTATAGTTAAATTAACACCTGTGATGCTTAAATTGGAAGCAAATTTGCACCTAGGGTGCCAACACTTATTGGCACAATGGAGCCCATTTTCATGGGGAAACTATTTAAATGCTAGCACAATTATGAATCTTTAACAGTTGTTCTGAAAAGTACATTGAAATTTCTATAGAACAGACTTTAAACAATTTACCTTGAATCGTATGTCTTCCCTGTTATCTGAAATAGGTTGTTCATAGGTCCAGCCAGTAAGCTCTGACGAAGAGCAGCTTTAATGCCCAGAATCCTGACATCCCTTTCATTCTCGTTCACAACATCAAACTCCGTTACCATTAAGTCTTTACCATTGCAGTGTAAATAGAACGTGCCATTGTAATTAGTCTCATCATAATTCTTTGCTGTTGCATAGGCCTGTTTATACAGAGAACATTTCCAGTGTTAAATCAGATTAAAACTAATTAGTTTGACTTGTAGCAAGTCATACTAAAGGAATCAACTCATTAGTTTGCTGCACTAATTTTAACTTCTGAAAATTAATCTGCAAAATATACTGCTCACTTGATTGATTAGTTAGCTTACAGGTTACAGACCAGTAAGACCCTAGTTATTTTTTTAAGAATTTTGCTCTCTCTCATTCAGTCCTCAATAACAAGGCTTCCATCTCATTGTTATTATCAGACCTTGCTATACTGCTGTGCTGATTAGCTTTCTATTTGTCTACAAAGAGTGATATACATCAAAAGTAATTATTATCCCTTATAGAATCATAGCACTTCCATTTCTCCAAAAAAAGCGGGAGGAAAATCAAGTTGGTTCTGTTTCCATCCTAGAATTTTACCTACTCCATTCGCCCTTCCGTGTTGTTCCCAAACAACAATCTACTCAAGCTATTTGATACAGGGCATGTAAGGTAGTTACCTGGAAAGTGTATGGTACTGCTGATTGGTGGGGCTGGATAAACTCGGAATAAACTTGTATCTCATTAGAAGAGCCATTCATCTGAACAGAAAACTAGTTGAATAAAAATAGTCAATATTAAATCACATTAAAGAACTACTATAAGAGCATTTAAAAAAGCATTTTAATTGTTGAAGGCAAATTTTAATGATAAAGACTTCATAACAGGATAGATTCAATATTTATTCTAAGAATGATAATTCCACCAATTAAATGAAATTTTACATCTGAATATATTATCATGATAGGAAAAGAACTTTTTCAAAGATATATTTTATGCAACAAAAATATATTTTAACAAATCTTTTTGTAAGGTGTTTAAAGATATTCAAAATAGTGGGATGTCATTAAACTAAGCAGTCAACTGAGAAACCCAGTCTAGATGGATGGAAGAGTAATTTTCTATGGTTTCATCTGTGCTTTCAAATACTTAATGGAAATTTACCACAGAGGACAGTGGAGGACAAGGCAGGGTGAGTAATGACACCAAGTTATGATTCATTCTTTGATGCAATCAAGGATTGATGGTGAATGAAAGCCTCTCTGATGCTGATAAAATGAAGGGCCTACATCTGTTTTTCTATAGATGTACTGCAAAAAGCATTCTAACTGATTGCATCACTGTCTGGTATGGAGGGCCACTGCCCAGGTTCAGACAAAGCTGCAGTAAACAGTAAACTCAACCAGCTCTATCTTGGGAACTAGCCTCCCCACCATCAAGAGATCCTCAAAAGATGATGCCTCAAAAAGGTGGCATCCGTCATTAAGGATCTCCACCTCCCAGGAAATGCCCTCTTTACATTACTACCATCAGAGACGGGGTACAGAAGTCTGAAGACACACACTTAGTGTTTAGGAACACTGTATGTCCATGAACACTACCTCACAATTCTGCTGTTTTGCACTATTTATTTTTTATGTTTCTTATTGTAAGTTTATAGTATTTGTTAATGTTGCTGATGCAAAACAACAAACTTCACAATTATCAGTGATGATTCTTTGGTCTGTATGTAGCTTGCTATTCTCACAGTACTGACACTAAAACTGGCTTTGATGGATGGGAACACAGACAAAATGCTGGTGGACCACAGCAGGCCAGGCAGCATCTATAGGGAGAAGCACAGTCGATGTTTCGGGCCGAGACCCTTCGTCAGGACTCAGCCCAAAATGTCGACAGTGCTTCTTCCTAGAGATGCTGCCTGGCCTGCTGCGTTCCCCCAGCATTTTGTGTGCGTTGCTTGAATTTCCAGCATCTGCAGATTTCCTCGTGTTTGATGGATGGGAGCTGTGAAGTAAGTGGGGGCAGTTGCACCGAATGGTTATTATTATTCACTATACTGTAGGTTCAGGTGCATTTTTACAATGGAGAATACAAGACCAGGATTGATCTTAAATGAATTTTAAAGGGTACCTCTTATGTTCCACCCACTCATGAAAAACATACAGACAAGTACCTCATCCTGAGAGAGTGAATACGCAATTGAGGATGAGAGATTATATCATATTGTTAAAAAGAAGCATTAGAGAAATTATTCTATCAGCATATCTGAGGGTGAATTGAGTATGTTCCTGAAGTGGAACAAATTGAGGAATATGTGTAGTATTGCCTGCTGAGTACCCAGACGAACTACAATGGCCGTGCTCAGTTCTCGTGCTCCTGTATCAGGCAAGTTCAAGACGCGGTGTCATGAAATCATTCAGCAGCATTCATCCCATAAATGCACACAACAGAAAAACAAGGATAAAAGCACGCTTGAACTCTAGAAAAGGCCCAGAAAAGGTCTGATGGTCTGAAAATACTGAGGCCACCATGCAAGATGTTTGATTATGCGTAGTCAGAGGATCATTGAAAATTACAGCACAGAAACAGGCCCTTTGGCCCATCTGTTTAAACTGCTTACTCTGATTAACCTGCACTGGGACAATTGTTTTCCATACCCCTACCATCCATGTACCTATACAAACTTCTCTTAGACGTTTAAATTGAGCTCACATGCACACCTTGCACTAGTCTTGCATTCTTTCCAGGAAGCACAGGGTTAATCAGCTGCTACAAGGAGTTAGTTGTTACCAAAGTTTTTCATCTGGGAATAAAATGAATATCCTAACGTTCAACCAACACTTTTCCTTTTACCTGTGAGGTATCCAGCTTGTTGATGGCAAATTTGCAATTAGCTCCATAATTAAAACTTTCATTCTTGCTCTGCATCATAAACAGTTCCCCATCTAGCTTTAATGTATGTGGAACTTGTAGCTGTTCATTAAAAAGAAATGCAAAATTAGAAACAAAGAACATTTCCACAATTTTGCTAATACTGTTATTCCTTGGAGCAATCCTGAGAAACATTAGCTAAAATTATATATTATATATGAAAAACATGACAGTAAAATGCTTTGTGAGAATTTTGGTGAAATGCATTTTAGTGCATGGACTGTGTGTGGTACTATTCCATAATAGCAAAAGATAAAGATATAAATGAACAAAAAGTAAATGGTATTACAATACAAAAGTGCAAAATGAAAGTTCATAAATCAAAGAATACACATACCTGGCAGTGAATTACAAACCAAAATACATTATATAGGATTTCAGTGTACCTGCAAACTATGGTCTGCATCAAAATGTACAAGGTACCAAAAATCTGTGTCAGTTGATTTATTCTGATATTGCCCATGGAATGTCAATGCATCTCTTTTGTTGATTTTCATTGTGGCTTCTGCCTCAAATGTTGCCTGTTGGCACAGATCATTCCAGATATTAGTACTTCAATCAGTAAAAAAAAAAGAAATCAAAAACATCATGTAAAAGGAAATTAATAATGAACAAAACTACCGTAATATTTAACTCTCTGCTGCCAGTAACTCAAATAAATATATTCCATGACACTAGTTTTAAATACTGATTTAAATAAAAACTATGATAAAATTATTTTAACAGGGCAGTAAACACTTCACTCCACATGGTTTAGCATAAGAAATAAATTACTATCAGAAAATGCTTTACACTGCTGCATTATTGTTCTAATTCAGCTGCTAACCTCATGTGAGTGTTTGTCTGTTTTTAATCAAGAGGGATTTCCAGACTCAACTCAACAAATGCAATAAGGTAAGACTGTATTTGGAGAACCGTGCTTGGTCTTGAAAATCCTTTCACCAGCTATAGATGGGGTCCCGGACGACTGGAGAATAGGAAATATGCCTTTGTTTAAGGGAAATAGGGATAATCTAGGTAATTATAGGCCAGCAAGCCTCATGTCTGTGGTAGGGAACAACTGGAGGGGACACTGAGCAATAGGATTCACGAACTTTTGGAAAAGCATGTCCTGCATATGGATAATCAGCATGTTTTGTGTGGGGCAAGTCATGGCTTACAAACTTAACTGAATTTTTTGAGGAGGTGACAAAACTGCTTGAAGAGGGTAAATCAGTGGATGCTACCCCAGGGTAGATATCCTAAACATCAGAGGACAAGCTTTTAAGGTGTGTGCGTTGTGGGGGGGGGGGGGATTAGTTTAAAGTTGAAGTGAGGGGCAATTTGGCTTTTTAAACAGAGTGATAGGTGCCTGGAAAAGGTTAACGGGGTGGCAGCAGAATCAGGTAGTTTGGTGGAGTTTAAGAGGCTTTTAGACAGACACATGGATATGAAGGGAATGGAAGATTATGGATGATACACAAGAGGACATTTAGTATAAATTGGCATCAAGATAGGTGTAACAATATGGGCCGAATGGCATGGCCCATGCTGCTGTACTATTCTATGTATCTATCCCGCCCTGTCTGCCTTTTCTAAAATGACTAACAACTCACAGTTTAAAGGAACTCAACTTCTGAGGACGGCTCATGGATCTACGTAACTATTAAATTTATAACAGACGGTTCTAAAACTTTCTAGAGGTTTACAAAACAATTGAAGTTTTGGAAAGGGAACTGAGAGATTATTCCAGGTCACTGATTGGGAAGGAATATGGGAGATCTAAGTCTAGGTCAACCATTGAATCAAAGTATCATTGAAGGAAGCAATTCAGTTTATTGAGTCAGTGCAATCCCCTTTTATGGAAACTTCCTCAGCCCCATAACCCTGCAAATTATTCACCTGTATACGTATATCTAGTTCTATCTCAAATGCAATGGTGTACATCCCCTATACAGGATTTATTGTAAAATATTTTCCTCATGTACTTCTTACACCTTGTGCCCATAAGTTTAAATCTGTGCTCCCTGATCTTGAACCTCACTCAATATTTCATTATGGGACAGTCCTATCATCGTAGATATTGGGTTGGTGCAGTGCTTCCCAAAAGGGATGGTCATGTGTCCCAAGGGGGCATTTGGGGAAATAGAAGTCTTCGGGGGGCATTAAGTGGCACCCTAACTTGAGGGATGAGACTTGACCAACTCTTAGTAGAGCAGGAACTTCCAAAAAAAAATAATGAGGCACTGGAACATAGGAAGGATCACAACTCTGTAGGTGGTAAGCATTCATCGTAACAACGCTGCTGAAATCTCATCAGACCTTACCGACCAAACTGACATTACTTGGGATGCATAAATTAGCAACCAGGGTGCCCAGTAGCTCCCCTTGACTCACTGCATGGTAGGAGTTCATACAATTTAACAATTGTTAAGTCAAGTACATCCTCTCAACTTTCTCTACCGATCTGTGGAAAATGGGTACAATGGGTACAACGATACAATGCTGCACAAAACCAAACTGTGAAATAGAACCAATCAGTGGACACCCAACCCCGAGGACTCCTCTTGAGGTGTTCAAAGCCACCTCGGTGTTGCATGTGCAGTCAGAAACTATCTTCGGGGATTATGTGACCTTACATGATTGACAACAAAGCCTGAAAAATCTCATACAATTGGTGAAAGATTAATAATGCCTGTTATATCAGCTCACCACTGTTCTCAAAATGGATACCAGTATTTTAAAACCAATTCCTGAGTAATAACTCTGTAGTTCATTGTATTGATGAAATGAGTGAAGACATTGAGTATCAACTATGAACAGAGCTGCAAAAATAGAATTTGGGATACTACTATATTAGTCAACTGTGTAAGACAATGAGGCTTTGCTGATGGCATATGTTAAATGCCTTCCTAAAGTACATATAGACAACATCCACAGCCTTGCCTTCATCTACTTCCCTGGTAATTTCCTCAAAAAACTCTAAAATTGGTTAGACACGACCTACCATGCACAAAGCCATGCAGACTATCCTTAATCAGTCCATGTCTATCCAAATACTTATAGATCCGGTCCCTTTGAATACCTTCCAATAACTTTCCCGCAACTGATGTCCGACTCACTGGCCTCTAATTTCCTAGTTTCTGATTAGAGCCTTTTTTTAAAAAACAGCAGAACGCCATTGGCTATCCTCCAGTCCTCCAGTAGCTCTTCTGTTGCTAAGGATGATTTAAATATCTCTGCTAGGGCTCTAGCAATTTCTGCACCAGCCTCCCATGGGTCCTAGGGTACACCTTGTCAGGCCCTGGGGATTTATCCACCCTGATTTGCCTCAGAGTAGCAAACACCTCCTCCTTTGTAATCCATACAGGATCCATGAAGTTGATGCTGCTTTGCCTCACTTCTATAGACACTCTATCTGTCTTTTGAGTAAATACAGATGCAAAGAATGCATTTAAGATTTCCCGTCTGTCTTGCCTCTACACATGAATTATATTCTGGTCTTCCTGAGGACCAATTTTGTTCCTTGCAATCCTTTTGCTCTCATCATACCTGTAGAATCCCTTAGGATTCTCTTTCATCTTGTCTGCTAAAGCAACCTTGTGCCTTCTTTTGGCCTTCCTAATTTCTTTCTTAAGTGTTCTCTTGCATTTTTTGTACTCCATTAACAACTCATTTGTTCCTACTTGGGTATACCTGCTGCGCACCTCTTATTATCTCTCAACCAGGGCTTCAATATCTCTTGAAAACCACTTGTTATCTTTACCTTTTATTATGACAGGCACATAAAAGCTTTATACTCTCAAATTTTCACTTTTGAAGGCCTCCCACTTTCTAAGTACAGCTTTGCTAGAAAACAAGCCTGTCCCAATCCAAACTTGTCAGATTATTTTTGATACCATCAAAATTAGCCTTTCTCCAATTTAGAATCTCAACCCACAGACCAGACCTATCTCTTTGTATGTTTACTTTAAAACTAACGGAATTTGATTACTAGATGCAAAGAGTTCCCTTACATAAACTTTTGTCACCTGCACTGTCTCATTCCCTAATAGCAGATCCACTATTGCATGCTCTCTCATTGGGACTTCTAAGAAATGATGAAGGAAACTTCCTTGAATACATTTGACAAACTCTATCCCATCTAGTCCTTTTACAGTATGGGTATCCCAGTCAATATGTGGAAAGTTAATATCACTCACTATAACAACCTTATGTTTCTTGCAACAGTCTGCAATTTCTTTGCAAATTTGTTCCTTAAAACCCTAGGACTGTTCGGTGGCCTGTAATATAGCCCCATTAATGTGGTCGTACCTTTGTTATTTTTCAGTTTTACCCATAACACCTCACTAGTCGAGTCTTCCAGTCTGTCCTGACGGACTACTGCTGTGACATTTTTCCTGACTAATAACACCATCCTATCTCCTTCAATCCCTCCCAATCTGTCGCATCTAAAACAACAGAACTTTGGAATAATGAGCTGCCAATCCTGCCACCAAGTCTCACTAATGGCTACAAGGTCATAACATCCAGGTGTTGATCCATACCCTGAGCTCACGTGTCTTTGCTATGATACCTTTTGCATTGAAATATACGCAGCTCAGGACACAAGGCACACTATGCTCAACACACACAAAATGCTGGAGGGAGTCAGCAGGACAGGCAGCATCTAGAACAAGAGCACAGTCAACGACTTGGATTTCCAGTGTCTGCAGATTTTCTCTTGATCAACCTTTTGATTACTGACTTTGTCTGAGGTCTCACCAACATCTGCCTCCACAACCTCACCACTCTCTGTTCTGGCACTCTGGTTCCCATCTCCCTACAACTCTAGTTTAAACCCAATTGTGCATCATTAACAAACCTTCTCACTAGGATATTAGTCCCCCTCTATTTCAGGTACAAACCGTCCTTTCTGTTAAGGTCCCACCTTCCCAGGAAGACAGCCCAATGATCCAAAGATCTTATGCTCTCCCTCCTACTCCAACTCATTAGCCACGAGTTAATCTTCCTAGTTCTGACCTTACTAGCATGTGGCATGGGTAGCAGTCCTGAGATCATTACTTTGGAGTTCCTGCCCTTTAACTTATCACCTAACTCCCTGAAATCCCTGTGCAAAACCTCGTCACTCGTCCTACCTATGTCATTTGTACCTACGTGGACTACAACCTCTGGCTGTTCACCGTCCCACTTAAGAATGCTGAGGATTCCATCTGAGATATCCTGGCCACCTGAGAGGGAACATACTATCCGGGAATCTTGTTCTCACCCAGAGAGCCTCCTGTCCCTTCCCCTAACTAATGAATCCCCTATCACCACAAAGTGCCTGCTCTTGCCCCTTCCCTTCTGAGTCACAGAGCCAGTTACAACTTCAATTACAACCTTAGTGCCCACCTACTTAACCTATTTGAAGATTTTTTTGAAGGCGTCATGTCCCTTCAAAAGTCATCAACTTCAAAATTTGAATAAAAACAGAAAACACAGGAAACAGAACTCAGCAGGTCAGGCGACGATTGTGGCAGAGAAACAAAGACCTCCCCAGAACCAGGATGGTGAGGAAACAAGCATATCTTAAGTTGTAAGGAGGTGTCGGGTGAATGGAACGAGTGATGGGGAGACTATTGGCGACGCAATTGCTGTTTTACTCATTTATTCTATTTCAGATTTCCAGCAGTTTCAATACAGACTGTCTTCAGGTTCTGAACACCCACTTCATGAACACCCCTACACAAGAACAAGCTCCCAAAACATTATTAAATTCTGAAATCTGATGTGCATACATTGTTCATTGCTATGAACAGTGGAACCAGTCTCCCCCTCTCTCCAGTGTTAGCAATTATTCTTTCGTTTCTTTTGAGTCTTACGTGCATTAATGCTATTCATTACTAATCTGTGGAAGTATGGCCATAATACTGAGAGATTTTGGTGCATTTTCTGACTTACGGACAAAATTGTCTATAGACATCTGCAAAAGTGGAACCCATTCATTATCTGGGTACTCTGCATCTCACAGTTCCAGAATACATTTTTTTTTAAAGAGTGCTGCCCTAATTATTTTTGTCTATTTGTGCCCCTCCAGACAGATCAGCCACAAAATATAAGCAATCCTTTCTTTTAATGTCTATTTGAAACACGTCAAAAGCAATTACCCAGACAATTGTGATCTCTGCCCTACTGCACACATCTCAGCTTTTCTCTTCATCAGTGATCCTCTCTGCAACTTAAAACAGACTTCTGAAGAACTGCTTAGATATAAAATATTGTCTGTTTTTCCCTCCACAGATGCTATTTGACCTTCTGAACATATTTAGGATTTTGCTTTAAGTTTTGTTTCTTATTTTTGAAGCAAATTTAATGATCAATTAATGCTAATATGCAATAATTTCTGGGACAGCTATGGGGATATATGCCCTATTCAATCAGCTCGTCCGGAATTTAGGTGATCACTTACTTGCCAGAAGTTACTGTCTAACTTACATAATAACAAGTTCAAGTATTGTGTATACATTACCATAATTTTTAGCAAATTCCAAGCCAAAATGCTTTCGAATCTCTATTTATACAGCCATGAGAATACTTCTGTGGGACTACAACCTTGCAGATTCAAATACACTAGAATTTACAACTTGTTACTTACCTTGTTCAGTATTGTCACCTTTCAGTTTCAAAATCTAACTGGAAATTTATCATCTTAAAAAGGATGAGAAGCATCTTTACATTCAAAGGTTAGTAGGAATTCAGTATGCTCTACCTCAAAGGACTGATTGTTCTTCAATGCCTTTGTTGGGAATGGTATCAAAATACATAGATGTAAGAGGGATGGTTGTCTGTGGAGTTGAGATTCACACCAGCCACTATCTAGTTCGAAAACTGAAAGGCCTAATCCTGTGCCTATGTATTGTACCTGAGCACAGGGTTATCTGAACCATACTCACAACGTGGTCAGTCTTTGTTTTGACACAGGCCTCCATGTTCTTTGGAATTACTTCACCATTATACGGATGTATTAAAGCAACACACACCTGAAAAATGAAGTAGTGGAATTATTTTATCATATATTAACAATGCATTTTAAAAAAACTTAATATCCCGCATTCCAAATATTATTCTACTAAAATGTTAGAAGTGCAAAAAACTGTACGTGTCCTGAGGCTAGAAATAGCAACTAGAATGTGAAGAGTCAGCTGAAATAAATAAAAGTTAGCCAGATTCTTTACTGCGTCGGACACACAGCACATTAACATGATACAAGAAGAAAGGAAAGATCTTTTCAACCAAGTTCAACTCCACACTGCACTGCCAGACAGCATAACTGTCACACTAACTGCATTTCTGACAATCTGCAGAAATAAATGGATGGCTGAAATTACAAACAAAAATGAGTTAACCTTTGAGGCAGTGCAATGCAAGTACAATGAAAAAAAATCAGAGTCAAATTATAGGAAATATTGATTTTGGCTAAGGAATATTAGTAAGGCATTTGTTAAATTGTGTTGATTCGGTTTCTTACAAATGGGTTTTCAGGCTGGTATCCAAGAGTGAGAGTGTGAACAGTTTCTTCTTTCTCATTCACCAAGGCTTTTACTTCCAAACTATAATGCATCTTCCTCTTATCTACAGTGAAAGTCTCCTGCAGGAGGGTTTTCTGTGGAATTGGTAGCTTGAAAGGATGTCTACAGAATGAAACAGAACAATAAAGAATGAATAATTAGAGATAAATGAGAATGGATTTTGGCTCAGAATTTGCCTAATAGTCATTAACAGTTTTGCTGATGACAATTTCATTAATTTGTAAACTGACAATCAATTTGCAGGGAGGTAATATTCTCTGTATTATGGATCAATTGCTGAAAGATTTGACTTGCCTTGGGAAGCCGTCATAAGCCTAGAACTCCTTCCTAAACAGCTCAAGAGTAAGAAATTGCGACATTTATATTGCAAGTGCAAATTAAACACCGCAGAATGTTAGAGTGCTATTCATTTCCGTGAGATGCCTTTTAGTAATGAAATGCATGATTTCCTAAGGCCATGGAAGCTCTATGAATCACAATGGAGACAGGAAATAAGGAATCACATTCTTGTAATTAGTACATTGTTTTGAAAGAGTTAGAAGTTATTTATCTAATTTTTCCATTCTGACTCTTTTTAAATCTTTCTTAGCAAAATTTAATTATCTCCCTTTTTAATTCTTTATTATTATATGCAAACTATTCCTCTGTTTCTTTCCCATTACTGTACTCCTAAAATATCTTCAGCTCTAAGGCACGTTGGCATGTCCAGAGATTTGGAAAGGTGTTACTGAATATATTGTACAGTACCCTCAATGACTACTTTATTAAGTACAGGAGTAGAACCCAATGTGGTCTTCTGTGCTGTAGCTCATCCACTTCGAAGTTCAACATGCCGTGCATTCAGAGATGCTCTTCTGCACGCCACTGTTGTAACACATAGTTATTTGAATTGCTGTCACCTTCCTGTCAGCTTGAACCACTCTGGTAATTCTCCTCTAACCTCTCTCGTTAACAAGGCAAGGTGTTTTCACACACAAAACTGCCACTAACTGGATGCTTTTTGTACCATTCTCTGTAAACTCTAGAGACTGTTGTGCTTGAAAATCCCAGGAGATCAGCAGTTTCTGAGATACTCAAATCACCCTGTCTGGCACCAACAATCATTCCACAATCAAAGTCACTTAGATCACATTTCTTCCCATTCTGATATTTGGCCTGAACATCAACTGAACCTCTTGACCATGTCTTCATGCTTTTATGCATTGAGTTGATGCCACACAATTGGCTGATTCAATACTTGTATTAATGAGGTGTACAGGTGTACCTAATAAAGTGGCCACTGAGTATTAATTATATTGCTAGCCAATTCGATTCCCAGTATCTTCATCACGCCCTCAGGAGTTCACTCCAGCAATAACTTATGGGGCAAATACATTTTGAACTAAAAGATAAGGGAAGGTCACCAGCTAATTAGCCAATTAACTCTTGTGAATAGCAATGGAAAAGATGACTGAAGAGCTAATTAGTTTGTGACTGTTATTTTACCTGCTTCCTTCAACCTTTGAAATCTTTGTCCTGTCAAACTTTAACCAGTCCCAGAATTATTTGATGGAATCTTATCTGAAACCAGAAGACTGAACCATCTTGCAGTACTCCAGTTGCATTTGGATTTTGACTGAGCATCATCGCCAGGATGGACATTTCAGTGCCCGCCCATGGACCTTGTGCCAGCTTCATTGTCTACATATCACCACACTAACAATTATACTGCAAAATATAGTTGCTTAATTTACAATAGTAAAGGATCCCAAATACATTCCGTGTAAAGTTTTCTCAAATGAATCCCACAGACAGTAGATAGCTCACTGACATTGTTAAACCAAATTCAGATCAGAACAGCTATCACCTAAATTGGATTGATGCACGGTTCTGGAATAACATCTTCTCCCTCTTCAGCTCCTCAGTCTGTCCTATTAACTGGACCAGCGACGGTGGGCCCTTACTGGTTGTCCAAAGGGCTACCACTGATAGGATTTTTCTCTTCTTCGGCTGTGAATTGACATCAAATCACAAGATGCTAATGAGCAAGAAGTTCCCTTAAAAATATACAGATCCAGATGTTTCCTGCTAGTATTTTATAGACACAACTTGCCAAACCTCAAGTGATTCAAATATTCTTGCCAAAGACACAAATTCAGTCAATTCGATTTTGCTTTTGACACAGGAAACCACTTCAGTGTTACTCTGTTTAAAGTGGCAAGCATCTAACTAAATCTATATTAGGCTGGAAACACCAGGACTCCAATAATGGCAAAGTTCGATTAAGACAAGGTACATTTAGAACTAAACTGTTTCAAGTAAAGAATAAACTACTCCAAAAGCAATTGGATTTAATCACTAAATTGGTTTGGAATCACTAACTTAAAAATTTGCTTTAAAAACAACATAAAGATCTGGATTATTGATTATCAAAATGTTTGGCCACATTACATTACTGCTTTTTGACAAACTCTGTTCTAGGTTGCATCTTTTCAGAGGAAACATGGGATGGAATAGGTCATCGACCCATGGTCATTCAGCAAAATTATAAATAGACCCACAATTAACTTTGGATACCTCAAAAATGAGAAGTTGGATTAATAGCCAAAACAAATGAGGAAGCTATTCCCTTTGTATCAAATGTTTAAAATATTATTTTGTTTAATACACAAAATAAAGTTGATTCCGGTTAATTGGGACCAGCATATTTTGGCCCAATTATGCAGCTGCCCCAATTAGCTGAAGTTTAATGGCGATAGTTAAAAAGAAAAACTACTGTTTAACTGACTAACATGTATTTAAATAAAACACAGAACAAATTAGAGCACCATGAATATTACTACAGTACTATAAAACTGTGTATTAGTTCTTAATAGTTATTGACAAAGGAATTCATGCAGTGTATGTGTTCATTTGATTGACTGTAAATGAACTCAATCAGTGTGGACACCAAGTGTAAATAATGGATTGCTTTCATACAATGCTATCGAGAATTGCATCCTTCATATCTTTATTTTCTTTCTAGCATCCAGATGATTGTCAGTACCTTCAAATTCATTTTGTTCCTAACTTTTTGAAGTAGTGAAATAGTTTCATTTTCACTCCAGGCGGTTTCTGGCGCCCCCACGCCTGAATGCTTCAAACCGCAGCGAGCAAAGCAATTCTGGATAGTCTTATGGCTTATTTCTCGCCAACTATCAGCGACAAAGCTCACTGCTTATTGAACACAAGTGCACGCAATTGATGCTATTTAAAAACTGTTCACTCCGAGCACAGTGTGGTGTCTAGCATCCATGCAAGTGCACGTGTCTCGACGCTAGTTAGAAACTGCTTGGCAACAGTCTCCTGCCCCAGTTAAGCGCCATAGTGCCCAAACAAATGAAGGGAATCCTGGCTATTTTGTCAACTAATTTTTCTTCTTTAAGAATTGTCCCAAATAAGTGGCTGCCCCGATTAACCACTGGCCCAGTTAACCAGATCCACTGTAATAGATAATCTGGAAAATGTTAATCCAGATATCATGTATTATGCAGTTAGAATAAACCCAGTAGGTAATGGTTTCAACAAATAAGAAGTTAATTTATGGCTGGTATCAGGTGTTATCTTTCATACAGATGCTGATAATTTGAGTTTTCAGTGAATGTGGTGGAAGTGAAAATTTCATAATCATTTCCTTCTTGGCTCGATTGTAATGCCCATTATAGATGGAAGAAGTAATTTGTAAGTGACAGGATAACACTCCACACTCCCCGTCAAGTGAACTGCACTGTACATTCTGCCCCATCACAGCGTGTAAAAGCTCACCTCTTCTTTGCTCACACAGCTGGCCGTGAAATTAAGCATTTTCTTCTGATGCTTTAACCAAAACCACAAAGTCTTGACTTTTTCTTTACTTTCCAGAAGAATCTTATTCTTAATTGGAAGGTTCCAAATTGTGACCACCTCACTGTGGCTCCTGAACAGACTCTCTGTGAAGTATCCAACAGTAGATGCCTGAAAGAAGGTCAGATGTTTTTAGTAAATGCGCCTATTCATACCACAGTTGTTAGTAAAGCTCAATTTAATGGTCTTTTGGGTCTGATCAGTTCTGCAGAGTACGTTCCACTGTACCAAAAAAAAACTGATTTGTAGCTTGGCATAAAAAGAACAGCTTGGGGAAGTAAACTGGATCAGTGAAATCTAAAGATTATGGACGGCTCAGATTAATTGTTCCTCCCTCTACAGTCTCTAATTTTGAGAAATTCATTGTGTACAAAACAATCTTAGAGATGCTGAGATTTGAACCAGTACAAATGCCAGGAATTCAATTCCCACTTGCTAGCATTAAATTCTGTTCAGTCAGAAGCATTGCAAACTCAGTAATGAATGAGTTTCTTAGTTTCACTTGCCAGCAGGAGAATTCAAAAACAGGCATGATGTTTCTTAGGGGAAGTCCAGATCGAGAAGCTATAGGAGAGAAAGGATGACAGGTCACAGGAATGAAACAGCAGCTTTCTGGCTGCACAGAGCCTGCAGGCGAACTTTCTGAAACTTGGACCCTGGGTCTGAAATTCACTCCAAAGAGGGCAGAGGGGATGAGAGATCTTGGGCAGGCATCAAACTTCATTTCCCAAGGCTAATGGTTCATAAAAGGAGCAGATGTAGCAAGGGCTTGGGCAGAGTCAGGAGAGAAGTAGCTATCATTTGTTACTGGGAAGATGTTGAAGTCTACAATCAAATGCTGGTCATTCAGCAAAGTTTAATTCAAACAAACAAATGTAACAGGATTTTATGAAAGAATTATAAATGAAGGTTGAACAGTAACAGGTTGATCGAACACATAGGTTTCCCAGTCGCCTCTGCATACTTGGAAAATTACCTCCCTGTCTTAAGACAAGGAAGGCACCAATCTGCTACCACAGCAGACAGTGAAAGCCACAGCAGGAACGAATTGTGAGGACTGGACAGAGTGGCTAGCCATGAGTAAACAATAAAAGATGAAGAAGGGCTTATTGGAGGAAGGCGCTCACCTCAGCTGGAGATCTTTAATCCTAGATAAAATTTAGCATTCCAGCTAAGGCCTGCTTCAGTGATCTTGTACATCTTGATTGTGTGGTAAACTTTTGCATATGATACCAAGGGAGAACTTTACATCCCAGTGTACGTGTGCTTCCACAGCATACACATGGAGACTTTATAGTATTTTAGACTTGAAAGTAGAACTCCATAACATAAAACATGGGCACGCCGCCTTAAAATGTGAACCACTTCAAATATGTGTCAACTTCATTCAATGCGTCAAATTTCCTAATTATATTCTACATTGCCAATTTGCAAGCTGCAATTCTTCAATTTTGGTAGTGTGAAAATATACAACTCATGTTACCAGCTCAGTATTTATGGCATACTGCCAATGTTTAACAATAAAAGAATGCAACTCTAATTTTTGCATACATCAGATCATTATGGTGCATTACTTGATACCATTACTTGATGTAATTTTTAAAGTGAACAACTGAGATGATTGTCTAGAATTAAACATATTTTAAGCAAATTAAAATAATCAAGTATAATTTTTCCACTTATTTTCATTTTCCAACATTCACTTTCTAATAGATCGAATAACAAACCTCCATTCCCTGGGTGAGAACATGGACAAATAAACCTTTCAGGCTGTTCCTCATCTGACCCCAAATGTATCAAGGAAGACTTTGATTTCATCAGGCTAGATTCTGAGTTTGATGGAGGTTGTACGCTACAGATCAGTTGTTATATTTGGCACATGTTCTCAGAGTTTCTTCAAGATTTTATCAAAATGCCGGAAACATCAGCCAAGCATCCAAAATATGCACCGTACCCACCAGGGCACCTGTAACCTATATGTATGGGACAAACAACTGTGTTGGCTTGTCACCATATCAAATTTAAAAAGTACCCAGAAAAATCTGAGGCAGAAACTTTCACTCTGACAATTTATTTCAATGTTATTAATGGTCCAGAGGACAAATCAAAAGTGGGAAATAAATTGAAAGCGTGAAAACAGAGAGAAAAGAAATTAAAATATTTCCAAAATTCTTCAAAAGTAATTGATAGCTGAAGGAAGGGCACTCCAAATTTATGAAAGCTATTTTCAGATCAGAGAAGATATTCAAGTGCAATTAAGGTATGATTTACTGTTAAATGAGTTCTCACACTGGAAAGACAACCATTAAGTGTTTCTGGGATTTTTAGTCTGTATCTATTAAATATCTAGTGCCATATGGTTTTATTCCATAGACTGAAATAGTGAGATAGAGGGGTAGCATTACACATAGCTTTTGCAGAAGTAGGCCATATTTCTTACTTGAAGCCTTTATGTTGTAGTCACTGGAAAAGGCTGCCACATTTCCATGATTATAATTATAACCCTTCTATGCAAAATCTAGTCCAGTATTTGGAAGTATATTAGCGAGATATGAATCAACCACCCAGACTAATTTGGCAACAGAGAACTGTAGCATAAATGTCAAAACAAAATGAGGCCAAAACACACTTGGATTCCAATGTAAACTTAAGTCTGCAATACTCTGAATCCAAAGAATCAAGTTTAATACCGTAGATGTCGGATTATAAGCCGCTACTTTTTTCCCACATTTTGAACAGCTTTGAACACTGCGGCCTTTACTACGGTGCGGCTAATGCATGATTTTTTTTCATGCCGCCAAAAACATTTTGCCTCGTAACAGTACACCAATAAAATTGATGAGTAGTTCACAGAGGTCCAATGAAATTGTACGATAAATCAAGCGCACTTTCACAATTAAATTATTGTAAATCAGTCATTTGTACTCACCCTCATCAACATGGAAAACACTCGAAGAAAAGCATTGTGCTGCCTTTATGGCAGTTATTTAGTTTATAATATTTTCGCTTAGTAATTCATTTGTTAGTTAAAATTAGAAGTGTTTTAACTATATTTGTTTTCTGTACTACATCACGGGATGCTATGATGTCACACCCGGTTTCGCCGCGTCTTGTGGGAAAAATACCGGTTTGCGATAAACGGGAAGGCGGGGGGCGAGCGGCGGAGCGGCGGACCCAAAACGCTGCTTTTAAGTTAAAGGCGATCAATAACTTTTCCTGGTAGGCTGCAGTATATATATTTTTTACCAGTCGTTAGGAGATATTGGAATGTTGTTCAGTAAAAAAGTATACGCAACGTATATTTAAAAGTAGCCGCGTTACAGGCACGGTTCGAAAAAAAGCATTTGCAATATGTATTTGTTTATGTTACCATATGGATTTAATTAAAAGTTAAAAAATCCTCACGTGTAATATCTTTCTGTGTAAATATCTCATATTACAACATGGGACACCTGCGGCCGAAAATCCGGTGCGGCTTGTACAAGTACAAAATTGATTTTATTTCTAAAATTAGAGCCAGCGGCTTTTAATCAGGTGCGCTCTGTAGTGCGAAATCTACGGTAATACTAGGTTGGACATAAACTGAATGGTTCTTGAGTTTAATCCCTGACATAAATGATTCAGAAGGTACATGTACAATAATATGCACATATTATGACATTGTTATATCAAATAATTAATGGTCTTTAAAGAGGAGAGTAGAGACTATTCTAACCTTTAAGTAGGTGGTGCTGGGAGTATGAATATGGATTCTTCCTTCCCTCTTGTTGCCTTTGTTCTTGTAGTAGGTGTAGATTACCAAGTTTTTCACAGATATTGCCTTGGCTGCTGTAATTTCTACACTTGATTGGTAAGCACGGGCATGAGGCTGGTTCAGCTTGTGTGAGGAGTGGAGATAAAGCCAAGGAGTGTCCAGATTCAATGAACCTTTACAGAAATCGAGGGAGAGAAGAGTTTTACATGAGAGGAAAGTTGAAAATTGTAAATGAATCCTTTGAACAACTGTCCGGTTGATGTTTAAAAGCTTGAGATTTCTCTTAATGTTGTTGCATTTGTTTTCTTGTTTCTGTGGTATTGCTGCATAGTCAGATGCCAGGAAGTATTTAAGACCTGTCTTAGAGCTGCCAAGTGATATGGTACCAACTCTAAACCAAATTGAGAAGCCAATGCCATCTCCAACAGGATCGGACCACCAAGCACATCTTTCCATCCCTCCTTCCCACTTTCTGCTTTCCGCAGGGATTGCTCCCTACACGACTCCCTAGTTCATTTGGTCTGCCCCACTGATCTCCCTCCTGGCACTTATCTTTGCAAGCAGAACGAAGCTGACCTTACACTTCCTCTCTCACTACCACTCAAGGCCTCAAACAGTCCTTCCAGGTGAGGCTGTTGGGATTACATACTGTGCCCGGTGCTGCCAGTGTGGCCTCCTATGTATCAGTGAGACCTGGCAAATATTGAAAGACCGCTTCGCCGAGCATCTGCGCTCCATCCATCAGAAAAAACGGGATCTCCCAGTGGCCAACCCATTTTAATTCCACCTCCCATTCCCATTCTGACATGTCAGTCCATGGCCGCCTCTACTGTCGCTATGAGGTCATGCTCAGCATTGGAGGAACAACACCTTAGTCTGGGTAGCCTCCAATCTGATGGCATGATATCGATTTCTCGAACTTCTGGTAATGGTCCCGCTTCCCCCCTCCCCATTTCCCATCCCCTTTTCCCTCTCTCATCTCCTTGCCTGCCCATCGCCTCCCTCTGGTGCTCCTCCCCCTTTTCTTTCTTCTATGGCTTTCTGTCCTCTTCTATCACACTCCCCCTTCTCCTGTATCTCTTTCACCAATCAACGTCCCAGCTCTTTACTTCATCCTTCCCCCTCTCAGCTTCATCTATCACATCTTGTGTTTTTCTCTCTCTCTCCTCTCCCCACCTTTTAAATCCATTCCTCAGTTTTTTTTCTCCAGTCATGGGTCTTGACCTGAAATGTTGACTGTACTCCTTTCCCTAGATGCTGTCTGGCCTGCTGAGTTCCTTCAGCATTTTGTGTGTGTAACTCTAAACCAAACACACCTTTCCTTCTCTGCAGTTTTTCTCCAGGAAATGCATCCAGAAATTCTAGTGAGTCCTAAAAGGGAGGAGAAGGCAAAAAAAGGTCTGGAAGAAAGCTTCTCCAAATAAACTGAGACTACACTAGAGTGGGCTGATGCAACAAGGTTGAATCTTAGAAATTACAGTGTTTGGTCCAAAATTCAACTCAAGCCCAAATACAACACCAGAGTTTGCAAACAGTCTGATTCACTTTCAGCCAGAGAGAATGAGAAGATGGAGGCTAAAAAAAAAGTTTTGAGATGAAGATAACGTCTTCATTCTTCTCAATACTTAGATACATCTCATCTAGTACTGGGTGTGGGATAACAGTTGAGCAATTTAGGCTGCAGAGGCAGGCGTGGGGTGATGAGGCAGAGCCATGTGTCTTCAGCACACACGGAAACATGGGATACATGCGTGCATAGTAAATTGGATTGAGCAAAGGGCTGATCCTGGGAACACCAGTGAGTGATGTACATGCCTAGAAGATAAGGCATTACTAATAATTTTCCAGCTTTGAATAAAAGGATAAGAATAATATCAGCCAGTCTAAGAGGTTTTGCAGAGTTTCCCTTCCTTCTATTCTACCTACTCCCCTCTTGCATTGAGTAAGCCTAAACCGCCGTTTCCCCTGCTCCCTTACTGGACGGAGCTCTAGTTTCAGCTGTTTCTCAGATACGTGGTCCTTCCAGCTGTCGAGGAGCCTTTACAACATTTTTAAGGTTTCTGCTTTCCCAGGCCTTTTGTCACTGGGTCTCAGTTATAAATGGCTTATGCATCTCATTGGTGCCTCTATTTAAGTTTGGCTCTATTTCAAATAGGAGATAAAATTCATTTACTGGACTTTACCTCCTCCCCCCCCCCCCCCCCCAAATGTGCGATATGGAAATGTACTTCAGATTCTCTCTAATTCCCATTCTCAGTGACCCCAACCCAGGTTTGTTCTGTGGGAGCTCTTTAACATTCCAATCTGGTATCAACACCTCAAAGGAAAATGTGCAAACACCTTGGCCAAAATAACTGCTTGATTTGTTCATCTGTTCTCAGTGAATTCATAAAGTGAACATCAGATCCAATTACTCTCAATTGAATGATAATGTGGTATGTAATGAAATTTTTAAATCTCAAAAAGTCTTAGGATAACATTCTTTTGAGGCGATGCCCCATAAAAGGCAGTATCCATCATTAAGGACCCCCAAGACCCAGGACATGCCCTCTTCTAATTATTACCATCAGGGAGGAGGTACAGGAGTATGAAGACACACTCAACTATTCAGAATCAGATTCTTCCCTTCCGCTATCAGATTTCTGAATGGACGGTAAAACCATGTACACTACCTTTCTATCTTTCTCATCTATACTTATTTAATTTAGTTTTTAGATATACTCCTTATTGTCAGTTATAGGTTTAAAAAAAATGTATTGCAATGTACTGCTGCCACAAAATAACATATTTCACAACATATGCTAGTGATATTCATTTTGATTCTGATTCTGAGGATAACATTTATATTTAATGTTTATTATTCTTTGTACTTTTGGTGCGCTGACAACTACTGTTTTCGCTCAGGTTTAAACTAGAGCTCTGTCATGAACTAACTTCAAGTTCAAGCACATATAAGGTATCCATTCACACTTCTTACTCTTGGAATTGAACACGTTATTGCAAACATTTATCTGATTTGTCACACATTCATGACATTAACAATGATTCTGCTCTGAAATTGCTGCCAGAACCAGACACTTGCACAAAATTCTTGACATAGGAAGAAAACAGTTATCCCATTACTCACTGTTGACAATTGCAGCAAAATGTTTGTGTTTCATTTTGGCTTAAAAAGAATATTTTTTCTGAACACAAATCGAATCATAACCTCTCGGTTGCGTAATAATTTAAAACACTGTTTTCTTGTAATGTACCAGCTTCTAATCTTCTTACCTTCCCACTTTTTTAGATTAGGTTTTGATGTATCCTTCCACTGAAGTCCTGCCTGGAATGGAATCTTGTCATTGTAGAATACTTTGGCTTCTGTGTTGCTCTCAGCATATCCCTGCAGCAACTGGGAATGCTGTAGCTGTGTCTTGTAATTAATTTGTTTTTCTGGAATTTGCAAGGTGAACTAGATAATGAATTAGAAAATAATTTGTGATGTTAAAAAAAATTAAGGAAATGAAAACCTTGATATTCATCATGTCAGCATTTTGTAACTCATTTAGAAAGATCCAATCGCCTAAAAATTATTTAGCCTACAAAAGCACCTTAAGTCAATGATGCACCGTGAGTGTATACACATTGTGTACACAAGACCCTAGCTGTATAATTCTATTGCACAAAATGCAAAAAAGTGAACATAATTGGGATATTGATTGAATTCCCTTGCATACAAGGAATCATTGTATGCAAAAATGGTTATAAAGTTGTATTGATTCCTTGGTCCAGTTGATAATTCACAAGATATTTCATGCATTGCATTACTGACAAGTTGGTGGCATTTCTGAAATTTCAACCTCTATTGGGACTGAATAATTACACCGTAACCCTGATTCACCTCTGGGTTGATGCTCAGCTAGCGAACAGAGGACTCTTCATGGAATTCCAATGAGAAATACTCTAGCAGTATTACAATGAGCTTTTTTGGTACGGCAACCAAAATAGACAGAAGCATTTAAAGGGGAAGAGGAGTTTCTATTTTGCAGTAAGGCTTAAAGGATTTAAAAAAAAAGACCCCCCTGTCCTTTGAAAGGGGGACTGCTAATTTATCTCAGATCTTTAGTACTGCAAGAAACAATGATTAGTTGAGGCTATGTCACAGGGAACGTGTATTAAATAAACTATCCTATAATGTATAAAGGATGAGGAAACTGAGAAAAGAATTTGGCGGTGAGCCTCAGTTCCTGAAACAGACCAAATATTGCTGACCGACCTAAATCTCCCCAGTTTTGGCTGTAGTACGCTAAGAAAATCTAGTGCATGCATCTAGTTATTATGATTACAGGATAGTGGTTCTTAATCTGTGTCACATTCAGAAAAATCCAATGAAAGGTTTATAGGCACAATGTGAGAGGGAGAGAGATGGCCCAAATGAGATACCTCAATTCATTAACTCAAATTATTGAAGAAAAAGCTGTAATTTAGAGCAAGAAAGATTACGTTGGGAACATTTCAACATGACATGAAAACCGTGAATTCTGCAGACATAAACTATTCTCTTGATAATGAAAAGTCTGGTATTTCAGTATAAGACTACCAACAATTCCATAGGGTGATAATACTGTTCCTTTATTGCTATTCCTGCTTCCCCCGGATTAAAAAAAATCTCAAAGCTAGCACATAGATATTGGAATGGCCCAATATTTTGACCATGCATTTCACATAGCAAACATTCACTTAGTTCTATTAAATAGAAAGAATGATAAAAAGAAACATCTTTATTATAATGTAAGAATTATGCCCTATCTGGTGTAAAACATTAAGATTTTGAATTTAGCTCCTCACATTGGAAAGCTCCTGTTGTCAGGATTAACTGAAAATATGTAAATCTATTAGAAGTCAGCTTTGGTTTCTGCCACAAAGACTTTCTAATTTTATTATTTCACCAGAGTTTCTGGTTTGGAAGAATTTAATTCAAGCTATTATGAACCAACTCACCTCCATGAAGTAATTGGTTAAGCTGAGACTGGAATCATTCTTAAACACCTGAGTGATGAAAATCTTTTTCTTGTTATTTATCTCATCCCAGTGTCTTCCGTAGTTGATCTCAAGCTGTGTATAAGTCCGTGATTCATTTTCCTCATGTTGGAGGTGAAGCTGTCAGAGTACATAGACACTCCTTAGTTCATGGCAGTGCATCAAAAACCAACAATGTTGTATATTATAGAAACAGGCCATTCAGTCCATGTGGGAAATTAACTTCGATTTCACTGATGCAATTTTGTGCTTCATTCCCTCACCCTAATTTTAAAGGAGACCAGTAGAACCTGAACGACCAATTTTCCAGCTGGGGCAAATGAACTTTTAGGACAAATGCAGATGGAGCAAGTCGATAAGGCGTTCACCAACACACCACTGGTTTCAAGTCTGGGTTGTTAAATTGGAACTTGACTGTCAGGGACAGGAGTGTCATCGGACTGCATTTGACTATTTCCTGAGTCACTCAGTCAGGACAAAGTCCTTGGTATGCTGTCAAGGTCTCACTCAAAACTCATACATGAGGGAGAGGAGAGGAGGTTATCTTAAAGCAACTAGGGATGCTTTATCCAGTTCAACAAAAAAAAAACAGAACCATTCAACAAATCAGGCAGTGTTTGTAGAAATTGAAACAGAATTCTTGTTTCAACCTCTGCAAACTCACGGACCCTTAATCAGAACTCATACTCTGAACACTAGTCATAAGCAATGTTTAATGGGCCCTTACTGCAGCTAATGCATGTTCACGTTTAGTTTTTGTGAAGTTAAGAGCATTGGTGTAAATCAACTAGCAATGAACTCACAATTCACGGGGCATTTCTTTTTATCCCCACAAACAGCTGATTTGCACACTTACCATAAGACATAGGAGCAGAATTAGGCCATTTGGCCCATTGAGTCTGTTCCGCCATTCAATCATGGCTGATCCTCTCTCTCCCCCTCCTCAGCCCCACTCCCCAGCCTTCTCCCTGTAACCTTTAATGCTGTGTCCAATCAAGAACCTATCAAGCTCTGCCTTAAATACACCCAATGACCTGGCCTCCACAGCTGCCAGTGGTCATAAATTCCACAAATTCACTAACCTCTGGCTAATATATAAGTCTGGAATGTAGAGCTATTGTCATTTCCTCTATGGTTTCTGGCCAAACAAGCCAAATCTGATCAAGTTTAGAACAAAGCACCCAATCGAATCTTGAACTCATTTTGCCTCTTACACTAACCAACTGCCACAAGGCAAATTTCTGTCTTCATCCGGCAATTATATAGCAGAATGAATGGGGTGTCTCTTAAAATTAACAGGGTCTCAGCCATTCCTTTGCCCCTGTGGCTGCTACTTAACCAGCTGAGTTCTTCGCTCCAGATTCCAGTGTCTACAGTCTTGTCTCCAAATTGAAAATCTAATTTTTTGATCAATGTGTTAGCTGACTGTTCAAAGGAGGTGAACATTCTGTCAAATAACTTGCTGTGCAACAAAGTCTACCCCGTAACATTCAGACTGCAATTGCATTACTAACATTTCTTTGATGTCTCACTGTAATTTTCAGATTAGATTAAGTGGAATACCTTATGATTATAGGCTGTGATCTGAGTGCAGTGAAATTCATGTTGCACTTGGAGTTTATAAGTTTCCATAGGGCTTGCTTCTCTCTTAATTTTCTCAGCCATGTTACATTCATGCTGAAGGTTCAGCGCATCACCTTGTTTTAGAGGGAGACAGAAATAATAATACATATGCAAATTTAATGTAAAAAGTAGATTTCACAATTGACTGGATTGGTTGAGAATATAGGTCCTCTCCGGGTTATGACAGGCTTCTGCTCCTGACAACAGCTTGTAACCCAGGCAGTCCTTAAGATGGAAGTTGACATTTTAGCTATCCACACTGACTCAGCGGGTGAGCAAGCGTGTTTGCTCAGAGTTCTCAGTTCTGGCTTGGTGGGGTGGGTTTGGGTGAGAAATGCCTTGTTCCTACCCATTGGAAGCAGCCCGGAGTCCCACAGCTGTCGAACAAATCCATTCTGCCATTTAGCCAAGTGAGTTGTCCATAAGACAAGTGTCCACATCTTGAAGAGGACTTGCAATTCAAACAAGCTTTTTTTTAAACCTCTGAGTTTATTGCCACCTTTCTACTGAACACAAGATAACAACACTAACAGACCTACACAAGGTGCAGTCCCTCACTATATTTTCTTTAACTATTCTATCGGATTTTGTATTTCTTCAATGGTCAAAGGATGGAAGGAAATAAAGTAAAAGCTTTGCAAATTGACCAATGGAATTCAAGTGGCAGTAATAACCTGCAACATCTCATTATAAAGTGACATGCTGGCTTTAAAGGGATGTGGATTTCAGTTAGGGAGTTTGGTTTAAAGCTGTAGGGTTTGTACTTTTTTAACAGAAATTCTTAATTTGTGCTGACATCAGAACTAAACTTTGTAGCCACAATAAGGGGAGATGCACGCAGAGCACCGAGCATCTTGATAACATCATCCCGACTTTCCTATTAGCCGTTGCAAACAACAGGGCTGCAATGGTGGCCACTGATTGTTCGCTTGCACAGGTAGAGTTTCCAGGATTGCTGGAGGAGGGATTAGGCACAGAATTGGAGGCAGGTGGTGTTGATGGGGATATCATATAGTGGGAGTGCCTGCAAAAGAATTTTTCATTTGGAATTGCAGCTTCCAGTTGATTGCTCATTCAAAATGGGCATCCTACATCCGGGCACTGCTCAGAGTGAACAGCCACGTTCTGGTGTAATCGTGCAAACTAAGTGAAACTTGGAAGCTGCGTAAGCATAGTGTGCGATGGCTCTCAGTTCAGTTTATGGCAGCAGCATCACTGAGCAAGCCGTGAGCTTTGATGCTCTATAGTTGCGAATAAGCCAACGTTTTTCCAGCTTTGAAACTTAAAGACCCTCCAAGATCATTAAGTGATAAAGTCTCCAGTCTAAACGAATAGTTTATGATGCTTTGCTAAGAATAACAAAGATCAAAGGGCTAGTGGCTCGGTTAATAAAATGCTGTCAAAATCCCTGACGAAGAAGGTCCGAAGTTGGTGCTGTTATTGAGGTAACTGAACAGCTGGAGCTTTGTAAAGGGGAACACTTGGCCAGTAAACATGCTCATTTCTTATTTCTATTCATCATCCTCTGCCAGATGTGTCTGTATGAAGACTGGGAGCGTACAGCTCAAGATATTCATTGTCCTTCCTCTAAAATTAATGCACTGACTCATGGTCAGTGTATGGGTTTCAAGCCAGAATCTCTGGAAGCTTTTCTCACCATGACTCAGCTTTCAGGAGAGGCAGGACACAAATGTGGAATAACAGGCATTGGAGCAGGTAAAAACAAAGATTACTCTGTTGCAAATTTTGATAGAAACATTTGATTTAAATTATAGAATACGTTATAAGTAAAAATAAGCTAACCACGGCAGGAGGCAGTTAGTAATTTTCTCTGCCGTAATTCATCGTAAAGCAATGCTATGCTTGGCCCCAATGTAATGTCCTTCTCCTCATGCTAAGAAACACAGAAAAATAACTTAAACATTGCATCTTAGCTTTGATAGCCTCACACTTTGCCTCAGTGCTAAGTTACTAAAGGCTGAGGTGAAGTTGAGGCAGTTTGCATTATTTGAGACCCACATAGGAGGAAGCAGAAGAAAAACTGGATCAGATTAAAACATGGGCAGAGGAAGAACTTAAAGTTTTTCCAGAACTCACAGCAGAAAAATCATTCAATTCAAAGGAAATAGCCTACACTCATTCAGCACCTCTTGGGGTGGTGTGACAGACCAGAAGAATTAAATGTGTTAGAAGAGCAAGATATAAAACCAGAAACCATGGGTCAGTCAGTCTAAGGGCCATGATGGGCAGCTTTTACAGACAATAACCTATTCAAAATTAAATGGAAACTGGAAAAAATAAATTAGTTAATAAATAAAACTAACATGATTCATTAAAAGTAAATTAGGTTTGACTAATTTTGTTGTGGCATTCCAAATCGTAACCACTCCCTGAGTGAACAACTTCATCTTTGGATCCCCATTAAAACTCCTACTTATCACCTTAAACCAATACCCTCTGGTTCTACACATCTCTTCCTTAGGGAAAAGTTTCTTATTATCTGCTCGATTTATGCCTCTCATAATTTGATACACTTCTGTCAAGTACATCTCCTCAGCCTCCACTGCTCCAAGGAGAAGAAACCCACCAAATCTCTCTCCACAACTGAAATATTTCATCCTAGGCAACATCATGATAGATCTCTTCTGAACCCTCTCCAGTGTAATCACATCCTTTCAATACTGTTGGGACCAGAACTACACACAATATTCCCACTGTGACCCAATTAATGCTTTAAAGTTTTATCAAGACGTCCCTTCTTCTCTGCCCTGACTAATGAGGACAAGCATCCCACGTCTTCTTCACCACCTTGTCTACTTTTGATGCATTCTTCGAGAATTTTGACATTTGAGCATTGAGATGATTGTCTTTTCAATACTACTGCGGGCCCAACCATATATGGTGCATGAACTACCCTTATTAGACCCCCAGCCCCAACATAAATAAACTCAATCTTACTGGCATTAAATTCCACCCGCCATTGGTCTGCCATTGTCAGCTAATCAAGATCATTCTGTAGTTCAAGACAAACCCCCTCTTCTATCAGTAATGCCACCACTGTTCATATCACATGCAATAAGAAGTGACAGATGGGATATAGAGCAGTGAAGTGTACGGCCATGTGTTTTGGTTGAAGGAATAAAGGCATAGACTATTATATAAATGGGGAGAAAATTCAAAGATCGGAGGCGCAAAGGGAATTGGGAGTCCTTGTGCAGGATTCCCTAAAGGTTAACTTGCAGGTTGAATTGGTGGTAAAGGTGGCAAATGCACTGTTAGCATCCATTTCAAGAGGACTAGAATATAAAAGCAAGGATGTAATGCTGAGGCTCCATAAGGCATTGGTCAGAGCGGACTTGCAGCACTGTGAGCAATTTTTGGCCCCCTATCTCAGAAAAATTGTGCCAGCATTGGAGAGGGTCCAGAGGAGGTACACGAGAATGATTCTGGGAATGAAAGGGTTAATATATGAGGAATGCTTCATGGCTCCAGACTTGTTCTCTTGAGTTCAGGAGAATGAGGAGGGATCTCATTGAAACCTATTGAATACTGAAAGGCCTAGATAGAGTGGATGTGGAGAGGATGTCTCCTATCGCGGGGTAGTCTAGGACCAAAGGGCAGAGTCTCATGATCGAGGGACGTCCACTTACAGCAGAAATGAGCAGGAATTTCTTTAGCCTGAGGGTAGTCAATCTGTGGAAGTTATTGCCACTGACACCTATGGAGGCAAAGATATTGTGTATATTTAAAGCGGAAGTTGACACATTCCTGATTAGTCAGGGTGTCAAAGGTTATGGGTAGGAGGCTGAAAAATGGGTTTGAAAGAGAAAATTAATCAGCCATGATGGAATGGTGGTGCAGACTTGATGTGTTGAATGGCCTGATTCTGCTTTTATACCTTATGGTCTTAAAATGCAGTTGATATGGTATGTAGTAGGGTATAAAACGGCAGGTGATACAAGTCTATGTAGGGTAACACTTTGCATCAAGTGATCAAAATGTATTATTTTGAAGATAATTATGAAGAAGGAAAGGTCTGGTCCTCGTGTTTAGATTTTACATTGGAGGAAGGCTAGTTTTGATGGTAACAAAGGATCTGGCAAATGTGGATTGGCACAGGTTGTTTTCTGGCAAAGGTATGCTTCATAAGTTGGATGCCTTCAAAAGTGAAATTTTGAGGGTACAGAGTTTATATAATCCTGTCAGAATACGAGGCAAGGATAACAGGTTTAGGGAGCCTTGGTTTTCAAGAGATTGAGTCCTGTTTAACAAGGAAGAGGTGTATAGCAGATACAAGCAAAATGGCAGAACGAGGTGCTTGAGTGCAAGCATGATGTTGCTCCAGAAGAAAAGGCGAAGGAGTACCCCAAAGATCTTCTACATATATATTAAGAGCAAAAGGATTCCAAGGGACAAAATTAGTCCTCTTGAAGGTCAGAGTGGTCATCTATGCATGGAGCCGAAAGAGATGTGGGAGATCTTAGAGGGGTTTTTGCACTGCATTTACGAGGGTGATGGACACAGAGTCTAAAGAAGTGAGACAAAACTGCATGAAGTCATGGACTATATACAGATTACAGAGGAGGGCCGACAAGGTGTTCCCTTGGACATTGTGTGATGTTAGTGTAGAAATTGTAGTGACCCTAGCAGAGATAGTTAAAATGTTCTTAGCCATAGGTGAGGTGCTGAGGATGGGAGGATTGCTAATGTTCTTCCATTGATCTAAGTAAAAGCTGGTAAATTACCGGCCAGTGAGCCTGACATCAGTAATAGGTAAGTTATTGGAAGGTATTCTATGGGACTGGATATGTAAGTATTTGGACTGACAGGGATTGATTAGGGATGGTCAACACGGCTTTGTAGGTGATGTCTAATCAATCATATAGAGTTTTTTGAGGAAGTTACCTGAAATATAGACGTTGTCTGCACAGACTTTAGCAAGGCCTATTACATAGTCCTACATTGTGTGTTGGTCAAGAAGGTTCAATTGCTTGGCATTCAGGATGAGGTAGCAAAATGGATTAAACATTAGCTTTGGGGGAAGACAGGGAATTATAGTAGATGGTTCCCTCTCCGATTGGAGGCCTGTGACTAGTGTGATCCTGCAGGGATCTGTGCTGGGTCCATTGTTATTTCTCAGTTATAGCTTAATGATCTGGATAATAATGTTGTAAACTGGATCAGTAAATTTGCAGATGACACCAAGATTGGGAGCATAGCAGACAGTGAGAATGGCTATCAAAGCTGGAAGCGGGATCTAGACTGGCTGGCAAAATGGGGTCAAAAATAGCAGATGGAATTTAATGCAGACAAGTGTGAGGTGATGCAGTTTGAAAGGACAAATCAGGGTAGGGCTTGCATGGTAAGCAATAGGGCACAGAGGAGCGTAGTAGCACAGAAGGATCTGGGAAAACAGATTCATAATTCCTTGAAAATGGCACCACAGGTTGATAGGGTTGAAAAGATAACTTTTGGCACATTGGCCTTCATAAATCAAAGTACTGAGTACAGGAGATGGGATGTTATGTTGAAGATGTGTAAGACACCGGTGAGGCCAAGTCTGAAGTATTGTGTTCACCTACCTACAGGAAAGATGTCAGTAAGATTGAAAAAGTACAGAGAAAATTTACAAGGTTGTTGCTAGAATTTGAAGACCCAAGTTATAGGGAAAGAATGAATAGGTTAGGACTAGAGCGTACAAAATTATGAGAGGTATAGATGAGTTAAATATAAGCAGACTTTTTCTACTGAGGTTGGATGAGACTAGAACTAGAAGTCATGGATTGAGGGTGAAAAGTGAAATATTTAAGGAGAACCTGAGGAGGAATTTCTTTTCTCTAAGGGCGATTAGAGTATGGAATGAGCTGCCAGAGGGAGTACAGGATATGGGTTTGATTTCACGAGAAGTTTGGATAAGTACATAGGCGGAACAGGTATGGAGGGTTTTGGTCCAGGTACATGTTGATGGAACTAGGCAGAATTGAATTGAATTGACTTTGTTACTTACATCCTTCACATATATATATGAGGAGTAAAAATCTTTACATTACGTCCTCATCTAAATGTGCAATTTACAGTACAGTAATTTATAATAAATAGTATGTACAACAGGACAGTCAATGTAACATTGAAATACAATTGTGTCAGCATGAATTAATCAGTCTGATGGCCTGGTGGAAGAAGTTGTCCCAGAACCTGTTGGTCCTGGCTTTTAAGCTGCTGCACCATTTCCCGGATTGGAGCAGCGGGAACAGTTTGTAGTTGGGATGACTTGGGTCCCCAATGATTCTTTGGGCCCTTTTTATACACCTGTCTTTGTAAATGACCTGACTCATGGGAAATTCACATCTACAGATACACTGGGCTGTCCACACCACTCTCTGCAGAGTCCTGCGATTGAGAGAAGTAGTTCCCATACCAGCCAGTGATGCAGCCAGTCAGGATGCTCTCAATTGTGCCCCTGTAGGAAGTTCTTAGGATTTGGGGGTCCATACCAAACTTCTTCATCCGCCTGAGGTGAAAGAGGCACTGTTGTACCTTTTTCACCACACAGCCAGTACGTATAGACCACGTGAGATCCTCGGTGATGTTTATGCTGAGGAACTTAAAGCTGTTCGTCCTCTCAACCCACAGATCCATTGATGTCAATAGGGGTTAGTCTGTCTCCATTCCTATTGTAGGCTGCCTCATTATTATTTGAGATTATGTCAATCGGTGTAGTGTCGTCAGCAAATTTAATTAGCAGATTAGAGCTGTGGATGGTGACACAGTCATGGATATACTGAGAGTAAAGGAGGGGACTTAGGACACAGCACTGAGGGGCACCCGTGTTGAGGGTCAGAGGTGTGGGAACCCACTCTTACCATGTGCCGGCAATCTGACAGGAAGTCCAGGATCCAGCTACACAAGGCGGGGTGAGGGCCAAGATCTCTGAGCTTTTTGTTGAGCCTGATGGGAATACTGGTGTTGAATGCTGAACTGTAGTCCAAGGACAGCATTATTGCATAAGCATCCCTCTTCTCCAGATGTGTAAGGACAATGTTAGAGCTGTGGCGATCGTGTCATTTGTTGATCGGTGTGTCACTAGGTGAATTGTAGGGGGTCCAGTGTGTGTGGCAGTATGCTGCAGATGTAGTCCTTGACCAGCCTCTCAAAACACTTCCTTATTATTGAGGTGAGTGCAATAGAACGCCAGTCATTCAGACCTATTACCTTGGTCTTCTTAGGTACAGGAACAATGGTGGATGTTTTGAAGCAGGAGGGCACTCTACACTGGGAGAGCGAGAGATTAAAAATGTCTGTAAACACACCTGCCAGTTGTGCTACGTACTCTCTGAGTAACAGTTTGGCATGGATTAGATGGGTCAAAGGGCCTGTTTCTGTACAGCAGTGCTCTATGACTCTATGAATAGACTATTTGATGTAATAGACAAAAATGTAATAATTCTGTCAACAAAGCCCAATAGATTAAGAGCACAGTGCCCATGTCACAACAAAATTGACTAATGGACAGAAAGCAGAAAGTAGAGACTTAAAGCTGTCTATCCAGATTATAGAAGTATAAAATATTGGCTATAGGATCAAAGGCTTGATGGGACATAATGATTAAGTTTGCAATGTTCTCAAAACTAGGTCATAAAAACCATTTCAGGAACACACATTAAGTCAAATGAAATGAGCAGAAATGCAGCAGCTGTCACGCAGAGAAACGTGAATAGTTAATTTTCTCTGGAAGAATAAGGATATGCAATTTAAAATAAGTGGTATGAGTTTAAACCACACTTAGAAAGGGAGAGATCAAGTAAACATGTTGTGACAGAATCATGCGTGATGTGAAGATCATTAGAAAGAAAATGCCTCTAAAATAGACACAGGGAGAAAAACAGCAAGCAAGTTGTGGTAAATCATCTTTTGAAACTGATTAAGGTTCACGGGAACCAAAATTTAAGTTGTTGCAGAGAAAAACTACCAAAACAGAAATGGTGAAGAAAGACTCCAACCAGGTGGAGAATATCAACAGATTGATTTTGTCCTCCTTAGAACACAAAATGTTGAAGGGAGGTTTTATTTCAAAATTATGGTCCTGATAGAGTAAATAAAGAGAAAGATTTAGGAACAAATATAGCTTTGATGGAGTGAAACCATAGTTTGGAGTAATTTTACACTACTTTAGAAAAATTCCACTAGGCATCTGAGTGAATTATAGCATCAGATGTCCATCAAACCGTATCATTCCTCCAATCTCAGGATGAGGATTCTGATCTAGACTCCCAACCACTATGGCAACATTCCCCTGATGGCCTCACATCCTGAAGGAAAATGGAACCCTCCTGGTCCAGTGTCCCTAATGAGTCCTTGCAGACTAAGAATATGGGTTGCTAGTTCAATGGTATGCAAGAGCTAGCCCCTTGAGTGTCACCAAGACCTGCCGTGATGAGGATATGATTGAAGCTGTTATCAGTGTGCTACAGAACAACCTTAGCACAAGACAGCTTCCGAGTCAAATTGATCAGCCCTTCACTCAATTGGTGGTTCTTTATTCATATTAGTTTACCTTATGTGTCAGTAGTCTGCCTGAGAGAATCTTGCACTTGAAACACAGCATCATCAGAAATACATCCAATGACCAGTGGGTTTATCAGCAAAATTCACACATTTAAGTTAATTGGCAGTACACTGAGGGTAGTAGATTCAACAGCAACTTTAAGAGGGGGATTAGATGAATATTGTAGCACTGGGAGAAAGAGGAGGAGGCATGGTCTAACTGGATACTTCTTCAAAAGGGTCAGCACAGAAATAGCTTCCACCTATGCCATCTTGTTCTGATAGTAGCTCATCTTTAGCCCTGGTTCAAGCTTTGGCATTTTGCTAGGCAAACCTTAAAATAAAATATTGTTATTACAAACTATCAATCCCTTCTTCAATAACAAGATTATACCTTGCACCCACACACAGAGCAGTCTCCAAGAATGAGATTATAACGGCAGTGGTAAAATGGGGTAAAGTTGACATTATACTGTAGAACAAGTCCTAACAAAGTATCTGAAATATAACGCAAGGACAAAGTATCAATGCACTCATCATGAAACTGAGTTCTATTGTGGATCTGAACTGTTCAGGATGGGCAATGATGGCAAAGAATAGATCCAGGTAAAGATCACTCATTTACCAAAATGAGCAATATAGTCCAAACTGCTTTTAATGTTCACCTTGCAAAATATGCCTCTTCACATCACCATAGACACTTGTTGGCTTACCAAATAGCCCATATCTTGCTCGTAGTGTTGAAGACAGAGTGTTTCCCCTTTGCTGCAAGAAACCAATTACTTGGCACGCCAGAATGCGCGGAAGGTAGGTGTCAGCTTCTATTGAGTACTGCTTTTGTCTCTCGTCAAGTTTTTGCTCCAAATGAACTGCACAAAGATGAAAGAAAAGTCAAAATGCTGTTTTCTTTCCATGTACAGAAGTGTCACAGTTTGAGCTGCGTTCCAACTGAATATCAAAACTCAAGCTGTATTTGTTCCAACTAAGACACTTTACATTGAAATATTGGCAGTTTCTTTTTCCACGTATTATGCTTGACCTGCTGAGTGTTTCTAGCATTCTGTTATTACTTCAGATATCTAGCATCTGCAATTTTTTTGATTTTGTAGTTATTTAGGTTGTGGGGCCCAAGAAGTTACCAGTGTCCTTTAACAAGGACACAGATGGTCTCAGCTGGAAGTGGCATGGAGCCAGGAATGACTGATTCAGCTAATGCTGGTCATAGCCTCCCTCCACAAAGCCAGACTGGATGACCAAAGAAGAACAAATTTTCTTTTTTTCTCTGCCAACGAATGGGATGTTAACTCTTTTGTCACATTCCAACCTCCAGTCCACCCCAATTCCACTGTAGCTTTAAAATCTAAGAACTACTTTCCAACTTGTAAACTGAGGTGAGGGTAAGGGATGGATAATAGTAAGTGAGGAACACCCAACCATACAGCACTACCCTTGGTTGAAGGTGACTTAGAGCCTCCACCAAAAAGTAGCAGCTGCTGTATCCGCAGATTGAAGTCTGTGAACTATAATTGCCAGCTCACAGACACTTCAATCTTTACAAAGGCCCGTCTGGAATGATTTCTTTCTAAGGAAAAAAATCATAGGAGGATCTTTATGAATACAAGGACCCTATTCTATATTGGAGGGTGGGGTATAGTCACTTTCGTTCACATGTCAGGTGGCATGCTAGCATAGTGGTTAGCACAACGCTTTACAGTACCAGTGACCCAGGTTCAGTTCCTGCTGCTGCCTGTACGGAGATTGTACATTCTCTGCGTGACCATGTGGGTTTCCTCTGGGTGCTCTGGCTTCCTCCCACAGTCCAAAGATGTACCAAGTGGTAGGTTAATTGTTCATTTATGAATCGTCCAATGATTAGGCTAGGGTTAAATTGGGGATTGCTGGGCCGTGAGGCTCGAAGGGCCAGAAGGGAGGATTATTTTTAGATAGATTGATAGATATCATTCATTAATTTCAGCATGATCAACTCTGCCTCTTGTTACGCCAATTACATAATAACAAGCTCTTTTGACCCAATTTCTTCTGCTAAATAATTCAAAATGGTCATGCATGTTGATCAGGTGGGGAAATTCAAAGGATAAATACGATCAGTCAGAGTGATTGACACCAGAGAGTGCTTGGCCCAATTTCCCAACAAGTAGAAACTCCACAAATTACGGACGAAAACTTCAAAATGCAGAATTCAGCTTTTTCTACAGATGTAATTGGGTTTGATGATTAGGAATTGATGTGGGGATCAGCAGAACAGTAATCACATAGAACATAGAAGCGTACAGCACATGAACACGATGTTGTGCCAAACCAGCTAAAAAGCAAACCAAAACCACCCAAACACTAATCCCTCCTACCTACAAATACGTAGATATCCCTCTATTTCCGTTACATCCACGTGCCTATCCAAACATCTTTGAAGAGCCTTTAATGTATTTGCTTCTACCACCATACCAGGCAGCGCATTCCAGGCATCCACCACTCTGAGTAAAATACTTACCCCACACATCCCCCTTGAACCCACCCCTCTCACCTTCCATGCATGCCCTCTGGCATTAGACATTTCAACCCTGGGAAACAGACACACTCTGTCCACTCTATCTATGTCTCTCAAAGTCTTGTAAACCTCTATCAGGTTTCCCCTCAGCCTCCGGTGCTCCAAAGAAAGAAACCCAAGTTTATCCAGCCTCTCATGATAGCACAAGCCCTTTAAACCAGACCAGACAGCATCCTGGTGAAGCTCTCCTGCACCTTCTCCAGAGCCTCAACATCCTTCCTATAGTGGGGGCGACCAGAACTGTACACAATACTCCAGATGTGGCCTAACCAGAGTTTTATAACGTTCGACCATAACCTCCTGACTTCTGAACTCAATGTCGCAAATAATAAAAGCAAGCTTTTCATAAGCTTTCTTAACCACCTTATTGACCTGTGTAGCCACCTTCAAGGAACTAGAACTTGGATCCCAAGATCTCTCTGCTCAGCAACATTGTAAAGGACCTTGCCTTTAACAATGTATTGTCTCAACAGCTTCTGCGTAAGTTGGGAAAGATGAAACAGATCCCTTCCACTGATTGGACATTGGAAGGCTGAATAGAAACATTATTGTTTTCATAAATGAGTAATAATTTCATAAACCTAAATTTGTAATTTAAATTTGCATGCTTCTGAAACCACTTGTCACATAATACTTATCAACTTAATCTGCTGCTTTGATTGATGATCTCAAATGGGTCTATCTAGAAATTCCTTAAAAAGTCATACAAAACATTATTTTTGTGACTTTCATTTCATTGCACAAGTTGTAAAACTGATTTTTAGTAACTATGTTTCAATGTATTTGGCTAGGCCGTGGAATGCAAATAAGCAATAGATTTTCTCCAATTGTACTGACCTGACACAGTAGCTGTCTCTTTCATTACATTGTTAAGTGATAAAATAATTGCTATTTTCTGCTGAGGGACTCTGGTTATGTTGCCAGACAGTATTATAGGACTCCCATGCTTTGTGAACTTGACTTCCAACTGGGAAAAAAACATCTGCTCTCCATCAAGATTTTGCAAGTTGGTCCATCCCTAGAACAAAATCAGACAAGTCATCAAAAGACTGGAATATTGAAACAATGAACAAGGAATTCAGAAGCCCAGGAGGTACATCTTAAAATAGCATTACAGCTCTATTCCGAGCTGCCCCCAATTCACCACAATGTGCCCAAATGGAACGTATTATAACCCAGAAGAATGAGCAAGTCAGTGATGTTGGGGCACTTTCTTGAACTGCAGCTGGTATTTTGGTGGCGGTATTCTCACAGGCCTATCGACCAACGAATAATGATTGATGATATATTTCCAAGTTAGTGCAGTAGAAATCCTTGAAGGGAGCTTACAAGCAGCAGCATTCACATGAATTAACAGCTTTGTACTTACTGGTGGAGATCTTGTGTTTGGGAGGTGCTCTCAGTAACTGCCATTCATTCTCAAAATGACACACAGGTTAGGCACAGAGAGACCATGTAGTTGATAGGGTGCCAATCAAGAGGGCAGTTTTTTCCTGGAAAGTGTTGATCTTCTCAATCGTTGAAGCTACCGAGGAGTATTCCCCCACGCTCCCGAATCAGGCCTGACAGCAGAAAGGCTTGGTAGAGTCAGAAGATGAATCACCTACCACAGCCTCTGACTGTTCTTGCAGCCATGGTTTTAATGTGGCAGATTCCTAGTCAGGGGTGATCCCAGGATGTGGAAGAGGAAGGGCTTGGTGATGGTAATGCTAGTGAAGGAAAAGGACTATTTCCTTCCAACCTCAAAGACTTATGAATTGGTGGGTTAGTAAGTCCATAGTTATAGGAACAGAATTAGGCCATTTCGCCCATCGAGTCTGCCTCGCCATTTCATCATGGCTGATCCATTTCCCTCTCAACCCTGACCTCCTGTCTTCTCCCCGTATCCCTTCATGGCCTGACTAATCAAGAATCTATCAACCATTACCTTAAATACACACAATGACTTGACCTCCACAGCTGTCTGTGGGAAAGAATTCCACAGATTCCTACTCCCTGGCTAAAGACATTCTTCCTCATCTCTGTTCTAAATGGATGTCTCTCTATTCTGAGGTTGTGTCTTCTGGTCTTGGACTCCCCCACCATAGGAAACATTCAATCCACCTCCAGTCTATCGAGACCTTTCAAAATATAAAAGGTTTCAATGAGGTCACCCCTCATTCTTCTGAATTCCACTGAGTGCAGGCCTGGAGCCATCAAACCTCATATTATAAGCCGCTATAAATTGCCCTTGGTGTGTAGGTGACTGAGAGGATCCGAGGGAATTGATAGAAATGCAGGGAGTAATTAGTGTGCATCTTGATGTACAGCACAGAATTGCTGGGAAGAAATAGCTGATCGAGTGCTATATGATTCAATGACACCTATCAGTCTACACTTCTAAAACTAACGATTGCTGCAAACCATTGAGATGGATGGAAATATTTCAAGAAGTCAAGAAATCAATGGTTTTGGTAGTCACACTAACCTTGAAATGGGGTTGGAAGTGATAATACCTACTAGGAGGTCCTCCAGCCAACGGGGAACCATGAGAGCCAAGGGCACAAATAATGTACCAGAGATAGAGGGTAGTCAGGAAAGTAATTGCACGCACTTATGTCTGGTAATAGCTTCACCCACATACTCCATTAATTCCTCTCTTCCAATACAAGCATGGCAATGCTGATATACCTTTGTTTTAACACTCATTTCACATCCTAAACACATAAGGTGATTCAATTTTTATACATGTGCAGCTATTCAACTATAGGGGGCTGGAGATCTGAAGTGGACCTAGCCTTTGATATGTCATCTAGAAGAAAGGTCAGTGCTAATCATAGCCCCAGTTACCTCGAGACAATACATCACCCCCAACTCTATGCACAAGACTGCTGTACAGGACCGAAAGAAGCTGCAGAGGATCATAAATTTAGTTGGCACCATCTTGGGTATTAGTGTACAAAGCACCCAGGACATCTTCAAGGAGCGGTGTCTCAGAAAGGCAACGTCCATTATTAAGGACCTCAAACACCCAAGGCATGCCCTTTTCTCACTGTTACCATCAGGTAGGAGGTACAGAAGCCTAAGGGCATAAACTCAGCAATTCAGGAACAGCTTCTTCCCCTCTGCCATCCGATTCCTAAATGGCCATTGAACCCATGAACACTACCTCACATTTTTAATAGATAATATTTCCGTTTTAAATGGGTTTTAATCTATTCAATATACATTTACTGTAATTGATTTACTTATTTATTTATTTTCTTCTATAGTATGTATTGCATTGAACTGCTGCTGCTAAGTTAACAAATTTCATGACACATGCCGGTGATAATAAATCTGATTCTCATTCTGATTCTTACCTTATGGATAAGTCTTTTATGCGGCACCTTATCAAATGCCTCTGGAAATCCAAGTAAATAATGTCCATCTGTTCCCCTCTATCCACTACACTCATTATATCCTCAAAGAACTCCAGTAAGTTTGTCAGACATGACCTGCCTTTGCTGAATCCATGCTGCGTCTGCCTTATGGATCCATTTCTTTCCAGATGCCTCGCTATTTCTTCTTTAATGATAGCTTCAAGCATTTTCTCAACTACAGATGTTAAACTAACTGGCCTATAGTACATGCTTTTTCAAACAGTGGCATGACATTTGCCATCTTCCAATCTGCTGGGACCTGCCCAGAGTCCAGAGAATTTTGGTAAACCTCGACTATATTTTCTGCCATTTCTTTCAGTACCTTGGGATGCATTACATCAGGACCAGGGACTTATCTATCTCAGGCCCACAAGTTTGCTCAACATTCCCTTACATTCATGTGCTTATCTAAATGTCTCCTAAAATCCCTATCACCACCCCAGGCAGCACATTCCAGGCAACCTTGTAAAAAAATTTGCCCCTCACGTCTCCTTTCAACTTACTCCTCTCATATCTGTGTCTCTCATAATCTTATAAACCTCTGTCAGATCTCCCCTCAACCTCTGCTGCTCTGGAGAAAACAACCCAAGTTTGTCCAACCTCTTGTTACAGTACATGTCCTCTGATCCAGGCAGCATCCTGAAAAACCTCTTCTTCGTCCTCTCCAAAGCCTTGACATTCTTCTGATAATGGGATGACCAGAACTGTTTGCAATACTCCAGATGCAGCCACACTAGAGTTTTAGAAAGCTGCAACAGAACTTCCTGACTTTTGAAATCAATGTCTCAGCTAAAGGCAGGCATGCCAGATGCCTTTTAACCAGCCTATCAACCTGTGTAGCTACCTTCTGTGATCTAAGAATTCAGGCCTTAAAATCTCTCTGCTCATCAACTGCTTTAAGGGTCTTGCCCTTAACAGCGTACTGTCTCTTTATAATTGACCTATCAAGGCGCAGCACTTCGTATTGGCCGGGCAAAAACCCCATCTGCCATTTCTCCGCCCATAGCTGCAACTGATCTTTATTTATTTATTTATTGAGGTACAGCACGGAATAGGCTGTTCTGCCCATTCAGGCCATGCTGTCCAGCATGGTTTAATCCTAGTCTAACGGCAGGACAATTTACAATGACCTATTAACCTACAACCAGCATGCCTTTGGACTGTGGGAGGAAATCAGAGCAGCTGGAGAAAACCCACAATGCAAGAATGTATAAACTTCTTACGGGCAGCGGCGGGAATTGAACCCGGGTTCCCTGGACTAAAAACCGCTGTTCTAACCACTATGCTATCGTGTCGCCCTAATTGCACTGTATTCCTTACCAATCTTTGTATCATCTGCAAATTTAATAACCTACCATTTATATAATCTACTAAATCATTTATATACATCACAAACAGCAGAGGTCCAAGTACAGATCCCTGCAGAACACCACTAATCACAGATCTCCAGCTAGAATACGTCCCTTTAACTACTACCCTCCCTCCAATGGCAGGCCAGTTCTGAACACAAATGTCCAATTAACCATGGATCCCACACATCTCAATCTTCTGGATGAGGCTCCCATGAGGGACCTTGTCAAATGTCTTACTAAAATTCACATGGACAAAATCCACGGCTTTACCTTCATAAATCAACCTCATCACCTCATCTAAAAACTCAATCAAGTTAGTAAGACACAACTTGCCCCACAAAAAGCCAAGCTGGATCTCCCTAGTTAGGCCATGGTTTTCCAAAAAGTCATAAATCTTATCCCTAAGAATCCTCTCCAATAACTTCCCCACCACTGATATGAGATTCACTAGTCTATGGTCTCCAGATCGTCCCCAGTTCTCTTCTTTAATAATGGAACAACAGTAGCTACTTGCCAGTCCTGTGGGATCTCACCTGTGGCTAGAGAGGACATGACAGTATTGGTGAAGGCCCTGGCAATTTCATCTCTTGCCTCTCTCAATAACTTGGAGTATATCCTATCAGGCCCTGGGTACATCAATTTTAATGCTCTTTAAGAGACCCACCACTACCTCCTCTTTTATCTCAAAATGCCTTCCCTATCCTCCAAATCGTTCTCCTTAGTAAAGACTGGTGTAAAGTACTCATTTAGGACATCATCCACATCCTCCACATCCAAGTAAATGTTCCCTCCTTTATCCTTGAGTGGTCCATTTATCCCTCTCCCCAGTTATCCTCATGCTCTCGATTGGTGTAAATCTTCATTGTGGATTAAGTGTGTCACAGTGTGCAAAATAGGTAATGAAGCTCTTTTGGAAGCTTGGCATAAAACAAAATTGGGTTGACCTACTGTATGTTTTCTACTTTAACACTACTGAAGCAATCTCATCTTATCATTCCTAATGGACAAGTCTGGAAGTGGCTTATGGGGAACATTTTGTTCCTAGACATATACAACACAGAGGGAGCGTTGTGAGTGCACAGTCCTCTGTGATTCATTTTTATGAGACTTATGTTAATGTATTGTATTCATCTTCGAGGTCAGATGATAACATTCCAACATCCAAACCAGTATCTGAATATCACTGCAAAGGGCAAAGTAACCAAAGTCAGAATATGTCTCTGTGCCCAATCAATAAAGATTTCCACTCATGGAATCAGACCTCCAAGTTCAAAGGTATAATAACAAGAACCTACCTTAACCCACCAGGGGAACAGATGAGCTGTACATATCTATTTAAAACAAACATTCAGGAGAGCAGTTTGCCAACTGTACCTTAATATAATACAAGTCTCTGCCGTTAATGAGAACTTCGAGCTTTCCTGTGTGAGTGTGTTTTATTTTTGCAATTTCTCCTGCAAAACCAAAATAAAGAGTATTAACTATGTGCATAATATTTGCCAGTATTGTATTCTAAATTTTTTCCAGAGCTTGCTGCCAAATAGGGAATCAAAAAACTATTTTCTGTAGATCAGTAATCTATTAAAACTTTATTGCACAGGTGTGGTGCTGGATCCTGCCCCAAACATGGCAACATACCAAGGATAAAGTTGCAATAAAAAAGAAACAGGACAAAAATAGTTCATTATTATAAACCAGCTTTTCATTCAAAATAAACTGATTAGTGGTAAGTATGATCTTGTTTTAAAGAATGAAATTGGACAAAGATTTTTCTCAGTTAGTTAGCACTTTTTAAAACAATTCCAAAGCACTTCACAATTCTGTTATTGTAAAATCTGACACCAAACCTCAAATATTGGGACAAGTGAATAAAAGCTGGTCAAGGTTAATCAGCGGAGTACTGATGATTGCCAGGATGAGTAAGAATGTAAACAACTTTATTAAACATTGAAGGAGAATATCTACCCCCTTTACACTTTGTGACTGAAGTTAAAAAAACTCCAGCATTTCTTGCTCTTCCTTACCTCACCTCCACATTGATAATTGCTTTCAAATATAATTGAATGACACAGGAGGTGAAAAAGCTCCCAATTCCAGCAGAACAGTGCTGAGACCATTTGAAGCATCATCATCAGCTCCTTCATTGTGTACCGCGGATTCTACATTGCATCTTACCCTTTGGTAGGATTCTCATTGGTTGGGTAATAATGCATTTAGGAACCATAGACAACCTCTGGGATCGTGGCTTTTTAACTTAGCTAGTACATTGCTCATTCCGTCTGATTGCTGTATTGGAGGGAAATGAGGAATTGCTGTGCTGGTGTTTCACAGAGACATGGTTCACTTTAGATGCACCAGATAAGATGGTAAGACCCAAGGGCTTCTCAATATATTGGTTGGACTGAACTGCTGATTTGGAGAAGGCAAAAGGTGTGGGGGGGGGGGGTTGGGTCTGTGTTTCATGATAAATTCTTTGAGGTGCTCAGATGCAGCAGTTTTGTTGCATTCTTGTTCTCCAGCCTGGAACAACTAATGATTAAATGCCAACTGTTCTACATATACCTACCAATGAGCTCTCTTCTGTGATGCTGACTGTAATTTACATATTCCTAATTGCCAATATTAAGCAGGCACTCAAGATACTGAATGCTACGATCAGCAAACAAGAACCAGCCTACCCTGATGCCTTTCAAATCATTGCTGGGGACTTCAATCAAGCTTGTTTGAGGAAATCTCTGCCCAATTACTATCAACATATCACTTGCAGCACCAGGGGCCCCAACACATTTGATCACTGTTACACTACAAATAGAAATGCCTACTGTTCCACGGTAGACTTATTTGAGTAAATCTAATCACTTAGCTGGCCTCCTCCTACCTGCATGCAGGCGGAGGCTAAAGAGCAAGACTCCAGAGGTAAGGACAACAAAGAGGTGGTCTTGGGAGGCAGAGGAGTGATTACAGGATTCCTTCAAATCTGTGGACTGGGCCGTGTTCAAGGGCTCATCAGGGGATCTGAACTAATATATGACAGCTGCCATAGACTTTACAAAAACAGTCATGGACAACTGTGTGTCCACAAAATCATTCAGTGTCTTCCCTAAGCAGAAGCTCTGGATGAACCATGAGATCCACAATTTACTGAGGGCCAGATATCTGGACATCTTGCATATAACTTGGTCACTAGAACTGAATACAACTGAAGATAATTACAAGTAGTCCAGGTATGATCTCCAGAAAGCCATTTCACATGCAAAGTGATAATTCTGGACCAAACTTGAATCTCTGAATGATGCTCGACAACTGTGGCAGGACTAGAATGACATCACCTCCTACAAAGTTAAACTAAGTGACAGAGGTGACAAGAAGGCTTTCCTCTCAGATGAGCTCAATGCCTTCTATGCTCGCTTTGACCATCAAAACATGGAGGCACCTTCACAAACTCCCACAGCCCCCAATGATCCTGTGATTTCAGGCTCTGAGGCCGATGGATGTACACCTTTCAGGAAAGTGAACCCACTGAAAGCATTTGGCCCAGACTTGGCACCCGGCTGGACAATACCGTTGATAATGATGAATCAGCTCACAGGAGGGGGACTGAAAATCTGGCTGAGTGGTGCCACAACAGCAATCTCTCATTCAACGTCAGTAAGACCAAGGAGCTGAACATTGATTTCAGGAGGAGGAGACCTGAGGTCCATGAGCCAGTCCTCATCAGGGAATTAGAGTTGGAAACTTGTGTTAATCAACTGGCTGGAGTGTTGACTGATATCTTTAACTTCTCACTTTGACAGTCTGAGGTATGCACCTACTTCAAGCAGTCTTCGATTATACTGGTGCCTAAGAAGAATGTGGTAACCTGTCTCAGTGACCATCATCCAGCAGCACTTTCATCCACGGTGATGAAATGCTTTGAGAAGCAGATGATGAAATATATCAACTCGTACAAAGCTGGATGAACTCAGCAGGTCAGGCAGCATCCGTTGAAATGAGCAGTCAACGTTTCGGGCCGAGACCCTTCGTCAGGACAGCATCTGCAGTGTACTTTGTGAAATATATCAACTGCTGCCTGAGGAGCCTACCAGCACAACAGGTCAAAACCAGGTGCTATTTCATTGGCTCTTCACTCCATCCTGGAACATATGGGCAGCAAAGGTGCTCTGCATTGACTACAGCTCGACATTCAATACCATCAGCCCCTCAAAACCAATCAATAGGCTTCAATATCTCCTTGTGCAACTAGATCCTTGATTTCCTCACTTGCAGACACCAGACAGTTCGGATTGGAAATAGCATCTGCTCCACGATCTCCAACAGCACAGGTGTACCACCCGGCTGTGTGCACAGCCCCCTGCTCTACTCGCTTTATACTTATAACTGTGAGGATAAGTCCAGTTCTAATACCATATTTAAGTTTGCTGGACAATACCACTGTTGATGGTGATGAATCAGCTTACAGGAGGTGGACTGAAAATCTGGCTGAGTGGTGCCACAACAACAACCTCTCATTCAACGTCAGTAAGACCAAGGAGCTGAACATTGACTTCAGGAGGAGGAGACCTGAGGTCCATGAGCCAGTCCCCAAAAGGGAATCAGAGTTGGAGAGGGTCAGAAGTTTGCAAAGTTTCGGCATGTCATGTAAAACTTCGACAAACTTCTATAGATGTGTAGTGGAGAGTATATCGACTGATTGTATCATGGCGTAGTATGAAAATACCAATGCCCTTGTATAGGAAAGCCTACAAAAAGTAGTGGATATGGCCCAGCCCATCATGGGTAAAGCCCTCCCCACCACTGAGCAGTGGTGTCGCCGGAAATCAGCATCCATCAAGGACCTCCACCAATCAAGCCATGCTCTTTTCTTGCTGCAGCCATCAGAAAGGTGGTACAGGAGCCTCAGGACCTGCAGCACAGGTTCAGGATCAGCTATTATCTCTCAACCATCAGACTTTTGAAACAAAGCGGTTAACTTCACTCAGCCCATCACCAAACTATTCCCACACCCTATGGACTCACTTAAAAGGACTCTTCATCTCATGCTCTCAATATTCATTGCTTATTTATTTTTATTATTATGTTTTCTCTTTCTTTTTTGCATGGTTCGTTTTTTTTGCAGGTTGGTTGTTTCTCCATTCTGTTGGGGATGAGTCTTTCACTGATACTGTTAATGTTTCTTGTATTCACTGTGATTATGCACAAGAGAATTAATCTCTGGGTTATATATGGTGACAGATGATAATAAATTGACTTTGAACATTGTTAAGTAAATTATTACGAATTTAGTTCTACTGATCTTGATTACTCATATCACTTACACAAAATTTTAAGAATTCAATACATTTGAAGTTACACAGCCCAGCTCACCAACTATTGTTATCATCTTCTTTGGATGAACAATTTTGGCTAATAGCTTCCGTTTGGGGTAGTTCATTTGAAAATCGATGGCTATGTCCCTTTTGACTTCTGACTGTGGAGTTCCCATATAAAAGTGTAGTATAGCCTCAGCTGGAAACCAGGTGTTCTTCTGGAAAAGAAAAGTAATTTGTTAAATCATTGTAGTGTTTTGTTTGTTTTGCTGATACCTGGGAGAATGAGAAAAAGCATAAGTGTTAATAGTGGTTATTTTTGAGTTGGTACAGTACTAATAATTTTTCAGCAAAATATCCCCCAAATATTATATAATTTGCCATTATTTTTGAATGTTATTTAAATTCAGGCCATGTTTACAGGATCTAAAAATTACAAATTAGCGTAAGACTTTGAACATAAAGACCAGTGCATTGGGAAATATTGCCAAATAAAAACAGAAAATGCTGGAGGAACTCAGCAGGTCAAGCAACGTCAATGGAAATGAATAAACAGTCGGCGTTTTGAGCTGAGAACCTTCATCAGGGCAAGAAAGGAAGGGGGAAGATGTCACAATAAGGTGGTGGGGAGGGGAAAAAGGACAAGCTAGAAAGCAATAGGTGAAGCCAAATGGATGGGAGAAGAGGGATGAAATAAGAAGCTGGAAGGTGATAGGTAGAAAAGGCAAAGGGCTGGAGAAGAAGGAATCTGATAGGAGGCGAGGGGAGGAGAGGAGAGGGGACCATGGGAGAACGGGAAAGAAGGAGGTGCTAGGCGGGTGAGGAGAAGAGGTAAGAGGCCAGACTGGGGAATTGAAAAGGAGATTCAACATATTATGTAGTACTCGAGACAAACAATAGAACGTACTGGTTGAGAGAATTTCTCACAATCATCTCTGTAAAACAGATACCAATAGGAATTTCATATCCGAATGAGAAACTGTCAACTCAGAGAAACTGGCAAATTATTCAAAGTAAAACATAACAGGATGTGAGTAATTACAAGCATCGAATAAACTAGCACAGCTGCATAACAACCATCAAAAAATAGAAAATAATAGGCAATTTTACTGAGTTTTGAATCGGGCAGCTTTTTTCATCCTTCACTACTAGCAATCTGACTTGAATACATGTCAGTCATTCCACAACATGCTTCCAGCTCCTGTCAAGGATTTCAGTTTGCCATTTTGAAAGCATAATCATGTTTGAGGTGATGGGCAGTTACAACACCAGCAAGTAGGCACATTAATGTCTTGCCTGGTGTCAGTTTTACTCGCCAGCTGCTCAGCCTTCTTACCCTCACTGCATAAGGAGTGTGAACACACATAGCCAGGAGTGAAATACAGTGTGCGGCAATACCCACCATCAGGAGGGAACTGGGGAATTCGGTTATTTCCCAAACCATTAGCTTATTTTATAAAGTCAGTGAGCCACAAGTTTCAACCAGTTTCTAGCCAAGTGATAAAATAAACTGGAACATGAATTATTTCTCTGACATTCCAGCAGGCTGGAAAACATGCTAATTCATTATATGAAAGCAGTTCAAATGGAAAGATATTGGGAACAAGAATGCCGAGACCTTCCTAAGGCAATCCAGAAATGGGTAGACGAGATAAACATTTTTATTAAACTCTCCATAGTAGCTCCATCATTAGGAAAAGCATTTTCATATACTGTAATCACATAAGAGATGGAGGGGGTGGAACTCAACTTTGGGTGATCGAAACATGTTTGCTACTCTGCCTGATGTTCCTTCCTTTAAGAGTGCTCTGACGTAGATGGGCTCACCTTACTGTTTTCAGAACAATTCAGAAGTTAAATTGAATAGCTCAAGAAAGGTGGTTAAGTAAACGCCAACTTCCTTCTTGGTCATTTCATTTCTGCTCCCAGCCAGCACCAACTGCACACTGTTCATCAATAGGAGACCAACCCTGGATCAATAGTTCAGTGCGAGCAGCACTTACAGCACGACATCGAGCTTACAACGCTGGAGATCAACTAGAGCTCAAGGAAACCAGCTCTGATCTGCGCAAAGCTATCGAGGCTGCGAACCAACAAAATAGGGAGAAAATTGAGTCAAGATTCACAACAAGTAGCACACGTGATTTGTGGTGTGGGCTGCCTACCATCGCAGACTTCAAAGCCAAATGTTATGGTGCCGCCAACATCACGGCCTCTCTCCCAGATGAGCTTAATTGCTTTTACCCTCAGTTCGATGTCGCTAACTCTGAGCCTCCGAGGAAAGCCACCGCTACAACCTGGTCATCTCTGAGGCTGAGGTACGCAGATGTTTCCAACAAATGGCTGTGAGACCGGACGGCGTCCCAGGGTGGGTACTCAGGATGTGCACAGCACAACTAGCAGGTGTGTTTACAGACATTTTTAATCTCTCCCTCTCCCAGTGTACAGTGCCCTCCTGCTTCAAATTATCCACCATTGTCACTGTACCAAAAAAGACCAAGGTAACTTGCCTGAATGACTGGCGTCCTGTTGCACTCACCTCAATAATAAGCAAGTGCATTGAGAGGCTGGTCAAGGATCATATCTGCAGCATGCTACCACCCAAACTGGACCCCTACAACTCACCTATCAACACAAGCAATTCACAGATGACACAATAGCCACTGCTTTACATTTCGTCCTTACACATCTGGAGAAGGGTGCTTATGTGAGAATGCTGTTCTTGGACTACAGTTCACCATGCAACACCATAATTCCATCCAGGCTCAACAAGAAGCTCAGAGATCTCGGCCTTGATCCTGCCTTGTGCAACTGGATCCTGGACTACCTGTCAGATTGCCGGCAGGTTGTAATAGTGGGCTCTCTCACCTCTAACCCTCTGACTCTCAATACAGGAGCCCCTCAGGGCTGCGTACTGAGTCCCCTCCTTTACTCCCTGTATACCCATGACTGTGTTGCCACCCACAGCTCCAATTTGCTAATTAAATTTGCCAACGACACTACATTGATCGACCTCATCTCAAACAATAACAAGGTGGCCTACAGGGAAGAAGTCATCTCTTTGACACTGTGGTGTCAAGGAAACAACCTCTCTCTCCCTCAATGTCGCAAAAACAAAGGAGCTGGTTGTGGATTACAGGAGGAATGGAGATGGGCTAACCCCCATTGACATCAATGGATTTGGGGTTGAGAGGGTAAACAGCTTCAAGTTCCTCAGTATCCACATCAACAAGGACCACACGTGGTCTAGACACACCAGCCGTGTGGTGAAAAAGGCACAACAGTGCCTCTTTCACCTCAGACGGTTGAGGAAGTTTGATATGGGCCCCCAGACCCAAAGAACTTTCTTCAGGGGCACAATTGAGAGCATCCTGACTGGCTGCATCACTGCCTGGTACGGGAACTGTAATTCCTGCAATCACAGGATTCTGCAGAGAGGTGCGGACAGCCCAGCAAATTTGTAGTTGTGAACTTCCCATGATTCAGGATATTTACAAAGACAGGTGTGAGAAAAGGATCCATAGGGTCATTGGGGACCCAAGCCATCCCAACCACAATCTATTCCAGCTGCTACCATCTGGGAAACGGTACCACAGCATAAAAGCCAGGACCAACAGGCTCCGGGACAGCTTCCTCCACCAGGCCATCAGGCTGATGAACTCATGCTGATTTGAGTGCACTCTATATTACATTGACTGTGCTGTTTATTATAAATTACTATGACTGCACATTTAGATGGCGATGTAATGTAAAGATGTTTACTCCTCATGCAAGAAATAAAGTCACTTTATTTCAGTTCGATATTGTGAGTGGACACCACCAGCTGAAGCTAGCCCACATCTCCTAACTGCATTTGCCATGAGGTCAGTGGAGTGAAAGCTAGTGCTGGCTGGAGGTGAAGATGAGCAAGGACGCAGTGAATAACGGTAGAATGTCAGAGAGTGTAGACTTTTCTTGAGCTTGCAGGAGGAGGTAGAAAGTTGGGATGTCAGGCACCTCTCCTCCAATTAGAGACATTAAAGGCAGGGCACCAGATACATGTGAAAATCAATGCCACATGCTGTGGGGACTCAAGACCTCACACTCCTGGTTCAGGTCAGTGAATGCAACTGCAGATACCAAATCCTTCCAACAGCGCCACCAGCCTGCCCTAAACCTGTCACATCCCCTTCCCCACCTTCCAACAATGTCAATCGAATTGGCTTCATGCACATCAGGCACAGCATACACCTTTATCATTAGAGTTGTGTTTCCTGACAGATTTCATGATGATCAGCGAGATGCTTCTCTTTCTTTTTAGGACAACAAAGTGTTTATCCAGTGCCAGGAAGTAACCAGAAAAGACAGGACATCACTGTAGGTCTGAACTCCCAGAGAGAAGATGGTTCTGGCCATTAGTGGAGTGACAATTGCTGAACTCCAGGGCAAAGGAGGGAATGAGTTGGTTTAGGGCAAGGCCATCCTCACACCTGATCCTCTGTTTCATATCACTTTTCTATCTTAACCATTTTGGTGTCACTCAGTAAGCGGCTCATAATCCTCCCACCACACTGCCCAGAGATCGACGAGTCACAGAGAGACACAACACAGCCAAAGTCCCTTCCACCTACTGAGCCTGTCAGGGTGTATTCTGGATTTATGGACTATAGCAAATATTAATTTCAACAGCAATCTGTCTTCAAATCTGAATGCCAATTGTAGATTGAATTTAAAATGCTGCTCAGAACAATGATCTTCCTGGAGCTGCAGATTGGGGTGATTGCAAACCAGGAAACAACTTCTTGACCTGAGATGTCTGCATATGTATGAATGCAGCTCAGAGACAGCGGTGATTAACATTCAGTCTAGGATGTTTGGAGTGTTGGTGTAAAGATCTAGGTGTTTGAACATTATATGTAACTCAGAGGAAGTTCTATAAAATGCATTGTAACTATAGAATTATCTTGTTTGATCTTTAGCATATAATAGTGATCCAATGTTGGGTCAGGGAGTCTCTTCCGGGAGTGTCTCCAGTATGATACTTGCTTGCTGTGCTGAATAAAGACCTCTATATCACTGGCTTCAATATTCTCTCCGGTGACTACGTTCACAGTCACATCAGAGCCCATGGAGGCCACAAGCATCAATTTTTCACATTAATCCCAGCCAAACCTATTTGATTCTTCCCACATTCCCATCGACTCCTCCTAGATTCTGCCACTCACCTACACAATAGGGGTGATGTACAGTTGCCAATTAACCTACCAGCTTGTGCGTCTTTGGGATGAGAGAGGAAACTGGAGCACCCAGAAGGGTGCAGGCCTAGATCTGCTCCATGTCATTCTCCACCGCTGACTGCAGTCTCCTCCACTGACACTTAGCAGCTGTCATATCTGCTATGTGGTGATCACTGGAACAGAACCAGGCTTGGCCGAGACACAAAGGAGTTGGCTTTTAAGAAAATGCACACAGATGACAGGCTGTGTTTTGAACATGGCCTGATCTACATAATAATTTAATTTCTGCACTTTGTGGCAGCTTAAGTTTAGGATTGTGGCCAAGCAGACACTGACATCGTTTCAGAGAGGTACAAGGCTAGTGGCAGAAGATGAACAAAATGACACAGAGGTGCAGCTAGTAGCACCAGCGGCCAAATTCAATCCTGACCGCAAGTTCTGTTTGTGTGAGGTTTGCCGCTATCACTTTCACTGTGCATGTCTTCACTCGGATTCCAGACAACTTCTGCATCTCAAAACCCTGTGGGTTCGTCAGTTAACTTGTCACTAAATCCTCCTTAGTGGTGGGTACTACATACTTGGAAGAGTTGACAGGAATGTGAGGATATTAGGTTTTAGGGGAAATTAACAAAGGGAATTGGATGTTCTGTGAGCTGAAATAAACCTCAATGAGTTGAATGATTTCCTGGTATGTTGCGAGGAAGGATGGAAACAAAAATATCACCAGTTTTCGTCTAAGAGGAGCCAGATGTGAAACAAGCTTGTTACTGGAATCATTCTGATGGCCAGTGGTACTTTTTTTCTTGACCTTCTCCGATGTTGCAATTCCAGTTGTAACAGGCTGTGTCAGTGGAGATATCCCATATTGTGATCATTGAACAATCTGAGTAGACGTGGCCTCCTCCCCCTCACTCTTCCTGCATCTTGCCCTCCTACATGCCCACTGCTCAGTCCGCCAGCTGTGTTGTACTACACAGAGTTTCCTCCCATAATCTGCAAATATTAGCCCAGTGAGAACTCTTTCAGGCTTTCATAATTTTCCATAGCTGAGCGCTAACAATAAAATAAATATTCTATCAAAGCTCTAGTTTGAATGGCTTTTTATTCTATTCACTGGGAATAAGAGATTAAAAATGAATTCACTCAAAATAATGTTTAGATAATTTATCAGTCGGTTGTCAACAATGTCCAGCTTCTACAGATTTTTGACTTTTTTTTCTGTTTGAATTTGGTTTGGCTCCAGCTACTGTTTTCTGTGCAATTTAATAAGCTGGCAATTTGAAATTAAATCATCTCTCTGGGTTATTTAAAGAGAGGCTGTGTGTAGCCATGGATTTGTGGCTGTGGTGTACCTGATGAAACATTTTTGAAGTGGAGCCTGGAATTATTGGATACTGATTCCTGATCACAATTCCCAGGAGCAGAGGCTCAGTTCCCAGCCCATGAATGAATCTTGAGCAATAGTATTTCAATTCCATCTTTACTACAATATTTTGTTCAGACCCTTGTCTTACTTTCACATGTTCATTCAACAATAGAAAAAGCCATTTGGCCCATTAAAACTATGTCAGCTCAGAGAACAATCCCATTCCCCCAACTATTTTCCTGTAGCCTATTGTTCCCCTATTCTCTAACGACCCTACCACTGATCTACACAGAAGGGATAATTTTCAATGGCAATTAACATACGAACTCACAAGCCTAGATGAAAGGTGATGCAGAGATCCAACCTGTGATGCACTGGGACACATCATCAGTGATGCAACCTGAGGTCCACGGGGTGTTTTGGGTCTTTCAACATCAGACATCCTTGCCTGGGTGTCCCAGCCAGGGTTGATCAGGCCCTGGCTTGTGTCCCAGCAGCAATGATTCACAGGTCACACCTCTTGATCCAAAGCCAATCTGGAGGCTCACTCAGCAGCCTCTGTGGTGGTCCTGGTGGCTCTTTTCTGTGTAGCCTCTGTAGTGTGACGGAGGGAGTAGGTTCTGCACAGCAAGCAGCCAGCAAAACCGATACACCCCACCTCGTACTCTCCAGTGTCTCCAGCACTGCTCCACCAACTCTTAGCATTTGGTTTCTTACACTCAAACACCTCCTCAACCTGGTCTTCCCAAGGAACTGTCCATTCTACCATGACCACCTGCTTTGAGGTTTCTGATAGAATGGCAATGTCAGGCCTCAGGGATGATGGTGTGATGAACTCAGGGAAATTTAACTGCTTGCCAAGATCGACTTCCAGTTGCCAGTCAGACGCCGTGACTAGCAAGCCTGCTGATGACCTGGGCTGAGGCTGTGGTTGGTCAGAGTACCCAGGGGGAAAAGTCACGTGGTCACAAGGAGAAGGTGCATACTCCACGCAAACAGCAATTATAATGGAACCCAGGTGTTTGGCTCTCTACCACCCTGCAGTTGTCCAAGAGGTTACTGGAATATCTGCAGCACCTACATTTCCTCCACTCTTATCTCTGTGACACTGATAATGAAGTGTGAATAACTGGCTGCTCGTGGGGAACAGAGATGAACCTTTGTTGATTCAAATAGAACTCCTAATTATGAAGTAAGCATTCTGGATTTATAAAATAATGAGAGGCTTAGTAGGATAGATAGAGTCTCTTTCCTGGGGTATAAACATTAAATACCAGAGGGCACAGATTTAATGGGATAGGGGGAAAATTTAACAGAATGTGCAAGGAATTTTTTTTACATGAAGAGTGGTGGGTGCCTGAAATTCAATGCCAAGGGACATCGTGAAAAGCAGATACAATACTGATGTTTATCTGACAGACACATGAACTTGACGAGAATGGAGGGATACAAATTCTGGACAGACAGCTGGGTCAATTTTTTTTTGGCATCATGGTTGGTCCAGAATCAGTGGGCCAGAGTGCTTGTTCCTGTACTGTACTGTTCTATATTCTGTTCTGAGCTGAACTCAAGTCTAAACCTCCCCGTGCATCCTTGTTCCGTGAGCTCCAATAAGCCGGATCAGGTCTGACAAGATAGGTGCTGGCAGTGGTTAGTTCTGCAGAATGCACATTCAGTGTTCAGGTGCTGTGCTCTCCTCACACTCCTGATGGACCAGGAGTCACTGCGGTGAAAACTCAGAAAGTAGACACACTGCTCCATCTTTGTCCAGCCAACTCACAGTCTACTGGTACTGAGGTCATTGATAATTTTGATTCTGGTAAATATCTAACAGTCTGGTTTATGTGCTTATTCGATCATATTTATTCATAAGCATCAGTAAGTCTGGAAAGTATGGTCCACTGTCTTCAAGTTATGGGCAATTATCATTCTTTTTATGTAAAAATTCTGAAGAAGTCTCTTTGACCATTCAGCGGACAGAACATTCTACACTTGAACCATTTGCTTAATTTGAATAGCCTTCACCTTAGCAACGTACATGCAAAGCTTAAGTTACAGTTTGATTGATCTCAACATTTTCCCCGTAAACTCCAGAAGGCAAAGGGTATACATGCATTTCCTATGAAAATAATGCCCAATGTTAAGCCTTCAATTATTCCTTTTGCTTCTCTTTCACATTTTGTCAGCTGTGCAGGCTGCCCCGCAGTTATGAAAGCTCAGTTTCCTGACCTTCCTACACATGAATAAGCTGCCACAATATTAAGTTCAGAAGTCCAATGTATAAAAACTAGCCTCCCCTCTTTTGCGCTCTCTCTCTTTTCTTTCAGGAATTGTTTTTTTTTAAATCAATCCTATCTGCTTTGATGCCAAGCAGTAAAATATGTTTACCATATTGACTTCAGGTCATCTGCAAATATAGATCTGTATACCACTCAGGAACTTGTACTATCAAGAATCAAGTTATTGGAATTCTTCATTTTATTAAATGATAACTTAAACAATGAAATGCGTCCGACAACAGAGAGCCCGGTTTGACTGGAGTAGGGCCATAGAGCCACTTTAATTTCAATGCCATTCTGTTTTCTTCTCCACATCAGAGAACATTCCTAAATTGGCAGTAACTCAATAACCAAATAATATCAATACTCAAATTGAGTTAATAAGCTGCAATCTCATTAGAAAACCACAGGGGATTATTTTTGACCATCAAGAAGTGACATTTGTCCATTTATAAGACTATTTTACAAAATTGAACGGTATTCTCATGGTCTGCAAGTTCCCTGCTGTGATCTTTTGTAATATCATTAGAAAATAATTGTGGTGTTTATGATGGCCCTGATTTTAACTACCTCCATCTTTTGAAAATGGATGAGGAAATTACTTGAATAATAACATGTGTTTTTGACACATGCCAAGGAGTTATACATCATGGATGCAGGTCCCTCAGCCCAACCCATTCATGCTGACCAAAGTACCTTTCTGAGCTAGTCTCATTTGCCCGTGTTTGACCTGTAGCCCTTCCTGTCCAGGTATCTGTCTAAATGTCTTTTAAGCAGAATGGTACCCATCTCTACCACTTCCTCTGGCACCTCATTCCCTTTTTGTCAGCTTCGATTTCCTTTCTGTCATTCCCCTATTAACTGGGTCAGAAAGAGACTGGCAATTAAGTACAGTAGTCGAATCTTTTTATAGTTTGAAGGTCGAGTTAAAAGATGCTGTTATGGGGGAATCAAAGTGTGAGGGCCTGGTTTGAAGGAGGGAGGAAACATGAAAAAGGTAAGGTGGAGCGTTGGCTGCTGACTCAAAATTCTCTGTATGTTTTAACGTACATAGGACAAACAACTAATTTTTAATCTTTAATCTCTTTAGAATGATGGGGGCAGGGCCTGCCTCTGAGCAGTGGTGGGTGTAAAATATATATTAATGCTTGCCGGTTGTTTTGACTCTGTGGGTTATGTACTGAACGTAATGTGATAGGAATTCTGGGCTGATGACTTACAGGTAAAAATAATCAGCTGCACATTTGTTCCTCACCTTCCATCTCTCGTGTGTGTTATTCATGGCCACCCAGCTCCCCTGTATCATAAACACAACATCTGCCAACAAGGTGACATGACCTCCTGCGATATTTACTGTCTTGTTCCCTTTGGCAAAAGAAGTCTGCGTGAGGAAATGGTGAAGAACCTCTATGTAGAGTGGATGAGCGAAAAGGAAATGGCCGCAGAAAGCGTGGTGAGTGAAGAACGAGAACAGGATAATTAATTAAAACAACTAAGAGAGGAAGCGAGAGACGGATAAGACTAGTCAACTTTTCTGGAATGTGATTGTATTTGAAAATGGTGACAACGTTTGGAAGAATGGGGCTTTACAATGAAACAATGCAATGTAGTTCATATTTTGAAAGATTTGAATATTTGCATTGGTGACTCAAGTTTCAGATGATATACATTTTCCAACTTTTATGACTGTGAAGGGTGCAAAAATGTTTAATTTATTGCGCAGACTGGTGCAACCTGCAAAGCCTGGCGATAAGCCATATGAGGACATAGTTAAAGTCTTAAAGGACCACTCACAAACCTTTGATTATTGCTGTGAGGAATGGATTTTATAAAAGGAGTCAAGAGGAAGGAGAGTCTATTTCACAGTTTGTTGGGGTGCTGAAGCAATTGTCTGAATACTATGATCCTGGGCAGTTGTTGAAATGTCACATTACATGAAAGACTCGCATGCAGGGCCGGGGCCCCTGGGCTGGAGGCCCATTTGGGCCCCTGCCGACACCGTAAAATGCTGTTCCAACAAGCAAAAAAAAGGCAAGAAGAAGAGCAAAGGTAGTACTGGTCTAAATATCAAAACTGTGGACCAAGACACTGGTTTAGTACAATACGTAGGCTATAAACTTACAGGCCTTAAGAGGGAGCACAAAGAGTAATGCAGATTCTTAGTTTGAAGGACTGCATCTAAAGCACTCAAAAATGTACCCAGGCTTAGTTGGCTTAGTAAAGTTATGAGGGAGACGAAGTATGATGCACCCAATCTTAAATCTTTATTTAGCTATTGCTGCACGTATCATAGGCCTTATTTCTCAAACAATGCCAAAGCATTTTTATCTAGGTATTTTTCTCAACCGTGAGTTCTGAGAAAGTAACATGGAAATGAGAGACAAAAAGGCCAAGAGAGATGGCACTATGGCAAACTAGGAAACTTGACAATACTCCAACAATCTTTTTGAAAACTGAGATCTAGCACATACTAACCTATTGTTGTATGGCTTGCAGAGTAAAGACCACTTATTACTTACTAGTTCGTAAACAGTTAACTATTAGCCTATCGCCACAAATACAGGAACAGCACTGACACACAAGCCTAGATATTTACGAAGTCAGATGCTTGTTTTTCAAAATTAAAGCCTAGTTCTTCTGGATTCCTTCGCAGCAAAGTCCTTGATCAGATCACTAAAATCCAGTTTCCAAACAAGATCACTTTCAAGTGACATCCGAGTAAGGTGATTCAGCCTGTCCTGTCTCGTTGTGGATCTGAGCCCATTCTTCACTAGCTTGAGCTTGGAGAAAGATCGCTCACCACTTGCATTTGTGACAGGGAGCGTCAGGTAAAGCCTCAAAGCAATGCTTACATTTGGGAAGATGACCTGCAAGTTTTTTTCTCTGAGGAAGCATAAAAGCTCTGTTGCGGATGAAATATCTTTGCCACTTACAAATTCCCTGAAATGGACAATCTCCTCCACAAAGTCCAACTCCAGGTCAGCCTTCAAAAATCGGGTCTAACTCACTGATTACCTCTAGAATGCCCGTGTAGTTGCCGTTATCAGGCCTGCCAAATATGTCACTGGAGCCTCGGATAGCCAGTTGCCTCTCGACCAGAAACTTCACAACCGACACCACTCTTCTCAATACGTCGGTCCAGTAGGCACACTCTGACTCAAACTGTTTTTGCAGTTCTGTATCTATTCTTCCACTGTCAGATGCTAGTGTGACATAAGTCAGGGTCGTTTTCCTGTGGTGTTCGCTATTTTCATGCTCTCCTATGCGCTCAGCGGCATCTTTCCAGTCGCTAAAGCCAGTTTCAAAGATGGACTGACAGTTACCATCACTGAAGATGCGGCAAAACGCACAGCCGGTGGGAGGGGAATATCAGAGCCATTGCCCTGATATGTATTCACCATTCACGAGCTTGCGTTTGAAGTGAAATTTAGAGGAAAAAACATCTCTGCTGTTTGTATACACGTTCCGAAGCTTTGATATCCAAATCCCTATTCTGGCAGGACTCCAGCCCTTTCTTAGCCCAGTATGCTCGGATGGAATCATCTAACGTTTCCTTTCCCCAGCATGCTGGATCAGTGCTGTAAGGATCCTCAGTAGCGGTAACGTTAACATTAATGGCAGCCCGACTTGGTTGTTCGGAGGTCTCTGTGGTCGGGAATCAGTCATGCTCTCTGCCTCTTCAATGTTAGCTGCTGACTGTGGCAAGGACGGTGGTCCTGTGCTAACGCTGGTGCTAGCACTAGCTGTTGAACAAGTCTCCATTTGCCCACCGGTATCAGACTGTGACAAGAGCGATGGTACTGTTGCATCATCGAGAAGAGGTTTAAAAAATTCTCTCAATTTCGATATCTTTTTTAATGCTTCTTTCTCACGGTTCTCTTTTTCTTGTTTCTTTTTTTCTTTTCTGTGCTCCACTCTCGTATGTTTTTGGTCCACCATGATGATAGCTACAAATTTTGGGCCCCTCTGCACCTGTGGCCCCTGGGCTGCAGCCTAGCCTAGCCCTGCCTAAAGTCCGGCCCTGCTTACATGTGATCTGTGAGGCAATTCAGAAACATTTGCTTACGGAAATCAGACTAACACTACAGAAGGCAATTGGGATTCATTCAACTGTGGAGATGGAAGCTAAAGATGCACAGCTATTGTGCACATCTTCCCAATGAGACACCTATAGGTAATCAATGTTACCGTTGTGTCAAAATCAGGCATTCAGAAAAAGAATGGCGGTACAAGGATTTAGAGTGCCAAAATGGTGGCAAAAAGGGGACATATAAAAGTAAAAGTCAACCAAAACACTGCAATAAAGAGAAATGACTTTTGGAAAAACAAAAAAAACATGTGAAAAGATGGAGCATACTGAGGACAGACTGACTTTCACTCTGTGGTTGAAGAAACTTTGCATGTTTTTTTCTGTTTCAGGAACAAAGTCAACTATTGGATGATCTCACGGTTGGATGGGGCCACAGTGAGGATGCAGCTGGACAAGGGTACTGAATTATCTTTGGTGTCCGAGACAGTTTACAAGGAGAAATTACAGCATCTCGCCCCTTCTGGGGCGAGGTTGAGTTTAAAGGATAACATTGGTGAGGTTGTTCCAGTGAGGGGAGTAGTATGTGCCACAGTGAAGATTAATGAACAAAGGAAGAAACCTCCACTCTACACTTAAAGGTAGCTTCCCGGTGCTTCTCTGCTGCTCAAAATCAACTGGCATGCAGTACATTTAATGGGTGGGAACGCTGGTCTACAAGAGGGATGGAAGCAACACACAGGAAATCACTGTTACGCTGGACACAACACCCAAATACCTGAAGACAGTCCTGTTCCATACACCCTCAAACCAAAGGTAGATGCCGAATTGGAAAGACTAGCCCAGAGTAAGGTATTGGGACCATAGGTGTAAGTAAATAGGCAACTCCAGTGGCTCCTGGCCTAAAGAGGGATGGGTCACTAAGATTTTTTTTGGAGTCTTCAACCATTTACCCGGTTCTTACGGTTGAACAATTCCCTCTTCCTCTCATTGATGACCTTTTTGCAGGATTGGCTAGAGGATGGACACTTAGCATGACTGACTTATGTCAAGCATAATTACAAATGCATTTGGAGTTAGAGTCACAGGAACTGTTGACCATTGTGACTCACAAAGGAACGTTCCGGTATTGAAAGTTTCCATTTGGCATCACCTCGGTTCCAGCGAGCAATCGACTAGATCCTGAGTGGGTTGACAGGGGCAGAAAGCTGTTTAGATGACTTGCTAATTACTGGGAAAAATGAGCATAAACACCTACAAACCTTGGTTCTACACTACAATGACTCCAGAAGTCTGGGCAAAGAGTCTGGAAGGACAAATGTGAGTCATTTCGACCTTCAATTGAATATTTGGGGCACGTGATTGACAACTCAGGATTCATAAAGGTGAAGGCAATCGTGGAGGTTCCATCATCACAGAATGTAAGTCAATTAAGATCTTTCTTAGGACTGCTACTATATACTACACCAAGTTTGCTCCTAATCCAGCTAGCATGCTGAAACCACTTCACAAGCTTTTAAATAAATCGACAAACTGGCAGAGGATAGATCGCTGTGAAGAGGTTTTTAAAAAGGCCAAACACTTTGTCACAATACAAAGCACTCGTACACTTCATCCCATCATTGCCCATACAGTTGGCCTATGACACATCATCCTATGGTGTGGGGGAAATTATCCTGCTGTTGGGTGAACAGCAGCCAATCGCTTTCACATCAAGGACATTAATCTATGCCCAGACTGAGTGGGAAGCATTCACAATTGTCTTTGGAGATAATAAATTCCATTGATCCGCTTTAGTTTACAATTTATACTACCAATAGATCGTCGTCCCTTGATGTCAAATTTTGGTTCACATAAGGACATTCCTTCCCTAGTTGCGAGTCAAATACAACAGTGGGCTCTGTTACCATTTGCTCAACAGTACAATATAAAGGCCAGGAGGTCCGAGCACCATTTGAATGCTGACTTCCTTTAACTGTTACAGCTCCAGAGCTGCCTCTGGTGGCCAGGACAGGATGTACCCATTGAAGAGGAGGCCAGAGTATGCCCACGTTGTTAGCAAGTGAGAAATTTTCCTCAACTTGCTCCTTCGCATCCATGGGAATGGCCTGAAGAACCATAATGGAGGACTTACACAGGTTTTGCAGGACCTGAAGGAGGCCACATGTTCTTAGTCGTAGTGGATGCACACAGCGAATGGCCCAAGGTTGCCATCATGAAGAGCACCAAGTCTGAAAGATCCATTGAGGAGCGATGTACCATCTTTAGCCTCAACAGCTTGTAAGTGACAATGGCCCAATGACAATGGTGCTTCCTACTGACAATGCAGTACCCAAGCCAAGATGTATACACACACCAAAAGATTAAATGACTTTGGTGTCATCCCCGGGTCATCGGTACCATCACAAAAACAGTCGGTTTCCAGACAGATTGAATCTCTGGTTTAGTGACTCATCCTCAGCTCATGAGGCAGAACAATCCCCAGGGTTATGTCTGGGAATAGAGGAAGTCCACCCTCTTTCCTTAGTTTAGAAAATAAAATGCTTTTGTTGTTGTTTGAATTTGATGATGACTCCATTGAAAGCTAGTAGTTCAGCAGCTGGTTTGTGTACGGGAGGAGAGGAAAATCTTTAACATAAGTTGGGAGGGATATGTTATGTATTCATGTATATTTTGTCTCTTTTGGGTTGCTCTCAAGTTTTCCTGGGCATTACGTACCCAGCATAATCTGAGAGGGCAGTCTGGGTAGAAGGCTTACTAGTAAAATAAGCAGTTTCAGGTTTATTCCCCACCTCCCAGTCTCTCATGTGTGTTACTCACGGCCAAACAGCTTTCCAGTACCACAACATAACAGTGAGGATTAGGTGGGAGTGCAGAATAGAATCATGGAGTTATTCAGTTACAGGAAGAGACTGCTTAGCCCAATGTACTCCTGCTCCCTATCCACTGCCCCTCTGAAAACCCTACTACACACCTTAGAGAATGTGGTGTTCAGAAGGGTGTGGGAGGACATTGCCAGGGTGTGAGCCAGTGTGGAATCATGTTGAAGACTGTGAAGTGAGGGGTAGGGAATCCGAGCGGTTGGGGATGGAAGGCAGTGTTGGGGTCCGGACAGATGTGGGTGAGCAACACACAGTGAGCAAAGTTTGGGGTGCCGGGTATGGGCAGGGGTGGAGGCAGAGTGCAGTGGCAGGTTCTGGTGCGGAGAGTGTGGGGCAGTATTGGGTGCTGGCAAGTGGAGCAGGGTTGTGGACTGGTGGGTGAGAGTAAACTGGAGAGAAGAGACTTGTTCCTAGGCCAGAAGCTGCTGAGATGGTTACGTCCTTTCTCAGGTTACCCTTTAAACCAGGATGGGAATAAGAAATCCCAATAGCATCACCAGGAAAATCTCATCACCATCAATTCTTCCCCTTATAGACCCAACCACATCTGGCATTAACTATGCAGTGCCCTCCCCATCAACCTCGTGGCCTTCTCCCTACTCCCCATTTTGCTCCAAGATAACCCCCCCACCAGGGACACCTTGCAGGCGACTTTTACTGCTTGCTTGTTCTTTTGCCCACAGGTCAGACTGTGCTTGCCCTTAACATCAACCAGACTTCCTCATTCCTAATTGTATTGTGTTTTCAACTTGTTATTGTAGTCCCTTACACCCTCCCCTCTGCCCCTATCACACTGAGACCATTATAGTGCATCCCCAGTACTGCACTCCAAACAGCCACCACTGTGTAAAAAAACCTGTTTTCCCCACTCACCTTAAACTGTGGAACTGGCCATTGACACCCTTACTAGCCACTCTGTGTCTCTCAATCTTATACATCTTCATCATGTTGTCTTTCATCCTGTTCATTCCAAAGTAGAAATCCCCAACTCCCTCAACCTTCCCCCTTAAGAAATTATTTCTAATCCAGGCAGAATCCTGGTAAATCTCCTCTGTGCTCTCTCTAAAGCTTCCACATCCTTCCTATAATGAGGCAAATCAGAAATGGACACAATACTCCATTGAGTATCTCCTAATATCCTGATGGTAAATCAAATCCTCATTCTTTACTCTTCAAGCCGAACACAACCATCATCCCTCACTGCCATATAAAGTCCAATTGTATTCATTCACTTTACAGACCCTCACATGCACCCTTCATTGCCACTCCCCCTTGACTTTGGGTAATTTCAATGCGTCTACCACTCTCATACATCAAATGGATGAACACATAACCACTCATTGCTTTGATTGGCATATCTGCATTTTCACCTAACAGCAGAAGGAGAAAGGTACCTGTGCAACGTAGGAGTATGCTGCTTCCAGCAAATACTGTTGTAGATCTTTGTCACGTTTTATTAGCATAACTGATGCTTCTGCAGGGCCAGAGAGTGGAAATGCAGGTCCTGTAGTTCCCGTGGGATATGACATTTCAGAACAAATCTGCCATCCAATTTGTCTGGAAACTGCATTGGGAAACAAAACATCAGTTGTAAGTAACACGTGGGCAAAGAAATAAACTCTAGGGACAGAGCATCTCCATTAGACTCCTTTAGAAGTCCCAGAAAATGTCAGCTTCAACAAGGGCAATGCTAATGAAGAAAACATTTTATATGCTTTTGCCAAATAGGAAACCACAAATAGCTGTTTTGCCAGAAACCACATAATCCAGTGAATGCGCCTCTTCACCTTCAATGGGATGAAATGTGGGCGCGTGTTGGTGCTAACAAAGAAGTCAGTAGCTGGAACAGTTTGCCGCACTATTGAGGCAAATTTACCACCATGAAGACAGGTCATTCCTGGCTGATAGAGAAAGATCTCATCCCAAAGTTCCTCAATGTTTCAAAAGTAGAGTTCGACCATAGAGCAGTACAGCACAGGCCCTTCAGCCCATGATGTAGTACCAACCTATACAAGATTAATCTGATCCTTCCCTCATACACAGCCCATACTCTCCAATTTTCTTACAAAGTAAGTGTCCATCTAAGAGTCCCTTAAATGTAACTAAGATTCTACCTCAACCATCATCGCCAGTAGTGCATTCCAGACAGCTACCACTGAGTAAAAACAACCCATTTCCTTCACTCATCTTAAATAGACATCCTGTGGAATTGGCCTCACAGGCCACTCTTCTTCTCTCAAACTTATACACCTTCATTACATTGCCCCTCGTCCCGTTTCATTCCAAAATGAAAAGTCCCAACTCCTTCAACCTTTCCCCTTAAGATATGTTTTATAATCCAGGTAGAAGCCTGGTAAATTTGTTCTGCACTCTCTTTAAAACTTCAACATCCTTCCTATGATGAGGCAACTGGAACTGAATACAATCTGTCGAATATTTCCCGGTCTGCTGATGGTAGATCAAATCCTCATCCTTTACTCTTCAAGCCGAACACAACCATCATGCCTCACTCCCATATAAAGTCCAACTGTATTGATTCCCTTTGCAGACCCTCGCATACATCCATTATTGCCACTCAAAGGGTCTCGGCCTGAAACGTCGACTGTACTCTTTTCCATAGATGCTGCCTGACTTGCTGAGTTCCTCCAGCATTTTGTGTGTGTTGATCTCTCCTCCTTTTGTAATTTCAATGCATCTACCACTGTCATGTGTCTAATGGATGGACACCTAACAAAACTATTACTCTTGGGTGTCTGTTCCCTCATCTGATATAGCAGCAGAGAGCACAAGACAAAGAGTAAACTGCTGATGGCCCTTCACAGATGCTAGCCTCCAGTCTGGGATCCTGAGGGAATGTGAGATCTGCCAGCTACATGATTACATACTGTAATATCAGCCACCCATACCCAACAGCCTCAAATGTTCAGTTTGACCTTCCCATACCAACATAGCCTTCTGCCATTGCTGGAAATTTAACCAGAAATTTCTCAAGAAAGCAAAAGAATTAATCTTGCGGGTCATCAGACAGCTTTGGTAAGAGGTCACCAGCCCAAAGCATTAACTCTGTTTTTTTCTCTCTCCTCAGATATTGCCCGGTCTACCGAGATTTTCAGCAGCATTTGTTTGTTTTCATTTTAAATTTTCAGTCTTGTTTACAAATCACTCCCTGTCTTTCTAATCTTCACCAGCTCTCCAAAGTCACTGATCCCTGCATGCAATTAATTCTGGCCACACGATCATTCCCAGTCTAAATGTTCCCACATACGCCACTAAATAACTCCCATCACAAAAACGTTGATACAGTACTGAACCTAACCACCACTCTCAATCGGTAAAGAAGAACAGAAGCTGTGTATCAAGTTCAGAAGCAACAAAAGACATAAAAGTAAGGATTTTCTGACAGTATTGTACAGGATATGCCTCAAGAAGGATAATGGATAGGAAGAAGTTGAGAACATTATAGGGATTGCTGTCCGATCCAGCAATCCATTCTGACAAGAGAAAACCTGAGTATTGAGCTTTCTAACATTACATCAACTCTGCCGCTGATACCATTGCCAACTATTCAGGGCAGTGAGCTGCATAAATAACTGGAGGTCAGCAGTATAATGGAACTGATGCTTTCCTATACATATTTCTATGTTATTAGCCTCAGGACATAAACTGATCAGTGTTTTTGTCTCTTCTGATCACTTATCGCTGCCTTAAAAAAAATCACTTCTTTTAGAAGTAACAACTTAACTCCCTCTAATTAACTGTGGTGCACAAGAGGTGTAGCACAAACAACATTCGGGTCACTAACAGGCTATACAGCAAAACTGAGCTACCCAGTTAGAAAAGGCTCTAAGCACATTCACTCCTTATTCTCACTTTTGTACATTTCTAACATATTTTTTATTTATGAATTTCCTGCTCAGGAATTTCTTTTTAGAAAGAAATTGTGAGTAATCATTGGCAAAATCTATGTCCATATACAGCACAGTGAGATGTACGTGCACAGCTCTCTTACAGATGAAACTGGTGCTTAAAAAGGCACATGTTCCAAAATGCCATTTGCAGGGCTAGAACTTTCAAGCTAATTACAGTACAAACTTTTATCTAATCCCCTCAATTCCACATTCCACAATGAAACCCCAACATAATCTAAACAAAGGCAACTGATTATTAGCAGAGCACATTTGCTGTTACAGTGAACAATGTAATACAGAGAGCGAGAAAAAGCACATGTTTCTGATTAAACGTATGATCAAGTCCTTCACTAAAATATGGGACTGCTCTTCTGCCAGAATCCTGTTATAACAGTTTGCATTTAACAAGATTAATCTGTATTACTTCCAGGAATACAGCTGAAAACCTGTTAGCATGCAGAGGGAATCAACAGAAGATGTGACAATAAAAGAACATGAAAGAAAAGACAGAACATGATTCTAATTCACAGTGCATTGATACTGTATACTGGAGATATTCCACTGTAGAATACTTTCAGACTGTTCTAATTTATTTATTTTATTTCTATTTACTGTACTTAGAGATATAGCACTGTAACAGGACCTTCTGGCCAAACGAGCCCACTCTGGCCACTTACACCCATGTGACCAATTAACCTAGCATCCCGTGCATCTCTGGAATGTAAGAGGAATCTGGAGCACCCAGACAGAGCACACATGAGCATTGGGCGAACACATAAACCCCTTGCGTTCAGCAGTAGAATTGAATCCAGGTCGCTGACACTGTAAAAGCATTATGCTAACCACTATGCTACTGTGCCACCTCTAATTCTAAACATGGAAAGAAAACAGACTCTTTATCTGTGTGTTACTAGATCATTATCATCATCATTCTGTGCCGTGTCATATGACATGCGTGATCATGGTCTCTGTGACCATGACTGTTCTTGGCAAATTTTTCTTCAGAAGTTGTTTACCATTGCCTTCTTCTGGGCAGTGCCTTTACAAGGCGGGTGACCCCGGCCATCATCGATACTCTTCAGAGATTGTCTGCCTGGCGTAGGTGGTCGCATAACCAGAACTTGTGAATTGCACCAGCTGCTCATACAACCATCCACTATCTGCTCTCATGGCCTTACGCGACCCTAATCAAGCAAAGGGTCTAAGCAGATTTTACACCTTGCCCAAGGGTGACCGACAGGCTAGCGGAGGAAGAAGTGCCTTGCACCTCCTTTGGCAGAGATGCATCTACACCTGCTACCCATCTAGCCCACAGTCTGCTCTGAAAGTAAGCAGAATTGGTTAATTTCTATTTGCTGTTGCTCTTGTAGACCACTGGACAATGTGAATAGCATTTGAGCAATCAGGAGCATGGGACGAGATAAAAGCTTGAGGGCTAGCTCAAATACTGACTGCCATTGTCCACCAGTCCTGCTGTCTTTTCCTGAATCTCTCTGCTGTTAAACTCCTACAGACAAAATTCATTATTAAATCAAAGATCTGTGATTTTTAAAAAATTAGTGAGACAACTATGAATAGACTATCGTATATTCCAGAGTATAAGCTGAACCCCCATTTTCAAGGTTAAAAAAAGTGACATTTTCATGTTACCTTTGTATAAGCCGACCCCTTTTGTAGAGGTTTTTAATTTAACCAGAAAAGATCACAAGTTCTCACATGCCGGTACTCAGCCTTGCCGGATCAGGACCCTGGAAATTTGGTGGACCAGTACCTGCTAAGAAAACAGGCCTACACATTGTAGAGCGTTATAGGCGAATTCTTAATAAATAAATCAGGGAGGGAAGTTTTAGATTAAGTTCCCAATGGTAAAGAATCCTCTGAAATGCAACCCCTGTGAAACCATTCAGCGCCCATCATAATCTCGTTAAAACATAACACAGGGTGGCGGGTTCAGTACGTGTACTCAGTATTGAGTTTGCGACCACCATGTACAAAAGATTAAAACAAATGTGATACGATGCTGGCTTCAAGCTGAAGGTTATTGATTTTGCTAAAGGAATGAATAATTCTGCAGATACTAATAAGTTTAGTGTAAACGAGAAACAAGTGAGAGAGTGGAGAAAGGCAGAGGACACGCTGAGGGAAATGCCAAAGACGAAATATGCAAATTGCGGAAAAACATGCCAGTGGCTAGAACTGGGAAAAAAGTTTTAGAGTGGGTGAATCGCCAGCGATCGTCTGGATACATTGTTACCAGAGAAATGATTCGAGTTCAAGCATTGAAATGGGACGAAAAATACTGTGAGGTCAGTGAAAATTTCAGAGGTACGTGAAGTTGGTGCACCTGATTTATGAATAGACGTGAACGTGATCTTGTGTTGAGACGAAAAACAAAGATTGCTCAGAAAATTCCTGCGGGCTGTTGTTTACGTTCAAGAACGCTGCTGGATGGACGAAGCGGGTTGCTTGAAGTGGGTGTGAGTTTAAAGAAACTAAAGAATTCATGCGTCAACAGTGGAACCAATTTGACTCAAAAACAGCCAATAAATATGACCTGTCTTCCGTGTATTCATTTTTTCCAAAGTTGGCATCCTCTGTATAAGTCGACCCCCTAATTTTAGGACCAATATTTAGGGCCAAATTCTCGGCTTATACACCAGAATTTACGGTACTTAATTCAATGACTAAGAAGGCAGATTATCTTCCAAGTATGTCTGATTGTCAAGATTAATTTGCAGCTTTTTATTAGGCTTGGCAAGAAATGATCTTCTATTAATGAACGTTAAAAAAATATTTTCCTTCCCACTCACAGATTGAAAAATACTTCTCAGAATTCACCAACAAGATTACTATCATACACACCCCTTAGGAAGGACCAGAGATACAGAAGAGATTTTATTTGTACTTTTCAGTATTTTTCTTATAGCTGCAATGTAGCTAAGTGAGAACAATAACTAAAATAGGTATATTACAGCATACCTTTTGACAATTATTGTACAATGCATTTTGATAATTAATTATGTAAAGCCTTTAATGGCACACCATAACTACGATGGGGACACATGGGGATGCACATGCAGGAATCTGGAGCAACATACAAAATGCTGGAGGAACTCAACAAATTATACAGATTCTATGGTGGAAAATGTCAGTCATGGCTTTGGGTCAAGATCCTTTCCAGTTGAAGTGTTTCAACCTGAAACATCAACTGTCCATTCGTGACCACAATTACCACACTCTGGCATTATACAATCATGTAAATCCATGTCAATAAAAATAAATTCCCAAGAAGTTGATTTTATTTGTCAAAAATACTTAATGAAATAGAAATTAACTTCTGCCTGCTTTGTCCATACTTGGTGTTCCTTTCAGTAATATAAAAAGCAATTTTGTTTCAATAGGTGACTACGGAGCAATGTCAGCACAGAGAATAGAAAACTGACTGGGTGTTTTATCATCCATTACCAACCCCGTTGGAAGTGGCCAGGAAAAATCAACACACTCACTATCCACCCAGCAAATTGCTTTTTCCAAAAGCTTCTTTCTGGAAAGTAGTATAGGGCTATCAAAACAAAAACTTAATGCCATCAAAAGTTTCTTCCACCAAGCAGTTAATCTGATCGATCAATCATTCTAGTTGGCCACCCCACTCCCCTCTATCTATTACCTCAATCATTGCACTACACTGTAAACACTTTAAACCACTTTAAATAATGCCATTATAAATGTAAATTTCATGATGGTATTTATATGTTTGTGTACACTTTATTCCATATCTCTAACCTCTAACTTTATTTTTATATAATTCCTTATTCTTATAATTATTTAATGTTGTTTTAATTGTATGTCATGCCAACACACCTCAGCAAATTCCTAATACTTGTAAATGTATACGGCAAATAAAGTTGATATTTGATCTCATTCATTTCAGTAACAGGAGACTGGTGAGATCTGTGGTCCTATGTCTATTGCCTTTTGATGTTTAATGCCCAACCAACAAAGGGAAGATCTACAACTATATTTCTGTATATATGAACTGTAGGAGGAATTTATTGTTCAGCCTTCATGGTTTTGGATAGATTCCAGCATTACCACTTTGCCAAGAGCTATTCAAAAAAAGATTATGCTCTTTATTGCTTCAACTTAAAGAGCTTTGCCAAAAGTAACTTCTAACATTTCAAAGAGGATTCCCAGACAGCCTTTAAACAATATTTCTAATAGCAAATAATAAGCAGAAGAAATACGAATATGCCTGGCACCAGGACTTTATGAAGCATTTAAAAACCAATAAATTAGGACTTCCAATGTGTGTAATACTAAATGAAACAGCCAGTGCTTTAGGGGGAAATGGAAATAAGTTTCGAGTTACAGCAATATCAATAACAACAGGATTTCAACGTTCCATTCCTGGGCACTACAAATTGTTATTAAACAAAATTAGAGACTAGAGCATGCAAGTTTATATCGAGGACAGATGAGCAAAAGCCTGGCAGAAAATCCCGACTTTAAGGAGTGCCTTAAGCGAAGTGGTGATATAGGGAGATCTAGAGAGGGTATTTTAGAACTGTACCTTGGTATCTGTGGTAAAAAAAAGAAGCATGATACTTGCTGGTTCTGTTAAGTACTCATGATGCAACTAAAAACCTAAAAAAAAAGGCTTAAAAAAAGAACTAAAAAAAAGTGAGATAGAGGATGTTCCTGTACGTTGGTTTTAGGACCTCTTTAAGGAGTGATATCAAGGCAGCTCTTCGGTGAATATCTGGATGGCCTTAATTCATTTCCGTCAGCAAACCTGATTACTTACTAGCTTATTACAGCATAGGAAAGGCCATTTGGCCCATTGGTTTTATTCCAGCTGCCAAATGAGCAGCCCTACCATTCCCATTTCTTCTAACTGCCCTGCAACCTGCTCTCTTTCACATACCGATCAACCCCTCTTTAATCCTTTTGCCAATTGCCTACTCAAGGGTGTACTTTACAGCAGCTAATTCATCAACTAACATGTCTTTGTGAAATAAGAGAAACCAGGAATGTTCAGAAAGTGAAAATTCCACACATAGCACCAATCACCAGGATCAGGCCGGGGGTCATGAAGCAGAACTAACCACCATACTACCGTTAGCTTGTTCAACGGACACACATGAAAAGGACTGAAATAAGAACAGACCACTTTGAGACTGGAGTTAATATTTCAGGTCAAAGATGCTTTGATCTGCTACAGTAATTCTGTTTATCTTTCTATAGATGCTGCCTGATCTGCTGAGTGCTTCTTTTAAAAAAAAAATTCTGTCCTTCAGCATCTGCACTTCTGTTTTTCGGTTTATGGAAATTATGGGTAGATATTTCATCCCATTTCAAATGACTTTCTTGCACTAAAAGCCTTCATTGAGATTATGACATTACGCAAGCCTTACACAACCTCAAACAGGAGGTAGTTAGAACTCTATTTGTCCTGTAGCAACATTTATCCTCATGCAGTCATCTCAGTCTGGTACACCTCTGTGGAATGGGCTGTACTGAAGAACTCAGCTCCACAACACTTTCTCAGGGTATAGTGGATCACAAACCAGGCCTTAGGTGGTGGATGCTATTTTAAATGTCTCTAACTGTTAAAAAAATGGTTACAAGAAGTTGAAATGGGTTAACATAATGAAAAGTGTAAAACATTTAAATTAATAATAAAGAGAAAAAATACTGTTTTATATTTTAATGAATAAAGAGTGGTGCATAATGAAATGAAAAATAACTAGATACTCATATTTTATATCAGGGGTTCCCAACCTGGGATCCATGGACCCCTTGCGTAATGGTATTGGTCCATGGCATTAAAAAGGTCGTAAACCCCTATTTTAGATGAAGATCAGCCAGTTCATTCAGGTGAATGGGTCTGCACGAGGCATCCCAGCAATGGCTGGTGCAGAGCTGAGGGATCAGACGTGAAGTGCATCCATGTTCTTAGCTTGATATTTTCTAAAGTTGTCAAAGGACTTGGTGCTGAGTTCAGCAGTGGGATGGGAGGACACATGCATTGTTCTGATTCACATGGATGTCTAACTTCTACATTGCAATGCCAAGATGCAGAGGGTGCATAGGGACAGACAGACACACACACACACACACACACACACACACACATGCACGCACGACATTACTCCTTGCATAATGCCTATGCAATACATCCCACCTATCACCTTCCCCAAGCCTCTGCGACAAAACTCTGCCACCCACACCCCACGTGGTTCCATGTGCCCATTATCCCCAATTTTACCTGATTCCACCTACCACCCGCAAGCCCCTTTCTCTCTCATCTCTTTTCTCTGGCTATGTTGCCATTAAATTCTCAAACCTGATGCGGGGTCTTGACCCAGAGCATCAACCGTCCTTTTGCTTATATAGATGCTGCCTGACCCACTGAGTTCCTCTAACAGTTTTATTCGCTATTTTGGCTTTAACAAGGATTCTTCAATTTGATGTTGAGGAGTATGAGCTGATTTTGAATTATAATCACCAAGTCTCCTCAACCTTTTAGAAAAGTGTGCACTGGGTCAACTTACATTCTTCTTCACTGCATGTTCTTGCTTCTTTTCGATCAAGAGATCCAATAATTTCTTCCTTTCCATCTGGACTTGCAGTGTAAAGTCTTGAGCTGCCAATCAATAAACACGGACACAAAAGAAAAGTCACCTGCTTTGTCTATGGCTTGCATGTATCCCCACAGCTACAATATGCATTTCTTCACCTCACTTACAGGCAACAAATAGTTTAAAGCTCCCCTGGAGTCACTTTTCAAAGTAATAAAAATTCTATAACACATAAATGGGGACAAGCAACAAAAGATGTTCCAATCTTCTTTGTAGGGCCTAAATGAACAGGAAAAGATGACAGATTTCATTTTACCGTAGCTAAACTTGAAAGGGTTATTATAGTGACCTCCAGTTGCTTTATAAACTGTAGAAATCTGATTGGCACCTCAGCCCAACAGGAGTTCAGTAGATTTATATATTTTTGTCCACCCAAAAGGGAGTAAAGTGCAGAACTTAGCTGCAGTTAATCCACACATCCAGCCAGTCCTCAAAGTCAGTTCCAGTGTCCACATTGTAACAACCTTGCAGAGGGCTAGTGCACTCACTTTCCCTGTCTAGTTCACCAATCTAAGGGCCTAAACTATATTGTCTGCACTGTTGAACACGCACTGGACACTCCAAACATAATACAACAGAGGGGATGTAAAGCTACCTACTTTATGTTCTGTTTTTCAGCGGCTAAATAACCAGAGCCTCAAATTATCCAGATTTGAAATATTATAAAGGAATTACATCTGGTATTGGAAATGTTTACTAAAACTGAAAACAGTGGGAAAATACTTGCAGGCCAGTCTAACTAGATACAATGGTCACTGTGACATGTGATAAGCTGCTACACAAGCAACTCTAGCAGAGATTATGGTTCTCCAAAAAGAGAATATGACAGGTGCTAAAAGCAGATAAAAGATATAGCGTACAATGAATTTACTGATATATTGCTCCAGCAAAAAACCATTCAGATACAATAAGTCTGGTAACTACCTTCAGCAATGTAAGCCCCATATGTTGTCCTGGAGGTGGCATGCAAAATAATGTACCCCTAACATGTTGCAACCTGATTCTCTATTACAGATGCAGATGGATCTGTTCCGTGCTTCCAGAACTTATTTTTGTTTGTTCAATGAAGTTAACAATATAGAGCATTTTAGTTTTATTCTGCAGGTCAGAATGATCTAGCCTGAAGCAAGCAGCTTTCTTTTCTTGTTGTGAGCCTGATTTATTAAGACTATAAAATGAGAGAATGTGCCAGACTGAAAGAAATACATTGCCCGTTCTCCAATGATTTGTGGAGATAGGGAAGAAGTTAATGAAATGACAGTCACTCAGCCAGATCCCTGGCTTCCACAGTCACTACACAATTATCTGCTAGATGCACTGAATGAACTTATCCATATTTGAACTGCCAAATGGAATACAAAAAAGGAGAGTGTACTATCTGAAATCTTCAGATTCTAATGCATGTCCCCCATCATTAAAGTTTGTCAGCATTGATACACATTGTAATACAGGCAAGAGAGGGCAGTAAAATACAGTAGAACAAGTGACTAAATTAAGAAAAGAGGAATTACTTTTCTCCTTCAGATCTGCTAATTGACATTAACTCATGGGCCACAGCAAAAGCCACTCTGATATATCTATACCAAAGACAATGGCCCAACAAGCCAGGAGTCAAGTATGTGAGAGACAGACTGCACAGCTTTCATGTCACACTAGGGATCCAAAATCTGCATCTGAAACATAGCCAACAAGCTACATGCTTGGTTAAAGATCGGTCATGAAAATGATCTTCGTGCTGTCACCTGACATCAATGACTTCCATCGTTTCCTGTGGTGTGTTGAGGAAAATTTTCAGATCTTTTCCTTTCTTCAGCTGGATTCCACCATCCAGGCTTGTCAGTGTCCTCATTCCAGCCACCCACTCCAAACCAGCTTTACCAATTGTCCCATCGAGTCCCATGTGTGCTGATACATGAATATGAGCACTAAAAACAGAACACTATGAACATCTTCAAAGGTACATCATCTGTTCGAATTTCAAACATAAATAAACCTACAGAGTATAAGCACTTTCTATAAGGACAGATGAAACTATCTGTCCCACTGAGTCTATGTCAGCTCTCAGATCTTTCCCATGAATCCCATTCTTCAGAATTAATGGAAATGATTCACATTTTTGTATACTGCGTTATTTTAACTCATTTATTTATTACAAGAAGAATGGCAATTTAAAGACTTCATCCTTCTTTTTCTTCTTGGGCCCTTAGCTCCCCATGGAGCATAGGCCATTGATGACCTCCTTTCTCCATCGTCCAAAGTCGATGGCATGGCTGGAGTTCATCAATGTTTCTGTAATCCATTGTATACACTGTACAGGGGATTGGCCTACACAGCTTCACCAAAGCCCTAATGGCTGGTCTTACCTGTTTCCACTTCTCATGAAGGGGATGTAGGGTCGGACTTTAATGACTTTAGGGTCATTAACTTTTAGCCTACAAGCCTTTTGAGCTTGGAAGGTAAATAAATCAATACAACAAAAAAAAAATCAAAGACCCAGCCTTTGGCTTGTCCCTAATTAGCTTGTTTGTAGATTGATAGTTGGCTTGAAGTCAATGTCCCATGTTTAACTGTTATCTCCCATACCCAAAAGAGAAGGTTTGGAATTTGACAAACCAAGTGAGCTGAGGATATAGTCACATATTTAACTGATATCTCCTGAACTATGAAAGGATTCCCCCTTATTTACTAGTTTCACTAGAACATAACTTTATTTTACAATGAAATATTTTGAACATGTATTAAAACTGAACAACTTAACATCAGTAGACAAGTTGAGGTAACCTGTTTTAAAAGTTGTGTAATCAAAAAGAAAAAAAAAAGACCGAATACAGGAAATATTAAATAAAAACAGTGTAAATGGTAAATCTGGGGAATTCTGGTCATATTGGAACTAGTACATATTGGTCCAATTAAGCGGCTGCCTCAATTAGCTGAAGTTTTATGAAAATAGTTAGAAAAATATAAGAAATCTACTATTTAACTGAATAGCAAATTGTTTAAATGAAAAACAGAACAAATTAGAGCACTACCAGTACTGCTACTATAAAACTGCATATTAGTTCCTAAAAGTTATTGATGGAATATAAACTGCCATGTTATTCTGATTGATTGTAAATCTACAAAATCAGTACAGACACATAGTGCAGATAATGAACTGTCTTTATATAATGCTTTCAACTGCATTCTCCAAATTATCATTTCATTATAACATTCAAGATAATTGCCTCTACCTTCAAGTTATTCGCAGTTCCTAACTTGAAGTAATGAAATAATTTTATTTTCCCTCCTAACTGTTTCTGGCTTCAAGCTTCAACGTTGAATCTGCAGACAGTTCTGAATTGTCTTACTGCTTATTTCTTGCCAACAGTGACAAAACACAAACACATGCAATTGATGCTATTTAAAACTGTTCGCTCGTAAGCACAGAGTAGTGTCTCATGCCCACACAAGTGTTTGCAACTGAAGCTGGCAGGAAAGTTTCCGGCATAGTCCCCTGTCCCAAATAGGTGGCATAGTGTCTCAAATAAACAGAGGGAATCCCAGCTATTTTATTGATTAGTTTTTGTTCTTTAAGAGTTATCCCAAATAAACAACTGCCTTGCCTAAGTGATGGCCCAATTAATTCTTCTCTCTTTAGCACTCTTCACAGATAGCATCTGACTTACTGAATACTTAAAGCACTCTCTGCTCTAATGTAAGTTCATACATAATAAACACTTAAAGCATGATACTATCAATCTCCCCTACCAAAATAAAAAACACAAAGCTGAAATCTATTTATTTAGAGATACAGCACAGTAGCAGGGTCCTCGAATGCAAAGAGCCTACTCTGCCCAGTTAGACCCATGTGACCAACTAACCTACTAACCCGTACGTCTTTGGAATTGGGAGGAAACTGCAGCACCCTGAGGAAACCCACGTGGTCACAGGGAGAACATGCAAACTCCTTACAGATAGTGGCAGGAATTGAACCTGGGTCCCATTATGCTAACTGCTATGCTATCCGATCAAAATGGAATTCTCAGAATAGTCCAAGTTAATTGCAGCATTTTGCAGAACAAAATAAATGTGTTTAGTTCCCATTCCATTTCATTGGAGTCCATACCTTGGCTTGATGAAACCAGTGATGGCAAAGTCAGTCCTCTGTTTAAGATCTATACTTCCTTTAATTCTAATGCTGATGGCAGCAGATGCATTTACAGCAAGTTTAATTGGGAGACCTGAAATGGATGAAAATGTCATCTCCTCAGTAGCTAGACTTGTCCTTCTGTTATACTGAATTTCTTGACCCTAAAGAGGAATAAAAATGTATGAAATTAGTAAACTATACTGTTGAGATCACCAAGGAGAGAAATTATTAACAAGAACTTCCTCATAGCCAAAGTTAGTTGCCAATTAAGAGCGGACACAAAGACATTACTTTTTTTTTTATAACTGAAGTACAAAGTTGATTAGTCTTCTAACCTTCATATAATTATGTTAATTACACCAGTTAAAATGAAACATTGAACATGAATGTCTTTATTTACCTTCAAAAGTCTAATTGCAATTTCTGCCATATCTAAAGAGTATTGTTTTATTTGCATCCTCAAGACACTGCAGTCTAAGAAACTCAGTTCATTTCCAAATATCTTGATGCTTAGGCCACAGCTCAGCTTCTTCTTCCTCTTTTCCATTCTTTTCATAAACTAAATCAACAAAACAGGATTAAGTTCTTTATGCAGTGCTCATATAAGGAAAACAGCTTAACAGATGAAATTTCCCTGCAGAGAGTTAACATATTTACTGCACTTTACATTGCAATTGTTTCAGAGGCCAAACGGACATAAAATACACCGACATAGATTTAGATGGTTCTAACTCATGATCAGAAACCACAAACACCACTGGTATACTCCGAGTACAAGTAGCAGGGGGTTATCATTGGAACTCTAAAGGGAAATGAGGGAGATCTGTGATGGTATTGGTGTGTGCTTGGCTAGAAGTTCTACCTTGCAATAAATGCACGTCAAAATGAGAGACCCATACCAGTCTCCTTTGCAGCTGCAGGGAATGATTGTCCTACATGTACAGCACAAGCTGTCATGTACATACCTTACAGCTGTACAATTCACAGGTATTTTGCACAGTTGCACAGATTCAGGAGTTGTATGTGAAGCACAAATATATCTGCAGGATTCCCCACCAGAGCTGGAACTCAGCACTGACGCTCCACAAAGTTGCAACCTCAAGCTCCTGTTCTACTCCCCGTACATTGACGACTGTGTGGCCAGATTCCACTCTAACTCCATCTTTGAAGATGATGCCGCATAATGGGCCATATCCCAAATAACGATCAGCTAGAGTACAAGAAGGAGCTTAGTAACAAGACGTTCTGACAACAGTTCCCGTCAATGTCAGCAAAACAAAAGATCTGGTTATTTACTTTGGTGGGGCAGTGTTCATACTCCTGTCTAGCTCAATGGCGCTGAGGCGGAGAAGGTTGAGAGTTTCAAGTTCCTCACAGTGAGCATCACCAACTCCCTTTCCTGGACTAACTGCAAAGACACTACAGCTATGAAAATGCACCAATGCCTCTCCTTCCTTAAAAGATTAAAGAAATTTGTTTCATCTGAATTGACCGGTATCAATGTTGCTTTTATCAGTACACCATAGAAAGCATGCTATCCGCTTCACGGCTTGATCTGGCAACTGCTCTGTCTGTAGCTGCAAGAAACTTCACAGTTGTGAACACAGCTCAGCATATCACTGAAACCAACCTCCCCCCATGGAATTGATGTACTTCTTGTCTCAGTAAAGTAGCCAGAATGATCAAAGACCCATGCACCCCAGAGAATCTCTTCTTCTCTCACTCTAGGGCAGAAGATACAAAAGCCTAAAGCCACTTACCATAAGCCTCAAAGACAGCTTCCTCCATGCTGTATTGAATGGTTCCGTAGTAGGACAAAATGAACTCTTGACTTCATGATCGACCTTGTTATGATCTTGCACCTTATTGTCTACTTGCAATGTACTGTTTCTGTAGCTGTGCATCTTATTCTATATTCTATTATTGTTATACCTTGTGCTACCTCAATGCACTGTATAATTGATTGATCTGAATGAACAGTATGCAAGACAGATTCTTCATTGAACCTCGGTACATATGACAGCAATAAACCAGTTCCGATCCTCACTACTGGAAAGAGTGGAGCACTTTCAGGTGATCAGATGTGAATAATGCTGAGATGGACACAGGAGTGGGTTACGTGTTTCTCCAACAACAGCAATTGAGAGGCCCTGAAAAATTGCAGAGGAATGTGATCCGTTATGGCCTCAGAGTTGAAGCAATCATTGCTTTTTGGTGTACACTCTCCAACAAAAATGAAGCTCAGATTAGACCCTAATAGGAGTGCCCAAACAGATCTTCATTCCATTATATCAGGGGATCCCAACCTTTTTATGCCATGGACCAATACCATTAAACAAGGGTTCCATGGACACCAGGTAGGGAAGCCCTGCTTGCTTTCTTCATGGAGGGCCATGTAGTTTGCTATTCACACATCTAAAACACAAAATACATTAGCAACAACTACAACCTTATCTACATGCAGGGACCACTGGGCACAGAACCACCTCGCCTTCAATCTGACAGCAAAAGCTGTCCATGCCAAGAAGATTCGGCTCGAAACACCGACTGTACTTTTTTTTCCATAAATGCTGCCTGGCCTGCTGAGTTCCTCCGGGGGGGGGGGGGGGGGGGGGGGGGGGAGGGTGTGTGTGTGTGTGTGTGTGTGTGTGTGTGTGTGTGTGTGTGTGTGTGTGTGTGTGTGTGTGTGTGTGTGTGTGTGTGTGTGTGTGTGTGTGTGTGTGTGTGTGTGTTTGGATTTCCTGCGTCTGCAGATTTTCTCTTGTTTGTGCCAAGAAGTTCCAAATGGCTTTGGCAAATGATGACAGCTACACAATTGAATTTCAAAGCAAAGCCTTCAATTTGTTTCCAGAATGATAGGGAACACATTTCACAAGGTAAGCTTTAATGAAGTTACATTATATTGATTTCTAGGCACCTTCACTGAATTCTGATCCCTTTTAGTTTTACTTATCAGTGGAGACCACTCCAGGAACCACAAATCTGATGGCTCAGGCCTTGAAATTTTTTAGTACTTTTAGTCCTTGCACAAGGGTCATTTGATCCCAACTGAAAGTTCCTTCTGAGGTCCACTTCATGATCTTTTGTTTTATCGTTACCTTTCTCAGGATTCTCTCAGTTCAAAGCTGGGTTCACTTTCCTTGGAGTGAGGAGGCTGAGAGAGCAGCTGATAAAGGAATATGAAATATAAGGGGCATTGAAAAGACAGTCAGAAGTAATCCTAATCTCATTTCAGAACCATCTGAAGTTGGAAGGCATTTAAGATTGGAAATAAACAGTCTAGAAGGGATAGATTTAAGATTGGAAATAAACAGTCTAGAAGGGAACTGAGGCAGATTTTCCAAACGCAGAGGGTTAGCAGGGAGGTAACTTACACAAATGCGTGACTGAGGCATTACTCTCAGAGCTTGTAAGTAGTATCTGCTATAGATGAGTACTTAGATCATGGAGGCATGCAACACAACGGACCGTGAGCTGGCTCCGGGCTTTGTGTCTGCACGATCCGCAATGTTAACTCCGTTATGTATTGAACTGAGGCTAAAGCTGTGGCCTGCTCCAGGCTGCGTGTTTGAGGACTCAGTTCCATTCTAAATGCTATTAGCTTACTTCTACTGTTTGCACAGTTTTTCTTTTCCTCTCTCTGCTCATATGGTGTTCGTCAGTCTTTTTTAAAAAATGGGTTCTTTTGGGTTTCTTTGTTTTGTGGCTGCCTGTAAGGACATGAATCTCAAGGTTGTATAATGTATACATACTTTGATAATAAATGTACATTGAACTTTGAAAGGGGACGGATATATATGGATGTTTAATGGTTGGTGTGGACATGGTATGCTAAAGGGCCTGTTTTTCCACTGTATGACTATTAATTTGTAGCAGGCTTTCAAGTAAGTATTTTGATAAGAGTGTACTTACTTTGGTCTCTATTTCATTAATTCTATTATAGTCCACATTCTGGCAGCTTTTTTTTGCTCTATCAGGCTTGAGCTTCTCCAGCTGATGATTTGATGCCACTGATCTGCCAACAGTGTGCCTTGTCACCGCTCCCTTCTTATTCAGAGGCTGAGCAGAAGATTTAGCTGGGTTTCTCATTCTCCATTTTTTCCTTGAATTTTTAAAGTGTTTGGGACTGTCCATAAAAGGGGGTTGCTTGTGACCCAACATTTTCTGTACAAGATACTCAGCATTTTCTACTCGAATGCCAACCTGTACATAAATAGGCAGAGAAAAAGTGAGATGAAGACTATTCACGACACAAAAGTAATGCCACATTTAAATCTTATAAATATCATTCCAAAATGTACAACATCATTAGCAAGGCCAGTGGCTGGAATCAATATGATGGAAATACAGAGCTAGAGATTCCTAACTGTTAAAATAACACTTAAAATCAAAGTTTGTGAATGACATTACCTGCTTCAAAGGTGGTATTATTCTACAATTCCTATACAAGTCTTCATCCGAATTAATCAACTTTAAATGCCATAGACTGCACGCCCCCAAACACAATGCCTCATATATTAAGAATATGGCTCTTTGGGTTAGATTTACCTATTGAGTTTGATCCTGACTAGGAGACTCAACTATCCAGGAGCGCCCACTTTAGGAAAAATCAGAAGGAAAGCTCCTGAGTACTATTTACTATTTATTACTTTATTGTCGCCAAACAATTGATACTAGAGTGTACAATCATCACAGCAATATTTGATTCTGTACTCCCTGGAGTACAAATCGATAGTAAATATAATAAAAATTTAAATTATAAATCATAAATAGAAAAGGGAAGGTAAGGTAGTGCAAAAAAAACCGAGAGACAGGTCCGGATATTTGGAAGGTACGGCCCAGATCTGGGTCAGGATCCGTTCAGCAGTCTTATCACAGTTGGAAAGAAGCTGTTCCCAAATCTGGCCGTACAAGTCTTCAAGCTCCTGAACCTTCTCCCGGAGGGAAGAGGGACAAAAAGTGTGTTGGCTGAGTGGGTCGTGTCCTTGACTATCCTGGCAGCACTGCTCCGACAGCGTGCAGTGTAAAGTCCAAGGACGGAAGATTGGTTTGTGTGATGTGCCGGGCTGTGTTCACGATCTTCTGCAGCTTCTTCCGGTCTTGGACAGGACAACTTCCATATCAGGTTGTGATGCACCCTAGAAGAATGCTTTCTACAGTACACCTATAAAAATTAGTGAGGGTTTTAGGGGACTTTAGGGGGCTTTAGAGCTTAAGCAAAAGTTAAAGATTTAAATAATTTCATACTTGCAGATTACTGTTGATTCAAGTAGCCCAGACATTTGCCATTGATTAAAGTTATCTACATCATGCTTCAAGGACTTTTCTCTTGGCAACTGTGGCATATTACCTTGGAGCTAAAACACTAAATGAGACTACCAGGTTAAAAGTCAAGCCACAAGTACACCTGGTGAAATTTTGCAACACGTTTGTAGCCGGCAACCAGTTGAACTTCCATCAGGCTAAATATTTGTTAAACCTACCAGCTCCATTCTTTGTGGCTCTACCTAATCATGAGAAATTAGATAAAATTGGTCTTGAGCACATTAGACAGTCTTCAAATATAGTCTGCATTTTTGTACTGCAAATTGACCAATGATGAGGATGGATGTGCAAGCTTCTTGCAAATCACATTGCCCACAGTTTTACCTGCCGTGTACATATGAATATATTTTCAGATTATTTTGCAGCAGAGGGAACAACTTTTTTCAAAGGTCTCCATTGCAAATCAATGCTCCCTCAAAGAGCACAGGCAAGTAAGATCTTGTCTCTAAGAGCATTGGTGGGTGAATGTTCAGATTAAGTTTCATTTACTACATGTGCATCAAAACAAATGTGTTGTTTGTGGTAACAACCAGCAGCAAATGTCACCACATGTTCCAGCGCCAACTTAGCACATCCACACTGTACAGCAGAACAACACAAGCAGCAGCAAGAACTAAACAAAACGAAGCAACAGCAAAGCAAAACAAGGCTCTTTACTAACTTCCCTCACACACACAGACAGGCCTCCTCCAGACTTTGACTCGTAGACGTTGGGCCTCTAACCTCCAGTCCCTGCCCTGGATTCACAGATATCTCATCTCCAGACAAGCCAACCCAGGGCTTCAACCTTTGAAGCCCTCCAGACTCACTGATTTTGGGCTTCTACCTCTAGACTCACTGAGCTCTGGACTTTAACCTTCAGCTTTGTCCTCTGGACTCACCAATCATAGATTTGACCTTCAGGCCTCAACCCTAGTACTCAGCAGTCACAAGTTTGACCTGAGGCCTCTACCCCAGTATTCACCGATCAAGGGCCTGAACTTTGCACCTCGACCTCTGGAACTGTACAGATGGGCTATTCCTGTAACCGAGGAAGGGGTTACTTCCTTCATGACTCCTGCCCATACAGACCTCCAACCCAGGACTCTCAATACCTGCAGACCTGGCGTCTGAGATTGCTGGTTCAATGAACCCTCTGGGTTCACAACATTGAAGTCAATGGGAATAAGTATCTGTACTGCCTAGAATCATGAGAAGAATAGTTAGGAACCATTCTTATAACTCTCAGTTTTAATCGCCACCCAAAATTAACTTCCAAATTTTTTATGCAATTTTCAGGAAACTGTAAAACTGTAATTCCCTCCCGTCAGGCACACTTTTACCATCGTAAATTCCAAATGCCTACATTTACGAAGGAAGCTTGTCACTTTGAAATTACCAGAAGTAGCTTGTGACATTTACTTTGTTTCATAATTGTCTACTCCGTGGTAAATGTCTGCATTCCAACCAAATCTACCTTTTACTTTCCAAGCTGCTAGAAGATTTGCCATTTGAATACCGTAATAGAACAACCTGTAAATTTTTAACTTTATTTAACTTCATTTAACTCCTGGATTTGGAACCTATGCAATAGAAAGGCTGATTAAGCATTTATGGATGAAGGCACTTTACTCCAATCTGTAGTTTCTGATTGCAGCAGTAATAACAACCTCATTAAAAATAAATGGGTATCTGTTAGAGTTACAAGCGGAAAACTGAGAAACGCATGCTTCGGTGCACCAGGGAATATTTCAGAATGGAGGTGCTACAACAGAATCTCTAGCTCTTAGATAAACTCCCATTGCTTTCAGATGAGAAAAAAATTTGTAAAAAGTAATTATTTTCACTCATTACTGTATTATTTTGGTTTAAGGTAATAACTTACATTTGAATAAGGATCCAAAGCTTATCTAACAAGGTAAATGATTACAAGTGGATAGAAATGTCTTTACATCTCCAAACCATGGTATAACTTTACATTGGTTAGTGAGAGAGCATTATAATGAAGGCACTGACTTGATAGCTAGCAAATAGGAACAGGGATGGATTAAAGCAAAGTAATCTGTATCTTAAAATTGACATGATTATTCAACCCTTGTCCAACTCATTTCTTTAAATCAATGCTTTGACTTTTCAGTTAATCCAAACTCAACGATTGCTGGGGAGCAAATTTCCATCATCACTCCTGCAAAGAAACACATTTTTGATGTCAATACCGAGTGCCTAACTCTAATATTCACGGGTCACCTCTTTGTCCTTATCTCCTCCACCACAGAAAATATTCTTTGTATCTAACACACTACCTCAACATATCTCAATCTGATCATATTTTTATCTTCTGTATTTAAATCTGTCCTCACAGTTTGACCCTTCTGGCCTCAATATCATTTCTGTGGGTCCCTCCTGGCTTGCATAAAAAAATTCAGTTTATCCCTCCTGAAAAATGCTGACGAGATCTAATTACAATTTGGTTTCACTCATTCAAAGGATGTGGGAATTGCTGGCAAGGGCACCACATTTTGTCATCACTAATTGCCCTTGAGAAATTGGTGGTAGGCCAGCTTCTTGAACTTCAACAATGTATTTGTGCAGGGAATTCTAGGATTTATACCCAGTGATGATAAAAGACTGGCAATATATTTCCAAGAGGAGGTGTTGCTCCCATGCACTGCTATCCTTGCCTTTCCTAGTTGTAGATATTGCTGGTTTGGTAGATGCTGTTGCAGTAGCCTGAGAGAGCAATTGTACTGCATTTGGATTGGCTACATGGTGGAGGGGGTCACTGTTTAGGGAAATTGACAGAATGCCCATCACAGCCCTGACCTTTGCCTCATACTTGGACACCAGTCTCTGACCTGCTCTGGTAATATCATGAATGCCGAGAGAGGTTCAGATTCACTCTTCTTGGAGATGGCCATTGTCTTTTTTTTTGTGGTGTGAGTATTACTTTGGCAATAATCTACACATACCTAAGTGTTGTCCACATTTTGTTGCACACTGGCAAGGCCTTTTTCATTTGCTAAGGAAATGTGAGTGGAATTGGATATTGTGAAGTTATCAGACAACAGCGCCACTTCTGACCTAAAAGTCATTAATGAAGCAGCTGAAGATGGTTGGTCCTTGGACACCGTGCTACAATGATGACTTCAACAATCTCAATTATCTGTGAGGTATGATTCCAACCTCTGGAATACTTTCCTGTTGATGCCTGATGACTTTAATGGGATCTAACCAGAGTATTCAACACAGAGTATAACTCACCTCTTTATACTCTGGTCAAATTGATTTGAATTCATTTCATTGTTTTTTTTAATAATTGTTTGTGCCCATGTATGACCCCTAGTACAGTTTGTACTTGGATTTCTGAATCAGACTCTCCACAGTTCTGACATTCCTGCCATTTTGAAAATGTCTCCTTCTCCCTCACTCTCAAGATTAATTAGGAAAATCATTATGCTATTTGATCAGAGGAAACTTGCCTCCAGGAGATTGACAGCATGGCCCATTGCAAACATGGTGAGATTTGCCATTATCGAACGAGGCAAAAAGGACTTTGGTGAGAAAACAAGAGCAGCCTCTGCATTTGTCCCAACAGAAGATGATTCTGTAACAGATGAAGTGCAACGGTAAAGATTTCATTAGCAAACAAAACACTTTTTTTCCTCAATAGCTGTTGCACAATGTCTTAATTTCTAAGAATTATAACTACAACACATAGACAGTGCATCTGGAATACTGACAAATACTTTTTACATTACAAAGGGTTCTTTTATAATGTTTTCTCCACTGGGATTGTTGTGTCCAAAACCAACCTTTTGACTTGGAAACATGTATTCAAGCTACATAATGCAAGTCCAACTTAACAGCTAATTCTAAAAATCATTACACCATGTTTTCAAATGTTTGCCAAATATAAAAGAACAAGCTGCAGTTACTTATAATTCTAAAACTACCCAAAGCAAACTTTTAAAGCACTGATTGGCAAGCATGATCACTAGTTTTGCTCTTCATTCTTCTACCGTACAAAATGCTGTCACAGCTTCGGTGGGCTCTACAAGTGGGGACGTTACTTGAGTTAAAGTCAACAGATGTCCTCTTTAAAGTAATTGGCATACATAGGTCGAACACACTGCTGTTATACCTGACAGAAAAGTGGCATCCATATACGATGAATATTTCCAGTGTTCCAGGTCAAAGTCTTTGCTGATGATATAATTGGGAAGAGATTCCCTCAGCTGCTGCTTGAAGGGGTCATTTGTTTCCATGATCTGAGATAAATGGGTCCACACAAACGAGCCCACTGAGAAAAGAGATTTAATTGGTTAAAGAATGATTCACATGCACCACAGTGTACAAACACGCCACTGCTCAAATACTGCAGGAATGCTTCCTCCACTCTATCCCCAATCATCTGGATAAAACAGCAAAAATATTTCAAACAACTCTTCTCATTAAATTGAGAATGATCACTTTAATGACAACAAAAGAAATTCATCATTAAAAGTGATTAGTGGAGATCATATTACTCTCTATTCTAAATTCAGAAATAAATTTGAAGACAGTATACAGAATCTTGGACGATTTTTTTTGCTGGATAAGTGGAAATGAAATATACTAATTATATGATTGTCCTTATCGGTGTTTCACCTGATTGCATCATTCACTGGCTTTGTAACCATCAATAGCTACCACACACTCTCAGTGAACAGCAGGTAAAAGGAGGTAAAATAAACCTTATATTCATCCACTCTTCTACCATCCCAATCTGGCTAACATCAACCTTCAACTACATGGCAAATGTAACCAGGCCAAGGCTACCAGGGGTCTTGTTAAAATGGCAGCTCAGGCTTTGCTAACACTCTCTGGGTCTGTTGTCTTAAAACAATTTTTCTCAACTGCATGGTTTAAGACTACAATGTTTAATTGCTACATCAAGTGGAGCTACAGGGTTACTGGGCTAGCTGAACCTACTTTGAACAGCAATCTTAGCCTGGAAGTAAAATTGGGCCTCCTTTATCCCAGTAATTCTTCCAACTCTAAATTCCTGCACCATCCCTCATAACAGGGGACGTACATGGAGCTCTCCACAGTCAAGCTGGGAATGGCTCCTGGTGGGGAAAAACTTGGCAAATTAACGTGGGGAAGTGCGAGGTCATGCACTGGTAAGTCAGCTCAAATGACAAACTATGACTTAAACAGAGAGAGACTGCATATAGGTGTAGGAAAGAGGCATCTAGGTGTTCTTTTGCATGAATCACAGATGGTTAACAGACTGGTGCAGCACGCAGTTAGGAAGGGAAATTAGTCTTTTTACAGCTGGTTTGAGCTTGGAAATCAGGAAGAGATATTAACATTGTACAAGCCTTGGTGAGGCCATACCTTGAGTATTATGTATAGTTTTGGCCACACATAGGTATATATTAACATGGGAAGACGTACAGAAGAAATAAATCAGACTACTTATTGGATTGAGATGGTTACCCGATCATGAGTGGCTCAATACTCGGAATCTTCACTACTTGGTGTTTAACAGAATGAATCATAGAATCATACAGTAGGGAATCCCGCCTTTTCGCCCAACTAGGCGTGAGGTAGGATGTTATTGAACTACACTAAGGGAGCATGACAGTGTAAACGATCCCCAGGGATCATTCCACTTATGGGAGTGTCTCAAAGGTAGCCGCATAGTTATATGGCACGAAGGCAGACATCTAAGACTAAGGCACATTGGCGATTCTCCTCATAGAGAGTGGTAAATCTCCAGAACTTCCTTTTGAAGACAGCTGTGGCAGCTAGATGATCCCAGGAAATATTTAAGAAGGGGGAAAATAATTTCTTTTTTAAATTTGGGAACTGAGTACTAAGTTGAACTGGTCTTGGAGACGAGGCTGGAACTGACTAACCATAATCATGTTGAAGAGTAGTGCAGGCTTGAGGGACCTAGTGGCCAAATCCTGCCTTGATTCTGTTATGCTCTTGTATGATCTCCTTTTGCTTTAAACTGCTGCTGTTGCACACTGACCGGACTGTTATCCCTACTGAGGCCAGGAAAGGATCAGGTCTAGTGAATGGAAAATAACTGAGAGCCAAGATCTTTCCTGGATTAAGTACACAAGCCTGCAACTTGCGTTAATCTACAGGCTAAATTTAAAATCCAGACTAATAAATTTGCAACAATTTCTTATCAAACCCTAGTCTGTTTCCTTAACAGAAACATCTTGTAACTTTTCCACTGTTACATGTTTAAATAAGTAAGCTTTAATACATCACACTTCATCCATCCCTTCAAACTTTGTGGCATATTTTCAATAAGCTTGCCAATTAAATGACCCCATGAAGTTGTTTTGATTACATCACTCATTGTCACAACAAACTTCCAAGAGTGTCAATATCCCAACCTTGAGTGGATTTTTCCTTCCGTAGTGTGAGGCCTACTATTTCGAACAGCTGATCGCTGGGACATTTCATTAAGATGTAGTAAGCTGCAATTCGGAGCTCCACATCTTCATCCATTGTCTGATACAGCTGAACCAACACAGTGCGCTAAAAGCAACAAGAGCATCAGCAAGAATGAAGAACCAAGTCAGGCGGACAAAGCAAAAGGTCTGGTCACTTTAAATAAATTTTGCATTAAATTTTAAACTATTAACCTGCATTTATTTAAAACTAAACAACGTTTAATCAGAACAGAAAAGATCCTCACTGTAGACCTGCAGCAAAATATTGCAAGCAGTCTGCTGGGGAAAAAACCAGCAAGTCAGCAGCATCAGTGGGGAGAAGGAGCGGTCAGCAGTGTGGGTCTAAGCTCATCAGTTTCGATGCAGGGTTTCAACTAAAATGATGGCACTCCTTTACCCCCACCCCCTACAAATGCTGCTCAAGTTGCTGAGTTTTCCTCCGGCACACTGATTCCAGCACCTGCAGTCTCGTGCCTCCATAGATAAGCAATCTGCTGTGAATATTATCTTACATCAGCTTCGCAGGGAATTCTCCGGAAAGCATGAACAGCAGCAAGTCGCACTTGTAGCAAATTAGCTTTCGACTGCACGCACTTATTCAGAGTCGGGATCAGAGCACCCGCTGCGAGACCAGCATTTCCAATGGCTTTCAAGGACATCAGCACCTGGAGATTAGGTAAAGTCAATATTCAGACCATTACCGGCTCAAGTAAAATATAAATATTAATCAGCAAATGCAGTTACACCAGAACAGAAAATAGTTAGTGTCTTTTCAGTAACAATAGTTCTTGGGCTGGGTTTCTTGTTTGGCAAACTCAATATACGTCAGAATTTTGAAATCCCCAGAAATTATGATAGTGAGGGAGGTTGTACACATGGAGCGGATGTCTGCCAGAAAGTGCAGTGGGTAGGTGCATCATGATAAACCTGGTGCTTTCCTTCAGCCCTTACCCTTGAGACTTGAAAGATCCAGCAGCACTATTTAATGAGACAATCCATTTTCTACTGTCTAATCAGTTAGATGCAAATGATTGTTGAAGTGACTGTTTAAAAGTGCGGCGCTTTCTGCAAATGTTTCAAGTCTCCAAGGAGTTCGTGGCAGGTGCTGGACAACGTTTAGCTTATTTCAATTTTCTTCTACAAGCATGCTTTACTGGACATAATCTGTTTATCCTCCCAACCCTATACGGAGTACTGCAGGACTGGGAGGATAAACCGAGATCAAGGAAATACTTTCCACTCCTAGAAAAGGGAGGTAGAGGAGGAGGTTGAGTGCAGTGGAGTGGAGTAGGACAATTTATAATGGTTTATCTGCCCAGAGTCTTCAAGGAACTATCCTCCTTATCTGAACCTAAAGAGAAGTACATGGTTTCTGCAGTCCAGTAACAATTTCCCCAGGAAAACAAAACTGTACCCTGCAGATGCAGTGTTTTGCTTGTCTAGTGAGTATCTCACCTTCAGACATTTTCCCTCTCTTATTCCTTCTCCCTCTTCATTTACAATTATGCCCCTCTAGTTGCTTCCTTCATTGGATCATGTGATTAATGAGGATTCAACACCTTTCCCCAACCTGCACCACTGCAGCGTGCCATTCAATCTCTCTCCATCCTATCAGAGATATTTCTCTCCTTCTCTCCACCCCTCCCCATCCTTCCCAGCTCTTTAACTTTTCTCAGTTTTGATGAAATAATATTGAATGGAAACAAACCCTCCTCTCCATCCATAGATTGTGTCAGACCTGCTGAGTATTCTCAGTAATTATCCGCAGGGAAATCTGTTTGTTGTCACCACTCCAAGTACAGCCAACAGAGCGGAACAAAGACTATAGTGTCAAAGGCTGTCAAACTTGACAAACCTTTCTTAGGCATCCTTCTAGGCCAGGAGTTCCCAACTGTTTTTATGCCATGGACCAATGACATTTAACAAGAGGTCCATGGACCCCAAGTTGGGAAGCCCTGTTCTAGGGATATCTGGAAAATATGGAAGTTGTGCAAGAGAAGTTACATTCTAAGACAGACATGTTTTCTTCTGTGTCTGGAAATAGATGAGAAAACAATGCTTTGCCGGCATTGTAAGTTTGCTCTCTGTGCAGGGGATCATTGACTACACACACGCACACGCACAGCAGTGCCACAATATCAACTCCGTCTGAGACTGGAAGTAAACACACTCCTTTAATGCATGACCACAGGTAATAAAGTATGCAGCACAATGCTGAATATCCTACAACAGTCATCATTCTTTCATTCAGTGGCAGCCTGCAGCGCCAGCTGCATTTAAAGTGCTGCTGTTGAGCCAAGCGTGGTAAGAGTTGTGACCCCAAGACACAATGCGTAAAATCTGAGAAATGCACGTGAAAAAATAATGCCATTCTAAAGCTGATAGAGCAGACCATCATAGTGCTGAAACAAGGCTTCTGCTGCCTGGCTTGCTCTGAATTAGCCCTGCAGTACATAAGAGGAGCAGACAGGCCATTCAGCCCTTAAAGACACTTCTGTCATTCATCAAGATCATGGTGAATTTTCCACCTTGTGCACAAAACATTTCATTGAATCCCTTAATACCTGAAGATCTATCAATTTCTACCTCGAATATACTCAACGACTCAACCATCGAGTAGATATTTCAGTGAATCATCGACATTTGAGTGAATAAATCTATTTATTTATATTTATTGACATACAGCGTGGAGTAGGTTCTTTGGGCCTTCGAGACGCACCACCCAGCAATTCCAACAGTTAAACCCTAGTCTAATCACAGGACAATTTACAATGGCCAATTGTCTTACCACCGATATGCCTTTGGACTGCAGGAGGAAACCACAGCACCCAGAGAAAACCCACGCAGTCACAGGGGAACGTACAATCCCCTCATAGGCAGCGGCGGGAATTGGACGCAGGTCACTGGTATTGTAAAGTGTTGTGCTGATGCACCATCAATAACTCTCAGAGACGTGAGGCGAGAGATAGGCTTTTATTAGCTGGAAGAGAGCACTATCAGCAGCAAGAGACCATCACACAACATCCTGGAGACTGAGACTGAGTCAGCCGGGGTGGGGGGCGTGTCCAGACAGGTATATGTAGTTCACCACATGTGCTAACCACTACACTACTGTGCTGCCCCAACTTACTGCCATCAATGTCTCGAACAGCTGACCCTTATTTTAGTACTCTCACTACTAGTTCAAGACAGGCCAGCAAAAGTAAATAGTAGCTTCACATTTGGAGTAATGGAGAGCATGCAAATGTAAATGGGCCCTTTGGCCAGTAATTAACCACCTAATTACACTAATCCTACAATAATCCCATTTCTTGAATCTCCCCACATTCTCAAGTCTCTCCCAAATTCTACCACTTACCAATATGCTTGGAACAATTTACAATTCACCTACCGTATGGACGACTTTGGCATGTGGGACATTCTCCCTGTGACAATGTTGGTTTCAGAATCAGGTTTAATACCACTGGCATATGTCATGAAATTTGTTAACTTAGCAGCAGCGGTACAATGCAATACATGATCATATAGAAAAAATAAAAAGTAAATCAATTGCAGTAAGTATATCTGTATATTAAATAGTTAGATTAAAAAAATGCAAGACAGAAATAACAAAAAAGTGAGGTAGTGTTCATGGGTTTAATGTCCCTTTAGGAATCAGATGGCAGAGGGGAAGAAGCTGTTCCTGAATTGCTGAGTGTGTGCCTTCAGGCTTCTGTACTTCCTTCCTGGCAGTAACAATGAGAAGAGGGTATGTCTTGGGTGATGGGGGCCGTTAATAATAACCTTTCTGAAACACTGCTCCTTGAAGATGTCTTTGATCCTACGGAGGTTAGTACCCAATACAAAGCTGACAACTTTCTGTAGTTTCTTTCAATCCTGTGCAGTAGCAGCTCCCCCCCCCCCCACCCATCATACCAGACAGTGATGCAGCCTGTCAGAATCCTCTCCACAGTACTTCTGTAGAAATTTGAGTGTTTTAAAGTGACAAACCAAATCTCTTCAAACTTTGAATGAAATACAGCCGCCTTCTTGCCTTCTTTATAGCTGCATCAATACGCTGGGATCAGGTTAGCTCCTCAGAGATCTTGATACCCAGGAACTTGAAATTGCTCATTTTCTCCACTTTATGAAAACTGGTTTCCTCCCGATGCTCTGGTTTCCTCCCACATTCCAAAGGCATGTGTTAGAAAGGGTTGGTAAGTTGTGGGCATGCTGTGTTGGTGAGAGGTATGGTGACACCCGCATAATGCCCCTAGCGCATCCTTAGACTGTGTTGACACAAAATGACGCAATTCACTGTATGTTTTGATATACTGTACACGTGATAAATAAAGCTAATCTTTTAATCTCTTTAACCTAAGATGGTAAGACAATCTGTCAGAACTCTATTTCCCTTAAGAACTTATATTTCAATTAAATCACTCCTTATTTTTCTTAATGCAATAGTCCCTCCATAACTGAACAATATACGTATGCCTTGACTTCACTGCAAAAATAAAAGCTACCCAAAGTAAACATTTTGAGGCACTCCTGCCAGCAGCTGCCCCAGAGACAATGCACTTTTTTTTTTTTAATGAGGTTCAGACTAATTTTAAGCATTACAGGTCTGTCTTGGCATATGCAAGCCACTCCTGGCTATGATGCAACAGCTGATGTAATGAACCAACCAACTGGGAGGCAGGCCAGCCAATGAGTTCACTAAAGTAGACAGGATGGGAAGAGTTATGTTGCCTGCATTCCAGTTCAACAGCAGGATAATGGAACACTGTAACTCCTCAGCCCTCTTTTAAAAGGCTATTTAACTCTGTTTACCTGTCATTACTCTATTTATCTTATGTGATTTAAACACTTCGGCCAAATTTGCTCTTAACTTTCTCTGCTGCATAATCATTTTATCCTCTATTTTTCTTCATAAAATTGTAATGTTTATTGGAGGAACTGAGTCTGAAGAAGCTACCTCAGTCTGCGTTTTTAAAAGGGCTAATCAAAGAACACTGATTTAATTCCAAAAGCTTGGGCGAATAACTTTAGTCCATTAAACAGCTCAGCATTGAAAAAGACAAAAAGCTATTATATAGGATCTTCAAGCCAACCTCAGCTGAATGTTTACTTAAGATTGTTTTATTTAAGTCAGAAAATGCCTCCTTTTGGTTTTGCATTCTACACATTCCATTATTTCTTATACATATGATATTTGCTTGGCCCATGTGTACTTAGTAAACTTGAGCTTTTTGCAAATTCTTTTTTTTAATCTACAAAGCAGTTGGGCTTCTCGTCCTCCTAAAGCCAGGAGAGAAGGGTTGTATCCCAAAGTTAGTCCAACTCAATCTAAACCAATTGAGAACTGAGCTGTGGAGCTGGTCTTTATGCAAGTACCGGGATGATGCACTCATATACAGTACAGCACAGAACAGGCCATTCAGCCCACTGTGTTGTGCCCAACCAGCTAAAAAGCAAATCAAGAACACCCAAACATGAATCCCTCCTCCCTTTACCATGTCTATACTCTCCATCTTCCTCACATTCATGTTCCTATTCAAACATCCCTTAAAAGTCTCTGATATATTTCCCTCTACCACCATACCAGGCAGTGCATTCCAGACATCTCACCGTGCTCTGAGTAAAAAATTTACCCCTCATATCCCCTTCGAAACCACTCCCCCTTCACCTTCAAAGCATGCCCTCTGGTATTAGACATTTCAACCCTGGAAAACAGATACTCCTTGTCTACTCTATCTATGCCTCACATAATCTTATAAACCTCTACCAGATCTCCCCTCAGCCTCCGCTACACCAAAGAAAATAACCCCAGTTTATCCAGCCTCTCATGATAGCACATGTCCTCTAAATCAAGCAGCATCCTGGTAAGCCTCTTCTGCACCTTCTCCAAAGCCTCAACATCCTTCCTATAGTGGGGCGATCAGAACTGTCTGCAATACTCCAGAGTTTTATAAAGTTGCAACATAATCCCTTGACTTTTGGAACTCAATGCCTCAACTAATAAAAGCAAGTATTCCATCGGCCTTCTTAACCACCTTATCAACCTCTGTAGCCACTTTCAAGGAGCTATGAACTCGAATCCCAAGATCTCTTTGCTCAGCAACACTGTTGAGGATCTTGCCCTTCACAGTGTACTGTCTCCTTGCATTTGCCCTACCAAGGTGCAACTCCTCACATTTATCTGGGTTAAACTCCATCTACACATATCTGCAATTGATCTATATCATGCAGTATTCTTTGTCAGTCTTCTCCACAACTCCACCAACCTTGGTATCATCCACAAACTTACTAACCCACTCATCCAGATCATTTATATACAACATAAGCAGCAGAGGTCCCAGCACAGATCCCTGTGGAACACCACTAATTACAGACCTCCAACTTGAATAAAACCCCTCTGCCCTCTACGCACAAGCCAGTTTTGAATCCAAACAGCCAACTCACCGTGAACCCTATGCATCTCAATCTTCTGGATTAGCCTTCTGTGAGGGATTTTGTCAAATACCTTACTAAAATCCATGCAGACCACATCTACTGCCCTACCTTCATCAATCTCTCCTGTCACCTTGTCAAAAAACACAGTCAAGTTGGTAAGACACAATCTGCCCTGTACAAAGCCATGCTGGCACTGTCTCCAACGGGATCCCACTATCAAGCACATCTTTCCCACCCCTCCCCCACATTCCGCTTTCTGTAGGGATCACATCCTATGCTGCTCCCTCGTCCGCTCGTCCCTCCCCACTGATCGCCCTCCTGGCACTTATCCTTGCAAGTGGATCAAGGGCTAAACTTGCCCCTACACCTCCTCCTCACTACCACTCAAGGCTCCAAACAGTCCTTCCAGATGAGGCAACTCTTCACCTGTGAGTCTGTTGAGGTCATCCCCTGTATCTGGTGCTCACGGTGTGGCCTCCTGTATTTCCGTTATACCTGACATAGATTGGGAGATTACTTCGCCAAGCACCTACGCTCCATCCGCCACAAAAAGCAGCATCTTCCACTGGCCGCCCATTTTAATTTCACTTATGTCAATCCACAGCCTCCTGTACTATCATGATGAAGCCACACTCAGGTTGGAGGAGCAAAACATTATATTCCATGTGGGTAGCCTCCAACCTGATGGCATTAACATTGATTTCACGAACTTCCAGTAATGAACCCCCCCCCCCACCCTCCTTCACCATTTCCCATCCCCTTTTCCCCCTTTCAACTTATCTCCTTGCCTACACATTGCCTCCCTGCAGTGCTCCACCCTCTTTTCTTTCTCCCAGGGCCTTCTATTCTCTATCAGATTCCCCCTTCTCCAGCCCTCTATCTCTTTCACCAATCAACTTCCCAGCTCTTCACTTCTTCTCTCCCCCTTCAGGTTTTACCTATCACCTGTATTTGTTGCTCCCCTCCCCCCACCTTCTAACTCTTTATCATCTTTTTTTCTCTCGCCCGAAACATCAATTGTACTCTTTTCCACAGATGCTACCTGGCCTGCTGAGTTCCTCCAGCATTTTGTGTGTGTTGCCTGGCTCTCCCTAATTAGGCCATGGGTTTCCAAATACTCAGATCCTATCCCTAAGAATTTTCTCCAGTAATTGCCCTACCACTGACATGATACTTACCAGTGTACAGTTCCCAGGATTTTCTCTTGTTACATTCTTAAATAGAGGTACAACATCAGCCACTCACCATTCATCCAAGACGTCACCAGTTGCTCGAGAGTTCATAAAGATACTGGTCAAGGCCCCGGGAATCTCATCCTTTGCTCCTTCAATAACCTGGAGTAAATCACATCAGGCCCTGGGGACTTATCCACCTTAATACTCATTGGCAGGCCCAGCACTTCCTCCTCCTTGGCCTCTAAACACCCAAATGTATTTTATACACTCAGCACTGATCTCCTGGTCCTCCATATTCTCTGCATCCAAGCAAATGTTCGCCCCTTTTCCCTTGAGTGGTCCCATCCTCTCGCTAATTTTCCTCTTGCTCTGGATGTATGTATAGAATGCCTTGGGATTCACCTTAATCCTGCTTGCCAAGGACTTTTCATGGCCCCTACTGGTTCTCCTGATTTCCTTCTTTAGTTCTTTTCTGGCTTCTTTATACTCCTCATGTGCTCCGTTTGATCCTAACTTCCAAAGCTTTACATACTTTTCCTTCTTCTTTTTGTAAATTCATCATCTCTCGCACATCCAAGGTTCTCTCATCTTTCCATCCCTGACCTTGCTTCTACCAGGAACATACCTTTCCTGGGCTCTGCGCAACTGATCGCTAAACACTTCCAAGTGTCTGATGTGATCTTGCCAGAAAAAAGGTGCTCCCAATTAACTCTTCTTAGTTCCTGCCTAATGCCCTCATAATTTGCCCTACTCCAATTTAAAACTCTCTCACAGGAACCATACCGATCCTTATCTATAGCTATCCTGGAAGTTAAGGAGCTGTGGTCGCCCACTGAAAGATCAGTCACCTGGCCAGGCTTATTACCTAACACCAGGTTCTCTTGTTGGACTGTCCACACATTGACTTAAAGCTTCCTGGATACACTTAACAAATTCTGCCCCATCTCAACCCCTTTCACTAAGGAGGTCCCAGTTTATATTAGGGAAGTTGAAATCCCCCATGACAACAACCCTATTATTTTTAGACATTTCCTTAATCTGATTATGTACTTATTCCTCAATGACCCGGTGACTATTCTATTGTGTGGTCTGTAATACAACCCAATCACTGTGATTGCACAGTACTGTATATATTGTACTCAAACATTGCATTATGGTGATTCTTTTGTCAGTAAGCACTATTTTATCTGATGGCACTTGTTTATTATGGCACAGGAAGAGTTAAGTTGGACATTCGTTCTAGACTGGTTTCCACAGCAAACAAATCCCATCAGTTCCATTTACTTTCTCCTTATTTCCCTTTAACCCCGCAATTTATCCTCTCTCTCATACGCCGAGCAACATGACCATCACTGGAGATTATGCAAGAAAAAAGTGACGCACTGGTGTCTTACTCTCCCACAAGAACCATACCGATCCTTATCTATAGCTATCCTGGAAGTTAAGGAGCTGAAAGTTGGGGGATATTATCATTTATATATTAATTTTTATTGTGCTTTATCTCTTTGATTGAAAGAATGTACTCCATATTTATTGAATATTGCCAAGATTTTCTTTATCTGTTAAATAAATACCTCTTAAAATTTGTGCCCTTAATGTGAAAGTCAAGGAAAGTAGTTCATCATTGTATTCAAGACCATAAGATATAGGAGCAGACGTAGGCCATTTAGCCCATCGAGTCTGCTCCACCATTCAATCATTCAATCCTTCCGGTCATCCCCCCTCCCCTGCTTTCACCCCATACCCTTTGATGCCCTGGCTAATCAAGAATCTATCTCTGCCTTAAATGCACCCATTGACTTGGCCTCCACAGCTGCTTGTGGCAACAAATTCCACAAATTTACCACTGTCTGACTAAAGTAATTTCTCCTCATCTCAGTTCTAAATGTACGTCCTTCAATCCTGAAGTCATGCTCACTTGTCCTAGAATCCCCTACCATGGGAAATAACTTTGCCGTATCTAATCTGTTCAGGTCTTCTAACATTCAGAATGTTTCTATGAGATTCCCCCTCATTCTCCTGAACTCCAGGGAATACAGCCCAAGAGCTGCCAGACATTCCTCATATGGTAACCCTTTCATTCCTGGAATCATTCTCATGAATCTTCTCTGAACCCGCTCCAATGTCAGTATATCCTTTCTAAAATAAGGAGCCCAAAACTGCACACAATACTCCAAGTGTGGTCTCACGAGTGCCTTATAGAGCCTCAACATCACATTCCTGCTCTTATTTTTTTTTATCTCTATAAATGAATGCCAACATTGCATTTGCCTTCTTCACAACCGATTCAACCTGGAGGTTAACCTTTAGGGTATCCTGCACAAGGACTCCCGAGTCCCTTTGCATCTCTGCATTTTGAATTCTCTCCCCATCTAAATAATAGTCTGCCCGTTTATTTCTTCCACCAAAGTGCGTGAACATATACTTTCCAATATTGTATTTCATTTGCCACTTCTTTGTCCATTTCCCTAAACTATCCAAGTCTCTCTGCAGGCTCTCTGTTTCCTCAACACTACCCGCTCCTCCACCTATCTTTGTGTCATCGGCAAATTTTGCCACAAATCTATTAATACCATAGTCCAAATCACTGACATACATCGTAAAAAGCAGCGGTCCCAACACTGACCCCTGTGGAACTCACTGGTACCCGGCAGCCAGCCAGAATAGGATCCCTTTATTTCCACTCTCTGTTTTCTGCCGACCAGCCACTAGTAACTTCCCTGTAATTCCATGGGCTCTTATCTTGCTAAGAGCCTCATGTGCAGCACCTTGTCAAAGGCCTTCTGAAAATCGAAGTACACCACGTCCACTGTATCTCCTTTGTCTACCCTGCTTGCAATTTCCTCAAAGAAATGGAGGTTTGTCAAGCAGGATTTTCCTTTCAGGAAACTATGCTGTCTTTGCCCTATTTTGTCATGTGCCTCCAGGTACTCCGTAATCTCATCCCTAACAATCGATTCCAACAACTTCCCAACCACTGATGTCAGGCTAACAGGTCTATAGTTTCCTTTCTGCTGCCTCCAACCCTTCTTAAATAGCAGAGTAACATTTGTAATTTTCCAGTCATCTGGTACA